>NC_143012.1:7929276-8583407 GCF_055824585.1 Amblyomma mixtum
ACGCGCAGCTTTTTGAATCAGACTAGAATACTCGCAGAGACCACCTGTACAGAGTTGTTGCAATAAAATATGATTGAAGAAACCATTTCAGGGTCCCTTTAATGGCCGTTTCTTTCGTTCTTGAACCATGTCATGCGTAGGAAGGCGCTTGCAGTGGCCCCGCGGACGCGAAGGATGTCATTCATTATAATGATGATTTATGCATAAGGTGTTTTTCGTGTCAAGAAGGAATGTGTAGTATTATTTTTGGTTTAACCTCTGCCCGATTCCTTCGCATTATGCAGCTCCTATAGATCAAGATTTATTTTCGGCGTCTCTCTTATACTGGGGCAAGTGTGCTGCTGAGTTGCAGGAAAAAAATCACGATCGATTTGCGTAGTTAGGCCAAATGCGATTTAGGAGAGCAAGCACTTCAGTCTTCACTTTGGTTTCGGTGTTTGGATATATTGTTCACGGGTGGAAGTTGTTCGGATAGTGACGATGACTTAATGCCCATATACACGGTGTCTAGGCTAACTTTAGCCTAGGGTTAAAAATAAGATATTAGAGGTAGGCCAGGGAAACCACTTACATACAGCTACCAGCCGGCTTGCGTATCTAGGCAATTATTTGTATTGCTATTAATTAAGAAGTAATTAAGATAATTTTTCTAAATGCGTAAATACTCACTTTAGACGGTAGATGTGAATAGCAAAGTTGGAGAGCACCTTCAGAAACCCTGATTCTGTTCATTTGCGATAAAGAAAGCCTCATGTGTATCTTTTTTCGGAGCTCCGAAGAAAGCCCGCGAAACACAAAAAAAAAAAAATCACGTGACTAGCGCATTCGCGCGCCACGATTGTGCTGCCCTCAATCCTGGCTTGAGTGAACGAAATCGGCTGCTGGCAGGGCGCGACGACCCCACGGTTCCGGCAGGCCGATATGTCGACGGGGGTTGCGAATCCTGGGCGAGCCAGTCTGCAAGCGTTACTTCGCAAGTTGCGCCGCAACCACCGTCGACATATCGGCCTGCCGGAGCAATGAGGCCTTCGCGCCTTGCCAGCAGCCGATTTCGTTCACTCAAGCCAGGATTGAGAGCCGCCGATACCGCGTCCATCACAGCTGAACTAGAATCATTCATTGCCGACTACACTGAGAACTTTTCCGAACTTACTATTGAAGAAAACTGGTCCTTGTACAAAAATAAACTGATAGAATTAATAGATAGATACGTACCTAAAATTAGGATTCTCTCAAATACTACCTCTCCGTGGTTTACCAAAACCCTACGCCGCTTATGCAACAAAAAGAAGCGTATTTTTCGTCGCGCTAAAGCATCTAACCTTCCTGAACGCTGGGCAGCATATCATCGCATTCATGCTGAATATTTAATGGCTGTTAAAGATGCTAAACAGAACTTTTTTGACAACACCCTCCCATCACTTCTGCAATCTAATCCGCGTAAATTCTGGAATATTGTTGGGGGCAAAGAAGATAAGGTAATTAAACTAACCCGTTCTGACAATATTTCCATTCCTCCGAACCAGTGTTGTTCCGTTTTAAATGATGTGTTTGCTTCCGTTTTCCAGAAAAGTGCTAATATTTTACCGTCTGTAACTACTTTCTCTTATTTGCCAATGGACCCTATCAGTATTGACTGGGTCGGTGTGCAAAAGTTGGTTGAAAACTTGAAAATGTCTTCTTCGCCCGGTGACGATGCAATCAACTCTAAAATGCTGAAACTCTCTGAACCCTACTCTTCTATTATGCTTTCAATGCTTTTTTCCCAGTCACTCTGTTCCTCAGTACTTCCAGGCGATTGGAGGGTTGGCAAGGTTGTTCCAGTACCAAAATCAGGTAACACTCATTCTCCCGATAACTATCGTCCTATATCACTCACAAGTATACCATGTAAAATTTTGGAGCATATCATATACTCTCATCTGATTGATTTCCTTGAGTCTAATTCCTTCTTTTCAGCAGAACAACACGGTTTCAGGAAGACATTTTTATGTGAAACACAGCTTGCATGTTTTACTAATGACCTTTTTGCCTACACTGACTTGAACATTGATGTAGACTGTGTTTTTGGACTTCGCGAAAGCTTTTGATACTGTTTCCCACGATCTCCTAATTCTTAAGCTTAGCATGCTTAACATTGACCCTAACGTACTGAACTGGATTAAAAGCTTCTTATCGAATCGAACTCAATATGTCTCTGCTAACGGCTGTTCCTCCTCTCACACCTCTGTGACATCCGGTGTACCACAAGGGTCGGTACTGGGACCTCTTCTCTTCCTAATTTACATTAACGATATTCCTGAATGCATTTCTCATTCTTCTATCAGGCTTTTCGCAGACGACTGCGTCATCTATCACAAAATATCTAACCAAACTGATTCTATTTATTTTCAGGATGATCTCACAAGCGTATCTAACTGGTGTGATAAGTGGTGCATGCGACTAAACGTTAATAAATGTAAAACGATGCATGTGTCACGTCGCACTAACATCACTGATAACAAGCGTACTTATGTTCTTCACGACATTCCACTTGAATCAGTTAACTCCTACAAATACCTAGGTGTTCATATCTCACGTAACTTATCATGGCATAGACACGTCGAACATGTCGCAAATAACGCCAACAGGACTCTTGGATACTTGCGCCGAAATTTATCTACCGCGCCTCTGCCGATAAAACTAACCCTTTATAAAACATTAGTACGACCAAAGCTAGAATATGCATCTGCAGTTTGGGATCCTAATATAATCACACTGATAAACACATTAGAATCCATTCAAAATCGTGCAGCACGTTTCATCTTAACTAACTATTCCCGTTACGCCAGCATTACTTCTATGAAGAGCACACTTGCCTTACCAGACCTTTCTTCGCGCCGGAAGTGTTTTCGACTATGTCTTTTCCACAGACTGTATCACCATAACCCCCTGTTAAAGGATCATCTTTTTTCGAGCCCTTCATACATTTCATCCCGTTCCGATCATATATTTAAAGTCGGTGTTCCATTTTCGAGAACCAAATTGTGTCATGATTCTTTTATTCCTAAAACCAGCGTTGACTGGAACGACCGTCCGCCCTCCATCGCTGCCATTACCGATGTTGAGAACTTCAAGAAAACTGTGTTTTCTGCCATCATATAACTTGTTTTGTATAACTATGCACTGTATTTTTTTTTTGTTGTTGTACCACTCCTTTCTGTAATGCCTTCGGGCCCTGAAAGTATGTGAAATAAATAAATAAATAAATAAATAAATAAATAAATAAATAAATAAATAAATACAATCATCGCGCATTAATGCGCTAGACACGTGATTTTTTTTTTTATTTCACGGACTTTCTTTGGAGCTCGGAAAAAGGATAGACGTGAGGCTCTCTTTATCGCAAATAAACAGAATGAGGGTTTCTGAAGGTGCTCTCCAACCTTGCTATTCGCATTTGCTGTCTAAAGTCAATATATACGTGTTTATAAAAATCTTAATTGCTAATTAATTATTTGGAAAACAAAAAATTGCCTATGATGCGCAAGCCTGTTGGTAGCTGTACGCAAGTGGTTTCCCTGACCTATCAAATATTTTATCATTTAACCCTTGGCTAATGTTAGCCTGGACACTTTGTATGTAGAATTAGTGACTGTCCACATTCATAGCACCCTGGGAGTCCTCGTACCTCTCCTGAAGAATGACAGAAGCCAACAGCCACAGAAACCAAGGGGCACAGGGGATTTTTTTTTTTAAGTTATTTATTTTGTGGTGTTGATCAATTTAGAATATTACTGAATATGTTATCGTTTAAAGATAACTGATTAGAAAAGCAGAAGAAAAAACAACCACCTGCCGCCGGTGGGATCCGAACCCACGACCTCCGAATTACGCGTCCGGTGCTCTACCTCTGAGCTACGGCGACGGCTGTCAATTCTTCTGCTTTCGGGGGTATTTATGTTTACAAGTAACCTAACCTTGAGAGTGTTCATCAGCGCCACCCACGTTCATAAGCGGCGGACGTAGAACGTCCTGAGTTACCGCAGGTGTGACGTAGAACGTCATCGAACGGAGAGGGTGGAAGCTGCGTGAGAACCCTCTTATGCTTCCTAAGGCGTCAAGGCTGCCAGAATCGAGGCCCTCGCTAAGCAATTAAGCAAACAAGGGAAGGGGATGAGGGGCTCGTTATAAATATGACAGAAGCCAACAGCCACAGAAACCAAGGGGTTAAGCGGTTAAGCGATGCCCCACTGCCGTGCGATTGCAGGTGTTGCCATAGGTGGGTCTTGTGAGACCCAGATTGCTCTTCCAGAATAATAACTTCCTGCGACCAAACATTAACTGAACTGCCACTTCCCACGGTGTGCAGTTTGCTCACAATAAGGGAAGGTTGTCAGGTGTGTATATTGGCTCATAACGACCATATTGGGGGCCGCACACACTGAGAGACAACTGCTTTTCAGCTGAGTGGAAGCATTAGTTCTAGCGCATCAAAAATCCTTAAATAGGGCTCGGCAAGGCCTGTGCCGCCAGATATGGCAAAGCTACGTGGAGCTCGCATGATAATGTATGTGCCAGTTTCTCAACAAAGAACTAATAAGGAAAACAAAAATACACATATAAAAAATAGCACAAGCTCATAAGATACATATTTTCGACCGTCTATAAAAAAAGAGACATCGAAAAAATACAATCTTAGCATAAAACCAAAAAATGAGAAAGCTAGCTATACAAAAACTACAGCTATTACAAGAGTACAAGTCGAGAAATTAAAGAAAAAACACTTTAGTATACATGTCAGTTTTTTTTTTTTTTCAATTCAAATGCTGACCGACATTGAAGCGCACAATTTACAGATCTGGCATCTCTCATATGGCGTCTCTCATAGCCTTAGTCGCTTTGGGACGTTAAACCCCATAAACCAAACCAGATCTGGCTACCAAGGCGGCGTGTAACTCGAACAGAGTGAACTACCGTTCTGCACCACTTGTGTATTGTGGCTGGCATCGATTCATCAAGTCAGACGCCAGTAACCATGAGCTCAGGCGACAGTTGCTGCGAGGTCCAGTGCTTAAAATAGAAACTTCTTCCACATCGTTTTAGTTTATCTCAGACTCTTTCTCAAAGCTTTGATCAATTCGTTTCCTTCGACGCCATGTCGTCCATTCAATTCGGGAAGGAAAGTGCACAGCTTCCTGCCGCCACCAAGGCACTGCTCAACCTTATACAGTGCGGACGGCCATGCAAGACTGACCTGATGGCTTCCCTCGGAAGCTTTGGACTCAGGAAGGATGCATCGCATTTGCTTTTCATGTTACGGCTAGGGATCAACGATCGGAGAAGACGTTGAAAAGCCGACAACACAGCTCAACGAGTTCTGCGTAAAAAGGGTGCAGAAAATGGTTAAGTCAGGTGACTTTGTGTACGCATGACATTCAGAAGACGACCCCTTTGGCAAAGCACTATCTTTGGACTAGAGAAAGGAATAATTCTTCCATCCATCACCAGAAAGTGTCATAAAAAAAACAACAAGGCATCCGTTTTGTTCTCGAGCTGTCTTTCGGGCTGACGCCATGTCAGCTTAAGGCACATTGCTTACATTTTAGTGAGTGCTTTACAAACGAAAAGTGTAAAGCACGATTGTAAAAGTGTAAAGTGTAAACGAACGATTGCGTTCTTGTAGGCCCGCAGCTTAATTCATAATCAGGATGGCACAGATAAGAAAGAAAATGGCTTAATCATCGGACTCCTTCTGTATAATGCTAGGACCCGGGGTGACAGCGCAATAGCCAGGGAGAGATGCAACAGAAGGTGGCTAAGGAAAAGTAAAAAACTGCCAGGGCAGGGAGGCTCTTCTCCCCCCTATGTAACGCCTAGTAAATGCGAAATTAATCACACCATCATTCTTGGCAGCCCCGTTTACTGACGACCTTTATAAAGGAGGAGAGAAACACTGAATGGAAGCACGTTTTTATTCCTAGAGGTCTTCTACCTTTTCTTCCTTTTTTCAGTCTCTCCAGTTAAGCGGGAAAAAAAAGGCGGGTGCTTAAATTGTCGTTACCACCTTATGTGCCGGGCTATTGTTTTTGTCGGCTATGTGAATGACATGAAAAGGAAAAATCGGTAATGTGTAGGCAACATGCGCGGCCGGATGAGTTCTTTCTTAGTGTTTGATGTTTAAATTTTTCATCTCACAAAAGTAAATGAAACACATAAAAACCACCTGGAGCGGTGCTAATAAGTATTTATTTGCAACTTCTGGCTTTTCAGGAATTGCTGAGAAAAAATATTTTCTCCTTCATCCCTGTGGTAAAGGGTTCACAAGCTGTTCCAGAAATGTGGAGGCTAACAAAGAGGGTTCAGCTTAAGTTAAGGACAACGCAGCGAGCCATGGAAAGAAGAATGATAGATGTAACGTTAAGAGATCGGAAGCGGGCGGAGTGGGTGAGGGAACTAGCGCTGATTCATCACATCCTAGTCGAAATCAAGAGGAAGAAGTGGGCTGGGGCTGGGCATGTAATGCGAAGGCAAGAAAATCGGTGGTCCTTAAGGATAACGGAGTGGATTCCAAGAGAAGGCAAACGTAGCAGAGGGCAGCAGAAAGTTAGGTTGGCGGATGAGATTAAGAAATCTACGGGTATGCGGTGGCCGCAACTGGCAAAGGACAGGGTTAATTGGAGAGACGTGGGAGAGGCCTTTGCGCTGCAGTGGGCGCAGTCAGACTGATGATGATATTGATGATGAAGCTGCTCCATCTGTTGCCCGGTGCAACGAGGCCCAGTTTGCTAAGTCAGTCTTTTTGATTATTATATGTGAGTGAAACAGAAAGCTGTAAGAGTTAGTAAAAAGTTGGTAGGAAAAACACAGGGCTTAAAAAGTCGTGCAGCGACAGGAGCGCAGCATGACACGAACTGTGACTAGCATGTAAGGGGTCAATAAGTGTCGATCACACTGCATCAAAAGGGATCCCTTGTGTTCCTCACCGATTCCTTGCGAGTGTTTGTTTCTTGGCACATGCGTCTGGACTAACAACCACTTGTGATCCTGGATTATGGTCACTTTCCTAATAACAACAGCTGCAAAAGAGAGCCCATGTCACGTTCGGTTCTTAGCGACCCTCGCTTTTTTAAAACATTAAAGAGGCATGCGAATAATTTTATCCTATTATTTATCTCAGTAAAAAAAATGCGAGGGGACACTTAAGATACGTCTTAAGAATATGACACGATAGTGTTAATAAATTAGTGCCCACATCTGAGGAATTGATAATACTCTACTTTAAATTCATCGATATGTGGGTGTCCTCTAAGCACTCCTGGTGCGGTGGTGGAGCAGTTACGCGATCCGCCGCCCAAAATTCTCTTCTCGAGAAACCTCTCGCGACCAATGATTAATTGAACTGCCACCTTCCACGCTGCACAGTTTGCTCAAAATCCGACAGGCAGGTTGTGATGACGCCACAAAGTCACAAGACTTAGGAAGAATCAGGGGCATGGGTCTGGCAGGTGGTCCCCAGAGAGCAACCTTGGAGGCAGGTGGATCACCTAGGTCATGTGACCTTGCGTCGTCATCACAACCTGCCCACCGGATAGTGAGGGAACTGCCCATTGTGACAGGCGACAGTTAAGTTAAAGACTGATCGCTCGGGAAGAGCAACCTGGACCCCACAAGGCCCACCTTTGTGAGCACCTGCCATAGCAGGACAATGGAGCATCGCTTAACCACTGCACCACTGCTCCAGGAGTGAAATGAAGACTCCCAGTGGTATAGCTGCAAAGTAGAGAATGACTGTGTGCTGATGTGGCAATTAACGCATTTCGCTGTCTCATCAAACCCTTAAGGCGTAACTTAATTGTCCCCTCCAATTTTTTCCTCGTTTGGAACGCCTGGATTAGGGTCAGTCGAGGAAGAAGAGAAACTACTCCTGATTTCAGAAAATAAATCTCAGTCGTCAGGGTTTAGGCCTTATCAGGGCATTCCTTGAGAGAAACCTGTAAAAACTCAGAGCATTTAAATGATGGCTAATGGGCATCGCCCACGCAGTACTTGGGGAAAATTACTGCCAGTTAAGCTTAACTGCCACGTGGTGTTAATCTCTAGGATGCTTTTTGTTCAACTATGGAGAACTGATACTTGCGGTAATGAAAGCAGTTCTCGGAATACCAATTTCCAACCTGTTCCGTCCTTTTGGCCTAGGGTGAACCGTAGAAACTTCGCAAAGTTTTTTGTATTAAACAACTTCCTTTGTTTCCCACTCCTTATGAAGCTTTATAAACATTAGGTGTTTTTTTCTCCTTTGCAAAATCAGCGCTTAAAGATGTCCGTAGGGGCTGGTGCTATCACCAAAACTTCATGTGCTATCAGCAAAACTTACTAAAATCTTTGAGCAATTCATCATATTTTGCGCTCGTGCGCTGTAGTATGTTCTACAACTCTTGACGAACCTGCAGGCCGCTCGCAGACTTCGGACAAACTTGCCGCCTCAGCTCAAAAGCCTGTGCCTATCGACTCACACCGAGCAGGAAACCCTCCTGGTAGACCAGGCGAGGGAGGGCCTTCTTTACTAACCCCGTTGGTTACAAAAGTGACCCACGGAACTATTTAAATCATCCTACCTGCTTCTATTCTGAGTTCATTCTTTTTTGTTTTTCTTCACCTCTCGCAAGCGTGGCACAGGCGTCATTGTTAACAGCCTCCTATGCCTCTTCTTCGTATGAAATTAACCATCTTCTTTGTTTTCTTTTATGCCGACGTTTACACACAAGTGAAGGCAGAAAGCAAGACTAACGCCTCGAAAGGATGACCACGTTTCCGTGTTTGACGATGAAGAATTGAGGCGCGTGGAGGGTTCGCTATCTTCCCGAGGTAAATTACACCCTCGCTTTTTTTGCGCCGTCTTGGTTCTCTACCCTTCTTCTTTTTTAAGGGGCGAGGAGAAATTCCCGAACACCGAGGGGCGCCGCTGTTGGAACTGCTCTCGGGTAGGAGTGATCCTTTCTGACGGGTGCATTCACGGCACCCTGCATTTCTTTTTCTCATTCTCGGCCGCTGTTTCCCTTTTCTGCCACAGTGGCGAGCTTTCTACTTCCTCGCGAAACATTAACTCCCGATGCGCTCTACCGGGCTCTTGGAGCATTTTTGGTGAGTGAATGCGTACAGTTGCCCTTCCGCTTTCCAGCTGAACGCCTGCACTCGCAAATAAAGGCTCAGGGTAACGGTTGTGATCCCTATCGGGCAATTTTATTAGATTCTTCTCATCGTCTTATTCAGCGTGCCGAGTGGCCGAAATTTCAAGAGTAGTTGGGACGGAGAAGTGATTGAGGAATCAAGAAAGCACGAAGGAAAAGAACAAAGCTGAAATTGAACCGTTAGATCGTCTCGAATTTCGTTGCTTCCACAGAGTACGGCAAAGCTTCCGGCGTGAGTAGCAGAACGCGAGTACCTGGAACAGATAGGCCTCCTAACCGAATGATTGATCCCAAAGAAGAATAACTGCCTGTTGAGTCTTCCACGGGCTATTAACTTCTAGGGCAGATTTGGTACCCTAGAAATTGAGAAATAAAATCTGAAAAACCTGTATGCTGCAGCTCTACCCCCGTCGTGCCTATTTTTTTACGTATAGTGCACCTTAGATAGAAAGGATGCTGAGAAAGTTTGAATTATGATGAAGATGATTATTATGGAGCATAGGCATCAGTGGAAAAAAGGCGCATGGGCACAAGGTGTTTTTTGATCTCCACGGGGCGGGGTCAAAGATCCATTTCCCACCATTTCCTAAGCAGTTCACCCCAGAGAAGTCGAGCACCAAGCCAGGCAAAATCTTGTACTGATTGTATCACAGGTGGGTACCCGGCGGCAATGGGGATCGAATCCCGCAACTCCCGCATGTGAGGCGGATGCTCAAACCACAAGGCCACCGCTGCGGTACACTATCAGAATTGATCCGGATTAATTTCGGTTATCTGAATTTTAATGCTCTAAGATTGTAGCACGCGAGTTTTCTGGCATTCTGCTTTCATTAAAATGTGCCCACTGTGGTTAGGCCGCGAGTATACGACCTTGTGCTCTGGAGGAAATCGTAGCGACACCATCGCGGGCAGTGCTTTATAAAGAAAAAATGTCGATAGTGCCAGAAAAAGCGGCGCAGACGATAGGGTATACCACAAGGTGAAGATTCAAAATCGGTTCTGTCCGCCAAAAGCGTAAGGAATTTAAAACAGTGAAGTTCAGGAAAAATAATTCCCTTCACAGCAAAAGTGTACGCTCCGGGACAGAGGTTCAGGTGCCACGAATGCAATTAAACGAACGCACTTGGTTCGAAACGAAAACTACAACATAAAATCAACTCTGAAAACAACGGAGATCCAGGTTAGGATGGAAATTCTTCGTTGGTAGACTAGAGACGAAACGAAGATGACTTTAAGATTAATTCGGCGAGGTTGAATCTCTGAGGAAAATAGCTAAAAAATTTATATATATATTATATGGAGAGCGATTACTGAGGGAAGAAAAAAGACTCTTTGGTTTTCGTGTAAAAAATAAATGGCGCATGAGGTGGTGGTGAAATAAACGTCGCAGGCACAGCGTAATACATTGGGTGTACGGACTGGCTGGGACTATGACCTCAGAAGATTGACCGTCATCTAACGCAGGTCCGGGTGGGCAGAAAAGGTGAGCCCTTTATCTTAATGAATGGAAGAGGTAGGCGGGTCGAACAGTGTGCGCCGGACAGTTCCGTCACAGTGCAAGAAAAACAAAAAATGAAGAAGCGATCACCAGAGATGTAAAGATGACGGATGCGCGGCTTTCGACTGCAGATGCCGCGTTGGTAAGACCGCCCGAGGGCTTATATTATTTTTTTTTCCTGCTTATCGGCGAGAATCCGGACGTTTTATAAAGTTGGACGATATAAACTTCGCCTACACGAAACAGAAGTCTATAAACCATAGCTTCGCTCCGTAATTGCGAGAAAAGTGAAATTGAAACAGAAAAATGGAACAGAAAAAGACTTAAACCAGCTTTGTCTGACGTGCTGAAATCTACCGGAGTGACTTCGCGTGGGAGTTGCGAAAACTTGAAACAGAATTAAAGCGACTAAGCAAGCAGAGAAAGCGGAAGGTTATGTGCACTTTTGCTAGGATTGTGGTGAAGGCACTCAGAAGCTTCGAAGGGGCTCTTCTGCACGCCCAACATTTTGCCGCGATTGCTGGACAGTCTGAGAAGAAGAAGAAAACATTGAAAGAGTGAAGATGCCAAGTGGACTAAAAAAAAAGAAGGTGATAACTAATGCTTTAAGTTCCAGCATCCATAAAGCCGTTATTTTCTTCCGTATGTAAAAGACATCGTGTTCGAGGGACGCTCTGTGGACGATGTGCTGAGTTCGTCTATTAAATATTTATTAACGCGACAGCCGCATCAATGGGCCAGTGTCATATCATTCGTTTTGTGCAAAGGACATATTGAGTTCGAATCCCACCACCAGTGGGGTATCATATTTTTTTTTATAGGGTGCCAGCATTGCTAGTTCAGGTGCTCAGATTTATCAGCGGCGAAACGCTCAGAAAAGCTGGGCACCTGTTTCTGATCCAAGTGTTTTATTCCTACCGCTTTCTTTTTTCGGATTTGTTTTGTCAAAGCAGTTTGTTCAAAGGCTGGATAGTTTGGTGACAGATTTGAGAAACCCAGGAAAGCTGGCTCTCTGAACGCTAAAAATATTTGGCCTCGAAAATTTCTAAATATCAGCAGAGAGTCTCGATGCGGGGACGCATGGAAACCGGTGGTTTTTAGACAGGTTGGGGCATCTTAACACAGTACTGCCAGCCTACGTGGCAGATGCTGGCTTTCTACATGATCGCCATGGTCTGCCACCACATAACAAACATGTGGTAGCTCAAGGACCTTATAGTTTGCGTTTTATCACCATAACGTGTACGCCGTTCAAAGCATAGGAGCTGTATACATCAAATTGGGGTCGTACATGAGCACTACGATCAACAATATGAAAAATTCGCCAGACATAAGAAGGAAAAAAAGGACGTGGGAGGCAGCAGGACCTCAGTCAAGCTTATGAGTGTTTAGTCCAGTCTTTCTCTTTATTTCATTGACTGACCGATTGATTGATGGACTGATTGATTGAGTGATTAATTGATTAACTGACTGATTAGTTGTTGGATTGATTGATTGATTGATTGATTGATTGATTGATTGATTGATTGATTGATTGATTGATTGATTGATTGATTGATTGATTGATTGATTGATTGATTGATTGATTGATTGAAATTCAGTGCGAATGATGCTACTCAACATACTATATACTCTAAACCAGCATTCACGGGAACTATTAATGATGTTCGTAATCTTATTTTTCGTCTTAAGAGGACTCTATTTCAACGGGCCAAAAAACACGATTAGATACAGTAAATAAACCAGCAAACAAACCACAACAAAGCAAAATTAACAAACATGGATTATATAAACTTTAAGGAGAATTTTTCTACACCAGTTTTTCTACACAATTCAAGGACCCATGTTTCAGTGCTTTATACCCTTGTAAAAAATGGTAACTTCGTACCGGACAGTGAAACTCTCCTGATACAAGTATACAACCAGGGTAATAATGTTTTTAGTCTCTCCTATGCTGTGATTCTTCCTTGTTGCGTTTGTACGCTCACATACTTACGGTAATGAAAGGTAGTTTCTTTTCAAACGCAAGGGTTGATGGTAATTACCGGACTCTGTTCGCTGTCGTGCTTTGAAAGCATTGCGGTGTCAGTTCGCGCTTCATATGTTTGCTACGTCCCAGATCATCCCCGGTATTCGTTCCGAGCATTTTCTTTTCAGGAGATCGTTAGGCCGTTGCTGCCCTTGGTGTTTGCGAAACAGGTAATTTAGAAAAAGGCCTGTGATCGCTCTTCCTCGTCGGTATATTTACGGATCACTCTATATGGTGTTCGGCCATTGAAGTTCCTGCTCACGAAGGGCGTAAATATCTCATTAATGTTATTGCACCAGAAAAGGGACGTCATAATAAAAACGCTTTCTGGCGTCTTGCGTTGTGTCGACAGTTCTTTGGTGTAGTTGTTTTTCGAGTTTCGAAAATGAGTGCCGCCCAACTCAACCACACTGATAACACAGTACATAATACAAACATTCTTAGCGTTTCTAACGAAGAGGCTTATATGCTGTTCTATGAGGCTAGTTTCTAACACATGCTAAAGTTCGCATTAGGCGTAGGCTTTCCAATGTTAAGCGCGTCGAAAAGCCGAGGCTTGCTCGCCAGTGTGACTGAGGTCCTTCCTTAATAGGCTCAGGGGCATCAAAGTCGAGCTCACCACGGCGCATTCACACCGACTGAGAATGTGTGGCATGCGTCAACTGACCTCTTTCTAGAACCGCGATATCATCTTGCCGACAGAAGAGTTGACCGCTCACGGGCTGATCTTGCTCGAGGGAGCCTGCATAACTGGCGAAAGCCATGCAAGGGCTTGGCTGAGACGTGCTTATAACCGGCATTAAGCGCTACTCCCACCACAGGCGCGTAACGCTTAACGACTGCGCACAGTTAGCTCCACCTTGTAATAAGGGAGTAATTACTCATTGACATCCAGCCGAGCGCAGCCACACGACTACAAAGGAAAGCTGTACAGCTTTCTCAGAAACTTCGCAGTTAAAGAAAAATTCTTCCTGGTCCGGGGTTCGAACTCGGGACCACCTCTTCACCGGAGCAGTCGCTCTACCAATTGAGCTAACCTGGACGGCAAGATTGCGGTAGGGCGAGAGCGAATTGATCAATAGCTCGAAGTGGGAACTGTATTGGTCAAATGTTTTAAAGGGATCCCCAAGGAGGAGTAGATTTGTAATCAGGAAGTAATCACTCATTGACATCCACCTGAGCGCCGCCATACGACTACAAAGGAAAGCTATACAGCTTTCTCAGAAACTTCGTAGTTAAAGAAAAATACGGCCTGGTCCGGGGCTCGAACCCGGCTGAAAGCTAGTGTGGATATAAATGAGTAATTGCTCCCTTATTACAAATCTACTTCACCTTGGGGGATTCCCCTAAAACATTTGACCTAGCTCCACCTTGTCCAACCGTATTCTGAAAACGTGTATTCATTTAAAAAAAAAACTAAGAAAAACAGTAGGTCCGCTGGCGTTATTCCGCACAGCGCAACACGACCCAAAATATATATATAATCGCTAGCGAAATTCCAAGATGGCCGCTTTTCATGCATTCCAGCTCGCTGGAATGCATGCTGGACTAGTTCCAGCAGAGAGCTCCGCACCAGTCGCACTCTGTCGGCATCTCTGGGCCGTTTCGGGGAGTTCTGGCATTCCACACACTCGGATATTTGCTGCTATTCCTTTTTCCTCGCTTCTCGTGGGTCGCGGAGTAGCAGCTACGCACGGCTGGAATGCGCCAAGTTATAACGCAGACGACGCGTGTGCGACGCGTAGTCGGCTGCACGAGTAGGTAGGCGCCATGTTTGCAGCGCCACGCGAAGGAGGCATCGAAAGTGCACAGCAATTCGTTGTTTACCCGCCACCCTCCACGGTGCGCCGAATACGGTTGCAAGCGGAAAAGAAACGATCAACGGATATGAAACGATGCACGTCTCAGCGAAGGTGGCAGCAAGAAGCTGCCTGTTTTGAAGACTTCCGAGGACACGATGGTATAGGGTTAAGTGGGGACACGGAGGGAGCAATAATTTCCTCCGCTGATCAGGATGTTTGCTTTTCGAAGAAGTGGTTCGGGTGAGCGTTCATCTTCTCTCAAAGCACCTACTGAACACGTAAAGCATCATTGGCATCGACACGAAAGCTGCAAAGTCGGGGCTTTTTTGATCGATCTGCTAAACCTCCGACATGGTTACTTTAGACTCATGCAGAGGACTAGAGCATCGCGTTAAGAGTTGCAAAACATAGGGTCGACTATGAAAGGCACCGCTATCGATGCTAATGTGATTCAAGCACGATGCGGGTCTAGATAGATAGTTGAGCCGCCGCGGTGTCTGCATGGTTATGGTGCTCGGCTGCTGGCCCGAAAGACGCGGGTTCGATCCCGGACGCGGCGGTCGCATTTCGATGCAGGCGATATGCTAGAGGCCCGTGTACTACGCAGTGTCAATGCAAGTTAAAGACCCTCATCTGGTCGGAATTACCCGGAGCCATCCAGAGCAGCGTCCCTCATAGCCTAAGTCGCTTTGAGACGTTAAACCCCA
Organism: Amblyomma mixtum; assembly: GCF_055824585.1. Taxonomy (NCBI): domain Eukaryota; kingdom Metazoa; phylum Arthropoda; class Arachnida; order Ixodida; family Ixodidae; genus Amblyomma; species Amblyomma mixtum. Next base: position 7,944,483 of record NC_143012.1, read on the forward strand.
CTAACCACCAAAACCGGTTCTAGACACTGCGTTGAGTACCTCTCTGCTCGAGCATATTATTACGTGGCAGAGAACACAGAGCACAGGCCATCGAGCGCACACAGGACAGAATGTATGCGCCAAGACAAGACACACCCTTCACGTCGTCGTGGTTCACATTATCCTTTGCAGTATTCCGCTTTTTATGCGCAAAATGATGTGAATGCACTACTCGCTAGACGCAAACACAAAACTTTCCGAAACCTAATTAACCATCTAAACTGACCGGCAGCATTTCTAAAGTAACAAAAATCAGCTAATTAATGAATTAATAACTTAGTGACTACCCTTTTCTATATCTTGCGTACGCCTCTGCATGTCCTCTGCGCCGTCGCTTACATTGAAAACTGGGTGGACTCGAACTGCACAAAAACAGATTAAATCAGTAACTAAGTGACTCACAATAACAGTAATTATGTTATTAACTCTCCATGGCTATCGTTTCTACGCATCTTTTCTCCACCGTCGCCTACGCTCAAGAGTGTGTCGTCCCTTGTAGTGACGCTCATTCACGGGACACCGAAGCAGCTTGCCGCCCACCTGTAGTAGGTACACTAAAAAGGCCATTTACCTCCGCCGGCAAGAGTACGAAACTGAGTGCACCAATATAGAAGCGATGAAGGGCAATGTACGAGGGTGAATGCGTATTGCTGTCAATGCACCGCACAAAGCTCGAATGGCACGCAAGGTAACTGAGAGCTGTCACTTTAGAAGACTGGTCACGTGAAGCTTGAGACTGAAGTCAACATGCTTGCTCTCTTTCTCAAGCTGGGAAAGAACTGCGTACTTAAAGCGGAGAATGCATTCAGGGTTCTCTATCTGTGATAATAGACAAGCAATCTGGCACGCCACTCTGAGTCCTTATATGACGGTCCTATCTACCTATTCAAGATCTGCCTTTTCGAAATGGTTCCTCGGGTCACATTCACGAGGCTCGCTTGGAATGCGATGGCGTATGAAGAGAGAAAAAAATTGCCAAGATAGGCAAGCACATTCCTTTTTTGGTCGGTGACCTTTGTGTGGATGGCACAAGTGTTTAGAATGTGTTTCTAAGGGAATGTTGAAATTTATTTGTAAAATATATAAAGATGCACAAATTCTACTACCAATTTTGTTAGACGTCGCGAAACGTCGCCTGCATTCCACAGCCACTTTATCTGGCTCAAGATAGCCTTGTCTGCCGTCTTCACTGCAGTGATGAAACAATAAAAACAAACTTTAAAAATTAGCTTAGTAGCTTTCCCAATTTTGTTTTTTTATTCGATGAGCATTGCAGTACATGGAGCTTGCCTCCGAAGTCTGCTATAAAAAATTCTCGCCTTTTTCTGTTGATCGCTAGGGCATTTTATCACACTTAATTCAGAGAATCTATAGAAATAATACGGTGCACACTTTTCCAAGATCGCCCCGCCGCGGTGGCTCAGTGGTTACGGCGCTCGGCTGCTGACCCGAAAGACGTGGGTTCGATCCCGGCCGCGGCGGCCGAATTTCGATGAAGGCGAAATTCTAGAGGCCCGTGTACTATGCAGTGTCAATGCACGTTAAAGAACCTCATCTGGTCGGAATTACCCGGGGCCCTTCACTACGGCGTCCCTCGTAGCCTGAGTTGCTTCGGGACGTTAAACCCTCGTAAACCAAAACTTTTCCAAGAGGTGTAGTACTCGCAGTGTTCGCCAGTAAGACTGGTCGTTATGCAGCGAAAGTCGTAAGTGCTTTTCCAAGTGAGCTGCTGTCACGCGTTCGGGATTTAACATTATTGGTTTGGAAGCTGAGGACTTGGGTATCCGCCGAAAACTGCCCGTTAGTATAACCCTGTCTTCCTGACTGAATTAGAATCTTACGCGGTGAGTTTCCGGCAAATGAACTTTAACTCTGATCGTCGAATTGAGGAAGCTTCATAGGGAGAGGTTACTGCAGTCTGCCGCTATGACTTGAGGTGTAGAGAATGGAAGTATATAAAAAATATAAAAAATTAAATCAACAAAGCAGTACACTTTGTGAGTCACGATATGCAAGTACTGTTCAAGTTCTGACTTCTGCCGCATATTCATTTCACTACAAACACTAAGTTTTCATATGAATAGCCCTCTACCGACGCTGTTTAATCATACGGGCAAAGGTAATGACAACAAATTAAACCCGTGCGATAGAATTCAAAAACGAAAAGCAAAATCAGAATAAAATTGAGTGGGGCAGCTTAATAGAAGCAAAGGTTAAATTCACTTTGATGACGCGAAAACTGCACGTTCCATCTCGTTTGTATTTATTCTCCAGGATATAAAATGTTTGCTTATTCTGGCATTCAACTCTCTTGCTCGCTTTTTATTCGTTGCTAACAGTACAGTTGGCTCTGGAGTGAATCTCCCTTGCACATCAATACCGCGTCAGGTGAAAACTGTATTCGATCTACATTATCTTCGCTAAGCAGCGTTTGCCGCAGCTAGCTATTCGACCAGTGTACGTGTCGTGCGTAGAATTCTTAAATGTTTTTATTTTTGTTTCAAAGCTTCAGTCGTTTTTTGCTAGGGTTATTGCAAACTGTATAATATGAAACCATATCGAAATCTTTTTTCTTTGCTAAGTGATTGCTAAGTTCTGCCTCTTTCATGTTTTAAACATCAGTGAGTGCATTAGAGTCAATATATTGTGAGTTCATGCAACTTTAGAACACTGTGCACAGTCAAAAAAAAAACATTAGTATAGTCACTCCTGAAGACGTGACCGAAGTAGCTGAGCGTGACTAGCTTCAGTTGCTTTTTGTTACATGCCAGTATTTGCGCAGTAGTGGCTCTGTCGGTGCTGTGTTCAAGTAATGAGTGAAACTAAGCCAGTTAGGTCATGTTTAAAATAGCCAAAATCAGCTGCAATTTTGCGCAGGGACGACGAAGGACTTACGAGATACCATGCTGAACTATCAGCTACGCTTACCATGGTGTTCGGCTTCCGTAAACGAATACTCGATTTCGAAGCCGGTCACTTTGACCACGTTTTTGTGAAAGGGAAATGCTGATACGCCCGCGTACTTAAGTGGTGCAAAAACCGGGTGGCAATACAGCTCAGGCTTAAATTGTGGACGACGCAGGGGCCTATCTAAAGGAAAAATTGATAGCAGTCACGTTAAAGGACAGTGAAACTGCAAGTGGGTCAGGGAACAAACGCGAAGTATGACTGCCCAGCTGAAATCAAGAGCAGGAAATGGGCTTGGGCAGGACACGTAATGCGAAAGCGAGTATAACCGATGTCCCTTCACAGCAACGGAGTGGATTCTAAGAGACAGTACGCGTAGCAGAAGGTTGCAGAGTGATGCGGTTGGAGGACATTAGGAGCTTCCAGGGTTAGGTTGGCGGCATTTGGCGAACGACAGATTTTTTTTTTTGTTTTTTGGTGCTTAGGTCGATCATTCAACTGGTGAAGGAGAAGCAGTTCTCCTTCATCGAGTGTAAGGCGGGTAACATGGTGATGATGATGACGTCGACAACTGAAACTTTTTCGCATATTTAGGACCACATGTGGTCTAAACAATCAGCAGCTCTCCTTACGCCATGCCTCGGAGCCCAATATGCAGCTCTAACACGCGAATTTGTTTTTTAATATAGTAGGGTTCTGTAAATTGACACGAACCGTCTGAGAAAGTTCGCAAGTGTGTACACAGTCAGTGAATTTTCTTGCTCTGGTTTTTCCATGATCTCGTCGGTCTCTATGGAGGTTCGAAAGCATACCCAGCGGTGGTCAAATGTTGGCACTGCCATGGCGTCTCCCCATATTCAGCCGTTCACGCTCGACCGTTAGATCTGCGCGCTTATTACACGAAGTACGGTGTTTTAATCCGGGATCATGGTTTTTGTTTTCCTTTTTTGCCACGTCATTCTTCCATTAGTAAAAATTAATCAACAGTATACCTTTATTACTCTTTCGGTCCTGTTCGCAGATTTTTTCCGGCCCTCTTTTCTTTTTTCTTTTTTTTTCTTGCATTCTTGCGCACGCTTCCAACGTGTTCCGCAGCAAACTTGAAAGCTCAATGACGAGAAAAACACTGCAAGAAACCTTCAGTACATTTCCGACGCACCATAAATTTATTATGGCCGCCGTTATTCAGACACATTGTTTTAAAAAAGGACTGAGTCTTTAAAAAAAATGCGGTGAATGTAAATGTAACCATCGGGGCGGTTTCGGACTGGGGCTAGCTTTTCGTGCGGTATGTTTCGCTCAAACGTGATTTACATTATTCAGCGGTTCGCTGTGGTCGTTGCGGAGCCCGAGGGTTGCCGTGAGGGCTTTGGCGCTTGCGTAGCGCGCAAAGAAGGGCTGAAAATGTGTCCCGGGAGCGCCACACGTGGGATAGGAACAAAAGAATAACGCATGTATTGCGACGACGCGTACATAACGATAAAAGTTTTTTTTTTTTTTTCGCCCGGTTTGTAACGTCCAGGCATTTGAGAGAAAGCCCTTTGTCGCGATGAGTTCCGATGTCCGTAGCTCGCATTTTTTCAAATGGATTGCAACAAAGAGCATTTCGAGTTTGTCTTTCGCAAGTGTTTCCCCTTCAAAGTCAATGATCCGTCATTGCGCTGAAGTCAGAATGAATGTAAAAGTTATGAAAACTTCACAGAATAGTTTAGTAAAGCTTACGCACACGTGCGGAAGGGATGCCGCACGCTAAAAATAATTTGGTTTGCAGTACGCGCGCGCAAAACTTTATTTCATTTTCCCTGAAACGGACCCAAGGAGATAGTGTTGCCAAATTAGCGATGCGCTTTGAAGCAAGGCGCTCTCATCGGAGTGAATTTAACGCTGTGACCACGTTTTTCGCTACATCCACTAGCTGTAGTTGGCTCGCTGGCTTCGCCTTTTCTCGCCTATAGCAAAAATGATGGCTATAAAATTTGCCCTATTTATATTTTCTCAAAGATATGTGGTTTCGTTCGCAAAAATAGCTCATTTCGTAAAAGCAAGATGATGCCACTATGAGATGAGTTATCGTTGCATCTACGCGTGTCTGCTCACGTTTATCGCACGTAAACCTGCATGCGGTACTCTAGAACTGTATTGCAAGCAAAAGTGCTTCTTCTTAAATGCACTCCGGAGTTTTAAATTATAGGAGTAGGCTTGCAATTCAATTATCTTGAGGACGTGTCGAGAGCAAATTTGGCTAATATTAGTGCGTCCATGGTGTCTTTTGTTAAAGCAGCGCTACAACTCATTTGGGTTATTTTATGTCGAGAACTTCAGTTGAATTTTCATCCACTAACCACACGGCAAAGCATATTTTCAGGGTTTATTATCTGCATGGGAATCTTCAACCCAGAAAAAGCTCATTATGACGACTGGCATCGTATGAACTAATAAGCCAGCTGCTGTGCCCTGTGTATTTAACGGAAACTGCAGGGTAAAGTCACTGCGAAGCAGTTGGTTAATTACATAACGCCAAAGCACAATACCTATTAAAACTGAGATTTTTTAACTTTATTAATTATTACATTGGCTCACACATGATGAATCTGTTTTTTTATTTTATTTATTTTTTATTTTATTTTCAGGATACGCGCTGACAATGTGTTGGTTCTGGCGAATGCTTAAATCCTTAGAGTTTAGGAGGATTAGAATTTCCCCTATTTATAACAATTACTCAATAAAACTAGTATATATGAAGGTACATCGAGACGATGTATCATGCAGCCATCACTAAATGAGTGCTTAGATTGCAGGGGACCAGAACTGATCATTAATATTGATGCTTTAAGATAAAGCACTTATATGACTAGACAGGAGGCTTACGTTGAGTGCGAAGGAACTCGATGGAGGCCGCTAATCAATTTCTGTCAGGGAACCGCAAAAGGTGGGAGAAAAATTAAATATCACCAAGAAGCGCACTGTGTTGCTTCAAGCACTTTAGCTTAATGAATACGACAGCACGGAGATTAAACTCGTAAGGGTGCAGAAAGGGCTGTGCGAGGCAAAGGTTTAAATTATTGCAGCCTGGGCAGAAGGCGTACAGGGGATCTGTCGCAGGATTATTGAGTTTGCCATTTGCCCCACGAAGTATGGCTGCCCTTAACAACCGGGCTTGCAGGTGCTCTGTCAACAGCGAACTGCTTTGAAAAAGGGGTGTACGGTGTGCTTGTTTGCGGAAAATTTATCGAGTTAATGCCAGGTAAGATCGTTTTGCTCCTTAATAAATCATCAGTACACAGCGGGTGACGTGAAAGATTAAGGTAAATGGCTTAAGCCTCAAAACTAACAGAAAAATGATGATGTAGTGCGAAGGCAGCTTATGTTTCGTCACTAGTATTCCGATTACATTTGCTCTGGAGCAACATTACAGTTACACTTCTTGCTTGTGTTGACCATTGGCTTTTTAATATGAAAACAAGTCAAAATCAAGAGGAAGAAATGAGCTTGTGCACGACATGCAATGCGAAGACAAGACAACCTCTGGTCCTTGAGGTCAACGGAGTGGATTCCAAAAGAAGTAAGGCGTAGCAGGGGCGGCAGAAAGTTGGGAATGCGGATGATATTCAGAAGTTTGCGGGGATACAATGACCGCTGCTGGCAAAGGAGGACAGGGTTAAATGGAGAGACATGGGAGAGGATTTGCCCTGCAGTGGACTTAGTCAGATTGATGCTGATGATCATCATCATTACTGGAAAAGGCGACAATTTGCCCCTTCTCGCGTATTCGTCATAAGGCACATCCCGATTTTCTGTGAAGGGGCAAACTAGAGGGCAGGCTTAAAGACCATTAACCTTTTTTTTTTTTTTCAGGGAAGATCCCATTTGTCCGCCTCGCAGTTATCAGACGAAATGGACGACTGGACACGTGGAACGCGTGGTGCTGCGCCAAAAAAATGAAAACACAAGAAAAAAAGATCTCCTGAGAGTAATAAAATAAGTCCCCCTAGTTACCCATGGCGGATGGTCTAAAGTTACTAGGTAGCAATATTCAGAAAACAATTTAAAAAACCAAAACTGTCAGCATATTAGCTTAGCACGTCATAAATTTTAAGGTGTGCCATATCAAATGCCGCGCAGATTTCATTGTATGTTGTGTTTGCTTAAGGCTGAAAGCTGGCTGAGAGTAAAAAGAATTAAAGGAACGAAAACACTTGTTAGATTAGCATTTTGCATGACGCACATAATCTGGTGTGTATGCATATACACAATAATGTAGGGTTAATTTATTCTGTTATCCAGCTGTATGTCTTAATTAGGAACTACCCACGTTAGTCTGTTTCATAAAAACAGGATTTTCCTACTAAACCTGAGCCATGGTAGGCATGTCGAATGAGGAGCGTGGGTCTTTCTCTATATACAGCCTGTTATGAGGTGATCCTAGGTGGGTGAATACACTCCCTGAGTGCATGCATAGTGCACCGCGTTGACATTTTCACTTTGGGTGGTTGCAAAGCCTGGAAGATGCTTTTGTTCTTCACAGTTTTTGTTCGCCTGAGCCAGTGCTTCCAGTGTCAAGAAGGATAAATAATCCTGATGCTGGCATACGTATCAAGGAAGCCAAGAGTCACTAAAACCAAGGAAAGCATAGTGGAATGTGTTTTGATATTGATGTTCATTGACAGGGAATTAGTGGAGTACTAATTTCTCGCGTAGACGATAATCGAATAGGAAGTATATGAAGAGAAACCACATGCTGCCGGTGTGATTCCAACTCACGTCCTCTGTATGTCGTGTACGGTGCTCTACTTCTGGCGCTATGCGTAAATAATAGTTACACTATTAATTTCGCATTATGCAGCCCTACAAAAAAATAATTCCACGATGCTTTCCTTGATTTCTAGTGACTGTTGTCCCCCTTCATACGTACGTCGTTTTACCAGGCCCTCTTTCTCCTGCCTCAGTGGATTTTCCTGCTTCATACTAACAGCACGAGCTCCTCGTAATCCGGTTCCTTGCTACCATTTACTTTTCACCTTTTCTCTCCTGCTTCGGTTTCGTTACTTCAAGGGGGCACTGAAGGCAAGACCGTTTGGCTTTTTTCTTTGGTCTAATAGGATCGCGCCGCCTGTTGCAATGCTTTAGCTGCGTCAATGGGTTATCCCTCAAAGCACAGTGAATATTTTTAAATGTAGTTTTTTCTTTGCTAAAATTAGTTTTGAGAATGTTTAGAACCGAATGCACAGCCGAAAGCAATGTGACGTCAAAGTTTAAAAAGAGAAATCACGTGAGACGCACACCAACTGTGGTCGCGCATACTTGGTGCACGGGATTTGAAAATGCGCGCATTCTGGCTTGAAAAGCGGAACTGCCACCGCTACCTTGTGACGTCACACTGCCTATCTGTCTATGAAACGAGCTGCTAGAAAACTCAGTAGGGAATACCTAAAGAAGAAAGAAAACAAAGCATTTGATTATTTTTCAGCGCGTCATGTCTCTAGGGGTGGCATTTCTATTGTTCCAAACAGTGAATCAGGCGACTTATAGATTGTTCCGTTTATTACATTTTTCTACGTCGCTTGCCTTCACTCTTGTTTAGTTCGGAATCCTATTATATTTACTATTGCAAGTATCCTTCACTCTTGTTTAGTTCGAAATCCTATTATATTTACCCTTGCAAGTATCTCAATCAATAAATCAATCAACAACTTCCTGAGTTATATAAAAAATTTATGTGCGCTACTATGCGCAGTGAAGAATATGTAACAGTTTTCAACAAAACCACGTAATCTGCACAAGGGCGAGCAATTCTCACCCCGGTCGCAACCCCGACTTCTTATTGTCTTCAGTTTCGGCACACTCATTAAGGTTGCGGCCATGCGCAGAAATTAGTGATATATTCTTGCCACCCCGCTTTAGTTGCCGCCATCTTCTGGGCCTCCCTCTAAAGCATCGGTGCCTGCCTTCCGGAAGCTCTATCCGCGACTGACGATGTACTTGTCAACTGCATGTTGTAAATAGGCAGTCGACGCAGCGCCATCTGTAGGCTTTCACTTGAAACAAGTGTTTTATGTTGAGTGGCCAACAGGCAGGCACAAAATAAGGGCAAATAACCAGCACTATTTGAAGGGGCGTCTGCAATGTGGAGACGGATGGTGAAGTTTGAGGAGGCGGCGCCTCCGGCATGCTAGGCAAGGATTGATGTCGCGGCAACTCCATTAGTAGGATCCGTAATTGCGCCCACTGCCGGAAGGGCGAAAAATTTCAGCCGCTTCCTTCACGCCAACAAAGGCACGAAAAGACGCGCGTGGGGCGGGAGTGCCACTGCTGTAATCGCTTCCGCCCGCGAGCGCTGACGAGAACCCTTTTGTCCTCGGCCATTTGCTCCCCTAGTGCGACAAAGACAGCATTGCTGGCACTTGGAGCCGGGGTAGTAGCGCAAGTCATATACTCTTCCGCTTGATTGTTCTCTGTACTTCTTCACTCTTGTAGTCCCCGAAGCCGAGTGTGAAAAGCCCTTTCGTTTGTTGTTGTATTCATGTATTGTATATTTTCTATTGTACTGATGTCGAGTCAGGCCGGAATGAAACACAAACGCGGATGTGCCAAAATTTCTACTTTTCAGCAAGATATATTTTTAGAACCAGTTTAAGAACACTTCAACTATGTTACCATGTCACCTGTGATTGTTGCTACACCTGGTTTCAATAAGCTTACTAATGGTCTAAATGTTCATTACGCTCCAGGTTATCACTGTATTAACTCTAAGTTCTTAAAAAACACTTAAGCTTATTCTTCCATAATACTAACCAAGCTTTTCCAGCAATCACTTGACCAATCAACGCTACCTATTGAGTGAAAAATTGAAAAAGTGGTTCCAGTCCAAATCTGGCAGCAAAGCATCCCCTAGTAATTATCATCCCTTTTGGAAATCTTGCTCTTGGCAAACAGTTAATATAGTTTACAGATGCATTGCATCATATTCTAGACGTATCATCACTAGTTGACTGTATAATCTTAGGTTTCTCAAAAACTTTCGTGAAGGTATGTCGCAAAGTATGACTTCACAAAATAAAACTGAATATAACAGTAATTTACTGAAATGGATTGCATGTTTTCTGCTTAATCGCTCACAATTTGTTTTTGCTAACGATTATAATTCCAGTTTTAAAAAGGTATCTTCCGGAGTTCCCCAGGGTCCAGTTTTTGGGCCCCTGTTGTTTCTAATCTACATTAACGATCTCCCTTCTCTTGTGAATTGTTATATTCACCTATTTGCTGATGATTGCGTAATTTTTAGAGAAACAACCAGCGCTAACGACATTACATTAATTCAGTCAGACCTCACCAATATAGGGAAATGGTGCAAGGAATGGTCAACGGAGCTAAAAAATGCAGGGGGCACTTTGGCTGTCTAAAGTGCGTAGAGGCGAAAGCGTTTTACGCACCACTTTGGCTGCCTCTGTTACACTGGAGACGTCACATATAATTGAGTACTAACTACTAAGTGATGACAAATCATTAATTAATCGTTAATTACTGATTAATGCCTGAATACTAATTAACTGCTAATTAATGACGCTTAAGCTTCGCCTTCCGGTGTGGAACGCGACAGCGTTGGTTCGGCGCGATGCCTTGCCCTTTCAACGCAACGCTTTTTGAGGAAAGGAAATGGCGCAGTAATTGTCATCTCGGTGGACACCTGAACCGCACCGTACAGGAAGGGAGGAAGTGGGAGTGAAAGAAGAAAGAGGGGCCGTAATGAAGAAAATGAAAATTGTATTTTAGGAAAGAAAATTACGCAGTAACTGTCTCACATATCTCGGTGGACATTCGTGAAAATTCAGGGGGGCGCTTTTTGACCTAAAGTGCGGTCACTGATGTGTGGCTAAGATGTTAAGCTTCGCCCCTAAGAGTGGAACGCGACCGCGCCTTGCAACGCTGCCAGGGAGTCCATAAAACGTCATTGCCCATTTGGTTCTACGCCTCGCTCGTCGGTAACTTGGTTTTTGAGGAAAGGAAATACATCTGTCTCTCATATCTCGGTGGACACCTAAACCTCACCGGAAGGGAAGGGAGGAGGATGGGAGTGAGCGAAGACACCGTATTCACTAGACGTGCCTTTGTTCATTCCAAACCATCGAGCTGGCATGGCGGAGTGGATAGCATGCTCGTCTCACACGCCGAAGACCGGGGTTTGATTCCCGAGCTCAACGAATTTCCTACTCGGTTTTATTTATTTATATGGCCTGACTAGAAAAGTAATTAGGCTAATTGGGTAATTAAGCAATAACGAAACTCAGTCCCTTTATTTGGTTACTAGCCAATGTACAATTGGCCCCGTTTGAAATTCGCGCACTGTGACGTCACGACCGTTCCGACCAATTGAAAAGCGTGACATTTCTGTCGACCACTGCTGCTTAGAGCGATGAGACATTAAAGGCTTCCGCCTTATTATCAACAAATGCAAAGCCATGCCCGTAACTAGAAAAACTTTCTTCCCAATTTCACTACTACATCAATAATACTTCGTTGGAATCAGTCTCGTCATATAGATACCTCGGCGTTCACAATACGAGTAACCTTAACTGGTATTCGTGGAAAGCGTCAGCGCGAAGCAACAAGAACGAAAAAGAAAGAAAGAAAGAAAGAAAGGAAAGAAGGAGAGAAGGAAGGAAGGAAGGAAAGAAGGAAGGAAAGAAGGAAGGAAGGAAGGAAGGAAGGAAAGAAGGAAGGAAGGAAGGAAGGAAGGAAGGAAAGAATGAAGCAAGGAAGGAAAAAGGAAGCAAGGAAGGAAGGAAGGAAGGAAGGAAAGAAGGAAGGAAGGAAAGAAAGAAGGAAAGAAGGAAGGAAAGAAGGAAAGAAGGAAGGAAAGAAAGAAAGAAAGAAAGAAAGAAAGAAAGAAAGAAAGAAAGAAAGAAAGAAAGAAAGAAAGAAAGCAAGAAAGCAAGAAAGAAAGAAAGAAAGAAAGAAAGCAAGAAAGAAAGAAAGAAAGAAAGAAGGAAAGGAAAGGAAGAAAGAAAGAAGGAAAGAAGGAAAGGAGCGCTCAGGAGAGGGAACAAAAGGGACATGGATGAAATAAAGAGACCGACACAAAAAGTAAGGAAGAGAGGAGACATGATGGGAACGGATGAGAAGTTGGAATGAGCGGCAGAAAGAAGGGGGGACAGCAGATAGAAACGCAGTGAAGCCTGGAGAGAACAGAGAAAGGCGAGGCACTCTCGGAACGCCATATAGACCAAAAGAAAAATATTCTGAACAGAAGCACATGTGGTGACTACACTTTGTCGGCCAAATAGGGCGCCCTGAAGTGGGCTTTGCTCTTTCCTTAACAGATTGCTGAGTCGTAGTTGAAAGAGTGTGTGTAGGAGTGTGTGTAGGAGTTTGTGTGTGTGTGTGTGTGTGTGTGTGTGTGTGTGTGTGTGTGTGTGTGTGTGTGTGTGTGTGTGTGTGTGTGCGTGTGTGTGTGTGTGTGTGTGCGTGTGTGTGTGTGTGTGTGTGTGTGTGTGTGTGTGTGTGTGTGTGTGTGTGTGTGTGTGTGTGTGTGTGTGTGTGTGTGTGTGTGTTTGTGTGGGAGGGGGGTAAATTTTTTTGATATTTTCTGTTCTGTCTGCTTGTATGCCCCGCCCGACGTGTGCAATCAATTTTGGTCTGGTCATTTCATGTTATCGCTGTTTCGCCTCCTGAGAAAAAAAGAAATTAAAAGAACGGTTTGCACGCAGAGAAACGATAGTGTGTGCGACAGGGTGAAAACGACTCTTCGGGGGAGTCAGCAGGTGAATGTCATGGCGACGCGATGAGAGCGTAAATAAACAAACAAGTGCACTGACGAAAATTGAAACGACCGACAATGAGGGAGCGGCTTTCTAGCCCTAAACATCACTGCATTGTGCGATATTACCATTGGTGGGCCTACCGAAATGCGTAGGATGACATTAATTTCAGGCACAGTTGACGATAAGACCGAAGAAGCGCGAAGCAATATGTCAGTGGGACAAAGGCTCGACGACGTCTTGCGTTACGAAGCCGCCCACATTCTGGCCGGCGTGTTCACCCCACAACTGCTGTTTTTCTTGTGCTGCTTAGTGTCAGCAATGGGCCTTCTATCCTCCTTCTTTCGAGAGCGACGAGAATATCTGCTAAACCAAATTATTTTACACTGTCACAAGAGGGTACCTTCTTTATTGTTACTCGGTCTGCTTACCTTGCGCAAAGACTAGACGAGGACCTCAAGACGCTGCAAGGATTTAGGGTTAAGCAAGCTCTTCATAGCACTATCGCCGTCTTAGAAAAGCAGGCGCAGTAGTCTTACCTTGTTTACTGATCTTGTTTTTGAATGTGGCTCCGAGTATTATTTGAAACATTACTTGAAAGCCTGTTTTATTAATGAATCAGAAGTATTGCATTGCAGTTATTAAAGAGCTACTAAAAAGGAATTAAGGTGTTTGTCTTCATAGACAGCTATCCTTCAAAAAAACAAATAGAGCAGGCATGATGAAGCCCACGGATGCATTTTAGGACCACTATTTTATAACATTCATATTAACGATATTGTGAGAATTGGCAGTTCAATTGGATACACAATAGATACGAACGAGACTAGCGTATTCTTGTCAGGAACTGATGCTAATGGTAATGCACTTTTATACTATATAACGTTAAGTAAATTATATATATGGTCACATGAGAATTTTAAATAATTTTTTTTCTAAATTTAAGGCTACCCTTTCCTACTTCAAAACAGCAAGGTACTATTTAAGAAAAGCTTTGGGGCTAATTAAATAATGAATTCAATTATATCATATGGTAATACAACAACCGACGTTTTCTTCTGTTCACAAATGATTTAGGATTATCGCACAAATTGTCTGCGAGCTAAATTTTGTACTGCGCTAGGAATCCTCAGAAAATATCAGCAGCTATTGGCGGCGTCACAGACATGCATGTTATACGAGCAACTGTTTTCATCACACCTCAGCAATTATGAGAGCTCAGTTTAATGTTAAGAATCAATCAGTTCATCAGTGATATATTTTGCAGAAAAAAATGCATTGCATGTCGTTCCAAGCGAGCCATATAATTCTCATAATACTCTACTAATTAAAGATTACAGAGTGATAAAACTTTATCTGCTTAATGAATACTGGCTTGTTAACGTCGTTCTAACCTGAGCCACGAAAACACGCTTCAGAAATAATTATCATAGAACACTTCATCCCGCTCTTCGAACTTTAGAGAACTCTGGTGCATGCCTTTTCCACGTGCTAAAGTGGCCCGCAAGTGCGGCAGTCTAGTCTGGCATTGAGTTTAGACCTGCACCTTACGACCTGCGCTTGTTGCCAAACGATGTACGAGTATAACATACCTTGTTTAGTTAAGGTAAGTTTAGTTTTCTTACTCGTTTTCGTCATGTGTTTTATTTCTGTTTTCAGTTCTAACGACATGTCTGGAGTAAACAATAGTATTTACTGTTATGCTTGCTCATTTACTGTTATGCTTGCCGACTTTGCGGGGGGTCGTTGCTAGGCGAGCTTCATCAGTGGACGCTTTTTTCCGCTCTCCTCACCCCGTGTCGTCAGGCTTCTGCGCATCTGTCGTGAAGATAAATTAAAACTGAAATGAAAAGAGCTTTGCTTTAGTTCTTCACTGCATTTCACTCCACGTAAAAGGTAATTCGAGGTCAGAGAGAGACTTTAAGAAATAAAGGAGAGGTCTGCCTGGTTCGAGATCAGTATTGCTCAGCAACACTGCTTCAGAGGTATTTCGGGCAGCCAAACTGCGTGTATGTATATACATCGGGGCTCAAGATTGCAGGATTAGAAACTTTGATGCCAGCAGATAACTGCAAAAAAATAACTGAAAATACAACCGCAAGCCGCCGGTGGGATCCGAACCCACGACCTCTGAATTACGCGTCCGGTGCTCTACCTCTGAGCTACGGTGACGGCTGTCAATTCTTCTGCTTTCGGGGGTATTTATGTTTACAAGTAACCTAACCTTGAGAGTGTTCATCAGCGCCACCCGCGTTCATAAACGGCGGACGTGGAACGTCCTGAGTACCGCAGGTGTGACGTAGAACGTCATCGAACGGAGAGGGTGGAAGCTGCGTGAGAACCCTCTTATGCTTCCTATGGCATCAAGGCTGCCAGAACGAGGCCCTCGCTAAGCAATTAAGCAAACAAGGGAAGGGGAATGAGGGGCTCGTTATAAATATGACAGAAGCCAACAGCCACTGAAACCAAGGGGCACAGGGGATTTTTTTAATTTATTTATTTATTTTGTGGTGTTGATCAATTTAGAATATTACTGAATATGTTATCGCTTAAAGCTAATTGATTAGAAAAGCAGAAGAAAAACAACCACATGCCGCCGGTTATATATATATATATATATATATATATATATATATATATATATATATAACCGGCGGCATGTGGTTGTTTTTCTTCTGCTTTTCTATATATATATATATATATATATATGTGTGTGTGTGTGTGTGTGTGTGTGTGTGTGTGTGTGTGTGTGTGTGTGTGTGTGTGTGTGTGTGTGTGTGTGTGAAACGAATACTTTCACGAATATATATGTGAAACGTACTTTCTGACTTACATACCGACCTTATATATATATATATATATATATATATATATATATATATATATATATATATATATATATATATATAAGGTCGGTATGTAAGTCAGAAAGTACGTTTCACATATATATTCGTGAAAGTATTCGTTTCACACACACACACACACACACACACACACACATATATAGAAAAGCAGAAAGTATTTAAGTCAGAAAGTACGCATTGTTCGTCCTGCAGTTTTGCAGCTGTGAGCATGCAAGACGCAGTAACTGCCTCAGTTCTCTGTGGACGTCTCAGCCATGTCATGAGGGAAGAGAGCAAGGAGCGAGTGAAAGAAGAACGCAATAAAGGGGTGCAGTAGAGGACTGCTCCGGAATAGATTCGATAACCTTTGCAGTATGGCTAGTGACTTGAGGGTAAAGAACAGCCACAAGCATCAAAATAAAAGTGCGAGAAAAAGGACTACCCATGTCGAAAGGGAACGAAATGCTGACCAAAGGTGGTTATTAAAATCTTAGACGTTCCAGCTTCACGACGGAAGCCTTGTTCTCTAAACGCAAAGCCTGAAGCATGAAGCTCTACTACTTAACCACGCGAGATGTCGTCAAAACTTGGATTTCGAAGAACTACCCCAAAGCGCTGAAGCATTTGTTCTTTTCGCAGCACGAAACACGTTGGCAGATAAAGCAACGCATTCCACAGGAACACATTCACACGGTACAATCGCAGGGGTGTCCATCATTTCTACCCAGCGAATATTTTTTATTAACCCTTTTTAATTTCTACAGTACCGTGACTCAAATTGCTTTGAACCAAAGAGCCCCCTCTTAATCCCCTAAAGAACTAGACGACGAGCAAAGGCGCTTGTATTCGTCGCCTAATGTTTTGTGGCGTCTCTGTTACGTCTCATTCTCGTTAACAGAATAACGGACATGTCTGTTTTTTAATGGTACTGAAGTCGCCAATTAGTAGCCATGATGTCACTTGTCGCCTAACCAATAAAATCCTTTGGACGAGCCCTACTCGCCTTAAACTGGACACAGAGTGCCAGAGAGCACACCACAAGCTGGATTTGTCACGAGCCAGGAATGACAGTCGGCTTATGACGAGTCTGGCTCGGCGAAACCTACCAGTGGCTTGAGCATGCATCCCCAAGTAGCGCGGCAACATTCCTTATCAATTAACCCCACTGACAGATTTAAGATTCCCCCCCCCCCCCATGGTAATTTCTTTTTTTCAAAAATGTTTGATATTTTTGCAATGTAGAGAGGGGCATATTGTACCCGATTGTACCGTTATGTGTTGTTTTGTTTAAAAAGCTTGGCTATTAACGATACTGCTGCATTGACAAATTGAACTGGCTAAGTGATGCGTTGGCTGCGTTAAACAGACGAATGGACCAGTTGTAATGTTTTACCTTTAAAGCGTGATTTGCCGCTATCTGAAAATAAATGTGGCAAAGCCAACTAACAAAGTCATTGGTGTGTTGCACTATTAGGCGGGGAATGAATACTGCGTAGCTAAGGGCCAGGCTAAATGGATAACAGGGGAGTGCCAAACTTTATCCATCTTCTGAAGTTTCGTTTTTTTATTTGTCCTCAAATGGAAAACTTGAGAATTCGCTCACATCTTCACTTTAATAGAGGAGAAAAAGAATAATGCTCGAAATAAAGTATTGGGACTAAAGACGATCAAAAGGTCTTTTATTTCCCCCATCTCCTGCACCTAAGAGGTCCTGGGAACTGTACGTGGCGGACGGCAACCACTCGTCACGTAGCGTACGGAGAAACAGCAGCAAAGTAGCGTCGATTTCGCTCTGCCCTTCTAGGTTTCTTTTACTTTGAAAGGACGGTTGCAGAGAATCGTACGGTGTCGACTGACGAGAGCAGTCGCGTCACGATTTCGAATCCTCCGGAATTTCATCGAATATAGCAGGGAACTTGAAAGCTACGAGCAACATTTAGAGCACTCTAAACGTCTGAAGATGATATCGTGAAGTCAGGCGGGACAAAGGCAGTGGGTTATCGAACTTTTCTGGCCGAACAAAAGCAAACTATTAACTAAGTTGATACCGTGAGTAGACATATCAAATTTGCTAGTCGCTAAGTTGTGTAAAAAGTAAGCCGACTCAACGCCACTGAACATTCGTCGCAAGCAAAAGAAGCCAGAATTCGCCGCCGTCGGTACTAAATGTAAATGAGATTGCACACGGCATGCTGCCCAGAAGCGTAAGTGTGCGG
Source organism: Amblyomma mixtum (assembly GCF_055824585.1). Lineage (NCBI taxonomy): Eukaryota > Metazoa > Arthropoda > Arachnida > Ixodida > Ixodidae > Amblyomma > Amblyomma mixtum. Next base: position 7,962,243 of record NC_143012.1, read on the forward strand.
CTATTCATTTTATTTTTTTTTTTACCACTGTCCATTCTATATTAAATTTGTTTCTCTCGGGGCATATAGTTTGTAAAATGTTTCAGACCCTCTAGAAACCGATTCTTACGGCGTCTTGTTGCCATTCCATTTTCTAGTTTGAAACAGTAATGCAGAAGATCGGCTAAGAACCGGTAGATAGTCAGCCGAAATTTTTTGTAGCGCAACTGGCTGAACTGAACAGATCAGTAGTATAAGAAAATAACTCAGCTTTAGCAGCCTAAGGTCATAGATTTCAAAGCAGTGCACAAATACGGTTTCAAAAATTAAAAAATGCATAACAAATAAAAATTGAAGAATTAGAGCATTCAGGCAAGTTTCAAGAAGCACAATGTCTAAAAAGGAGATCTCAACATCTTTTGCTCGATAACCGAACCGCATGCACGATATATAGAGGGTGCCCCGTAACTGAAGACGCTACCTCAGTTATTAACCGCTAGTTGCCTCATGTCACCGCAGTAGGCAGCAGATGTGCGCCCGCCAATAGGAACGGTCTTTTTAGAGCATGTGTTCTTGATACACATATTTTTATTTTCGCATGCATTGTTCTCAACAGCACTATGAAGCTTGTCGCGTGTCTTCTAGGCTGAAAGGTGTAATTATTTTTCCTCAATAGCACCTCCTTGAAAAAGAAAGTTGTTTTTTATATGTGCACGGCATGATCGTGACTGTCTGCTTAATGTTGGAGTTTTTAGATGTCACTACAAATTTATGGGATAGTGATAGAGGCATATATAATCAGTTAGGCGACTCATGCCGAGCAATGGGTGACAGACCACTGTAAGACTAATCCTGCCTGTACGCAAACATCACCGCTGCCACTGCCGATTTAATCTTTTAGTTTTGCTCTACCATTATATACGACTTCTTGAAACCATCCGAGTTCTTCGACGCACCTTGTAGTAATGTAGAGTTAATGCACTAAGCTTGTCATTTAAAAGTGCTGGCTTAAAGATCTTCTAAAACGAGATGATTGGCTTTAGATGAACTTATCAGTATTGCCGATTGTGCACAAGAACTCCTGCAAATCATGCTAACGTCTTTTGTCCGGAAAAAAGACAAGCTCAACAGCCTGAGAGCAAAGTCTGTCCGCTTCGGTAATTTTACCTCAAAGGAGGAGGGAGGGGGGGTCCGAAAGGTCCTGCATTTTGCTTGCCCTGCGCACGTTGCGCAAATGATTTCAGCAACCTTGGTTGTGCAAGGAGTGTGTGCGATTAACCTAATCTAGCCAACTTGCATGACGGCTGCCTTGTTCTTTCTGTAGCAGTTCGTAACCAAACATCTTTATGTCGTCACAGATTGGTCTGAGTGCTTCATCTGTACCTTCTCTTTTTCCCCGCACAAAGCATTGCGTCTGACGATGTTACAGAGGTATTGAGCAGACCTTCACTGGATACTTGCAGGGAGCAACGATCTCGCGTAGTTGCGTCCTCGGGTTCCTTCACCTTGGTGAGCTGAGGCCGAATAAAGACACGCGAATACAGCTCATTACCGGGACAGTGCCACATAACTCGCAGTGCCCATTGCAAAAAAAAAAAAAAAAACGGGAGAGAACAAAAATGGCTTAATAATTTCCAGATGCACTGGAAAGTAAAATGCGCTCGGCAGCACAGGGGGAAGCGCTTCGTGCTGATGACGAAAACTGATCACGCTACGGCTTCCTTTCTCCAAATGAAGACCCGCTCTGCGGAGAGAGGGAAATATAGCCTCAGATATGCGTTACTTGAAACCAGTGGTCTCGCGTCTGTCTAATTAATGCACGAAACAGAAGCCGAACCAAGAAATATGCGACTGCAGCGCCGTTAGTTTTCGTGGTCGCCACTCGCGTTGCTCAGCGTTTCGGGCTTAAAAGTGCTTTGCCTAGAGCAAGAATTTTTTTGAGGACGGGTGATTCGCGTCATACTCCACTGTTATCACTTGGTCTATGGAGCAAGTGATTTTGCTTGGGAAATCGCTCTAGATAAATTAAAGATCTTTCTCATTTTCGCGGACAGGAGTACGAGTTATAAATTGGTCGTACTGTACCAGCCCCTCATCGGTTTAAGTGACAGCCAAATCAAACGGTTTAAGGAAATCAGCCTCGCTCTTACAATCTTTTTCAACCCTGTCAAATCGCCCCGCATTCTTGTCTGCTGTGCATGTGCACTGAAACAGAGACAGAACCTTCTCACTAGCGAGACATTGCGGTAAATGGGCGAACACATATCTCCTCTATTTTTCGGCCAAAGTTGGCGCTTTTTTGTGGAGAATACTTCAATAGGACAGGACACGTTCAATGTCATCATCGATAAAGAATTCTTTAGCCTTGCCAGCATCTCGCCTCATGATGCGAGCCACTTATCCTGGTATGTACCGCCGGCCAAATCTTTAGCTGGTGTGCGTGACGACCGCTTTTTCTGTGCTCCTGCGCTTTGAGATGAAGCAAACATGCGGAAAGCTCAATATTGAGCACGGGGTTAGTGAGCCTGTGCTTAAATTTGATATTTTCGCAAGTTTGCACCGTTATAAGCTGCAGGAGCACGGAAAACGCGGCCGTCACGCACGCCAGCTAAAGATTTGGCCGGGTGTACATGTTGGAGCATTGCGGTGAGTAAGCGAAGGAGGATGTCCGAAGGGCTCCTTTTGTGAAGTAATCGATGTGGCTGGCACTGAAATAAAATACTTTGGCTCTGCAAGCTATTATGACTTCAGAAGCATCTACGCACCTGAGGCGATTCAACAGTGCCCATTATCGAAGAACGCTGCTAAAATTCCTCGCGAATAAAATCCCCGGCGCAGTGGGTCTTTCCGCTTCAACACAGAAGTGTTAATTGCAATTGAAAAACAGCCCCTCAAACAATTTTGACAGGCTACACTTCTAAGTCGAAGAAAAACAAATTGTCGAACAGCAAAGGGCTCGGCAGCCGGATAATTAAACTTAAATGCCTTAGCAAAGCTAAACTGCACATTAATGAGCGAAAGCTGCTATAGTTTTCGTTTAGCCATTTGGATTAATCACACTCGTTTCATCTCTCTCCCTTCGCTCTCATTCTTTCTCTCCTCTCCCCTAATATAGAGAGAGGGATATTTTTCTCTGCTTCTCACAGAATGGCAGAAAAAAAAAACGCACGTGTTAAGCACCTCAATGTGATCATCTTGATTTCGTTCGCCCTCTCTCTACGGAATATTTTGCACAGGGCTAATTGGTTAAACCGAAGGTATAGCAACTTTCGCTGTAAAATAAAATACCGTGTTACCGAAAGATGGCTATGGGAGGCAAGCGAACTAAAAAGATGTATAGATGAAGTTACGTCAGGCAGGTATTTACGGATGCAGCATGCTGCTTGGTGACGCATTTGTGATCTTTCTGTTTAGTCATAATTATTTACATCCTGGGTCTTTTTTCTCATTTCCTACTTGAAAGTAAGAAATCAAGAAATAAAACACTCGACTATTCGCTATCTGGTTCTCAGAAACTGGATAGGGAGCTCGGCCACTGATTCGGAGTTTCAGGATTCGAAGCAGTCGTAGCGGCCGCGTTTCAATGGAGGCAAAACGCGAAAGGCGCCAGTGTGCTGTGCGACGTCAATGCACGCTAACGATTCCCAGGTGGTCGAAATTATTACAGAGCCCTCCACTACGACACCTCTTTCTTCCTTTATTCTCTCACTCCCGCTTTTATACCTTCCCTTTAGGCGTGGTTCAGGTGTCCACCGCGTTGTGAGACAGACACCGCACCATTTCCTTTCCTCAATAAAAAACCGGACCAATATCCGCAGAAAGTGGTGTTTTAATTATCTTACGATTCACGACACGCTTAGACTGACACTGAGAATAACTCCATCCAAATTTGTTTCTAACAAAATCGATGCTACCTCTCTGCCTATCTCGGCAACAAAGACGCGTTTATTGCTGCGCTAACTTCACCGAACAAAACTCCTTCCACGTAATGCACGTCTGCCACGGTGGGCAGGTTGCCAGCTGCTGCCCATTGTAGCAGGCGGGCCAACCGCCAGAAGCAGGCATCATACAAACACAAAACGGTAAAATGCGCGGAATAGGAGCAGTACTAAAAGTACTGCTCCCGTCACAAGCACTGAATGCATTAGTGTTCTACGAGATCAACGATCATTCTACGAGCGTCTAAATTTATCTCCACTCGTACAAACGAAATAAGGCGCATTAGCGGAGGTATTATGTTCCGTGCGTGCAGGGTTCTAGCTCACCCGATACCGAAACGGTGTGGTGGTATGGCGTATCATATGGTTTAATGTCCCAACGAGACATGGGCTATGAAGTGCGCCGTTGGTTTGGGCTCAGGATTAATTCAGCCCATCTGGGATTCTTTAACCAGCACTGACATCGCGCTGTAGCCGGGCGCCTACCCTTTCGCTTCTATCGAAACGCGGCCGCCGCGGCCGGGATAGAACCCGCGTCTTCGGGCTCAGTGGCCTAGAGCATTGACTTGGGAGCTATCGCGGCATGGCCGAGGCTGAAGCAACGGAGAATTTTTTTCTAGTGTTGTCCCGAACGAGAAACACGTTTCATTTGCAACGAGGCCGCGACGTCGTAATATAGACAAGTAATCAGGCTGGCTAATGAGCAGCGGTCTTGATCATAATTACTGCTACCCCGCTAGTCGAAGCTGGCCTGTTGAATCATAATACAGCAGGAGAACATTGAGCGCTCGGGACGTACAAATACGAGCAGTGGTGAAGGGAGCAATCACTTAGAATTTCAATTCGTTAGCATTCTAAGCCCCATTGTGAGCACCTACCGATGTCAGCGTGTGTAATGTGTACATGGAAGAGCCGCCTCCATCCTGCCATGGCTGCCAGGCGGCAAAGTTTAGAGAACATCCCCCTCTCCACTTTGAGGGGAGGTGAGGGAAAGGCTGGTAGATGACTGCTGTGGAGCGAACACCCGCCATCGCTCCCACCGCCTCACCCCCCCCCCCCCCCTCCCTGAAAAAGAAAGGTGATCAAAGAAGGGACTTTGCAAAATGGATGACTAAGAATGACTCAGCAAAAACTAAATGAGTAAGAAATGCTGAGAAAGGCCGAAAATGATGACGAATGGCTACAAAAATCAAAGAATGCCTAAAATTAAAATGACTATAAAGAAGAATCAACCTCTAGCCGCAGTCAAATGCCTAGACGGTGTGAACTGTTGCGACATCTAAATTAAATAGCTACAACCATAACTTAGTCTCCTTCCTGCCTCATGGCATTCCTCTGGAAGTTCACATAAACGTCACTTTGGCTATAAAGCTGTATGGCCGAAAAAAAAAAAGCTACAGCATTCCGCCAAATAGGCAAAGTCCGCCCAGAAGTTTCGCAGCTGCACAAATCGATAGATAGGGTATAAATGCTTATAAATCTACCGCATTGTTAACGCGTAAGGCAATTAGGCTACCGTTAAATGGTATTTGTACTTCTGCTTCGAACTTTAAGAATGCATTAAATAACAATGCTTCGAGGGAAATCATAGTAGAAACTGCGATACCAAAATTATGGAGGCGTTTAGTCACCTTAGGAGTCGAGTTTCGGAGATTAGATTTAACCTTTGCCGCAGCTTCTATTGCAGTTCTTGTGTGTGATTGGCCTGTGATTGGCGGGCCCCGGTTTCTCCTGACTTGAACTGTTATGCTCCTATGTTGCTATCAGAAAAAACTACGTTTTCTCACATTCATAATCTCCATGAAGTGGAAATGTTGTTCCTCGGCGGTCATGTACCGGCGCCGCACGGCAGAAAGAAGCAGAAGTAGCGGAAGGGCATGTAATTAGAGCAAACACGACCCGCTTCCCATACAAACAGTATCCTTTAAGGCAAATGCGCCGCCCTTGGTGATTGAAATCGAAGCATTGGGGGAACGGGATCATCAGTTTCTCTGCTTCGAGGCGATGCGTCAATATCGCGGTGCTTCCCGAAGCTGCCGTTTGCTTACACAGAGTTGTGGGTCTTTGCTTCAAATTCCTGCTTTTTTATTATCGTTATCTGTGTGCCCGAAGCCATGAGCAGTGTTTGCCACCGCATTTATCAGCAGACCCGAAAACGTAAACAAGAGTTTGCAGCGTTACTTGGTGCAGTCTGTTCGGCGCTGGAGACTCGCTCAGCAGACGGTGTGGTTTCCCGGTTGATGATTCAGCTCATATTGCTACGGATGCTGGGAGGACGTCGAAGTGTTTTGGAAACGAAGACGACGCTGAGGTGCGCGCCGATCCCCCTGTGTGCGTATGCGCCATTCTACGAGGTGAACAACAGCAACAACAACGACTGTCCCAAGCCGTCGATCCTTTGCCTAGCAGATTGCCTAGCAGTTTACCGTGACAGTATAATTAAACGTTACTTTGTTAACGACCAGCATAGTGAGTATTTGAACTGTGTCGGCAGGCTTGCGCAACACTCGTTAGGCTGGAGCCTGAAATGCAGTATTCACTGACCACTAAAAAAAGTTACGACAAACACTTATCTCAGGGCTCACCAATAGGTCTAGTTGTCAGATAGCACTGTGAGTGATAGCATCAGCTTTACTTCCCCATAGTAGACACCACGTCTGCGCAGACTTCCTCTCTTGGAAGCACCATCCATAGGGGCCCATTCTTGTTAGAAATAAAGAAATTGTCCTTCAAACGCAGGATATAGCACGCTCGAGGTGTAGTGTCTGCAGGGAAATGAGAAGTTCTCCGCAGCCCTGCCCATCGGAGTTTTTTTATAGCAGATGTGTTACTTTTGCTCAAAAATTTGTTTACGCAGAACTCTAAAGATCTGTATTACTTGAGCGCGGTGATTCATCTATTAGCTATTTTAGTACAAGCAAACACGGTATGCTGCTGACACCTCGCGCAACAGCAGCTATCACAGGCTGCGTCGGACGGCCGGCAGAGTGCAGGTACCTCCTGATTCTGATTCCTACATCTTCCGTAAAGGGTGTTATTTTAGAGAACTGATAATGGCAAAAAAACATCTAATACGCTTCGTACACGTCATTATACAAGAAACTAAGAGAATAAAAGACAATCACGACAGTATATTTATTGGAACTATGTAAGTGTATATATTATGTAGAGGAAACAATATATCAGGGAATCTCTTTTTTTGTTCTTCCATTTGAAATATTGACGTGATTGTCCATCAAAACTCTATTGGTGCTCAGGCTGCTTCTCAACGATGCTGTTGGATTTCCCACGTAAACACTTACTGGGAAGAAGAAAACAAACACCATCGACGGGCAAGCTCGAGGAGTTGCTTGGCTGCACTGGATAAGACGCGGTGCATCGTGATGAAAAGCAGTGTAAATATAAAAATCTGATCACTGGTGACATGATCGCTAAGCTTTTCTGCGCTTCTCCGTCGACTAGAAGCCTGAACATCATCACGGTTCTAATCGACGATTACGTCAGCATTTTAAATGCTATCGCAAGAAAACTTGACACGCATCACCTATAAGTTTTGTACAGTAGAATTCCTAATTATCCGCGAATTCTCAGAAAATCAGTTGAGTTTCCCTTCAACGTGCAGTGTCACCTCTGAACAAGGTCCGTTTGGAATTTCACTCAAAATGAAATTTGATGGTCATTGTCGGAATAGAACCGGGAAACCTATGCTGAGCATAGCAACTTGACCACTGTGTTGGGTGTTTTGTGTCATATATTGTTTGTAAAGCATTACTATGGGAACGTTTTCTTCTTTAAATGGAAGCAGCATTCATCATGACCGTTCTGTGCTACAGCGACGGCGCTTTTATGCGCTGCATGCGATGACGTCTGCGAAACCGCAAAGCGACGAAGTAAGAAAGCGTGGGTCCTAAAGCGGACGCAAAATACAGTTTAATTATTTCTTGTTATTTGAGGATTAACACATAATTCCAGCATTACTTGTTTAAATGCCCATCTTTCTGCTTTGTGTTGCCTATAATGATTCCCGAAATGCTGCCCTATTTTTTCAAATAATCAGCAGGGGCCTCGATAGAAGTCTGTAGCACAAAGGCATCACTATAGCATCGTTTTCAAACATATTGGGATGTAGTGTTTTTTGTTTTTTATTCCTACGGTAAACGGTTTGTTACGTCGTAATAGAAATTTTCTGACTTTCACTACCGTTGAATGCGAACATTGTTTCGTCGCGCCGAGAACGGGCCCTTTTGAAAGTGTACCGCTGTTTTGGTGCAGGCGGGCCGTGTAGTAGATGCCAACGTAAGTTAGGGAGGCACCCCAGTAAATCGATCGCTATCCCCTGTTCTCCTAGGAGGAGGTCCAGTAATCTAAAAACATCTATAGCATAAGCTCTCAATATCCGGTCTAAGCCTTGTCATCTGCCCTTCTCTCTCTCCCTCCCCGCCCCGAGATTGCAAAGCCCTGCAAGGTGTGGCACACGCCTCGCTGCCAAGTTTCATCAGCTCTAATTATTTTAATATTAGTCACTTCGTCCCCCTAACGCCTGCCTTTTTCTTCTTAGCTGCCTCCAATTTTAAATGTAGGAAATCTACCAGGCCGCTCAACCGGAGCTATTTATGCGTTGCAGTTAAACAAGAAATGTCTCCCTGGTGTATTTTTTTTTTTAATTTGATGCGAAAAAGTTTGATCCAACGACCACTGCAGTATACTTCCTGGCTTCGGACATTATTATGCTGCATTCCCCAGATTTTCTCAAAGTTGATAATCATACAATAGGTGTCAAAAAACAAAAAAAAAATAAGGAAAACTAAAAAATAAGTGCTCGCTGTGCGTGCAACATAGTGCATGACTGAGGGAAAGTATGTAGCTGACTCCATCTTTTTAATCAATTCCCAAAGTCACCCCGGCGTCAGCAGCGAGGCAGAATCCAGGGAAGAACTAGACAAACTTGGCTGCGCTCCAATAAGAAAAACCGGGCGCACAGTTCCTGGAAACCATAAGAAAAAGAAGGGGGGGGGGGGGGGGGGGGTAGGGACGGTCAGAAATGACATTATGCGCAATGAGGCATCCCATGCCGCTTTTTCCATTTTCTAGGACATTCGCCTCAATGGCGCGTTTCCATTTAGACCCAAGTTTCTCCCAAAAAAAGACTCTACCACAAGAAGGCAATTTCAGGATAACTTCGCTATAAATGTAGTTCACGTCGAACAACGAAAAGCTATTACTTTTCCTCAATCGGAGCTTTGATCGCATGAGGACACGTTTAGCCATCCATGATCGAGTAACGTACAGTGTACACAGGGCGCGGGTTGTGTGAAAGGAATTGCTGATGCATAATCCTTTTTTAACTTCACTTGCGCCTAAAATACTCGTTTGAAACGCTTTAAAAAATACTGCGTTTCGATTTCAGTATTTCCTTTCCCAGGATTGTACCAGCTTTCCGGCAGCGAACTTTTGCTGTTTGCTAAGTTATCCCCACATCCGTTATTACACTCAATTTCAACTTCTCTTTATATTTTTGATCAACTACGTCATTCTAATGAGGGCCATTAACAACAGAAAACGGGCACAAGTTGCCCGTCATGCTAAAGCGTGCCATTCGAATTATTGGTAACATGTCATACCTACATCCTACAGCTGATTTATTCAAAAAACTAAATATTATTCACATCGACTCAATGTATGGTTTGAGGTTATGCAAATGTTACAGGTTAAACGTCATAAAGAACATCACAACCCTGGCTGAACTAGCCGTGTTAGCTGAGTGTGTGGTCAGAAACGTTGTTTCGGACCACACAGTTTGCCATAATTAGTTCGACATTTGTTAACTTCTCAGGATTCAGGTTGGCGTTTGTGGTTTGAAACGTCGTTTCAAACCACACACGAGAACCTTAATCCTGGAAGGTTAACAAATGTCGCTCTATACGGAAAACATATGCTAAAACTCTTTTTGCCTACTACCATAAATCAGCTCTTAAGAGACATCGATGTTGCGAGATTGTCCGTGAAAAAATTGCGCGATATCTGTATTTAGATACGCCTGCGTTTTCTACTTGTACTTATTTTGTTAACTGGCCATGCTTGTTCCGTCCATGACTTCTTTCTTACTTTGTGAATACTATATTAAGTATTTCAAGTTTTGCTATTTTTCTTCTTCTTTTCTCTGTATACCTTGCGCTTACGTGTAAATTATATACGCGGTGTCATCTTCCATTACTCAATTTTTGCATATTTTTTATTGACGTATGTATGTTGCGCAGTGTAGCAATGGATGCACTGGCCTAGTCGAGCCTTTTCGGCTTTTTGCCTGTGCACCAAACAACACCTGATGTCGAATAAAGATAATCATGATCTGTACTAATAAAAAAACGTCATGCGACATCGCCACCGAGCTCCACGTTCATCACGACCCCCAGAGAAACAAGGCCGTTCTACTTTTCCTTCGTAGCTGTAAGAACATCTGAGCATCTAATTTATTACGGAGCCCTCGTGAAATTGTAGAAGGAGCGCGAACAGGCGAGCCGTGTTTCCAAAACAAGCACGGAAAAAGTCTTGCTGCCGTAGTTCGGGGTCATCTTGCACTGTGTTTCGGACATACAAAACATCGAAATCCCAAAGGGTCAAACACGTGTGCTCCTTAGAATAGCTTTCAATCAATCCGCGAAGAATGCTGGGAAACGAGGATAGCGCATATCCTCTTCCTTGGGAACGGCCTGCTTCCCGTCTCCAATTATTTGGGCCGACTCTCCGTCCGTTCGTTACGATAAAATCTGGAACCAATGTATCTGTACAATTTGCTTATTGGCAACGCAGAAATAAGAAATGAGATGATTTTCACCAAAGAAGACGCCATAGATTACTGCTGAATATTTGTATATGTATTCGTTATATGCATTAAAAGACACTAAGGTTTTAAGGGCCTGAGGCAGTTGCCAACGTACCAAAAAAATCAGTGGTATTCCTAGAAGCGAAGATGAAGAGGAAGCATATAAAAGAAGACGGGCGCGTGTTTCGTGCCCGACCTTGATCGAGCAACTCTGGCCAATCACCGCCGTGGGTATGTGCCATCGCTACAGAGGCAACACCACCGCCAGCAGGGCGCACTTGAGGACACCAGAAGGCGTTCGAAGCTCGTTCAGTTCGGTCACGGATTCCTCGACTTCGCAGCATGGCCCCATTGCTGACGTCCTTCGAGGATCCCCTGTCATGGCCGCCTACTCCACGGCTGCGGTGAGCGTCTTAGTCGTCACAAATACGACTTGGTCGTATCTGCGGCCGATGACTGGGAAGACACGATACCTGGACGCAGTAACCAGACCGCCCACCTACGTCCGCAGGTTTCTAGCAGGTTTCTTGTCTTCGCTTTGCGTTCGGATCTCTCCGGGCTGCCTGCGGGCATACAAAGGGCAGCTCTGAGCTAATCAGGCTTTCATAAGCGAACCGAAGCGGTGGATTTGGACAAACTGACATCCGCGGTGGCTTAGTGGTCTCAGTGCTCGGCCACTGTCCCGAAAGACGCGTGGTCGATCCAGGTCGCGGCGGTCGCATTTTGATGGGGGCGAAGTGCTAGAGACCCGTGTACGGTACGCTGGCCGCGCAGGTGGTCGAAATTATCCGGAGCCCTCCACTACGACGTCCCTCATAGCCTGAGTCGCTATGGGGCGTTAAAACCCCATAAATCGTAAAACCTCTTTCTTTTTATTGCGAAAGCAATACTGCTCGCAGTTTGAGCCCTTCAGCGTCATCCCGGCGGTGTAACCACGTTTGACCTTTAGCATGACCTCCGCTGTGACGTCAAGCCAGACGGAGAGAGACAAAGCCCCAACTCGTCTCCTCGCGGTCGTCCCAGCGTAACCACGGTGCGGCGAGCAGCAGCTGCGCGCCGCTGCCGCGAGGAGGCGCTCGCTGTGATAACGTCATGCCAGACGGAGAGAGACAGAGCCCCAACTCGTCTCGTCGCGGTCGTCCCGGCGTAACCCCGCTGTGCGTTTCAGCCAGGCCATGTCGTCCGACATGCACAAGGCAAGGCTGCAACGATTCGCTCAAGATAGGAAACGACGGCGGGGTGAAGAAACGGGTGAAGTTGCTTTCGCAATTTCCGGGCTTAACCAAGCTGAGCCTCTGCCAATTTTTTTTTCTTTCACTCCCACCTTCATCTCTTCTCCCGCGGCACGGTTATGATGTCTACCCAGAAGTGAGACGGTTACGGCGCCGTTCATTTCCTGATAACCAGTCATTGAAAAAAACCGAGAAACCGAGGACGGAATGTCACATGGCACGATTGAGGCCCATAGCTATCAAAAATATATGATATCAGAAGTGCCGCAATTCGACATGAACACAAGGAGACAGACTAGGTCAAGCGCTGCTTGCAACTGATTCTGCATGCTTTTTATACATGTCCTCAAGGCTAGAATGACAGCATCTGCAACGATATACGTTAAAGGTTACTAGGGCATACTAAGGAACGCACTGTCTTTTCATGATAATTGCATGGACTGTGAACTGACGCAGTTAATTCCGAGTGATGGTATTTTTTGTGTTTCAGTGTTCACCCAGTGACGCGCCGCAGGCTTAAAAACGGGACACAGTCACGGCATTCTTTTTTGCAGCTAATGGCCAGAAAACCAGCGGTCGAAATTATCACATTGTGCTCGGGCAGCTTGTCGCAGCGCCCAATTCGTTCCATATACCTCTTGCGACAAGACGGCGGGAAGCGATGGAGTAGGGCGCAGCCCCTTTACTTCTCATAGGATGATTCCTTCCGGATTTGCCTATTCCAACTTCTGTATAGTTCTGCAGTGTGCTTCTTTTGCATTGAATTAACCTAATTACCTTCCTCGTGTTTTGACTCTCATGTAAAGCTCTTTATTTCCTAGTCCTGGTTTCCTGCATGCCTTCTGATTAGTATCTAGTTCTTTTCCTCCACTGTGAGTCAACGCTATTTCTATATAAGTACAGTAGAGCCCAGTTATAACGAACATGACGGTGGCGCGTACTGCGTTCATGGTATCCGAGGTTCGCAGCAAGTGGGCTTTTGCTCCCACAGCCAGAAATACCAAGTCCGATGAAATTGGCGTTTGTTTCTTAGAAAGGGCCTTCAATTATGCGCGTCGGCTTCTTCGAAGGAGGCCATATCACGACGCTTTCCAATCTCTGCAGAGGGATTATAAGTATGTTTCTCGCCGAGGCCAGGCAACAAGCTAATTCAAAAACACGGTTTAACTAATCGCGGTTAAAGGTTTCAGGGCAACCGGTGGCAGGCCATCAGATTCTTGGCAGTCGGGCAGTGCTCCTACTTCGCGCGCAAAAAAAGAAGCCATTATACGCGAAGTGCAGTACGAGCACTGAGCGACTGCCAAGAATCTTAAGACGATGCCAACCTGCCACCGGTTGCCCTGAAAGCTTTAACCGCTATTAGTTAAAGTAATCAGCGATTCCGGCGTCTTGATCGTCACTGCTTCCTGCAGGCTTATTACATGATACATTTTCCATCAGCTTTATCCTAACCTACACGAGGACAGACGAAAAGCAAGGGCCGAGCAGATAGAAAGGAGGCTAGGCCGATCAGAGAACACAGTCTATACGGACGCCTCCATGTACGTACATGCAGGGAAGCGCTTAGCCACTACGGTGGTAGTTAATAGCACAGGAGACATGGCCACATGCGCCTCAGTGGAGGTCGTGGGCATAACGGAGGCCGAGGAAATTGCCGTCGCGCTGGCGGTAGCAGAAGGCTATAGGAAAGGCCGATCCCTAAACATCTTAACAGACTCGAAAGACACGTGTAAAAACTATACGAATGGCAGAATTAGCGGCATGGCCCTCAGGATAATCAGTGGGGCAGCAGCCTCTGCTGAGAAGACACCCATACAACACATAATCTGGGTCCCAGGCCACGCAGGCGTAGCGGGGAACGAAAGAGCAGACAGCCTAGCTCGAGGGCTTACATACCGAGCAGGCATGTCAGATGTTCTGGAGCTTCAGCTACTAGCATGCGAGGGGGGATACACAGAGACATTACAACTATACAGAGGGACTAGATTCAAGTACCCACCACCACACAAAGCCCTCACGAGGGAGGAAGCAGTCGGCTGGCGTAGGCTACAAACAAACTCCTTCCCCAACTTGTACATCTATAACAAGATGTCACCAACACAATACAGAGCAAACTGCCCCTGGTGCGGCGACACACCCACACTATACCACATCACATGGGAGTGCGAACGAAATAAAGCATTCCACCAACACGAATTCCCGAGTGCGGAGCAATGGGAGAGCCGGCTCACCAGCAGCGAGCTCGCGGCCCAAAGGGCCTTAGTGCGGCACGCTACTGATGCAGCGCGACTCAGTGGAGCCCTGGACTAGGGGCCCAACCTTGCTGAAGAGAAGCCTCAAGTCGCCGGCGCCACGAAAGACGACGGAGGCTTCGAATCCGCGAATCTCTTAAAAGATCTAAATAAAAGTTTTCTACTACTACTATCAAATGCGCTCTCATTGCTCACGACACGCTGTCGCTTTCTCGTGCCTTCATAAAACAAGCGCTGAATACCATACACATTTTTTACTTTTTTAGCGCGAAAGCACTACTTCACACGGTCAAACCCAACCACGATGTTGGTGTGAAGCTTGACCTTGAGGGTGACTTTGAGGACCAACCTGCAGAAATGGAATAAATATTGGCGCGAATGGGTTTCGAAATTGCGGCGGTGAGAACAGATCAGCTTCACTGGCCAGTGCCCCAGAGCTCTGTGCTATCGCCGCAGTCGATCACGCCTCACCGTCATCTGCAACGCACTCTCGTGATGATGATGACGACGTCCTCAGGCTTAATGGCACATACCCACGGCGGGGGATTGGCCAGGGTGGAAGGGATTGACGACTCTTGTGCAGTGCACAGAAAATCGTCTTCATCAGCTTCCATCAGCTGTTAAAAAATAGCTTAATTCTTTTTGAACGCGATAACATTAAAGTTCCCGTTCTCCAGAAAATTTTGGAGGCGACTCTTAAGCTCCGCCTTAAGGATATGACGCGATAGCATAATGGGTTAAATATCGGTTGGGGACCTCGAGATCCTTGCACAGCCAAGGATGGCTGCTGAGGTCGCCAACACTTTTTAAAGCTTTTACCATAAGTCTCTTTTAAAATTCTGTCTTATATTTTTACTACGTCGCACGAATTAACTTTTTAGGCCCTTTACACCGCCGTTCACTTAGACTTTAGTATAACAGCTATTTAAAAGAATTTTCCATACCCTGAGCTTGGCGCATGATAGCCTTAGTTGCTTATGCGCCACTAAACCTAACTCAACTCAACTCAACTCATAATGGGTTAAATCCCATTTATCCAGAAAGTCATTCTCTACTTTACATTCCTAAATCCTTGGGAATCCTCATACACCTCCTGGCCGAGTGGTGCAGCGCTTAAACGATGCGCCACTACCCTGCGATGGCATCTGCTTCCAGCGGTGGGCCTTGTGGGCCCACGCCGGTCTCCCGAGCGACCAATCATTAATTTAACAGACTCCTGTTGTAGTGGGCAGTTTGCTCACTATCCGGTGGGCAAGTTGTGATGACACCTCATGGTCAGGCGACCTAGGTGGACCACCTGCCAGAGCCACGCTCGGGACTTTTCTCACAGCTCCGACAACGCCAACCACGTATTTACTGCGTGGGGCAGCCTTTAACGGTATCGCATTAACATCCCTGTCGCTGTAAACAACCGCAGCGCATTCGACACCGTCTTGCACGAAGCGATAGTACAATCCGCGGAGCACAACGGTATCTGCGGTCGTCCAACCAACTTCGTCAGCTCCATCCTAGGGGATCGCACCATTCCAGTTCGGGTAGATGGTAGTATTGAACAAGCGTACCTAAGCGCAATAAGGTCCCGGAGGGCTCCGTTCTCCTTCCGCTCCTGTCCAACTTGCTGGCTGAACTCGCCAACAGACTAGATGAGATTCCTGACCTAGGTCTATTCTGATGACGTCACCCTGTGGTCCCACTCACGGCCTACGTACGACATAAGAACAACGGACGCAGTAGGCAGCGCAGGCGCAGCAAGGCGCCTAGCGACTCAACTGCATAGTCGAGTCGCTAGGCGCCTTTAGACTGCGGTGTTTGCGTTGCTTACCGACAGAAAATGTTTATTTTCTATGAAAATTTATGCATTGCCTTTTTTTCAGCAAAACCTCCTCAAGTTTACTCTTCATTGTTCGGACAACGTGTGTCATTGACGCTGCCTGGTAAGTATTCCAGCAGGTGTCAACTTCAAATATGTCGAGTCACTTTGGGCATTTCAAGGGCGGTTTTCCATTTTTTTCTTACCGGAGAAAATAATTTCTTGATGGAAAAAGCGTTTTTCAAACTCCCCCATATCAAAGCATAAAACATTCATGAAAGCGATATGTTATCGGAGAAATAATTTCGACACTAGGGGCACCCATGCTGCTGTTATCGTATCTCTTCAGAGAGCCTTGAATCCATAGGTATACCTCTCGCAGCTCAAACTGAACTAAAGCGAGCTGGATTTAAAGCTGAAACTTCTTCCAATTTACCACGCTATGTCAGCTCCACTGGAGACAGTCCCATTTTAACGCTACTATTCAGCGCGCGTTAAGCGCACTCGTCTGAGCTAAGGGAACCCCTGGTTGAAGACAAATTCCTAGCGCAAACCTAAAATTCGTACATCTTGTTGCGTTCTCGAATATTTTCCGGAGCAGCAGAGTTTACTGTAAATCTGCTGTATCCCATTATAGCTGCCCGCTGGGCAACTCCCTGCATCCGAGTCCGCCGCCTGGATGGACAACAGGATCACGGCATGCTCAAGTTACGTGATCATTCTTTTGTAACCTCTTTGTATCGCGAGTGTTGAGCGTGCGGGGGGGATTCACCCCCTCCGTCGCCACCATGTCAGTTCTTTCCAGTACAGGGAGCACCGTAAGTAGACGCCCTGTGCACTGAAAGCGCCCTCTGTGATATCAACCTGAAATGAACTAACTCGTTTCTCTCCTGCGCGCGCTGCGTCGCTGCTGCTGTCCCCTCCCCATTGGCAACTTACGAGGCTTGACCTCAGAGGACGCTTCCTCTAAAGTTAACAAAAAAAAAACATGCGATGGCTGAACGTTTAGGTTTTTTAACTCGTAAGAGCTGATTTCAAAACAAGCCTGTCATTTTTCTTTGGCTCGAAATCTGCTTTTACCGAGTTAAGTCGCAAAGGCAGAACAATTCCATTCGTTATACTTTGTTCCATACCTTCTGAATTAGACACAACGGCGAGTACGCTATAGGTATAAGACTGGTCGCGGTCTGTCTTTTATTTAATTTAATGTGGTTTTGTCTCTATGGTACGGTGTAGGCGAAGCTTATAACGCCTTCGACGGCACGCATGCTAAAGCGGATCCACTGTATTCGCCTCTTACACAGTGCAAACTGGCGAGGAAGAGGAGACGGAGTACCCATACGTGGGATCCACTTCCGGCTTCTGTACGGATGACTGGCAGTACAGTGAAGGTAATATTCTAGTGTGGTTTCAATACCGAGAGTCCAAACTTAAGCTTTCTGCATTTCTAAAGCGACACCTATGAGTAAAATAGGAAAGCTGCTTTCGCATGTAAGATACGTAACTAGGTGGAGTCAAAGTAAGCGTTGTTATCGTAGTTTTCATAGATATCGTAGACATTTCTCTAATTTGGTAAAAAGATTTATTTTAATGGACTGTTCAAATACTTCGCCTCCAGCCGCCGTGGTGGCTCAGTGGCTATGGCGCTCGGCTGCTGACCCGAAAGACGCGGGCTCGATCCCAGCCGTGGCGGTCGAATTTCGATAGAGGTGAAATTCTAGAGCCCCTTGTACTGAGATGTCAGCGCACGTTAAAGAACCGGATTCGAGGGCATTTATGAGGTATATTTGATGTAGATTCCATATCGGGGATGCATATTCTAGTTTCGGTCTGATTAGCGATTGGTAAGCCAGGAGTTTAACTTGGCGGGGAGCGTGACGTAAGTGGCGTTTCAAAAAGCCTAGTGTTTTATTCGCGGATGATGTTACATTAGAAATATGTGTACGCCAAGATAAATCATAGGATAGCGTGACTCCTAAGTACTTAAATGAGTTAACTGCTTATATTGGGATTTGCACTATATTGTACGAAAAAATAAATGGTTTAGTGCGACGGGTGAAGGATACAATCTTGCATTTCTGAGGGTTAAGTGTCATTATCCACAGGTCGCTCCATTTCTGAACGTTAGTTAGGTCAGTCTGGAGGGCTTCTTGGTCCGTAGAGTTAATAATGGTACGATAAATGACGCAATCATCTGCGAACATGCGAATGTGACATGATACGTGGAGGGGCAAGTCATTAATGTAGATTAAGACTAATAACGGCCCGAGCACTGATCCTTGGGGGACGCCTGAGGTTACTGGAATGTAATCAGAAAATTCATTATTAACTATGACAAATTGGGTTCGATTTGATAAAAATTCCTTAATCCAGTTTAGAATGCTAGGGTGAATATTTAGGTAAGAGAGCTTAACCAGTAATCTCTGGTGCGGTACTTTCTCAAAGACTTTTGTGTAATCTAAAAAGATAGCGTCAATCTGTTGGCTGCAATCAAGGTTAGCATGTAAGTCATGAATAAATGCAGCCTGTTCTGTCTGACAGGAAAGGTTTTTACGGAAGCCATGTTGTGATGAATGAAAGAAATTGTTGGAATCGAGAAAGTTCATGACTTGAGAATAAATTACATGCTCCATGATTTTACAAGGAATGCTTGTTAGGGAAATGGGTCGACAATTTAAGGGCGAGTTTTTGTTACCAGACTTGAAGATTGGGACGACCTTCCCCACTTTCCAGTCATACGGTATGTTACCCGAAGAGAGAGACTGAGAGTACAATAGTGATAAGTAGGCTGTGGAAATGTGCTTAGTATTTTTCAGAAATTTCGAGTTAATTTCATCGATCCCGGTTGATGATGTTAGCTTGATATTTTCGATACGAGATGATATACCATCTGCGAAGAAAGAAACTGGATCCAGAATTGACGCTGTGAAGGAACTTATAAAGGCGTTAGCAGGTAAATCACACTCTTTCGCAAAAACAGTTGAAAATGCACTATTGAAAATGCTAGCGCGTTCACATTCACTGATGGTTTGAACCATATCATTAGTAAGAACGATTGTGCGCGTATCCTTCGGGTTTACTACGTGCCAGAATTTTTTAGGATTGTTTATTAGCATATTTGGCAAGTCAGAGTGGAAAAAGGTGTGTTTTGCTTTGCGGATAGCATCAAGGTAATCAACTTCGTCGGTGTAGTACTTTTCCCATGATGCCTGGCTTGGGTTCCGCTTTGCTACCCGATAGTGACACTTTTTCTTGTTTTCCAGGCGTTTCAGGGCCGTAGTAAACCACGGTTTTTGCTGGTTAGCACGGAAACTCGCCACAGGGATGTACTTGTTTGTTAATGCGTGAACTTTGGCCCTGAAAATCGTCCTGTTATAGCTTGTCCCTTATAGTTTGAGTCCCATTGGGACGTTAAACACCCGTAAACCCAAACTTCGCCTCCAAAATTTTTAACTCGAACCCCTTAGTTAATGACGTTGGCAGTGTGGTCATGACCGAAGCGCCCATTGTGACGCAGATGTTGATACGGCATTTCGTCTGCCAACGGCTTGCAGCAATAGATGAAGCTGAAGTTAAACAAAAGCGAGATACATATGTTGCTATCACCGGGAAATTTCGCTAGTAAACTGCCTGCGTCAAGGCTGAATTTACACGTTGATCTTGGACGCTACGCTACAAAGCCATTTGCTTCAAAAGTGCGGTAACCACTAACCTGTCCTCGGTGCGGGCATCGCGAGTTTCCGTAAAATGGCTGGCATAATTCGAACTCTCAATATTCCGGTCATAAAGGAGAATTATTATGGCACAAGCGCAGTTTTGGACAAAGATCACGATGGCATAAAATATATTTCGTACACTGTACTGAAATGTTTCAAAAATTGATCTTATCAGCCAAGCATCAGGCCAGGGCAAAGCTTCTACCTAATGTGTCACCAGTGGTTAGACGCCTGCACTGGCGATACCCTTCGCGAAGTCCGAAGTTTCGGCTTCTCTGCTGCTTGTAGAAGTGTGTTATTAGGTTCACGTGTTCTTGACGAGAGAAGGTGTTTCAGAGACCCTTTAATTAGATACCCCAGGTGGTCGAAATTTCCGGAGCCCTTCACTACGGCGTCTCTCATAGCCTTAGTCGCTTTGGGACGTTAAACCCCATAAACCAACCAATCAACCAAATGATGACTCGCGAAGCTCGCGAGATGCGCTACATACAATGGTACCAACTGGGAACAACTCCATACAATTATTGTTCTGCGTGAAAATCTATCCTCCGCCCCTATCTCACATCTTGACATTTGTTAGGCAGCAAAATACGCTTTCATCGGCGGGGAAATTGATTTGAAAAATATTCCCGCCAGACGATTGAATGTGGTGACGTCATTATCGGAAAGAACGCTTTGCCGCCGCTTTGAAGTGAATGGCGGTGTAAGTAGCATCTGGGATCCGTAAGAAAAGAAAGGTGGTACGCAAGTATTTTAGTCCCCACCGTACGTGGTCTATTCTCACTCCCAAGCTGCTGTACGCCGCATACCAAACGCCACCCTAACTCCTTAACTCCATCAATAGGTCGAACTAACGATCTCCGCACTGCAGCCTTCCGCCGTTTTCCTCCGCTGTGTCCCGTGCTCCGCACCGTAAAGGAGGTCTACCTCGAGCTCCGCCTCGACGAGCACCTCTACCCTCCGTCATATTCCTCACTCACCGGGCCGGAGGCTTGCCTTGTTTGGCACATCCGAATTAATGCATTCATCAGCCCATCCCGCCTCTTTCCCTATCGGTATCCATCCCACCCATACAGCCCCAAGTGCCCCCCTACCTATGTGGGCTTATAACATTGCCTTTTCAATTGTCCGGCTGCTTAGTAGTGGGGTTCCTGTCCAGCCCTTTCCCATTCCAATACCACCTGGCTCGACTGGCTTGGCGGTGAAGGGGAAAAAAAAGAGCGCGTACTGATCGGCCAGGTGGTCGATACGCTCGGCCTGTTATTTCATCATCACCATCAGCCTGACTACGCCCACTGCAGGGAAAAGGCCTCTCCCATGTCTCTCCAGTTAACCCTGTCCTTCGCCACTGGCAGCCACCCTATCCCCGCAAACTTCCGAATCGCATCCGCCCAGCTAATGTTCTGCCGGCCCCTGCTACGCTTGCCTTCTCTTGGAATCCACTTCATTAACCTTAAGGATCAGCGGTTAAGGATCAGCGGTGGGCATTGCGTAGCCCAGGTTGCTCTTCCTGCGCGACTTTAAACTGCCCGCTGCCATGGTGGGCAGGTTGGGATGACGCCGCGAGGTCACATGACCTAGGTGGCCCACCTCCCTCCTGGGTTGTTCTCTGGGGACCACCTGCCAGACTCGTGATTTTTTTCGCTCATAACGCCGAGGCCCACAACGCCGACACCGGATTTTCTGGACAACCGGTACATACGGCATCAAGTTAATATATGACTTGTACTTCTACTATACACGCGAAATCAGGCGATGATGGCAACACCTCTATTTCACTTTTTGGTTTTTTCTTCCTTATGGAAGACTGTTTTTTTTTTCGACGAGAGTGGTCTCTGTGGTTATAACGCGGTACCCTATCGACAGAGGCCAACTTTTGCTTGCCCGTAGCGTCCTTTTAATCCCTAAGCTTACGTGCAAAGGCCTGTCCATTGGACAAATGCAAAAGTAAAAGACTGGCTGGATTATTACTTTCATAAGGATCCCGAATAGAGAACGCAGGGGCGGCAGAAACTTAGGTGGGCGGATGAGATTAAGAAGTTTGCGGGGATATGGTGGGTGCAGCTGGCAAAGCAGAGGTTTAATTTGAGATACATTGGAGATGCATTTGTCCTGCAGAGGACGCATCAGGTTTATGATGATGAGGATGATGAATTAATATCAGCCCGGACAAATGTAAGATCTCAGCAGGCGCTTCTAGAGGGGATTATGCGAGTCGACGGTTCCTGCGAAGGTTACAAAAGATGGTTCCTTTCGTTGCTGACATGGATCTCATGAGATACGAGATTTTTATGTGACATTCCTCGGAAAGTCCCACCGAAGCATATCTATAAGACATAACACATGCTACCTTTGAGCTGCTTGTTGGTAGCGCAGTCAGCAACGTAAGAGTAGTGCTTCGTTAATCTTTATTAACGAAACATCATTAGTAAAAAAACGCGGTATAGCAGCATCCGAAATATGTAACTGTCAGCTCTCAGATAACATCTGTTAAATCATGTTTATATATCGGGGGAACCTTTTAGTGGAGTCCCGTTGAGTAATCTGATCGTCTTCCTCAATATATTGCGTGGAAATAAACAACTGAAATTGAAATTCAGTTCATTTGAGTGTACATGGGTGCGATACATTCGAAGGCAGCCTGTAGAATAGCGTCTGAAGTGTAAACACTGGTCCGATAAATGGTGTGATCATCTGTCAGTAAGTGGGTTTTAGAAGAGGTATTCAGTGAATAATTATTCATGTAAATGAGAACGGCAAAAAACCCAGCGCCGTGACTTGTGATACACCAGAGAGGTTCGGGCGCGGGGACGAGGATTGTTAAGCTATACAAACTTGCCACCCGTTCGGAGGAAAAGATCATGTGATATACATGACACGCACTCGAGATAATATTATGAAAGAGCTTTACGACATGCCTGAATGGCAAGCTTGTGGAAAAGCGCTAGCGCTTGGTCAGCATAGCAGGGAACGAGGCCTTGTACTATCGGAGACTTACTCCTCCCCCCCTCTCCAAGTTCTTTTCCTTTCTTTCTTTCTTTCTTTCTTTCCTTCTTTCTTTCTTTCTTTCTTTCTTCCTTTCTTTCTTCCTTTCTTTCTTTCCTTCTTTCCTTCTTTCTTTCTTCCTTTCTTTCTTTCCTTCTTTCTTTCTTCCTTTCTTACCTTCTTTCTTTCTTCCTTTCTTTCTTTCCTTCTTTCTTTCTTCCTTTCTTTCTTTCCTTCTTTGGTTCTTTCTTTCGTTCGTTCGTTCTTTCTTCCTTTCTTACTTTCTTTCCGTCTCTTTCTTTGCCTTCTCTCTTAATTTCCTCCTTCTTTCTTTCGTACTTTCTATCTTTCCGTCTTTCCATCTGTCCTTCTTTCGGTATTTCTTTCTCCTTTCTTCCTTACTTTCTTTCCTCTTTTCTCTCTGCCTTTCTCTCTTCATTTCTTTCTTTCTTTCTTGTACACACAATGTACAGAAAATACTCAAAAATTGTTCACACCCTTAGCCAGAGGGGTAGTGTCGTGTCCAATACACACTGTTTTACCAGGGTAAGCGGGTAAACGGTAACGGTTCATAAAAGACGAGATAATAACAAACGAAACAGCAACGAATCACACAGGTTTTATACTGTTCAAGAAGGATGTCTTAAATGAGGCTACAACATTACGTTCAATTTTTAAGTCATTAGGTTCCGAACCGTCACTATGGCGTCCCTTATAGCCTGAGTCGCTTTGGGACTTTAAACCCCCATAAACCTTAAATCATACCGCAATCAGTGATGGCGGCGCCACACCTGCCGATGCACTCCTGATATCCAGACATCAGAAGTGATTAGGTTTCGTCTCTTGATCCCTAGAGAGCGCGGCTTCTTTCAGACCCTCCCTTATCTCTCGAAGGCGAACTTGCGTTCTCAACTCTCCCTAGTTTAGGGCCACGATACCTGCCACAGAGCTCCACGACTCGGATTAGAAGCAAACCACCTTGGCTATATATTTTTCGCAATGATGTACAGTCTTTGTCAAAAGTTTAGAGCCCAAAGGGTTTGCTTCTAAGCCTTGTAGTGGGACTCCTGAAGCATTCGTGGTAGTCCTACCCATTGGAGGAGGCAGGAACAGAAATCACCTTACCTTCAGGAAATTTGGAGCGCTGGAGATGCATTACGAACCACACAGTGTGGCTCGCAAGCAAACCCCCTGGGCTCCAAACTTTTGACAAAGGCTGTACGTACGTAATGTCGTTTTTTCACGCAGGTGACAGCCGCAACGTGGGAAACCTTGCACTCCGGGGATCGTGGGATTATTTCCCGTTTTGAAAATGCGCGTGGTATTATGAATTCAGCAAACAAAATTGATAGCATTATTGGTGCAAAATCTCTGTGCATGCCTCACTGTTTTGGGTAATAATTAGTGCGTCTTATCGTCAGCCTTAAGAAATAGCCCAGTAGCGATATGAAGGCCGCTAAGTTCATCTGGAACAGAAATCGCTGCTATGTGTAGCACGCTCTCAGAGCGAAAAAGAAAAACTGCAAGTTCGGAATGCAGACAGTTGTGTGAATGCCTTACAGGATTAAACACGTTAAATCGCGCTTTCACGCAGATGCTCCGGATCCGTGGCTACCTAAGAAATGCACTCCGGAGAATATGTGCCAAAAAGAAGGCCCACAATCATCTCCCATCCACGTCAGAATCTATCCCGCTCCCGACGCTGGTGAGGAGATGGGGTTGAAGACTGCCTACGGTGCGGAGTTGAAGCACATCAACGTCACATTCAACAAATTCTGTAAGTGTCCGCTGGCAGCGCCCCCGTGCAGTTTGAATAAAAACTGCCGCCATGAAGGGGCGCCAGATATCCAATATAATTCCATTGATTTAAGGGTCCCGTTCAGGGGAAAAATTGGCGTCGGCTGCGTTGTGCGGCGAGACTGACGACTCACGCGGATCTGTGCAATGAAAGAGATAAAAAAGCATGGCACGTAATGTGAACTAAAAGCCGCCCACAGTTCAAATGTTGTAAATTTACAGAGTAAATGACTTCAGGGAGTTGAACTATGACCATTGAGTTGCGAGTCCGACAAGCTAACCCTAGACCATTCAAGCACTTCATCAAGAGATGTTGTCGGGCTGGTTGGCTTGATACTTGTAACGCCATGAAAGGTTATGCGCAAAAAAAAAAGACTACACGAAGACAGAGGACACCACAGGACGACCGCAAACTAACAACTAGTTTATTCAGAAGTTGACACCTCTAAATATAAAACAAGCAGGTGCACGCGCTGCGGATACACACACAGCATGCCTGGTAAACGCTATAGCACCATCCATACCCTACAAGACAGTTCTTAACAAGATCTGTCTTGTAGGGTATGATGGTGTTATCACGCTTACCAGGCATGCTGTGGGCGTATCCACCATCATACCCTACAAGACAGTTCTTAACAAGATCTGTCTTGTTAAGATCTGTCTTGTAGGGTACGCTGGTGTTATCACGTTTACCAGGCATGCTGTGGATGTATCCGCAGCGCGTGCACGTGCCTCTTTTGTGTCGACTTCTGAGGCGCCAACTTCTGAATAAACTAGTTGTTAGTTTGCGCTCGTTCTGTTCGTCCTGTCGTGCCCTCTGTCTTCGTGTGGTTTTTTTTTTTGCGCATAACCTTTCTTGGCATTGAAGCACGTTCTTTGGACTTGGTTAGTTGGAGGCTTTATGTGTCTTGGGGTTAAAAAAATAAAAATAATTGAATGACAAGGAATAGAAGATTTAAAATTTTAAGTATAAACAAAGAAATCAGCCGCCGCGGTGGCTCAGTTGCTCAGCTCCTGACCCGGAGAACGTGACTAAGCGCGCGGCGGCCGCATTCCGATGGAGCCGAAATGCTAGAGGCTCGTGTGCTGTGCGATGTCCGTTCACATAACCACATGGGGGTCGAAATTATTCGGATCCCGCCCCTGGTGGTGGCGTTCCGTGGAATGCCCGGCAGCGCTACAACACGCTGTCTCGTTCCACTCCTAAAGGCGAAGCTTAAGCGTCATTAATTAGCAGTTAATTAGTATTTAGTCATTAATCGGTACTTAGTCACTAATTAGTAATTTGTCATTACTTCGTCATCAATTGTGTGTGACGTAATCCAGTGTTGACGTCACCAGTTGCACAGAGGCAAAGTGGTATAAATAACCGAGGAATCAAAACAGCGATTACAAAGATGATAGGCAAACAGAAACCGGATACAGCTGACGAGGCAGGGTGGGAGAGAACCCCCAGACACTCAGAGGAAACGATTGCGTCCACATGGACCAGTGCACAGTATGTGTGGTGTGGTGTGGTGTTGTGTGGTGTGGTGTGGTGTGGTGTGGTGTGGTGTGTGGTGTGGTGTGGTGTGGTGTGGTGTGGTGTGGTGTGGTGTGGTGTGGTGTGGTGTGGTGTGTGGTGTGGTGTGTGGTGTGGTGTGGTGTGGTGTGGTGTGTGTGGTGTGTGTGGTGTGTGTGGTGTGTGTGGTGTGTGTGGTGTGTGTGGTGTGTGTGGTGTGTGTGGTGTGTGTGGTGTGGTGTGGTGTGGTGTGGTGTGGTGTGTGGTGTGTGGTGTGTGGTGTGTGGTGTGTGGTGTGTGGTGTGTGGTGTGGTGTGGTGTGGTGTGGTGTGGTGTGGTGTGGTGTGGTGGGGTGTGGTGTGGTGTGGTGTGGTGTGGTGTGGTGTGGTGTGTGGTGTGGTGTGTGGTGTGTGGTGTGGTGTGTTGAACACTAGACCCATTTCAAGATTTTGACTAGTACCATCTACAACCAATGCGTTATGCCCGTAAACATTTAATGCTTACGCTACTCTCGGTTACGGGAGAGGCAGAGATTTTTTTTCTCGCCTATGGGCTGAACCATCGGTGCACGTTAAAGTACGCCATGTAGTCGCTACACACCTGGTGTTCTCCACTACAGTGTGCCTCATAGCCCGAAGTGTTATTTCTGGCAACTGAAAATTTAGTTATTTAGTAATCGTTAATAGCTGCATATATCGACGGCCTCGGGGTATCTGATGTTTGCCTTTCTTCCTTTCAAACTGCAGTGTACATGACGATTAGAGACGCCACACCGCCCACCCTACAGCTCGGCGCAGGGACGTACTTCCTGAGGGAAGTGCACTTACGGTTTAAAAATAAGGCCGGCGAGCAAGGATCGGAGCATGACTTGACGTCCGAGGATTCGATGTCCACTCCAGTGGCGACTCCCTTGGAGGTGCGTCTGTCTCCTTGGCAACATGTTGATAGCTTATTGCTTGCGGGACCGCAGGTAATATCACATATGAATCGCGAATCAGTTTCCCGTATTAGGCTTTCTTTCGCGAGTCCCACGCTTTATATGCCGGCTGCCACTGACTTTACATCCTTGGAGTTAAGTCCTTAAATGATCATGGACACCTGATTTTAGTTGCATGTTTTCTTCTTTCAAATTACTGCTAAGACAGCGATTACAAGGGCTAGTTGGTGGTTCATCGTCTGGGAACCACGCTGGACTTAGACAAGGGACACCACAAGGACGACGACAGACGGAACGTTAGACAATAGAACGCACGGTTAACCACGTGATATTCCCGTACAAACACTAATTTATAATCGATTTCTTTCTTCTCGCTATTTCGGCTTCATGAACCAAACGATGCCTGTTACGCGTTGGGACTGTTTAGGTCATGTGACGCACAAAAATATTGCAATAAAATTATCGATATGTGCTTGTAGTTCACAGCAACGTTTAGTATCTAATCCATCTTTTGAAACAAGAAAACATCCACCAAAACAAGTGTTTTGAGCAAATTTCGCGCAATACAAATGCACATAAGGTAGAAAAATGCACAAGAGAAATTGGGGGCTCGTCTGGGCAAGTTTTCTTTTTTAAGTGTTTCACCGACTAGACCAGCAGTCTGCGCTACTAATGTTGTCTATAAAGCTGCACACTCCGCGTTCAGTTATGCTCCACGCCACAACCGAAAATTTCCTCGGTTATACCGAAAATTCCCATTCCAGGCCCTAAATATTCCCTACTGCAGCTGCTGCACTCTGTGAATATAGAAAAAAGAACTTCATCATCTTCATCAGCCTGAATACACCTACTGCAGGGAACAAAAGCCTCTCCCATGCTTGTCCAATTAACCCTCTTCTTTGTCAGCTGCAGCCACCGTATCTCCCACAAACTTCTCAATCTCATCCGCCCACCTAACTTTCTGCCGCACCCTGCTACGCTTGTCTTCTCTTGGAATTCACTCCGTTACCCTTAAAGACCAGCCTTCGCATTACATGCGCTGCCCAATCCTATTTCCCCCTCCTGATTTCCACTAACATGTTATTAACCGGCTTTTGTTTCCTCGCCCACTCTGCCCGCTCCTGGCCTCTTAACGGTAAACCTATCATTTTCCTTTCCATAGCTCACTGCGTGGTCCTAGACTTAAGCTGAACCATTTTCGTTAGCCTCCACGTTTCTGCTCCATAGGTGAGTAGCGGTAAGATACAGCTGTTGTATACTTTTCTCTTGAGGGATATTGGTAAACTTCCATTCATTATCTGAGAGAAACTACCATATGCGTATATACCTTAGTACCATATGCGTTCCACCCCATTCTTATTCTTCTAGTTATTTCCCTGTCATGATCGGGATCAGCGGCCACTGCCTGCCCTAAGTAGACGTATTCCCTTACCATTTCCAGTACCTTGCAAGCAATTGCTAACTGCTGTTCTTTTCTGATACTGTTGAATAAAGCTTTGGTTTGGTTTCCTGCTTGTTAATTTTTATACCCACTGCTCCGCTCTGCCTGTCTTAATCATTGACCTTGCTTTGCAGCTCATCTCGTCGGTGACATAGCCAGGCAATGTCATCAGCGAATCGCGGATTACTTAGGTATTATTCATTAACTGTTACCTCCGGCTGTTCCCAATCCAGGACTCTGAATACATCCTGTAAACAAGCGGTGAATAGCATTGGCGAGATCATGCCTCTCTGCCTGACACCCTTCCTTGCTGGCTTTATGGAGGGCAATAGAAGCTGTACAGTCGTTATAGATATCTTACAATATTTTCACACAAGACTCTTCTACACCCTGATTCCGCAATGTCTGCATGACAGCTGAGGTTTCCACTGAGTCAAATGCGTTCTCGTAATTAATGAAGGCTATATACAGGGTGTTTCACCTAAGACTTTCTGCAATTTTTAAAAATAAGGTATTTGAATTAGATGCCCGCTTTTTCTGGCATTGCATTGTCAGTGGTGTAGTACATCATAATGCAGCTAAGACGTGCTAACTAGAAGGCTTGTTAACCAATATTTAATAGTTAACTTTTAAACTATTACCCTTGGGCTCCTTAATTGAGAGGCATGTAGCCCACCGTAAGTAAAGTCCATATCCGTTTTTAGAATTTCGAGAACGCGATTATCCTCGGCGCTGTGGCCCAACAAATTTTGGCTATTTCGACGAGTTAGGTTCACTGGAGAGGTTGCTTTGCCTGCAAGCTTCTCAAACCGCATGCATTTTGGCGCGATGTAGGCGAAATTTGTTGGGCCACAGCGCCGAGGATAATCGCGTTCTCGAAATTCTAAAAACGGATATGGATATTACTTACGGTGGGCTACATGCCTCTCAATAATTAAGGAGCCCACGGTAATAGTTTAAAAGTTAACTATTAAATATTGGTTAACAAGCCTGCTAGTTAGCACGTCTTAGCTGCATTATGACGTACTACATCACTGACAATGCTATACCAGAAAAAGCGCGCATCTAATTCAATTAGCTTATTTTTAAAAATTGCAGAAAGTCTTAGGTAAAACACCCTGTATAGGGGCTGGTTATACTCTGCACATTTCTCTGTCATCTGATTGGTAGCGTGAACATAATCTATTGTCGAGAATCCTTTACAAAAGGCTAGTTCATTCGATTGATTGAAGTGTAAGGTTGTTATGACTCTACTGTCGATTACCTTAGTAGGAACGATGATCTTAATGAACGATAATCTCACAGCTATCATTAAGGAGCACGCAGTAGAAGTAGATACGCCCAAGGTAGCCGACTTAAGGAAGTTTAATATGGTGACAATAGAGAATGCTCTAAAGAACTGGGGTAGCCTAAAATCACTGAAGAGAAAACTAGGCGTAGGTAAAAACCGGATGTATGCGTTAAGAGACAAAGAGAGAAATGTCATTAGTAATTTGAATAAGGTAGTTAAAGTGCACGAAGAGTTTTACAGAAATATATACAGTAGCCAATGTAACGGGAACGTTAATCAGGGAGGCAGTAGTGCACAGCAATGGGACATCCCGCCAGTAAAGAAAGAGGAAGTGAAGAAAGCCGTAGGAGCAATGCAGCGTCTATTGTAAAAAGCTTTGTAATTAAAAAGTGTGTACCGAACTCTGAAGGGTACCAGAAGCTTGGAAGAACGCTAACGTTATCTTAATTCATTAAAAAAGGAGACGTCAAGGACTGGGTTCTGAATTTTTTTTTGTCTCCGTAAAAATATTCACTCCCTCAATAAGGACAAATTTTCTGAGGGGTGGATCACTGTTGGCGTTAATGCCCTTAGCGTCAGCACCGTCGGCGCTAAATTCTTGGCGGCATCTCAAGGCCACTGCGTCTGCGTTGGCACAGGCGTTATGGGCGGCGCACTCTAAAGATGAAATGATTAAAATGGATTAAGCTGCCCTCTAGCGCACATCCTTTTATAGGCCGGGTATACTCCCCACTCCGTCGAATAGACTTCCATCGCTAA
The DNA here is from genome assembly GCF_055824585.1 of Amblyomma mixtum. Classification (NCBI taxonomy): domain Eukaryota; kingdom Metazoa; phylum Arthropoda; class Arachnida; order Ixodida; family Ixodidae; genus Amblyomma; species Amblyomma mixtum. The sequence continues at coordinate 7,992,704 of NC_143012.1, forward strand.
AAATGCTGAATACTTGCGGTTGGCAACGGAAACATACGAAGTTCTAGCAGTTAGGGAGATTTTAATCGAGGTTTAAACCTCCATCAAATTAATATGCTCGCAGTGGGAATATACCATCGTTGCCAGGAGTAAGCGTTCCGCATATTTAGTGATCGAAATCTTCACCGGAACTAGGGCTGCATACCCTGGTCCTAACAGGGAGTGCGCAAGAGGACAGATTACTCTCTATTACTTCCATAAAGGTACATTTGTGTTTAGAATGCGCGTGAGCCCTGCTCCGAAACTCGAACGTGGTGCTTTGGAAAGAGAACGGGGGACTGGTGAGGACTGGTGATCTCTTCCCAGGGAATGCGTGAATGGGAGGTTCTGTGTAGTTCCGAAGCGTGTAACTATTCGCTGTTGTGCAGACTGACGTTTCTCTGGCATGCAGATCCAGTTCTTCCACGTTAATGGCGCCGCAAAGGATTTTTTCGACAGCATCAAGGAAGCCGACGGTGTGGTGGCGCTGTCTGTGCTATACAAGGTGAGTGCTGCGCGTTCGACGGCCACGTATTGAGTAGAAGCGCGAATATACCTCCCTCGGTACCTTTATTTCTAATACTGCAGGCCTCTTGAAGAGGCCCGAGCAGATGGGCATACTCAATGTTTACACTGAAGCAAGAGCTACGTAAAAAGTACAAGGGAAGTTCAAGTGGCGGCAAAAACACGGGCCTGAGTAAATCAAAAACAGCAAGTATTTAAGATACCTAACTCGAGGCAAAAAGTGTACTAGTGGCTCTTGAAGAGGTAATGAGTAAAAAGTGTGGGGTGCGTTGATTAGGCGTCCTCTGACAGACCGAACCGCTTTGTAGGATCTGGCAGCGTAGACAGGCGTAGCCAGCACCAAGAGAGCGGGAGAACCTCGTCGTCGTCAGGCGCAGCGTAGTGTCAGCGCAGGCCGGTAGCGGAACCCGTCACAGTTGGCACACTACAAAAGTAATAAAACACGGATAAGAATGTACAACACGCACATAACAAAAAAGGCGTCAAATGCGCGCGATATAGGTTAAGGTGCACTATAACAACAATACAAAACACAGATAGCCACTGGAACCTAAACAGTCAAGCGAATATGATACAAGTGCTCATGAAAAACTCGAGAAGGAAAAAAAGGAAAACAAGTGTTTAAATAGATTGGGCTTAATTCATTTTCAGTAATCAGAGCCATTTGTGCATCACTGAGAGCGTTACTGTGCTCCAATGAAGGCCTCGATCTTCGTAGTGAATGCTGCTAAAGTCTGTGCATGTGTAATCAAGGCGTCCAATTTGTTTCGTTGTCAGATGGCGACAGGAAAATCTTGTTTGTATTGCTGGGGCTAGTCGCTTTGTGAACAATATTGGAGAAGGCTGCTGCCAAAGAACGCGATATTCGGAGTGTTACACGTGTAAGATAAATCAAGAAAGTCGGGAAAAGGTGTGTGTGTGTGTGTGTGGGTGTGTGTGTGTGTGTGTGTGTGTGTGTGTGTGTGTGTGTGTGTGTGTGTGTGTGTGTGTGTGTGTGTGTGTGTGTGTGTGTGTGTGTGTGTGTGTGTGTGTGTGTGTGTGTGTGTGTGTGTGTGTGTGTGTGTCATGTTTAGTTATCTTTGGTCAACGATGTTTTCTAATAAACAGGGCCTCGTATTTGCATACGCCTTTCTAATACAGGCAGCCCATCTTTTCAGAAATTTACGCTTACGACTAATAACTGCGCTGTAAAGGTCCTGCAAGCGTTACACGAACTGCGCTGTAAAGGTCCTGCAAGCGTTACACTTCAGGGTGAAAACTTCCTGTATTAAACTTGCGTATTGCTGCCAGCAAAAGCTCTCGTAGTGATTTTTAGCGGTTTTTCTGTCCTGTTTGTATACAAACACCCTGACAGCAGCGCTCCTAACGCATATTTAAAACGCAAACTTTCAACCACATTTCAAACGGGAATATGCCTTTATAAGAATAAAATGGGAGTAGAGCTGTCTTCTATTGCACTCACTTATAAAAGGGAGCAGGGCAGAGATCAGCTCCGTTTTATTGTTTTCTGTTATAGTGCATCGAGCTCCTGAACGTGACGGACCCACTAAAGCAATAGAGCAAGCGACGTGCGTCAGTGCCTGGGTATATCTTTCTTGGACTACACTCTAATACAGAAAGGAGTAAAAACTGACAAATTAAAAGACGATTACGAGAGTCGGTAGTGCTAAGTTATAGCGCAGCTCTTCACTCGTCACCTGTCATCGCTGGCAGGTGGCGTGTTACGCTGCTAGACCCCCTAAGGGTTTTTACAGCGGCAGCCACCTTCCAGGTGGCTTCCGCTCTGCTGCATGGACAACTGGTCATGCCGACAACGCCGACGGCGACGCGGAATGCACAAACCGGCGTCTAAGGGCTGCGCTCTCAAACTAAGTGAGCTGTCTTCTAGCGCAGCTCCTTTTATAGAAGGGAGTGCACTAGAGGACATCTTACGGCCTTTTTGGTCCCATATAGGCGCATTCGTGGTTAGAGTGCAGTTAGCGGCGCCGCCGCAGAGTGGCGTCGATTTCATGAAAATCGCCAATATACCGCACGCATCTGCTGCAGGTGAAGGAAATCGTAGCAACGGAAGGTCTCCCGCCGCAACCACCCCCGGACAGCGCTTTGGACACTACCCTCAAATCCATCGCAGGAAACATCAACGTCTCGGGCAAAGCAAAGCCGGTAGTAAAAGCGGCGTTATTTGCGCGTGCGCCGTACCTGCTTACTGGTAGCATGCGAAACATTTGCGTTCCGGGCTGCTTTTCAGGCATTGCACGCCTTCTTTTGATACACATGAAGGAACGACACGCAGTACGTTGGTGAACTTTCGTCTCCCCCTCACTTTCTTCCTCGCCGCGCCTCAACTGCTCCTCCCTCGCTCTCCACGCACCACCTCTGTAGCCACGAAAGGCCTGTGCACTTTTCTTCTGACGGTTGGCAGTAGCGTACCAGGAATATAGACCCCTTGACTGGCGGCCTTCGCTTCTGGAGTCTTGAGGTGTAAATTATTTACGTAACAACTCCGTGGAATAACGAGCACAATAACGTGGCACCGAAGCGAACTGATTCGGCTAATTTGCTCCCAAGAGAAACTAAAAAACTCGGCGGCGGCGATAGAAAGACGAGTCTGCTCTATCAGCCGCACACCATTTGAAGTGGTGAACTTGCGCAAGGGCGGGGTAAGCCTCACGGCACTTGCCAACGTTTCAACAAGAGTACGTATTTTCGTCTGAGCGAGGCGTTCATCATTGGCGGGGTTTAAACAGGGCCTTCACAACGAAGAGTCGGCCCGATGAGGGGAACGGGGGCGCGGAGGGGGAAGAGTTCGGATGGGATCCCACTTCACGTCGGTGGCTCAGTGGTTATGGTGCTCGGCTGCTGACCCGAAAGACGCGGGTTCGATCCCGGTCGCGGTGGATGAATTTCGATGGAGGCGAAATTCCTGAGGCCCGTGTACTGTGCGACGTCAGTGCGCGTCAAAGAACCCCGGGTGGTCGAAATTTCAGGAGTCCTTCACTGCGGCGTCTCATAGCCTGAGTCGCTTTGGAACGTTAAACCCCATAAACCAAAAAAAAAAAGCCACTGCAGGCCCTCTTTCCCCTCATTGGGCTTTCCTCCTCGGTGTGAAGGCCTTATTTAAACCCCGCCAACGATGAATGCTTTGCCCAGACGAAGACAAGTTCTCTTGTCGAAACATTGCCAAGCACCCTGTGCCTTTCCCCTCCCTTGTTCACTTTGTTAGTATCAAGAACCATCTACATAACCTCTCTTTACCATGCCGCAGCCTCGAACAACGTAGAAGCAGTAGTGCGCTGCTGTAATAATTCAAGATAAATCAGGTTGCATATCGTATCACAACGTGATAAAACCATATGCAGGTTGCTTTGAGCAGAAACAAACAAACATTACAAAGATTCGCCAGATTATGATCAATCTCGCGGGGTGGGGTGACGTTACCAGAGGAGAGCCAAAGCCTCCTTTCCTTGAAAGCGCTGCTGTAGCGCTGTGCGTAGTGCACATTGTGTTGTGGCGAGAAATAACAAGCGCCGACCAATTGTTAGACACAAACAAAAAACAAAAAGAGACGTTTCGACTCCGCTACGGAAGCCTTGTTCACAATGAAAGGGAGAACAAAGTGAGGGTTCGTTTTAACTGCTTCATGATGTGGCGCAAGCAGCGCGTGTAGATCGGGGGTAGATTTCCTTCGTTACGGTTTAACGTCTGTGATGTTGTTTGGATATACATCGATTCCAGGTGAAGCCTTGCCGTCTTGTTCTTTTCTTTTCCAATTATCATCGCGCTGTCCCAGTCGATGGCATTACCCGTGGAAACAGCATGTTCTGCTAATGCGTTTTCCGCCACTTGCCGCCTCCATTGTGTTGTGCGCATGTGCTCATCTTTTTCTTCGATTACGGACATAATTTGCACCCGACCTCTAGATATGTTATAGTAAATAGATTACTTGCATATTTTACCTCTCTCCCCCCTATCTTTCTGCCTGTTCCCTCACCTCTCATTTCGCCAGTCTGCCTGCTATCTCTTTATTTCCGTTGCCCCAGCTCAGGGGCTTCCCGTAGCGATGACAGGTGCCGGGGCTAACACAAACCTTTTCCTTTCTTTAATTTATTTATTATTTTTAAATAAACAACTACTACAACTACTATCGCTGTGCTTGCACCCTTTGCGGCAGGTGCGCGTACCGCGTTCGGCGGCTAGGCACGTGGTCGCGGGACCAAATCACGGCTGCGTTTGAATGGGGCTGATATGTAAGAGGCCCATACACTATGTGACTTCTGGCACGTTTAAGATGTTGAACATCATTTGGGTGCTTTTGATGGTCACGAACAGCACTGCACGTTAAAACTGTACATACAGACAGAGCTCAAACTGTCGCTTTTAGTGCGCCGAAAGTTCATTTGGTATGAACGGTTATACAGAAATTAAAGGAAAATGAAAGAAAGTATCAAGTATAGTGGTTTCGGGGTGCTGAGGTCGCCTCTTTTCGTCTGTGGTTGATGGGCGTGCATAGAGAACCTGGGTTTTGACGAAGTCGACTTTTCACTTCATCAATGTGACTGACTGGTCACGCACGCACGTGCATTTATTTGATGACAGCGGGCAAAAGGTTTCAAACAACTGTCTTTTCATCTTATCCTGTGACCAAAAGATGACAGTGGTGTTATCGAACAATTGTTCGCACTTCTTGCACCTAGATCAATGATCCGCAAGGTTGCCTGGCGTAGTTAACAAGCCGCATAACCTGCAATGCTCCCAGAGCCTTTCATTCAGGCACCGTCCCGTCTGGCCGAAGCATGCCCGGCCGCATGATTGCGGTATTTTATACACCACTCCGGAAAAGCAAGGCACGAACTTTGTCGTGTGCTTTTCCCCACATGTGCTCTCACGGCTCGCTGGTTTCAAGTTTATCTTTGCACACAAACCCTTGAGTTTGTTTTGATGCGGTAAACACTACTGCGACATCATGCCGTTCGCCGGCTTTCTTTAGCCTATGGACACGTGCCTGTGGAAGACGACGTGCATGGCAGGCAACATCACAGGTCGCTTATCTTTGTCCCGTTCTTTCTTGTTCTTTTGTTTTCCTATTACGACTGTCTTGAGGGCACCTTCAGCCACCGTCAACTGGTCGCAGTGTAACATCAACAGAGAGTTGAAACCTTTTTTCATGTTTCAGAAAACGAAGGCTAGTGGATAACGGACCCGCCAGTCACATTGACGAAGCGGGAAGTCGACTTGTTAATAAAATGAAAAAAAAAACTAGCAGTGGTTTAACTATGCTGCTCCGAATGATCGAGTGATAGCCGTTCTTGATAGTCTGTCACGTGAATATTGTTGAACGACATGCTTTGGATTCCGTAAATGTCAAGGCAGCTGATATGTCAAGCCAAGGTCAAAGCAACGGAACGACTAAGCTGAAATTATGCTGGACATGGTTTAGTCGAAATCGAAGGTCAAGTTTCGGTGGGTGGGTGGACCAAATTTTTGGAGTAGCCCGGGTCAAATTTGGAGGTTACCATCGTGATGCCCATAATCAAGTTAATCTGGGCATCTACTTTGCTCCAAACCGAAGAAGGTCTGGAGATGGACGAAATTTAGGAGTGGCTCTTGTAAAAGTTGGAGGCTTACTATCGTGTCGAGCACATTCAAATTAGGGTGGACATCGATTTTAGTCGAAAGCGATTAAGGTCAAATTTCGAAGGTGGGTCAAATTTTGGAAGCGGCGCAGATCAGGCATGGAGACTATCATCAATTTGAGCGGATTTAAATTAGTCTGGACATCGATATTAGTCAAAATCGATGAAGGTCAAATTTCAGGTTTGGGTGGGCCAAATTCGTTGAGTGGGTTGGGCAACATTTTAGAAACGGACCGGGTCTTATTTGGACACACCATCGCATTTACCACAGCCAAAATATGCTTCAGAATCTGACTTAAGGCCGTTGTTATGATGTCGTTAACTCCGAAGGTCACTTCAATGTTCCGCGGATCCCTCAGATTCTAACTCGAGCTTTGCCTTGCGTACAGCTGTCACTCTGAAACCAAGAGCATCTGCGCATGCGAAAATAGGCTAACACAGCACCCTGATGCCACCATATTAGATATATTCTTTCATTTTCTGTTTCTTTTTAACCGTTGGTATAAAATGAATTCCCCGCACAATAAAATCACTTGATAGTCAGCGCCGTGTCTGCATATGTAGTTTTTGCGTCCGGAGCCGCCGCAGTGGCTCAGTGGCTATGGTGCTCGGCTGCTGGCCCGAAAGACGTGGGTTCGATCCCGGCAGCAGCGGCTGAATTTCTTTGGAGGAGAAATTCGAGGCCCGTGTACTGTGCGATGTCAGTGCACGTTAAAGAACCCCAGGTGGTCGAAATTTCCGGAGCCCTCCACCACGGCGTCTCTCATAGCCTTAGTCGCTTTGGGACGTTAAACCCCATAAACCAAACCAGTTTTTGCGTCCGGTGGTATCTGTACCCATCAGTAGTGTGCAACTGAAGTTGAGCATGAACAACCAACTAGGCCTATTTGCAGCTTTACTCGGGCATACAAATGTTTACTTTGAGCGGCCGGCGTACAATGGCCAAGTGAGAGAGTGTGCGAGCGTCGATGCCCCCACATGAAGACAATGGCCTCGCGCCATGTTCTGACCGGCGCAGAGCAACTCGTCTGTGCCGGCGGGAAAGACATCGCGTAGGCCATGACCGGCCGCCCCCCCACCCAACCAAGCAATTTGCACGCCCTCGCGCCGAGTACTCCTGGCAATCATGCGCAACGCAGCTCCCCACATTGTACATAGTGCATATAGCAGAACTACCCCTGTCCTTTCTCACTATCACTCCCCCTTTTCTTTCCCTCTCCCTGTCCTTTTATCCCCGCTAGGCGCAGCGTCGGTACTTCAGGTTTTGATGGAAGATGCCGCGGCTAGCAACATCTTTTCCTTCCATTATGGTTTCTGTTAACAAATATCCAGTAACGACAACAACACGTTAAGGTACTTCAGGTAGTAGGAAATTAATCCGAATCCCTTTACTACTGCGTCCCTTCCTTTTTTTGAATATCTTTATCCCTTCCCGCGTGGCACGGTTGAAGTACCCACCGAGAAGTGGGACAGCTAGTTACTACGCCTGGAAATGAATTTGCTGACCCGAAAGACGCGGGTTCGAACCCGGCCGCGGCGGTTGAATTTCTTTGGAGGAGAAATTCTAGAGGCCCGTGTACTGTGCGATGTCAGTGCACGTCAAAGAACCCCAGGTGGTCGAAATTTCCGGAGCCCTCCACTACGGCGTCTCTCATAGCCTTAGTCGCTTTGGGACGTTAAACCCCATAAACCAACCTAAAGCAACCGAAGTTTTCTTCCCCCTCGTCTTCCCTGCTCGCACCGCGGCTGCCGCTATGTTTCTACGCACTCCTCTGCCCGCACTCCGCCCTCACCTCTACGGCCACCTTCATATGCGGTGGTGGTGGTGGTGAAAAACATTTATAATGCAATAAATATTTAGAGAGAGGTGATTGGGGTAGGCCCTATTGGCCCTTTCCCCTAACAATACTAGGTGGAGCCCCTATTCCGGGGCCCCATTGGCAAGCAACGCCGCCCGCGTCCGGTGAACCAAGGCCTTTTGGGTCTTTAGGTCCTGACAGCCGAGCAGGGCCGCCTCCCAGTCCTCTCTGGTGGGGTTGGGGTTGGGGGGGATAGATGGGTTTGACTGACACGCCCAAACCATGTGGAAGGTGTCAGCCACCTCCCCACAGAACTGGCACGCGCCATCAAAGGATGTATTGAAATGTTTAAGCACCGCCGGGCACAGTACAGTGTTAGTAAGAATTTTGATGAGGAGGCTCTCGTCAGCGCGATCCAGACCCTTACAAGGGGCCGGGTAGCGCCGGTGCTCCTCCTTGTAGTAATCGGTGATTTGTTTGAATGTAATGGCCAGATTGTCTGATTGGGACGCCGACAAAGCCGCGAAGCAGGGGAAACGTGCCATTAACCGCTGTCGCTGTAAAAGACAGTATTGTCCGCACTTGTGCTCAGGCCGCTGAGCGTAGTCATCCGGAAAGTGCAGTAATTTGGGGCCAAGTCGCTTCCTTTCTTCTTGAAAGGCGCCATACTTAGTTTGTGAAAATAACTCTAGGGACATTGTCATGATCGCTGGCCCATCTACTAAAATGATAACGTGGTTTGACGTGAAGCGGCACAGCGTAAGGCAGAAATACAGTGGGGCCTTCTAACGTGAATCTGATTCTGGTTGATCAGCCACTGTTTCCTTGAGTGTACTTGTGATTCGGTGTCCTGGTGCTGCGCAGGGCGTGAAGCTGGACACTTTAGTTCCGGCAGCTCCTAAGTCCTTCTACACCTACAGCGGCTCCTTGACTTTTCCACCCTGCACCGTGGGTGTAAAGTGGGTGATTATCCCGGACATTCAAGAGATTAAATATGAATCGGTAAGCCATGCAGTTTTAACACCACGTCGTTAAGGGTCCCGACCAGCGGAAAACCTACATAGATGGAGTCTTCGCATGCGCAGAAAACCCCAGTGGTCGAGAGGGTCGTGACGTCACACGTGAAGATGTGGAATGAATTGTGGGCAACATTAGAAAACGTGATTAAAAGGTCACAACATTACCCAAACGTCATTATGACAAGCAAGTATATAAAGTAAAATGCATTGCGTTGAAAAGAAGATTGATGCAGTTAGTCGGGAATCGAACCCCTGACCCTTCGTGGTTAAAGCCAGACACGGTATCCATAAACCAAGAAGGCGTGTTCAGATCGATTTTTTAGAGAGGAGCTTTATGTGTATGTAGTGTAGTCTTTCATATGATATAGAAAGTGTCCACCCCGCCGTAGCGGCACAGTGGTTACGGCGCTCAGCTGCTGACCCGAAATACGAAAAAAGGCGAAATTCCTGCTGCCCTAGTATGTTTGGTGCCTCAAGTTATATGCGATTTATTTTTTTCTTTCAGCTGGAAGCACTTTGGAACGTCGCAATTACGTCAAACTCCTTGACAGTGAGGTCGGATCCAAAGGAGCAGCATGACTTGAAGGTTCACACGCGTATACCTTAATAAATTTCCCCTCTAGCTGACATACATGCCGGGCCTTTGTATTGCAGTGTAGTGCGAGTCGGTTTCATTGGAAACTAGAACGTTAATCGAAATATTTCCATGCCATGCTATGGGGCATGCGTTGAAGAGAAGCGTGTAAATTGTAACCGTGATGTACAGTGAGCAGCTTCGGAAGTTAGTGGCAACGAAGATAGAAGCCTGAAGCCATCGATACCGTGCTATCACCTGCAATCAATGTATCAATGATCCCCACCGCTGCCAACCTCGGTGAAAGATCGCCATGTATCGCCATTTCCACGCTGCCACTACCAAGCTTCTCAGTCCACGAATATGCCAACTTCTGACTCAAGTGAGTGGGCCGTTTTGAGAACTTCCCACTCGAACGCAATGTCAGACACAGCACGATGCTCCTTCGCTACGCCAACGACGAAATAAGCGACATACAAGAGTTTCACGTAAAACTGTGAGCCGTCTTCAAAACGGGGCTTTTCGATTTAGATGAGCGCATTTTTCGGCATAGCGTTGTCGCCGGTGAAGTGCGTCAGATTGCAGCTATGAGCTGGCTGGTCAACTGGTATCTAGTATAGTTCACTTCTAATTCGTAAGTAATATCCATATCAGTTCTTAAATTTTCGAAAATTCTTTTCTCGTCGCCGCTGCAGCGCAAGCAATATGGGGATCGCACACGACTGAAACCGCGTGACCAGAAAGAGCGCTAACCACGCCCCCAGCGCACGTCACACATCAGCGCGCCTGTCACGTGCTCGCTGCGTGCTCACCGTCCCCAATCGGCCGCTGCGAAAAAAGCACGTGACACCCGCACCGCTGTTTGACATGCACGTGGCCATGGCTAGTGCCCTTTCTGACCGGACGGTTTCGCCCATGTTCGGCCCCAGAATTCCTTCGGCCGCAGCAGCGACGAGAATGTCTTGTTTCAGACGCTAAAAACAGGTGTATTACTTACAGAGGGCTACAAGCCTTTCACTAAATAAGGAGCGTAAAAGCAGTGGTTAAAAAGCTAACTGCTCAGTATTAGTTAACTATCGTCGAATACAACTTAAGTGCGCAGTTAAATTCCGCTCACATTTAGGACCCTCGCACAGAATTCCTCCACGACAAAAAAAAAATTGTCAAAATTTTCTTGTTACCTAAACAAAGAGCTAATTATCAGAAAACTAAGCTCCAAAATTCCGTAAGGACGAAGAGGCTGACATGCCGCGCTTGAAGCTTCCCGGACGTGAAGAAGCCTTGCGTTTCAGGTGTCCGATGAGGCGTAACTGTTGGTCGGATCGTTGCTGTTTGCGAACGGGTCACTGATAGGCATAAAAAGGCGTCGTCATGGTCTCTTTCGAGTCAACACCGGCTCACGACAGGCAGTCGGCGTCAGAATTCTTGCGTCCTAAATTGCTGACCACGGTGACGCTGAACTCCTGGAGTCGCATATTCCAATGAGCGACACGGCCCGAGGAGTCTTTCAAATTAGCCAGTCAGCATGAAGTGATGACAACCTTGACCGTCCTTCTGTACTGGTAAGGGGCGGAATTTCCATGTAGCCCAAATTACAAGGAACTTATCACCGGCCGTCGCATAGTTGACCATGGTCTTCGACAAGAAGCGGCTTTTGTGGGCAAGATATCTGTCCCATCCTCAAGGACGGGTACGGCGCCTAGAACCATGCTACTTGAAAAATTGGCAGTGGTTTAGCTCTGGTTAAACCTGGTAAGTTGCGTAAGCAATTCTTCGGCGCGTTGCCTTCGCCTGGTAGCATTCCGGCGTCCCTTAGCAGTCAGGTGTTGCGATTCATCGGTGACCGATAACGTGGAACCACTCTGCGAGGTAGAACGTTGTCGCCGAGCTGCATCCTTAGCACGACGCTGTGCAAGACGTTCTTCACGCTGTTGTGGCGTCTCTTGTGCGCGTTGTCGCTTTCTCGTTTCTTACTTTCGTTGTCACTTCTCCTCAGAGGACTGCATAGCAAAGCATTCACGCCTAGGCAAGCGCACATTTATAAATGTGCGCGGTGTTAAGCGTCTATATATAGACGCTTAACACCGTGGAAGCATGGGCGCTGCCATATTTGGTCACGTGGCCATTCCGCCACGCTGCCAGGGATTCCACAGAACGCCATCGCCCGTTCGGCTGTACGCCTTGCTGGTTGGTAAATTGGTTTTTGAGGAAAGGAAATGTATCTGTTTTGCATATCTCGGTGGAGACCTGTAACTCGCCGTAAGGGAAAGGGAGGAAGATGGGAGGGAACGAAGACACTGTATTCACTAGACCCGCCTTTGTTCATTCCAAACTATCGAGCTGGCATAGCGGACTCAGCTCGATAATTTGGAATGAATGCTGGCATAGCGGAAGAGGCAATAAAGACAAAAAAAAAAAGAACTGACATAGCGGAGTTGTTAGCTGCTCGTCTCTCACTCTGGAAACCATGGTTCGATTCCCCAGCTCGACCAATTTCCTACTCGGTGTTATTTTTTATTTATGTGGTCTGACTAGAAATGAGGCTAATTTCTTAACCGATATATTTCCAATGCCATCGCTGCACTGCGCGCCAATGCTGCTAACGCCGGCTTCGAAGCCCAGAAGTGGCGGACCTCCTAGTGGCGCATCTGTCGTAGACAGAGCAAACTGCTCGGCGCCGCTGCCGCGCGGCGCTCCGACGGCGCTGCCATCTGGCGGTGGTGGTGGTGTAAAACATTTATTTATACTATGTACAAGATAGATATTGCTTGGACCGTGCCTGAAGGGCCCGGCCCTCACAATCACTGGGAGGGATCCCTAGTCCGGGACCCCTGTGGCCTCCGCGGCGGCCCGGGCTCTTGTCACCAGGGCTCGTTGGTCCTGGAGAGTTGAGCAGCCGAGCAGGGCAGCCTCCCAGTCCTCTCGGGTGGGGTGGGGGTGGGGTGGGAAAGCAGGATTGACAGGGCATGGCCACACCATGTGATACATGTCCGTAAACACTTCCCCACAGTGTGGACACTCGCCCGAAAAGGCCGAATTGAAATGTTTGAGCACTGCCGGGCACAGTACCGTGTTGGTGTAGAGGCGAAGTAGCCAACGCTCCTCTGCCTTCTTGAGGCCTTTACAGGGGGGTGGGTATCGGCTGTGAGCGTTTTGATACAGGAGAGAGATCTCCCGAAAAGTAATAGCCGGATTAAAATCAGTAGCCGGATCAGGCGGCGAGAGAGGCGATGCCCGGTGGTTAAGCGCGCGGGCGGTAGTGTTCGCTACCTTATTTCCCTGTATCCCCGCATGTGCTGGGGCCCAGATGATGGTGCGCCGGGTTGGGAAATCCCGGTACTCACATCTGTGTAAAATTTGGAAGGCACGATCTGGAATTTGGCCCTGTTCAAAATTGCGGCAAGCTCCCCTTGAGTCGGTGATAATGACTCGGGACGCTGGATCCACAGCTGCGGAGCGCGGCGGAAGCAACGCTGTTCAAGGCAACGTTACTAGAGACCAGTAATCTAGTAACGTTGGTTCAAGGTCAACCGTGGCCGCCGCCGGGGCCTACGCGATGGCTCGAAACTTGGCGCAGTATTGGTTACGCAATAAAAAAAAAGTGAGCACTTCTTCGTCGAAACGGCGAATGCGCGGCCTCTTTGGGACCCCGGACGCGCTTGAACAACAGACTGTATGGCGCCAGGAATCGTCGCGTGTGGGGGCCAACGGTCATTATGGGTCTCAAGGGTGACAGCCTAGCCGCCATCTTTACTCCCACGCCAACAAGCATTTAGCTGGTCAGGCACACCCCCGCAAGGGTGAGAGTGGCGCCGGCAGAAAGAGAAAAGGCCCGAGGCGGTGGGAAAATACAGGGGAAAACTGGGACTGCCGCAGTCGCCGGCGCTGAGCGGAGGGTGGGTGCGGAGGACGCTCCAGCGTGGAAAGAAGGATCACCTGAATGGACGGGAGAAGCAAGAAAAGGCTGGAGTCAGTGGGGTGACTAACAAGGCCTGAGGCAACACCGCTGGGAGTCGGTCTCCGGCTCCCGCAAACGCCCAAGTGATCGGGGGAAGACGAGCTTAAAAAATATCAGACGAGGACAACTCCGCAGGCCCTGCGTTCCTTCTGACGAAGACTCCGGCGCCAACGCAGCGGTATGTAAGCTTGGACACGCCAGCATCTGCATCATGTACTCGTTAGCATGTATGTCTTGAATATATCCGCTTTGTTCACACTGAGTCTACCTGTATCTCTTTGCTTCTCCGTCTCGTCTCGTCATATAACGCCCCAGGAAGTAAAGAGGCTGTAATGCACCTGAAGTTCTTATTCAGGCTTCAAGTTGCGGATGTACTCATTTTAATGCCTGCTTTTGTCGTCTTCGTCAAGAGCTGGCAAGGCGCTAAAAGTTCTTGTCAAATCGTCGGAAATACGCGGACAACCCCGAAAATCGTTTGACAACTTTTTGGCTGGCAGGCTGCGGAAAATGCGCTACAGCAGCTGTTTATATGATGTGACCTAAAAACAGCGTGCAGTTTCTCGTAGACAATGTTGCATGTTTCTAACTTCCCTGTTAGTTATAACGACTTGATTGCTTCCGGCCCGGTCCGAAGCCTCTTTACATGATCATGAAAGTTTAAGACGAAGAAGACGCTATCGTCTAAGTATACGAACGAAACTTGCAACTTGAGACATGGTGCTGATATGAGAGAAGCCAACAGCCACAGAAACCAAGGGACACGAGGGATTTTTAATTAGTTTATTTATTTATTTTGTACTGTTGTTCGATTAAGAATATTACTTACTTCGTTACCGCTTAAAGCTAATTGATTAGAAAAGCAGAAGAAAAAAGACACGACACTGCTCGTCGCACCATGCGCTCACTTGTGCTTTTCGTACAGGTAATCTTCGCTACCTGTTCACGACGTGCGGGTGATTTCATCGACTGCCCCTCATCGCCTTATCTGCTGGAGCATGCAAGCCTGGAATTGCACGCCTCTCCGCCCCCACGAAAAAGCCCGGTCTTCATGCCAAAGTTGGAACACAGTGGAATTCACGTCTGCCAACCTGGAACTGCAGCAGACGTATTTAAACGCCCACCACCGGCATTTCCATTGGGACACGACACTGCTCGTCGCACCATGCGCTCACTTGTGCTTTTCGTACAGGTAATCTTCGCTACCTGTTCACGACGTGCGGGTGATTTCATCGACTGCCCCTCATCGCCTTATCTGCTGGAGCATGCAAGCCTGGAATTGCACGCCTCTCCGCCCCCACGAAAAAGCCCGGTCTTCATGCCAAAGTTGGAACACAGTGGAATTCACGTCTGCCAACCTGGAACTGCAGCAGACGTATTTAAACGCCCACCACCGGCATTTCCATTGGGACACGACACTGCTCGTCGCACCATGCGCTCACTTGTGCTTTTCGTACAGGTTAGTTACCGTCAGAATTCTCTTTGCATTAAGACGTCAAACCCTTGCTTTTTCGCAGTGTCGTGCCCCATTGAGCTCTTTCATGTTAAAAAATGGTTATTGTGCTTCGCTGAGTGCTCTGCGCTGCTTGTGTGCAATGTTTACCTTTCCAAATTGCTCATTTTCTTATCAGGTGATGTCGAGTTAAATCCTGGCCCCTCAGTTGCATGTGATTCCTGTACGCAGACAGATACTCTAGATCTGTCAATGGTTCTACAAGCCATAAGTAGAATTGAGTCGGGCCAGGTGCAGATTCTATCGGACCTTGCGGAAATACGCAATAGACAAAGTTCTACTGATGAAGAAATCAAAGGCCTTTCGGAGAGAGTCAAAGTACTGGAGCAATGTGTTAATGTGAATTCAACTGGCGACACTGCGCAAGTCCCGTCTACCGAAATAGCGACCTTGAAGGCTACTCTTGATGATGCCGAAAACAGACTTCGAAAGAACAATCTTCTCTTTTTTGGTTTCAAAGATAACGTATCTGAGACGTGGAAGCAATCCGAAGAGGCTGTTGTCTCCCTTTGTGCTACTAAACTTGGTATCTCAATCGACCCAGTTAACATAGATCATGCTCACAGGGTTGGCTCTTTCCAAGAGGACAAAAGTCGCCCCATTATTGTGCGTTTTGCCAGATTTAAAGACAAGGATGCTGTTCTTGGTTTGTGTCACAAGCTTAAAGATACTGAGTTTTATGTTCGCGAAGACCTTTCACGCCCACTTCGTCTCGCCCGCAAAAAGCTGCTTGATTTTGCAAGTGGCCAAGACTTATCTTATAAATTGCGGCACAACAAACTTGTCATTGATGGTAAAAGCTATGTCTACGATGCTAGCTCAGATACTGTGATTCTACAAAAAAAGTAGCACGCAATCAATCTCGACCGCGTCAACCTGCATGTGATGCTCGTATTAAATCTAACCCCCGTTTTTCCTCTCATCAGGCAGGCATCAGTGTCATGCTTATCAATTGTCGAAGTGTAAAGAATAAAAGTGATGAACTAGCTGCTTTAATATCTTCTTCGAACACGGATGCTGTTATCGGCTGCGAATCATGGTTAGATGAATCCATTTGCAGCGCTGAAGTGTTTCCTTCTGAATATGTGTCTTACCGAAAAGATAGAAACACACACGGAGGAGGCGTGTTCTTGCTCGTAAGGCAAAATATAGCAAGCTTTGCGGTCACTACTGGTGATATCAAATGTGAATCGGTGTGGTGTAAATTGGTGCTTGAAAATCATGAATACCTTACTATCGGCGCTTTTTATCGCCCGCCTAATAACGACTCCCATTCCCTCAATGCCCTTTCGAATGTTTTGCTGAAAGTTACAACTGATTATTTCCTGATCGGAGGGGACTTTAACATGCCTGACGTTCAGTGGCAGAATAAATTACCAGTGCTCTCCTCCCACTCGTCTTTGTCCTACGCCTTTAATAATCTTATCTCAACACATGGTCTTTTTCAATTTGTGGCAACTCCGACCAGACGACAAAGAGGGACAAGTTCTATTCTTGATCTCTTGTTTTCAAACTCCCCTTCATTGCTCGACTCTCTCTCGGTTGTGCCTGGAATAAGCGATCATGACGTTGTAGTAGCCCGCGTTGTAAGTCCAAAACCGATCATTCCTGTGCCGCGGCCTCGCAAAGTCTACAACTTCGAAAGAGGAGATTATAATAGTATTATCGTTGCCCTACAATGTGAACTCGACAGCTTTGTTCAGATTAGCGGTAGCCGAAATGTAGATGAATTGTGGTCCGACTTCAAAGATAAGGTCCTGAGCTTAATTGATACTTATATACCTTACCAAATACTTTCGGTAAAACGCAGAAGGTCTAAGCCATGGTTCACGAAAGAAATAAAGACACTTATTAACAAAAGAAATCGCATGTTTAGAACCTATAGAGACCAGACTAACTCTCCTGCTTTTCAGAGACTTGAGCGGTTGAGTGCGGAAATCAAGTCTAAAATCAAAATAGCAAAAAAAGAGTTCTTTGTTTCACTAGGACCGAAAATTGCAAGTAATCCAAAAACTCTGTGGCATTTAGTTAAAGCCAATAACAAAGACGAGGTCGGAATACCTCCGATAAAAGATGAAGGTAACATTCTTACTAGTGATGCAGATAAGGCAACCTGTTTTAATCAGTATTTCACCTCTGTTTTCTCGGACTTAGCACCAGGGCTTACTTCAGTTACTACGGGTACTGAGACCATGCCTGACATTCCGATTAGTAGGTCTGGTATCTTTAATCTTCTGCGAAAGCTAAAACACAATTCTGCTCCTGGCCCTGATGGAATACCGAACTTTGTTCTTAAATCTTGTGCAGACATTATATCTTATTATTTATCCATATTGTTCACAAAATCTCTGGCCACAACTGAACTCCCCCATGAATGGAAAATAGGGAATGTAGTTCCAATTCATAAGAAAGGACTGAGGGACTGCGTCTCAAATTACAGACCAATTTCCTTAACTAGCGTTTCCTGTAAGACACTTGAACACATAATTTACACTAATATTTGTTCCCATCTTGATAATAACAATTTCTTTGTAGATTATCAGCATGGGTTTAGATCAGGGAGGTCGTGTGTTACCCAACTAATTGAATTTTCTGAAGACTTATTTAGCTCATTCGATAATGGTTTCCAAACTGACTGCATTCTCCTTGATTTTCAGAAAGCATTCGACAAAGTTTGTCACGCTCTTCTCTTTTGCAAACTATCTGCTCTCGGTTTACCTCAGCATATTCTTTTCTGGCTGCAAAATTACCTAACTGGCCGTTCGCAGAAAGTAATCATAAATGGAGCTTGTAGGGTCTGCTCGCGGGCAAGTCAAATCCCGCGCCGCTCACCGCGGGTAGTCTGGAACCCTTCTTCCCGAGTGGTGGGGCGGGGGGAGAGAGGCGAGGAGAAAGCCTTTATAAGGCGAGACCGGAGAGGCTCGCGGTCTCTTACTCCCGGACCAGCCCTGCCAAAAGGACCACCTGACCCAGCTGCCACGACGACGACCGGCCCCCCTGCCATGTGAGAATAAACGTTTGTACGAAGTCCTGCCTCGAGTGACTGCCTGTGCGTCCCCGCGCAGAGGAATTGCCCACAAATAATGGCGCCCAGCGTGCGGCTTTAATTAACACCTTGTGGACGATTTCTCTGCCGATTTTGGGACGGGCAGCCAGACTCGTGGCAGGCCCTCTTTGTTCAGGGCCACGCCGGACCGATAGGGTTAAGGAGCGGGTCAGGCGAAATGTTCGCGGGGTAGCGACTTGTGTAGTGTTGTAAATTTGTTAGGGGTTTTGTGTTATTTATGTAGTTTTCGGGCGTTTTGTGTTGTGTATTTCCGCGTGTTTGTAGATAGATTGTTGTGTATGTGAATGTTCTTGTTGCCATGAGCAGTTAGCCGGTGCGGCCGGACAGTTAGCGCGAACTATGCCTCCCAGAAAGGATGTTTCAGCCACGGCTTTGGATGGCGGGGCAGCCGGTAGTGAGACGGCCGACGCGGCGGCCGTAATGGGGCAGGTGACTGAGATGTTTGCCGCATTGGCCCGTCAGCTCGGTTCGGTGGCTGGCGCCAACCAGGCCGCAGCATCGGTAGCATCGGCGACAGCATCGCGCCCGCGGATAAATATGGAGGTCCCCTCCTTTTCCGGGTACACGGACGCGAAATCAGTCCACGAGTTTTTACAACAACTCGAGGACTACCAGACGGCTCTGGGCGCCCCAGATGACGTAGTGCTAGGGCAGGTCCTGCCTGTAGCACTCGTCGAGAGCGCGGCGCGATGGAGGCGCTGCCAGCCGACTTTCCAGTCGCTGGCGGACTTCAAAGACCGTTTCCGCGCCGAGTTCTTGCCGCCTGATTATGAGCGCCGGATGCTGGATGAGCTCGCGTTGCGCACCCAACACCCAGAGGAAAGCCTCCTCGAGTACGTACGCGCAATGCAAGAGCTGTACAAGAGGGCAGACCCGACGGCAACCGACCGAGATCAGGTTGCGCGTGTGATCAGGCAGTGCCATCCACGCTTCAAGCCGTATCTGCGGGGCCGCAGTTTTACAAACCTCGAGGCCCTAGCGCAGGAGGCCAAGACCGTGCAGGCGGATTTACTCGCCGAACTGCGCTACCAGCCGCCCCCCAGGCCGGCCGAATCGCTAGAACCGGGATGCGCATGGGATGGAGGCCGAGAATGCGCGATGAGGGCTCGGCGCGCCGAGGTAATGGCCGTGGAAAATCAGGCGGAACCCCCTGTTGTCCCTCGTGCGCTTGACCCGTACGCATTCGAGCAGCGGCGTCGAGCCGGTCTCACAGGCCACGCGCGGAGCGAGCGTCAGGAATGCGCGGAGAAAGGGGAGAGCCGTCCCCAACCGCTTCGTGGAACGAGGGGTCTTCCGTCCACGCGGCGGGTCAACGACCGGCTTTGCTGGAATTGCAACCAGCCCGACCACGTGGCACGCGAATGCCAAGCTAGGCGTATGCAGGGAAACGCCAGGCGCTGGCGGTGATGTCTGGTGGCACCGACCTTTCACCGTCAGCGGGAGAATTTCATGGTTGTCAAGGCGCTAGTCAGGAAAAGAACTCCCGCGCCGGCGACGGGGAGGCCTTTGTCCCGCTCGCCTGTAGAACTCAGGGAGTCGTTCCGCGCTCAAGCCCTTTTATGCTAGTGCAGTTAGCGGGTCGATGCTACTCTGCACTCGTAGACACGGGCTCAACGCTGTCACTGGTCGGTGACGAGGTGTACGAGGCCTGCCGGATAGGTAACATCCGTGTCAGACCGGCCGAAACCCCGGTAAGCTTAGCAGCTGGGGCGGCAAAGGCAAAGGGAGCAGTGCGTCTTACGATGCGTTTTGACGGCAGAAAGCGGAGACATCGCTTCGTCTATCTGCCTGGATTGTCGATACCAGTAATTCTGGGAAGGGATTTTCTCTCGAGCGAAGGCATTGTGCTCGACATGGGGGAGAATGGCTATCGTTACAGCCAGCTCGCCCCCCTCATTCCCTTCGAAAGCGCATCCTTGCCCGGCTGTCCTGCACAAAAGGTGGTTGTCCACACCTGTGCGACAGAAAGGCAGGTGAGCTCCCTCGAGACGCTGAGAGACGGTGGCCCGTTGGAAGCGATTATTGCGTCTTTCTCAGGACCCAGTAGTCAGCGCCGAAGGCTCGCGGAAACTTTACTCCCGTTTTCGGATTGCTTCACGGAGAAACCGGGCAGAACCGACCTGCTTCAGCACGAGATTCAGACGGGTGATACGCGCCCTTTCAGGTGTAACCCGAGGCCGTTAAGTGCGCATAAGAGGCAGCTTCTCGACTGTGCCCTAGACGAGATGATTGACACCGGTGCGGTGAGACCCTCACAAAGTCCCTGGGCGTCCCCAGTGGTTCTAGCGCCGAAGAAAGATGGATCGGTCAGGCTGTGTGTTGATTATCGTAAGCTCAACTCACTGACGCCTACGGTTGCGTACCCTTTTCAGTCGATCGAGGCTGTGATGTACGCGTTAGGGAACGCGAGGTTCTTCACAGTCCTAGATGCAAGCAGAGGGTACCTGCAGATTGAGGTGGCCGAAGGTGACATTGAGAAAACCGCATTCACCTGCCACCGCGGGCTCTTCGAATTTACTCGACTCCCGTTTGGTTTGTCTAACGCCCCGAGCACGTTCATGCGACTGATGGACATCGTGCTGGGCGATGCAAGGTTCAACTACGCCATGGCGTACCTCGACGACGTTGTGGTATTCTCACAGTCGTTCGAGGAGCACCTCATTCACCTGAATTCCGTTCTTGATAGAATGAGACGTGCCGGTCTAACCATAAATCCAAAGAAAGTGCAGTTGGCATCGAAGAGAGTGAACCTCTTGGGCTTTGTCGTGGATGATGGCACACTGAGACCGAATGATGACAAACTGCAGGCAATTCTGAACTACCCCTGCCCCATGGATGTGAAAAGCTTGCAGAGGTTTTTGGGGATGGTTGCGTTCTACAGGCAATTCATCCCGCGCTGTTCGGAGCTTGCAAGGCCGCTGAACCTGCTGTTGCGTAAAGGCTCGAAGTGGGTCTGGGGCAAGGAACAGAGTGACGCATTTGTTGCCTTGGCTCGCGCGATAGCGAATACCGCTAGTCTGCGCCTTCCCGACCTGAACAAGCAGTCTGTCTTGCAGACAGACGCTAGTGACTACGGTGTTGGAGCTGTTTTGTTGCAGGAACACGAGGGCAAACTGCGCCCTGTCGCGTTCGCTAGTCGCACGCTCACATCGGCGGAGCGGAATTACTCCGTGACCGAAAAAGAATGCCTGGCGATCATGTTCGCATTGTCGAAGTTCGACATGTACCTAGACGGAGCGGTCTTCACCGTGCAGACAGATCATCAGGCATTGTCTTGGTTAAAGAGGCTAAAGAACCCCGCAGGCAGACTCGCGAGATGGGCGCTGACGTTGCAACGTTACGCGTACGCCATCGAGTACCGCCGGGGCAGCTTGAACAAGGTGGCCGATGCTTTATCGCGCGCACCATGGAATGCTGGCGGAAGCGCTTCAGAGGCGCAGCCCAGCTTTGCAAAAAGCGGCGTCACCGCTGTTGGAGAGGAGGAGAGGGCGGACGGGAGTGTCGCGCCCGGTTTGGAGAAAGAGGAGACGGACAAAGGTCCCGCACGGTGCTGTGACGGAAGGGAAACACAGCAGCTCGTGGCGGCGACCGCTCGCCTGCCTAGGAGCGAGGCAGAAAGAAATCTGTCTTGGGGAGTAGCGGTCAGTAGAGAAGAGCTGATCGAGGCCCAGAAAGCAGACGGTCTTTGCCAGCGGGTGCTGAAGGAGCTTGCGAGCAGCGCAGCTTGCACCGGGAACGCTGAGGGCAAGTACGACGCGTATCTGCTGGGCGATGATGGCTTGCTGCTCCGCTATATTCCCCAACTTGACGAGGAAGCGGCGATAGCATCCCCTTTCCGAGTCGTGGTCCCGAGAAGGTTGCGGAAACGGTTCCTGCAGTACTTCCATGACTCAGCGCTGGCAGGCCATGGCAGCGGCAGTAAGACTTACGACAAGTTATGCCGTGTCGCGACCTGGCCAGGCATGAGAAAGGATGTGCTGGGATACGCCCGTACCTGCCCGGTATGCCAGGTAGCCAAGCCTCGGGCGGGCAAGCCCGCTGGCATGATGAAGGCGGTAGTTAGCAACTACCCGTGGCAAGTGGTCGCGTGCGATATCATGGGACCCCTCCCTCGGTCCGCACGCGGAAACCAATTCATCCTGGTAATAACGGACCACTATTCCAAGTGGGTTGAGGTTTTCCCCCTTAGGAAGCTTGTGTCGGAACGAATTTGGGAAAAACTGTTGGAGACTTTCACTCGTTTCGGTTTCCCTTCCGACCTGATTACAGACAATGCTTCGTATTTCACAAGCAAAGTCTTTGTAGACTCCTGTCGGGCGCTTCAAATCCTCCACAGGAGAACGAGTCCCTACCACGCTCAGAGCAACATAACCGAGCGGGTGAATCGAAATCTGAAGAGCATGCTGGTCGCGACGACCGAGCAGCACAGAGATTGGGACGCGCGGCTGTCCGAACTGGCGTTCGCTACAAGGACAACCGTGAACAGGTCAGTGGGTATTACACCCGCTTACTTGAATTTTGGGAGAGAGATCGCTTTTCCGCTAGAGAATGCCCTACTCGACGCGGCGGGGCCTGCGCCCCCTCCGCTTTCGCAGTACGCGGCAAGGCTCCGGGAGCGCCTGGAGGCAGCGCAGCGAGCAGCCCGCGAAAACCTCGATGTGGCGCGCATGGAGCAGGCGGATCAGTACAACAAAGGTCGCCGTCACGTCGTTTTCAACACGGGCGACCTAGTACTCAAGAGAACGCACCCACTTAGTAACGCAGCGCGCGGTTTCGCCGCGTCGCTAGCGCACAAGTGGGCTGGGCCGTACGAAGTTACGGCACGGACTACGCCGCTCACCTACCAGTTGCGGTTGTTGACAAACGGCGAAACCGCCGGTCCGGTGCATGTCGCTGATTTGAAGGCTTTCCACCTTCGCAAGGACGATGGCTGCGAAGCGGTGGAAAATCAGCGCGATGCGGCGATCTCACCCCCGGGAGGACGAGCAGGTAGCGGTGCGGTTTGCAACCGACGCTACAACCTGAGGACCAGGTAGCACCCGTGTCTCTCGATCAATTATCACTCGCAGTGCTCTCGCCCTCTCAGTATGTCTTCTAGGAAGCTCCAGCGGACCGACGCCCGTGGCTCGGACTCCAGAAGGCAAGGCAGACCACCGTCGAACGGTGGCCGCCATCAAGGCGCGCCACCCGGCTGGCGGCAGGAGCCGCGCGAGTGGCGCAGGTTCCACGGCCGCGGTGGCCCCCACCGCCCGCCAAACCACATGCCTAACCACTGGAGAGCACCTCCCAGTGGTACAGGCCAACGCAAGAGGGCCAGTGACGACCAGGCGCAGGGCCCCCTCAGCACCCAGCCGGCGCTTCGGCCGCCGAGCAGCCGCAACCCAAGCGGCCCAGGGTCCTGCGGCACGTGGCCACCTGGACCACGGTCGCCAACGGAGCGGCCATCTCGTACTGCGCGCGGTCCAGGTGGCGGGACCAGGCGCAGCCCCTTCGCGGCGGAAGGGCGCTTGGCGGCTGCAGCGCCTTCCCCCGCTGCGCCACTGCAGAGGGGCGCCCGGAGGAGGCGGCCCTCCGCATCCTCCAGTCCAGCCGCCCAGACCTGCTGTCCCCGGCGGCCGAGGAGCTGTGGAGGGCGCTGCCGGCAGGGCCCCCAGCGGAGCCAGGCGCCTCGCCCCCCCGGGCGGCTCGTGAGGAGCCCGTCCAGCCAGCGGTGAGCGGCCCCCCGGCGAGCACCCCTCCCCCCTGCGACGACTCTATGGACCCGGACCCGGAGGTCATCGAACGCCTGCTGGCGGACCCCGGGACGGACGTTTGAGGGGGGGGGGAGATGTAGGGTCTGCTCGCGGGCAAGTCAAATCCCGCGCCGCTCACCGCGGGTAGTCTGGAACCCTTCTTCCCGAGTGGTGGGGCGGGGGGAGAGAGGCGAGGAGAAAGCCTTTATAAGGCGAGACCGGAGAGGCTCGCGGTCTCTTACTCCCGGACCAGCCCTGCCAAAAGGACCACCTGACCCAGCTGCCACGACGACGACCGGCCCCCCTGCCATGTGAGAATAAACGTTTGTACGAAGTCCTGCCTCGAGTGACTGCCTGTGCGTCCCCGCGCAGAGGAATTGCCCACAAGCTGAATCTGCTACCGCTTCTGTGACATCCGGGGTACCACAGGGCTCTGTATTAGGGCCTCTTCTTTTTTTAATTTACGTTAATGACATTGGTACTGGAATAACTTCAAAAATCAGGCTCTACGCTGATGATTGTGTTTTATACAGGGAAATTAAACATGATTCAGATCGATTAGCTTTACAGTCCGACCTCCATAGAATATCCCATTGGTGTCAAAACTGGCTTATGTCTCTAAACGTTTCCAAGTGCTCTTATATCCGTTTCACCAGAAAGCGTAATTTCATGCAGTCAAATTATTACATCGATGGTCAGCCCCTCGCGTCAGTTAACGAAGCTAAATACCTAGGTGTCACATTTTCTTCAGACTTAACATGGAATCATCACGTTCAATGTATAACCCAGAAGGCAGGTCGCGTTCTGAACTTTATTAAAAGAAACTTCAAACAAGCCCCACAAAACGTTAGGGAAACACTTTACGTTACCAATGTCCGCCCTATTCTTGAATATGCCTGTATTGTGTGGGACCCTCCCACAGAGCATCTTATTAACAGTATAGAAGCCATTCAGAATCGTGCCGCTCGCTTTGTAACTAGTTGTTACCAATTTCCCAGCAGCATCTCCGGTATAAAACGTCAGATTAACTGGGAGGACCTTTCCCTGCGCCGTGAACGATTTCGCCTTTTATTCTTGCGGGACGTTCTGTACAACGAAACACCGTTAGCTAAAAGTAGATATTTACAGACACCGAGTTATGTATCTGAGCGGCGAGATCACAGCCTAAAGATTAAAGAAATTTTTGCCCGCACATCTGTTTATAAGAAGTCGTTTTTTCCGTGCACTATCAGTAAATGGAACCAGCTGCGTCCTGACATTGTTGAAACTGCTGATCGTGCAAAGTTTGTCGATGCACTTAGTCATTACGCGTAACTTTCTTCATTTTTCCCCTTTGTGTCTACTGATTGATTACCCGTGTATGTTGCGTGTGTTTATTTATTACTTTGGAGCAATTATTGATTGCCCGCGTTTGTTTCTTGTATTTGTTATCACTCTGATGCTTTGAAATGGGTTTCTATCGTTCCTCAATTCTGCAATGCCCATCAGGACAATGTATTTGATGCCTGTACTGTTTACACTTTAGAACTTTGGCGCTGACAAGTGTTCCAGTTTTCTGCCTCGTCCCCCCTACTGTAATGCCCACCAGGGCGATATGTAGGTACTTGAATAAATAAATAAATAAATAAATAAACCACATGCCGCCGGTGGGATCCGAACCCACGACCTCCGAATTACGCGTCCGGTGCTCTACCGCTGAGGTACGGCGACGGCTGTCAATTCTTCTGCTTTCGGGGGTATTTATGTTTACAAATAACCTAACCTTTAGAGTGTTCACCAGCGCCACCCACGCTCTTAAGCGGCGGACGTAGCACGTCCCGAGTTACCGATGATGTGACGTAGAACGTTATCGAACGGCGAGAGAGGAAGCTGTGTGAGAACCCTCTTATGCTTCCTATGGCGTCAAGGCTGCCAGAACCGAGGCCCTCGCTAAGCAATTAAGCAAACAAGAGAGGGGGGATGAGGGGCTCGTTATAAATATGAGAGAAGCCAACAGCCACAGAAACCAAGGGACACGAGGGATTTTTAATTAGTTTATTTATTTATTTTGTACTGTGGTTCGATTAAGAATATTACTTACTTTGTTACCGCTTAAAGCTAATTGATTAGAAAAGCAGAAGAAAAAACAACCACATGCCGCCAGTGGGATCCGAACCCACGACCTCCGAATTACGCGTCCGGTACTCTACCGCTGAGGTACGGCGACGGCTGTCAATTCTTCTGCTTTCGGGGGTATTTATGTTCATCACGTACCTTGAAGTCGGTGGCGCAGAAAAAAAATAAAAATGGCGTTACCCTTAACTCTAAATAACCATATGGAGTGATGTAGCCAGTGTTCTCTCCATCCCCATTATCGACTTCGATTTGCCCATAGACGCTCTTCAGATTCATGGACAAGAAGTACTTTTCGTCACAAAGGTTATCTTTAAGCTGTTGTCGATCCGGGGTTGGAGTTAGACATCTTCCTTTGTTGAGCTGATCAATCGAAGAAGTGCAGGCGACCGTCCTCCTTTTTTGACAAGAACGACTCGGAGAGCTTTTCGATGGCTGGATGGCATCGCCACACCGCATTCCAACTTGCTTCCAAATTGCCTGGCCTTCTCACTCCGACACTCGGTAGCGGCTATGGGGGTGAGGTGAGGTGTTATCAGAAAAACTTAATGTTTGGCAGGTCGGACCTCAATGTGTGGTGTAACATTATGCAAATTGTACAGTTAAACGTTATAAAGAACATCCCAACTCTGGCAAAACTTGCCGAGTTTGCCGAGTGCGTGGTATGAAACGTTGTTTATGACCATACAGTTTGCCTTAATTAGTTCGACATTTGTTAACTTTCAAAGATTCAGGTGGCGTGTGTGGTTTGAAACGACGTTTCAAACCGAACCCACGCCAACCTGAATCCTGGAAAGTTAACAAATTCCGAACTAATTATGGAAAACATATGCTAAAATTCTTTTTGCCTGCTACAAAAAATCAGCTTTTACAAGACATCGAGATTACCAGATTGTCCGTGAAAAAGTTGCCCGATATCTTTGTTTAGAAACACATGCATTTTCCACATGTATCATTAACTGGTCATGCTTTGTCTGTCCATGACTTCTTTCTTTCTTCGCAAATACGATATTAAGTGTTTCATGTTTTGCTTTTTTCTTTTTCTTCTTTTCTCGCGTATGCCTAGTACTTACGTGTAGTTTATATATGCGGTGTTCTCTTCCGTTACCCTATTTTGTCTATTTCTTATCGACGTATGTATGTTGTGCAGTGTAACATTTGCCGTTCTTGCTGTAAAGATTGGATGCACTGTCCTAGTCGAGCCTTTTCGGCTTTTTGCCAACAACACCTCATGTCGAATAAAGATAATCCGGATCTGTACTAATAATAAAACCTCATGAGACATCGCCACCGAGCTCCACGTTCATCACGACCCCGAGAGAAACAAGGCCGTTCTACTTTTCCTTCGTAGCTGTAAGAACATCTGAACATCTAATGTATTACAGAGCCCTCATGAAATTGTAGGAGCGCGGATAGGAGGGCCGTGTTTCCAAAACAAGCACGGAAAAAGTCTTGCTGCCATAGTTCGGGGTCGTCTTTTACTGTGTTTGGTACATACAAGACATCGAAATCCCAAAGGGTCAAACACGTGTGCTCCTTAGAACAGCTTTCGATCAATCCGCGAAGAATGCTGGGAAACGAGGATAGCGCATATCCTCTTCCTTGGGAACGGCCTGCTTCTGGACTCCAATTATTTGGGACGACTCTCCGTGCGTTTGTTACGATAAAATTTGGAATCAATGTATCTGCACAATTTACTTGATGGCAACGCGGGCATAAAAAATGCGGAGACTTTCACCGAAGAAAACGCCATCGATTACTAAAAATTTATATAAGTATTCATTATATACATTAAAAGGCACTGTGTCGGGGGTATTACATAGGGAGAGGGGACGTATGCATTACAGAGTTGGAACAAACTCGAGATACATTAGGCAACTTACCCCACATTAGAATTTTAATAAAGCACGTAGCGAGATAATAAGACCTCACGATTATAAAATAACAAGCTTAATGAATATGAGCTGACAGCTGCAGTCTTGTTCTATGTTCTTCCTTGTTTTGTTTGATATTGCCGTCCCTGTTTTATACTGTAGAGCTCGTTTCACGTATTGTTTTTTTGATGAGCGTTGATTCCTATTTTGGTTAATAATATTATGTGAAATAATATGGCAATATTTAAAGTGGTGGATATTATGTTCTGCGGATATTGGTCTTCATATAACTTTAGCGCGCTAGCAGTAAAACCCACAATCTTTGATTTCGCCGATGAACGTCTGTCCGAAGGCTCTCTCCGTGACCTTGAGGTTGCTCCAGAAGAGAAACCAGAGTCTCACAAGCCCCACCGGTGTCAGCACCAGCCATCGTAGGGCAGTGGCGCATCGCTTAAATGAAGCACGACTGCCCTAAGATTCGTACGAGGACTCGCAGCGATCTATGAATAGTCAGTATAAAAAATCTCTGCCTCTCCCGTAACCGAGAGTAGAGTAAGCATGAAATGTTTACGGGCCTAATGTCATCTCGGTAGACACCCGAACCGCACCGTACAGGAAGGGAGGAACGCCACCACCCGTTCAGCGCGATGCCTTGCCATTTGGTTTTTTGAGGAAAGGAAATGGCGCAGTAATTCTCTGCCATCTCGGTGGACACCCGAACCGCACCGTAAAGCAAGGGAGGAACGCCACCACCCGTTCGGCGCGATGCCTTGCCCTTTGAACGCAGCGCTTCTCCCCCGGGCCCCTGTGCACCTGCGCAGCTTTGCTTCGATGCGCGAAGCCCCTAAGAGATCACGTACGACAACGAAGTGTACGTGGCATTTATGTGCTTTTTGCAGGCGTTATTAGAAATCGGAAATTATAATTCCGTGCATTATCAAACGCACAGCGCGACTGATATCTTGATAAACATTGAGAAGCACTGGCAGCAGTTATTTTTTGTGACTCGTTTGGAGACCAACCGTTGCTTGCATGCCGGTCGCGTAGGAGGGCTTAGAGAGTCTCGTTAAATCTCGTTAAGTCTCGTACGGTGCCCGGATGTTCTCGTTTCCGAGCCCGGATGACTGGATTTCAGTGCCCGGATGACTCGATTTCAGTGCCCGGATGACTCGATTTCAGTGCCCGGATGACTCGATTTCAGTGCCCGGATGACTTGATTTCAGTGCCCGGATGACTCGATTTCAGTGCCCGGATGAGTGGATTTCAATGCCCGGATGAGTGGATCTCGGTCTCGGCGTGACGTCACCACACTGCCGACAACGGGGGCTAAAAGCATTTCATGCTTAAAAATGGCTAGTAACGCATATATGCAGATTAACCCATTAAAGCTAACGCGTCATACTCTTAAAGCCTGTCTAACATGCAAACGAAAACCTAGCGACTCCTGCCGCTGCGGTGCAAAAACCTGTCATGAGTTCTCGCGACGGCTCGACCAGCCAAGTTCGAACAAGTTGGAAGTCCCTAGCCTTAAGGCGGAGCTTTAGTCTGATTTTACCGGTGTTTATCTCAAGCATACTTGACCTCGAAAACCAAGCCTCGAACCTAAACCAAAGCGAAACCCGAAGTGCTAGTGCGCCTAATTGGCATTTGGCGTAACTATGTTGAATCTTTCCCAATTTTAAGCATGAAATGCTTTTAGCCCCCGTTGTCGGCAGTGTGGTGACGTCACACCAAGACCGAGAGCCATCATCCGGGCACTGAAATGCACTCATCCGGGCACTGAAATCCACTCATCCGGGCACTGAATTCCAGCCATCCGGGCTCTGAAACGAGAACATCCGGGCACCGTACGAGACTTAACGAGATTTAACGAGACTCTCTAAGCCCTCCTACGCGACCGGCATGCAAGCGCCGGTTGTTCTCCAAATGAGACCAAAAATAACTGCTGCCAGTGCCTTCTCAATGTTTATCAAGATATCAGTGGAGCTGTGGGTTTGATAATGCACGGAATTATAATTTCCGATTTCTAATAACGCGTGCAAAAAGCACATAAATGCCGCGTTAACAACACTTCGTTGTCATACGTGATCCGGGGGAGAAGCGCTGCGTTCAAAGGGCAAGGCATCGCGCCGAACGGGTGGTGGCGGTCCTCCCTTCTTTTACGGTGCGGTTCGGGTGTCCACCGAGATGGCAGAGAATTACTGCGCCATTTCCTTTCCTCAAAAAACCTTGCGTTCAAATGGCAAGGCATTGCGCTGAACGGGTGGTGGCGTTCCTCCCTTCCTGTACGGTGCGGTTCGGGTGTCCACCGAGATGACATTGGGCCCGTAAACATTTCATGCTTACTCTACTCTCGTTTACGGGAGAGGCAGAGATTTTTTTTTATTAAGCACGAAATGCTTTTAGCTCCCGTTATAGGCAGTGTGGTGACGTCACGCCGAGACCGAGAGCCAACATCCGGGCACTGAATTCCACTCATCGGGGCACTGAAACGAGAACATCCGGGCACCGTACGAGATTTGTCGAGACTCTCTAAGCCCTCCTACAGGACCGCCATACAAGCGCCGGTAGAAGACGTATTATATGTTGACGCAACAACATACAGACACCGATATGGCTCGGTAGCCAGCGTGGCGGATCGCCAGCTCAGGGAAATCAACTGCGCTTCGATAAAAACCAACAACATACTCGAGGCTGAGGAAGCAGCAATTGCACTCGCCATCACCCAGCAGAGTGACGAGCCCCATGCACACATCATTACAGACTCGCAAGAGGCGTGAAGAAGATACAGCAGTGGACGCATATCCACTGCAGCCATTCACATACTCAAGGCGAGGACAATCACTTTTACGAGATGCTTCATTACGTGGACACCAGGCCATGAGGCTGTCGAAGGGAACCAATGTGCGGACGCCAATGCCCGAGCATACGCCAACCGGGAGGCGCGCACCGAAGGGGCACTGGACGCAGTCACTAGACGGTATGGAGCCATCTTAGAACACCAATGAGCCCTCCGGAGGACCTACCCGCCTCCCCACAAAGACCTTAGTAGAGAGCAGTCGGTTGCCTGGAGACAACTACAGACTAATACATACCCCAATCTGAGTTTACTCAGCAAAATCTATCCATCCAAATATGAAAACAAATGCCCGCTATGCGGTGAACACGTTACATGGGCCTGTCAGAAAATGCAGGCAGCGCCGATAAACAAAACACCAACACCGGAGCAGTGGGAGGCTGCGCTGTCCAGCTCGAAGCCTGAAGAGCAGCTCAAGCTGATCGACAGGGCTCGCAAGACTGCAAAGGCCGCTGGGGCACTGGACTGAGGGCTCCACCTACGCTGCGAGAAATAACCCTTCTACAATAAAGTTTTTCATTCATTCATTCGCGCCGAACGGGTGGTGGTGTTCCTCCCTTCCTGTACGGTGCGGTTCGGGTGCCCACCGAGATGACACAGAATTACTGCTCCATTTCCTTTCCTCAAAAAATCTTGCGCTCAAAGGGCAAGGCATCGCGCCGAACGGGTGGTGGTGTTGCTCCCTTCCTGTGAGCTGCGGTTCGGGTGTCTACCGAGATTACAGAGAATTAGTGCGCTATTTCCTTTCCTCAAAAAATCTTGCGTTCAAAGGGCAAGGCATCGTGCCGAATGGGTGGTGGCGTTCCTCCCTTCCTGTACTGTGGTGGTGGTGGTGAAAAACTTTAATCAAAGAGAGCTTGAGGGTTAAAAAAAAAAACCCTGCTGCATGGTCGGTATCCTTAGTCCGGGACACCGCATGACGAGGCCCCGTCTCGCGCCTGCTTGACCAGAGCCCTTTGGGACTCCAGTGTGGAACAGTTGATGAGGGCAGTCTCCCATGCCTCTCGGGTGGGGGTGGGGGAGGGGGGAAGGTGAGGATTCTGAGTACATGCCCACACCGTGTGAAAGATATCGCAGATCTCGGTTCGGATGCCCACCGAGGTGACAGAGAACTACTGCGCCATTTCCTTTCCTCAAAAAATCTTGCGTTCAAAGGGCAAGGAATCGTGCCGAATATCTGGTGGCGTTCCTCCCTTCCTGTACTGTGCGGTTCGGATGCCCACCGAGATGCCAGAGAATTACTGCGCCATTTCCTTTCCTCAAAAAATCTTGCGTTCAAAGGGCAAGGCATCGTGCCGAATGGGTGGTGGCGTTCCTCCCTTCCTGTACTGTGCGGTTCGGGTGCCCACCGAGATGACAGAGAATTACTGCACAATTTCCCTTCCTCAAAAAATCTTGCGCTCAAAGGGCAAGGCATCGCGCCGAACGGGTGGTGGTGTTGCTCCCTTCCTGTGAGCTGCGGTTCGGGTGTCCACCGAGATTACAGAGAATTACTGCGCTATTTCCTTTCCTCAAAAAATCTTGCGTTCAAAGGGCAAGGCATCGTGCCGAATGGGTGGTGGCGTTCCTCCCTTCCTGTACTGTGCGGTTCGGATGCCCACCGAGATGACAGAGAATTACTGCCCCATTTCCTTTCCTCAAAAAATCTTGCGTTCAAAGGGCAAGGCATCGTGCCGAATGGGTGGTGGCGTTCCTCCCTTCCTGTACTGTGCGTTTCGGGTGCCCACCGAGATGACAGAGAATTACTGCACAATTTCCCTTCCTCAAAAAATCTTGCGCTCAAAGGGCAAGGCATCGCGCCGAACGGGTGGTGGTGTTGCTCCCTTCCTGTGAGCTGCGGTTCGGGTGTCCACCGAGATTACAGAGAATTACTGCGCTATTTCCTTTCCTCAATAAATCTTGCGTTCAAAGGGCAAGGCATCGTGCCCAATGGGTGGTGGCGTTCCTCCCTTCCTGTACTGTGCGGTTCTGATGCCCACCGAGATGACAGAGAATTACTGCCCCATTTCCTTTCCTCAAAAAATCTTGCGTTCAAAGGGCAAGGCATCGTGCCGAATGGGTGGTGGCGTTCCTCCCTTCCTGTACTGTGCGGTTCGGGTGCCCACCGAGATGACAGAGAATTACTGCACAATTTCCCTTCCTCAAAAAATCTTGCGTTCAAAGGGCAAGGCATCGTGCCCAATGGGTGGTGGCGTTCCTCCCTTCCTGTACTGTGCGGTTCGGATGCCCACCGAGATGACAGAGAATTACTGCCCCATTTCCTTTCCTCAAAAAATCTTGCGTTCAAAGGGAGAGGCATCGTGCCGAATGGGTGGTGGCGTTCCTCCCTTCCTGTACTGTGCGGTTCGGATGCCCGCCAAGATGACAGAGAATTACTGCCCCATTTCCTTTCCACAAAAAATCTTGCGTTCAAAGGGCAAGGCATCGTGCCCAATGGGTGGTGGCGTTCCTCCCTTCCTGTACTGTGCGGTTCGGGTGCCCACCGAGATGACAGAGAATTACTGCACAATTTCCCTTCCTCAAAAAATCTTGCGCTCAAAGGGCAAGGCATCGCGCCGAACGGGTGGTGGTGTTGCTCCCTTCATGTGAGCTGCGGTTCGGGTGTCCACCGAGATGACAGAGAATTACTGCCCCATTTCCTTTCCTCAAAAAATCTTGCGTTCAAAGGGCAAGGCATCGTGCCGAATGGGTGGTGGCGTTCCTCCCTTCCTGTACTGTGCGTTTCGGATGCCCACCGAGATGACAGAGAATTACTGCCCCATTTCCTTTCCTCAAAAAATCTTGCGTTCAAAGGGCAAGGCATCGTGCCGAATGGGTGGTGGCGTTCCTCCCTTCCTGTACTGTGCGTTTCGGATGCCCACCGAGATGACAGAGAATTACTGCGCCATTTCCTTTCCTCAAAAAATCTTGCGTTCAAAGGGCAAGGCATCGTGCCGAATGGGTGGTGGCGTTCCTCCCTTCCTGTACAGTGCGTGTCGGATGCCCACCGAGATGACAGAGAATTACTGCGCCATTTCCTTTCCTCAAAAAATCTTGCGTTCAAAGGGCAAGGCATCGTGCCGAATGAGTGGTGGCGTTCCTCCCTTCCTGTACTGTGCGTTTCGGATGCCCACCGAGATGACAGAGAATTACTGCGCCATTTCCTTTCCTCAAAAAATCTTGCGTTCAAAGGGCAAGCCATCGTGCCCAATGAGTGGTGGCGTTCCTCCCTTCCTGTACTGTGCGCTTCGGATGCCCACCGAGATGACAGAGAATTACTGCCCCATTTCCTTTCCTCAAAAAATCTTGCGTTCAAAGGGCAAGGCATCGCGCCGAACGGGTGGTGGTGTTGCTCCCTTCCTGTGAGCTGCGGTTCGAGTGTCCACCGAGATTACAGAGAATTACTGCGCTATTTCCTTTCCTCAAAAAATCTTGCGTTCAAAGGGCAAGGCATCGTGCCCAATGGGTGGTGGCGTTCCTCCCTTCCTGTACTGTGCGGTTCGGATGCCCACCGAGATGACAGAGAATTACTGCCCCATTTCCTTTCCTCAAAAAATCTTGCGTTCAAAGGGCAAGGCATCGTGCCGAATGGGTGGTGGCGTTCCTCCCTTCCTGTACTGTGCGTTTCGGGTGCCCACCGAGATGACAGAGAATTACTGCACAATTTCCCTTCCTCAAAAAATCTTGCGCTCAAAGGGCAAGGCATCGCGCCGAACGGGTGGTGGTGTTGCTCCCTTCCTGTGAGCTGCGGTTCGGGTGTCCACCGAGATTACAGAGAATTACTGCGCTATTTCCTTTCCTCAAAAAATCTTGCGTTCAAAGGGCAAAGCATCGTGCCCAATGGGTGGTGGCGTTCCTCCCTTCCTGTACTGTGCGGTTCTGATGCCCACCGAGATGACAGAGAATTACTTCCCCATTTCCTTTCCTCAAAAAATCTTGCGTTCAAAGGGCAAGGCATCGTGCCGAATGGGTGGTGGCGTTCCTCCCTTCCTGTACTGTGCGGTTCGCGTGCCCACCGAGATTACAGAGAATTACTGCACAATTTCCCTTCCTCAAAAAATCTTGCGCTCAAAGGGCAAGGCATCGCACCGAACGGGTGGTGGTGTTGCTCCCTTCATGTGAGCTGCGGTTCGGGTGTCCACCGAGATTACAGAGAATTACTGCGCTATTTCCTTTCCTCAAAAAATCTTGCGTTCAACGGGCAAGGCATCGTGCCCAATGGGTGGTGGCGTTCCTCCCTTCCTGTACTGTGCGGTTCGGATGCCCACCGAGATGACAGAGAATTACTGCCCCATTTCCTTTCCTCAAAAAATCTTGCGTTCAAAGGGCAAGGCATCGTGCCGAATGGGTGGTGGCTTTCCTCCCTTCCTGTACTGTGCGTTTCGGATGCCCACCGAGATGACAGAGAATTACTGCGCCATTTCCTTTCCTAAAAAAACCTTGCGTTCAAAGGGCAAGGCATCGTGCCCAATGGGTGGTGGCGTTCCTCCCTTCCTGTACTGTGCGGTTCTGATGCCCACCGAGATGACAGAGAATTACTTCCCCATTTCCTTTCCTCAAAACATCTTGCGTTCAAAGGGCAAGGCATCGTGCCGAATGGGTGGTGGCGTTCCTCCCTTCCTGTACTGTGCGGTTCGGGTGCCCACCGAGATGACAGAGAATTACTGCACAATTTCCCTTCCTCAAAAAATCTTGCGTTCAAAGGGCAAGGCATCGTGCCCAATGGGTGGTGGCGTTCCTCCCTTCCTGTACTGTGCGGTTCGGGTGCCCACCGAGATGACAGAGAATTACTGCACAATTTCCCTTCCTCAAAAAATCTTGCGTTCAAAGGGCAAGGCATCGTGCCCAATG
This sequence comes from Amblyomma mixtum, assembly GCF_055824585.1. Classification (NCBI taxonomy): domain Eukaryota; kingdom Metazoa; phylum Arthropoda; class Arachnida; order Ixodida; family Ixodidae; genus Amblyomma; species Amblyomma mixtum. Next base: position 8,028,212 of record NC_143012.1, read on the forward strand.
GGTGGTGGCGTTCCTCCCTTCCTGTACTGTGCGGTTCGGATGCCCACCGGAATGACAGAGAATTACTGCCCCATTTCCTTTCCTCAAAAAATCTTGCGTTCAAAGGGCAAGGCATCGTGCCGAATGGGTGGTGGCGTTCCTCCCTTCCTGTACTGTGCGGTTCGGATGCCCACCGAGATGACAGAGAATTACTGCCCCATTTCCTTTACTCAAAAAATCTTGCGTTCAAAGGGCAAGGCATCGTGCCCAATGGGTGGTGGCGTTCCTCCCTTCCTGTACTGTGCGGTTCGGGTGCCCACCGAGATGACAGAGAATTACTGCACAATTTCCCTTCCTCAAAAAATCTTGCGCTCAAAGGGCAAGGCATCGTGCCGAATGGGTGGTGGCGTTCCTCCCTTCCGTTACGGTGCGGTTCGGATGCCCACCGAGATGACAGAGAATTACTGCCCCATTTCCTTTCCTCAAAAAATCTTGCGTTCAAAGGGCAAGGCATCGTGCCCAATGGGTGGTGGCGTTCCTCCCTTCCTGTACTGTGCGGTTCGCGTGCCCACCGAGATTACAGACAATTACTGCACAATTTCCCTTCCTTAAAAAATCTTGCGCTCAAAGGGCAAGGCATCGCGCCGAACGGGTGGTGGTGTTGCTCCCTTCATGTGAGCTGCGGTTCGGGTGTCCACCGAGATTACAGAGAATTACTGCGCTATTTCCTTTCCTCAAAAAATCTTGCGTTCAAAGGGCAAGGCATCGTGCCCAATGGGTGGTGGCGTTCCTCCCTTCCTGTACTGTGCGGTTCGGATGCCCACCGAGATGACAGAGAATTACTGCCCCATTTCCTTTCCTCAAAAAATCTTGCGTTCAAAGGGCAAGGCATCGTGCCGAATGGGTGGTGGCGTTCCTCCCTTCCTGTACTGTGCGTTTCGGATGCCCACCGAGATGACAGAGAATTACTGCGCCATTTCCTTTCCTAAAAAAATCTTGCGTTCAAAGGGCAAGGCATCGTGCCGAATGGGTGGTGGCGTTCCTCCCTTTCTGTACGGTGCGGTTCGGGTGCCCACCGAAATGACAGAGAATTACTGCGCCATTTCCTTTCCTCAAGAAATCTTGCGTTCAAAGGGCAAGGCATCGTGCCGAATGGGTGGTGGCGTTCCTCCCTTCCGTTACGGTGCGGTTCGGGTGCCCACCGAAATGACAGAGAATTACTGCGCCATTTCCTTTCCTCAAGAAATCTTGCGTTCAAAGGGCAAGGCAACGTGCCGAATGGGTGGTGGCGTTCCTCCCTTCCTGTACTGTGCGTTTCGGATGCCCACCGAGATGACAGAGAATTACTGCGCCATTTCCTTTCCTCAAAAAATCTTGCGTTCAAAGGGCAAGGCATCGTGCCGAATGGGTGGTGGCGTTCCTCCATTCCTGTACGGTGCGGTTCGGGTGCCCACCGAAATGACAGAGAATTACTGCGCCATTTCCTTTCCTCAAGAAATCTTACGTTCAAAGGGCAAGGCATCGTGCCGAATGGGTGGTGGCGTTCCTCCCTTCTGTTACGGTGCGGTTCGGGTGCCCACCGAAATGACAGAGAATTACTGCGCCATTTCCTTTCCTCAAGAAATCTTGCGTTGAAAGGGCAAGGCATTCAACAGGAAAATGGCGCAAAAGACGTGGACAAAAGAGACAAACACGGCAGGACCAGCGCCATCCTGTCGTGTTTGTCTTTTTTGTCCACGTCTTTTGCGCCATTTTCCTGTTGAATCATGATCCAACTAGCCCAAACTAGAGTTCTTCTTGGGCAAGGCATCGTGCCGAATGGGTGGTGGCGTTCCTCCCTTCCTGTACGGTGCGGTTCGGGTGCCCACCGAAATGACAGAGAATTACTGCGCCATTTCCTTTCCTCAAGAAACCTTGCGTTCAAAGGGCAAGGCATCGTGCCGAATGGGTGGTGGCGTTCCTCCCTTCCTGTACTGTGCGTTTCGGGTGCCCACCAAGATGACAGAGAATTACTGCACAATTTCCCTTCCTCAAAAAATCTTGCGTTCAAAGGGCAAGGCATCGTGCCCAATGGGTGGTGGCGTTCCTCCCTTCCTGTACTGTGCGGTTCGGATGCCCACCGAGATGACAGAGAATTACTGCCCCATTTCCTTTCCTCAAAAATCTTGCGTTCAAAGGGCAAGGCATCGTGCTGAATGGGTGGTGGCGTTCCTCCCTTCCTGTACTGTGCGGTTCGGATGCCCACCGAGATGACAGAGAATTACTGCCCCATTTCCTTTCCTCAAAAAATCTTGCGTTCAAAGGGCAAGGCATCGTGCCCAATGGGTGGTGGCGTTCCTCCCTTCCTGTACTGTGCGGTTCGAGTGCCCACCGAGATGACAGAGAATTACTGCACAATTTCCCTTCCTCAAAAAATCTTGCGCTCAAAGGGCAAGGCATCGCGCCGAACGGGTGGTGGTGTTGCTCCCTTCATGTGAGCTGCGGTTCGGGTGTCCACCGAGATTACAGAGAATTACTGCGCTATTTCCTTTCCTCAAAAAATCTTGCGTTCAAAGGGCAAGGCATCGTGCCGAATGGGTGGTGGCGTTCCTCCCTTCCTGTACTGTGCGTTTCGGATGCCCACCGAGATGACAGAGAATTACTGCGCCATTTCCTTTCCTCAAAAAATCTTGCGTTCAAAGGGCAAGGCATCGTGCCGAATGGGTGGTGGCGTTCCTCCCTTCCGTTACGGTGCGGTTCGGGTGCCCACCGAAATGACAGAGAATTACTGCGCCATTTCCTTTCCTCAAGAAATCTTGCGTTCAAAGGGCAAGGCATCGTGCCGAATGGGTGGTGGCGTTCCTCCCTTCCTGTACTGTGCGTTTCGGATGCCCACCGAGATGACAGAGAATTACTGCGCCATTTCCTTTCCTCAAAAAATCTTGCGTTCAAAGGGCAAGCCATCGTGCCCAATGGGTGGTGGCGTTCCTCCCTTCCTGTACTGTGCGGTTCGGATGCCCACCGAGATGACAGAGAATTACTGCCCCATTTCCTTTCCTCAAAAAATCTTGCGTTCAAAGGGCAAGGCATCGTGCCGAATGGGTGGTGGCGTTCCTCCCTTCCTGTACTGTGCGTTTCGGGTGCCCACCGAGATGACAGAGAATTACTGCACAATTTCCCTTCCTCAAAAAATCTTGCGCTCAAAGGGCAAGGCATCGCGCCGAACGGGTGGTGGTGTTGCTCCCTTCCTGTGAGCTGCGGTTCGGGTGTCCACCGAGATTACAGAGAATTACTGCGCTATTTCCTTTCCTCAAAAAATCTTGCGTTCAAAGGGCAAGGCATCGTGCCCAATGGGTGGTGGCGTTCCTCCCTTCCTGTACTGTGCGGTTCTGATGCCCACCGAGATGACAGAGAATTACTTCCCCATTTCCTTTCCTCAAAAAATCTTGCGTTCAAAGGGCAAGGCATCGTGCCGAATGGGTGGTGGCGTTCCTCCCTTCCTGTACTGTGCGGTTCGCGTGCCCACCGAGATTACAGAGAATTACTGCACAATTTCCCTTCCTCAAAAAATCTTGCGCTCAAAGGGCAAGGCATCGCGCCGAACGGGTGGTGGTGTTGCTCCCTTCATGTGAGCTGCGGTTCGGGTGTCCACCGAGATTACAGAGAATTACTGCGCTATTTCCTTTCCTCAAAAAATCTTGCGTTCAACGGGCAAGGCATCGTGCCCAATGGGTGGTGGCGATCCTCCCTTCCTGTACTGTGCGGTTCGGATGCCCACCGAGATGACAGAGATTTACTGCCCCATTTCCTTTCCTCAAAAAATCTTGCGTTCAAAGGGCAAGGCATCGTGCCGAATGGGTGGTGGCTTTCCTCCTTTCCTGTACTGTGCGTTTCGGATGCCCACCGAGATGACAGAGAATTACTGCGCCATTTCCTTTCCTAAAAAAATCTTGCGTTCAAAGGGCAAGGCATCGTGCCCAATGGGTGGTGGCGTTCCTCCCTTCCTGTACTGTGCGGTTCTGATGCCCACCGAGATGACAGAGAATTACTTCCCCATTTCCTTTCCTCAAAAAATCTTGCGTTCAAAGGGCAAGGCATCGTGCCGAATGGGTGGTGGCGTTCCTCCCTTCCTGTACTGTGCGTTTAGGATGCCCACCGAGATGACAGAGAATTACTGCGCCATTTCCTTTCCTCAAAAAATCTTGCGTTCAAAGGGCAAGGCATCGTGCCGAATGGGTGGTGGCGTTCCTCCCTTTCTGTACGGTGCGGTTCGGGTGCCCACCGAAATGGCAGAGAATTACTGCGCCATTTCCTTTCCTCAAGAAATCTTGCGTTCAAAGGGCAAGGCATCGTGCCGAATGGGTGGTGGCGTTCCTCCCTTCCGTTACGGTGCGGTTCGGGTGCCCACCGAAATGACAGAGAATTACTGCGCCATTTCCTTTCCTCAAGAAATCTTGCGTTCAAAGGGCAAGGCATCGTGCCGAATGGGTGGTGGCGTTCCTCCCTTCCTGTACTGTGCGTTTCGGATGCCCACCGAGATGACAGAGAATTACTGCGCCATTTCCTTTCCTCAAAAAATCTTGCGTTCAAAGGGCAAGGCATCGCGCCGAACGGGTGGTGGTGTTGCTCCCTTCCTGTGAGCTGCGGTTCGGGTGTCTACCGAGATTACAGAGAATTAGTGCGCTATTTCCTTTCCTCAAAAAATCTTGCGTTCAAAGGGCAAGGCATCGTGCCGAATGGGTGGTGGCGTTCCTCCCTTCCTGTACTGTGGTGGTGGTGGTGAAAAACTTTAATCAAAGAGAGCTTGAGGGTTAAAAAAAAAAACCCTGCTGCATGGTCGGTATCCTTAGTCCGGGACACCGCATGACGAGGCCCCGTCTCGCGCCTGCTTGACCAGAGCCCTTTGGGACTCCAGTGTGGAACAGTTGATGAGGGCAGTCTCCCATGCCTCTCGGGTGGGGGTGGGGGAGGGGGGAAGGTGAGGATTCTGAGTACATGCCCACACCGTGTGAAAGATATCGCAGATCTCGGTTCGGATGCCCACCGAGGTGACAGAGAACTACTGCGCCATTTCCTTTCCTCAAAAAATCTTGCGTTCAAAGGGCAAGGAATCGTGCCGAATATCTGGTGGCGTTCCTCCCTTCCAGTACGGTGCGTTTCGGGTGTCCACCGAGATTACAGAGAATTACTGCGCTATTTCCTTTCCTCAAAAAATCTTGCGTTCAAAGGGCAAGGCATCGTGCCGAATGGGTGGTGGCGTTCCTCCCTTCCTGTACTGTGCGGTTCGGATGCCCACCGAGATGCCAGAGAATTACTGCGCCATTTCCTTTCCTCAAAAAATCTTGCGTTCAAAGGGCAAGGCATCGTGCCGAATGGGTGGTGGCGTTCCTCCCTTCCTGTACTGTGCGGTTCGGGTGCCCACCGAGATGACAGAGAATTACTGCACAATTTCCCTTCCTCAAAAAATCTTGCGCTCAAAGGGCAAGGCATCGCGCCGAACGGGTGGTGGTGTTGCTCCCTTCCTGTGAGCTGCGGTTCGGGTGTCCACCGAGATTACAGAGAATTACTGCGCTATTTCCTTTCCTCAAAAAATCTTGCGTTCAAAGGGCAAGGCATCGTGCCGAATGGGTGGTGGCGTTCCTCCCTTCCTGTACTGTGCGGTTCGGATGCCCGCCAAGATGACAGAGAATTACTGCCCCATTTCCTTTCCACAAAAAATCTTGCGTTCAAAGGGCAAGGCATCGTGCCCAATGGGTGGTGGCGTTCCTCCCTTCCTGTACTGTGCGGTTCGGGTGCCCACCGAGATGACAGAGAATTACTGCACAATTTCCCTTCCTCAAAAAATCTTGCGCTCAAAGGGCAAGGCATCGCGCCGAACGGGTGGTGGTGTTGCTCCCTTCATGTGAGCTGCGGTTCGGGTGTCCACCGAGATGACAGAGAATTACTGCCCCATTTCCTTTCCTCAAAAAATCTTGCGTTCAAAGGGCAAGGCATCGTGCCGAATGGGTGGTGGCGTTCCTCCCTTCCTGTACTGTGCGTTTCGGATGCCCACCGAGATGACAGAGAATTACTGCCCCATTTCCTTTCCTCAAAAAATCTTGCGTTCAAAGGGCAAGGCATCGTGCCGAATGGGTGGTGGCGTTCCTCCCTTCCTGTACTGTGCGTTTCGGATGCCCACCGAGATGACAGAGAATTACTGCGCCATTTCCTTTCCTCAAAAAATCTTGCGTTCAAAGGGCAAGGCATCGTGCCGAATGGGTGGTGGCGTTCCTCCCTTCCTGTACAGTGCGTGTCGTATGCCCACCGAGATGACAGAGAATTACTGCGCCATTTCCTTTCCTCAAAAAATCTTGCGTTCAAAGGGCAAGGCATCGTGCCGAATGGGTGGTGGCGTTCCTCCCTTCCTGTACTGTGCGTTTCGGATGCCCACCGAGATGACAGAGAATTACTGCGCCATTTCCTTTCCTCAAAAAATCTTGCGTTCAAAGGGCAAGCCATCGTGCCCAATGAGTGGTGGCGTTCCTCCCTTCCTGTACTGTGCGCTTCGGATGCCCACCGAGATGACAGAGAATTACTGCCCCATTTCCTTTCCTCAAAAAATCTTGCGTTCAAAGGGCAAGGCATCGCGCCGAACGGGTGGTGGTGTTGCTCCCTTCCTGTGAGCTGCGGTTCGAGTGTCCACCGAGATTACAGAGAATTACTGCGCTATTTCCTTTCCTCAAAAAATCTTGCGTTCAAAGGGCAAGGCATCGTGCCCAATGGGTGGTGGCGTTCCTCCCTTCCTGTACTGTGCGGTTCGGATGCCCACCGAGATGACAGAGAATTACTGCCCCATTTCCTTTCCTCAAAAAATCTTGCGTTCAAAGGGCAAGGCATCGTGCCGAATGGGTGGTGGCGTTCCTCCCTTCCTGCACTGTGCGTTTCGGGTGCCCACCGAGATGACAGAGAATTACTGCACAATTTCCCTTCCTCAAAAAATCTTGCGCTCAAAGGGCAAGGCATCGCGCCGAACGGGTGGTGGTGTTGCTCCCTTCCTGTGAGCTGCGGTTCGGGTGTCCACCGAGATTACAGAGAATTACTGCGCTATTTCCTTTCCTCAAAAAATCTTGCGTTCAAAGGGCAAAGCATCGTGCCCAATGGGTGGTGGCGTTCCTCCCTTCCTGTACTGTGCGGTTCTGATGCCCACCGAGATGACAGAGAATTACTTCCCCATTTCCTTTCCTCAAAAAATCTTGCGTTCAAAGGGCAAGGCATCGTGCCGAATGGGTGGTGGCGTTCCTCCCTTCCTGTACTGTGCGGTTCGCGTGCCCACCGAGATTACAGAGAATTACTGCACAATTTCCCTTCCTCAAAAAATCTTGCGCTCAAAGGGCAAGGCATCGCACCGAACGGGTGGTGGTGTTGCTCCCTTCATGTGAGCTGCGGTTCGGGTGTCCACCGAGATTACAGAGAATTACTGCGCTATTTCCTTTCCTCAAAAAATCTTGCGTTCAACGGGCAAGGCATCGTGCTGAATGGGTGGTGGCGTTCCTCCCTTCCTGTACTGTGCGGTTCGGATGCCCACCGAGATGACAGAGAATTACTGCCCCATTTCCTTTCCTCAAAAAATCTTGCGTTCAAAGGGCAAGGCATCGTGCCCAATGGGTGGTGGCGTTCCTCCCTTCCTGTACTGTGCGGTTCGAGTGCCCACCGAGATGACAGAGAATTACTGCACAATTTCCCTTCCTCAAAAAATCTTGCGCTCAAAGGGCAAGGCATCGCGCCGAACGGGTGGTGGTGTTGCTCCCTTCATGTGAGCTGCGGTTCGGGTGTCCACCGAGATTACAGAGAATTACTGCGCTATTTCCTTTCCTCAAAAAATCTTGCGTTCAAAGGGCAAGGCATCGTGCCGAATGGGTGGTGGCGTTCCTCCCTTCCTGTACTGTGCGTTTCGGATGCCCACCGAGATGACAGAGAATTACTGCGCCATTTCCTTTCCTCAAAAAATCTTGCGTTCAAAGGGCAAGGCATCGTGCCGAATGGGTGGTGGCGTTCCTCCCTTCCGTTACGGTGCGGTTCGGGTGCCCACCGAAATGACAGAGAATTACTGCGCCATTTCCTTTCCTCAAGAAATCTTGCGTTCAAAGGGCAAGGCATCGTGCCGAATGGGTGGTGGCGTTCCTCCCTTCCTGTACTGTGCGTTTCGGATGCCCACCGAGATGACAGAGAATTACTGCGCCATTTCCTTTCCTCAAAAAATCTTGCGTTCAAAGGGCAAGCCATCGTGCCCAATGGGTGGTGGCGTTCCTCCCTTCCTGTACTGTGCGGTTCGGATGCCCACCGAGATGACAGAGAATTACTGCCCCATTTCCTTTCCTCAAAAAATCTTGCGTTCAAAGGGCAAGGCATCGTGCCGAATGGGTGGTGGCGTTCCTCCCTTCCTGTACTGTGCGTTTCGGGTGCCCACCGAGATGACAGAGAATTACTGCACAATTTCCCTTCCTCAAAAAATCTTGCGCTCAAAGGGCAAGGCATCGCGCCGAACGGGTGGTGGTGTTGCTCCCTTCATGTGAGCTGCGGTTCGGGTGTCCACCGAGATTACAGAGAATTACTGCGCTATTTCCTTTCCTCAAAAAATCTTGCGTTCAAAGGGCAAGGCATCGTGCCCAATGGGTGGTGGCGTTCCTCCCTTCCTGTACTGTGCGGTTCTGATGCCCACCGAGATGACAGAGAATTACTTCCCCATTTCCTTTCCTCAAAAAATCTTGCGTTCAAAGGGCAAGGCATCGTGCCGAATGGGTGGTGGCGTTCCTCCCTTCCTGTACTGTGCGGTTCGCGTGCCCACCGAGATTACAGAGAATTACTGCACAATTTCCCTTCCTCAAAAAATCTTGCGCTCAAAGGGCAAGGCATCGCGCCGAACGGGTGGTGGTGTTGCTCCCTTCATGTGAGCTGCGGTTCGGGTGTCCACCGAGATTACAGAGAATTACTGCGCTATTTCCTTTCCTCAAAAAATCTTGCGTTCAACGGGCAAGGCATCGTGCCCAATGGGTGGTGGCGATCCTCCCTTCCTGTACTGTGCGGTTCGGATGCCCACCGAGATGACAGAGATTTACTGCCCCATTTCCTTTCCTCAAAAAATCTTGCGTTCAAAGGGCAAGGCATCGTGCCGAATGGGTGGTGGCTTTCCTCCTTTCCTGTACTGTGCGTTTCGGATGCCCACCGAGATGACAGAGAATTACTGCGCCATTTCCTTTCCTAAAAAAATCTTGCGTTCAAAGGGCAAGGCATCGTGCCCAATGGGTGGTGGCGTTCCTCCCTTCCTGTACTGTGCGGTTCTGATGCCCACCGAGATGACAGAGAATTACTTCCCCATTTCCTTTCCTCAAAAAATCTTGCGTTCAAAGGGCAAGGCATCGTGCCGAATGGGTGGTGGCGTTCCTCCCTTCCTGTACTGTGCGTTTCGGATGCCCACCGAGATGACAGAGAATTACTGCGCCATTTCCTTTCCTCAAAAAATCTTGCGTTCAAAGGGCAAGGCATCGTGCCGAATGGGTGGTGGCGTTCCTCCCTTTCTGTACGGTGCGGTTCGGGTGCCCACCGAAATGGCAGAGAATTACTGCGCCATTTCCTTTCCTCAAGAAATCTTGCGTTCAAAGGGCAAGGCATCGTGCCGAATGGGTGGTGGCGTTCCTCCCTTCCGTTACGGTGCGGTTCGGGTGCCCACCGAAATGACAGAGAATTACTGCGCCATTTCCTTTCCTCAAGAAATCTTGCGTTCAAAGGGCAAGGCATCGTGCCGAATGGGTGGTGGCGTTCCTCCCTTCCTGTACTGTGCGTTTCGGATGCCCACCGAGATGACAGAGAATTACTGCGCCATTTCCTTTCCTCAAAAAATCTTGCGTTCAAAGGGCAAGGCATCGTGCCCAATGGGTGGTGGCGTTCCTCCCTTCCTGTACTGTGCCGTTCGGATGCCCACCGAGATGACAGAGAATTACTGCCCCATTTCCTTTCCTCAAAAAATCTTGCGTTCAAAGGGCAAAGCATCGTGCCGAATAGGTGGTGGCGTTCCTCCCTTCCTGTACTGTGCGGTTCGGATGCCCACCGAGATGACAGAGAATTACTGCCCCATTTCCTTTCCTCAAAAAATCTTGCGTTCAAAGGGCAAGGCATCGTGCCCAATGGTTGGTGGCGTTCCTCCCTTCCTGTACTGTGCGGTTCGCGTGCCCACCGAGATTACAGAGAATTACTGCACAATTTCCCTTCCTCAAAAAATCTTGCGCTCAAAGGGCAAGGCATCGCGCCGAACGGGTGGTGGTGTTGCTCCCTTCATGTGAGCTGCGGTTCGGGTGTCCACCGAGATTACAGAGAATTACTGCGCTATTTCCTTTCCTCAAAAAATCTTGCGTTCAAAGGGCAAGGCATCGTGCCCAATGGGTGGTGGCGTTCCTCCCTTCCTGTACTGTGCGGTTCGGATGCCCACCGAGATGACAGAGAATTACTGCCCCATTTCCTTTCCTCAAAAAATCTTGCGTTCAAAGGGCAAGGCATCGTGCCGAATGGGTGGTGGCGTTCCTCCCTTCCTGTACTGTGCGTTTCGGATGCCCACCGAGATGACAGAGAATTACTGCGCCATTTCCTTTCCTAAAAAAATCTTGTGTTCAAAGGGCAAGGCATCGTGCCGAATGGGTGGTGGCGTTCCTCCCTTTCTGTACGGTGCGGTTCGGGTGCCCACCGAAATGACAGAGAATTACTGCGCCATTTCCTTTCCTCAAGAAATCTTGCGTTCAAAGGGCAAGGCATCGTGCCGAATGGGTGGTGGCGTTCCTCCCTTCCGTTACGGTGCGGTTCGGGTGCCCACCGAAATGACAGAGAATTACTGCGCCATTTCCTTTCCTCAAGAAATCTTGCGTTCAAAGGGCAAGGCATCGTGCCGAATGGGTGGTGGCGTTCCTTCCTTCCTGTACTGTGCGTTTCGGATGCCCACCGAGATGACAGAGAATTACTGCGCCATTTCCTTTCCTCAAAAAATCTTGCGTTCAAAGGGCAAGGCATCGTGCCGAATGGGTGGTGGCGTTCCTCCATTCCTGTACGGTGCGGTTCGGGTGCCCACCGAAATGACAGAGAATTACTGCGCCATTTCCTTTCCTCAAGAAATCTTACGTTCAAAGGGCAAGGCATCGTGCCGAATGGGTGGTGGCGTTCCTCCCTTCTGTTACGGTGCGGTTCGGGTGCCCACCGAAATGACAGAGAATTACTGCGCCATTTCCTTTCCTCAAGAAATCTTGCGTTCAAAGGGCAAGGCATTCAACAGGAAAATGGCGCAAAAGACGTGGACAAAAGAGACAAACACGGCAGGACCAGCGCCATCCTGTCGTGTTTGTCTTTTTTGTCCACGTCTTTTGCGCCATTTTCCTGTTGAATCATGAACCAACTAGCCCAAACTAGAGTTCTTCTTGGGCAAGGCATCGTGCCGAATGGGTGGTGGCGTTCCTCCCTTCCTGTACGGTGCGGTTCGGGTGCCCACCGAAATGACAGAGAATTACTGCGCCATTTCCTTTCCTCAAGAAACCTTGCGTTCAAAGGGCAAGGCATCGTGCCGAATGGGTGGTGGCGTTCCTCCCTTCCGTTACGGTGCGGTTCGGGTGCCCACCGAAATGACAGAGAATTACTGCGCCATTTCCTTTCCTCAAGAAATCTTGCGTTCAAAGGGCAAGGCGTCGTGCCGAATGGGTGGTGGCGTTCCTCCCTTCCTGTACGGTGCGGTTCGGGTGCCCACCGAGATGACAGAGAATTACTGCGCCATTTCTTTTCCTCAAAAAATCTTGCGTTCAAAGGGCAAGGCATCGTGCCGAATGGGTGGTGGCGTTCCTCCCTTCCTGTACGGTGCGGTTCGGGTGCCCACCGAAATGACAGAGAATTACTGCGCCATTTCCTTTCCTCAAGAAATCTTGCGTTCAAAGGGCAAGGCATCGCGCTGAACGGGTGGTAGCGTTCCTCCCTTTCTGTACGGTGCGGTTCGGGTGCCCACCGAAATGACAGAGAATTACTGCGCCATTTCCTTTCCTCAAGAAATCTTGCGTTCAAAGGGCAAGGCATCGTGCCGAATGGGTGGTGGCGTTCCTCCCTTCCGTTACGGTGCGGTTCGGGTGCCCACCGAAATGACAGAGAATTACTGCGCCATTTCCTTTCCTCAAGAAATCTTGCGTTCAAAGGGCAAGGCATCGTGCCGAATGGGTGGTGGCGTTCCTTCCTTCCTGTACTGTGCGTTTCGGATGCCCACCGAGATGACAGAGAATTACTGCGCCATTTCCTTTCCTCAAAAAATCTTGCGTTCAAAGGGCAAGGCATCGTGCCGAATGGGTGGTGGCGTTCCTCCATTCCTGTACGGTGCGGTTCGGGTGCCCACCGAAATGACAGAGAATTACTGCGCCATTTCCTTTCCTCAAGAAATCTTACGTTCAAAGGGCAAGGCATCGTGCCGAATGGGTGGTGGCGTTCCTCCCTTCTGTTACGGTGCGGTTCGGGTGCCCACCGAAATGACAGAGAATTACTGCGCCATTTCCTTTCCTCAAGAAATCTTGCGTTCAAAGGGCAAGGCATTCAACAGGAAAATGGCGCAAAAGACGTGGACAAAAGAGACAAACACGGCAGGACCAGCGCCATCCTGTCGTGTTTGTCTTTTTTGTCCACGTCTTTTGCGCCATTTTCCTGTTGAATCATGAACCAACTAGCCCAAACTAGAGTTCTTCTTGGGCAAGGCATCGTGCCGAATGGGTGGTGGCGTTCCTCCCTTCCTGTACGGTGCGGTTCGGGTGCCCACCGAAATGACAGAGAATTACTGCGCCATTTCCTTTCCTCAAGAAACCTTGCGTTCAAAGGGCAAGGCATCGTGCCGAATGGGTGGTGGCGTTCCTCCCTTCCGTTACGGTGCGGTTCGGGTGCCCACCGAAATGACAGAGAATTACTGCGCCATTTCCTTTCCTCAAGAAATCTTGCGTTCAAAGGGCAAGGCGTCGTGCCGAATGGGTGGTGGCGTTCCTCCCTTCCTGTACGGTGCGGTTCGGGTGCCCACCGAGATGACAGAGAATTACTGCGCCATTTCTTTTCCTCAAAAAATCTTGCGTTCAAAGGGCAAGGCATCGTGCCGAATGGGTGGTGGCGTTCCTCCCTTCCTGTACGGTGCGGTTCGGGTGCCCACCGAAATGACAGAGAATTACTGCGCCATTTCCTTTCCTCAAGAAATCTTGCGTTCAAAGGGCAAGGCATCGCGCTGAACGGGTGGTAGCGTTCCTGTCTCTTTACGGTGCGGTTCGGGTGTCCACCGAGGTCACAGAATTACTGCGTCATTTCGTTTCCTCAAAAAATCTTGCGTTCAAAGGCCAAGGCATCGTGCCGAACGGGTGGCGGCGTTCCGTAGACTGCACGGTAGCGCTACAACACGCTGTCGCGTTCCACTCCTAAAGGCGAAGCTTAAGCGTCACTAATTAGCAGTTAATTAGTATTTAGTCATTATAATTTGTCATTACTTCGTCATCAATGATGTGTGACGAAATCCAGTGGTGACGTCACCAGTGTCACATAGGCAAAGTTGTACAAATAACCCAGGAATGAAAAGAACGATTACAAAGAGGAAAGGCAAACAGAAACCGGATACAGCTGACGAGGCAGGGCGGAAGAGATTCCCCAGACACTCACAGGAAACGATTGCGTCCACATGGATCAGTGCACAGTATGTGTGGTGCGGTGTGGTGTGGTGTGTTGAACACTAGACCCATTTCAAAATTTTGACTAGTACCATGCACAACTAATGTGTTATGCCCGTAAACATTTCATGCTTACTCTACTCTCGGTTACGGGAGAGGCGGAGATTTTTTTTTCTGATTACTCTGAAGGGCAGGAGACAATTCCCAGAGTACCAAAAAATCTGTGGTATTCCTAGAAGCGACGATGAAAAGGAAGCGTAAAAGGAAGACTGGCGCGTGTTTCGTGCCCGACCTGGATCGAGCAACTCTGACCAAGCCCCGCCGTTGGTATGTGTTATCGCTTCAGAGGCAACAGCACCGCCAGCAGGGCGCACTTGAGGACAGCGGAAGGCGTTCGAAGCTCGTCCAATTCGGTCACGGATTCCTCGACTCCGCAACATGTCCTCGTTGCTGACATCCGTCGAGGGTCCCCTGTCATGGCCGCCTACTCCACGGCTGCAGTGAGCGTCTTGGTCGTCGCAAATACGACTTGTTCGTATTTGCGAACGATGACTGGGAAGACACGTTACTCTGACGCGGTAACCCAAGCGCGCACCTACCTCTGCAGGTTTCTAGCGTCTTGTCTTCGCTGTGCGTTCGGATCTCTCCGCGAGCTGCCTGCGGGCATACAAGGATCAGCGCTGAGCTAAGCAGGCTTTCGTAACCGAACCGAAACCGAGGATTTGGACTAACTGAGGGATCGCGGTGGCTTAGTGGTCACACTGCTCGGCTGCTGTCCCGAAAGACGCGTGGACTATGGTCGCATTTCGATGGGGGCGAAATGCGTTTCGATGGGGGCGAAATGCTGGAGACCCGTGTACAGTACGCTTGCCGCGCAGGTGGTCGAAATTATCCGGAGCCCTCCACTACGACGTCCCTCATAGCCTGAGTCGCTATGGGGCGTTAAAACCCCATAAATCGTAAAACCTTTCTCTTTTATGCGTAGCATCTTGCAATCACTCAGTTCAGCCCTTGGGCGCGGCCGGGCAGCCGCCAAACCACGTGACGTGACGTCACGACAGCCGGAGGAACATTTTGATCTCTCCTTTAGCGGGAGTTGCCCACACTGTAGTGCAGTGTCTTCTAACACCTATCACATGGTGTGGGCCTGCCCCTCCAACCCCGCCATTCCCCCCATCCGCAACCCAACCCGGGAGCACTGGGAGGCGACCCTTCTCGGCTGCCACGACCTACAGGCCCAACAAACGATTGCGTCCACATGGACCAGTGCACAGTATGTGTGGTGTGGTTTGGTGTGTTGAACACTATATCCATTTCAACATTTCCGCTAGTACCATCTACAACCAATGCGTATGCCCGTAAACATTTCATGCTTACTCTACTCTCCGTTACGGGAGAGGCACAGTTTGAATTAGCTTGTTGCGTCCAAGGGCCTCGGCCGTCAGCTCCCGGCACCCTACGGCCCGGATGCTTCGTGGACCGGGACTCATTCTCTCATCTCTCTCAACGTGGCGGCCAGCACTGCACCATCTTCTACATACTGTTCAACCCCCTACTCAAGACCATCGCCATTTCGCGCGTCTGTTCGTCACCGATCGGGATGATCGCTCGGTGGCCCCGGGTAGTGTGACGAAGACGAAGCTGGCAGTGGCACGGGACGGAGCGCTCGCGCAAGGCCAGCGAGACTATCATTTCTTCGTGAAAAATAATGCGTTTCATGTCTAGCTCATAACCTGTGTTAGCTCTTAAAATTACCTAAACCACTTTGATCTAAACCGATCTTAACCTTTCCCAATTCTTTCTCCAGGACGGGCCCAAATTTGATCGTCAAGAACGTGTACCCTTCACGTTCCCTGGTTGATACTCCGCCAGCTGTCAGCGTCAACAAGTGTCAGAGGAAGCTTTGTGCGTTATTTATCAACAGAAAAGGACTATTTTGATATGAAAAGGAAGGATTTTTTTTTTTTCATTACAGAAAATGGCCCGTCGTCCTTTAGTAAAATGCACGTGACTGGTTTTCCGCAGCTGACAACTGCTCTTGTTTCGTCTGTTTAGAATTCCGCTAGTATATTTACTAAGAGAGATTGAGTGCACTTATGACAAGTAAGGAAGCACTGCGCGGCTTGTATAACATGTTTTTTTTTTTTTCAGAATGCCCTCAAGTCTGATGGTCATGCATCGGACAACCTCAATTGCACCCGTCCAGTCAGTATTCCGGTTGGTAATCTTCTGTTGCCTTATGTCTTTAGAAGGCAGTTTTTAGTTTTACCCGAAGAAAGACATTACTTCTGAGGTGCAAATATTGTGTTGTCTAATTTTATCGCAATCGCATTCATTTACATTCAATTTTTACCTCGTCCTGAGCTTATTTCATGTTAGTTTCTCGTGCTTTTGTCCATACAGGAGCCCCTCCACAAAAAATGGAATCAATCATTCTTTTAAAGTAAAGATGGCTCAGGCTTGGTCATCCTTCTCACAGCCTACGTCATTGACGCCACCTTACGGGTGTTCAGGTAGCTGCCAACTTCAATTATAATTGAGGTCATATTGAATTATAATTGAAGGCGCCTAGTGACTCAACTACAAAGTCGAGTCGCTAGGCGCCTTTAGACTGCGGTGTTTGCGTTGCTTACCGACAGAAAATGTTTATTTGCTATGAAAATTTATGCATTGCCTTTTTTTTCAGCAAAGCTTGCTCAAGCTTGCTCTTCATTGTTCGGACGACGTGTGTCATTGACGCTGCCTGTAAGTATTCTAACAGCTGTCAACTTCAAATATGTCGAGTCACTCTGGGCATTTCGAGAACGGTTTACCATTTCTTTCTTACCGGAGAATGTAATTTCTTGACGGAAAGTAAGCGTTTTCCAAACTTCACCATATCAAAACATAAAACTTTAATGAAAGCAGTTGGTTATCGGGGAACTGTAATTCCGACACTACGTACACCCATCCTGCTGTCATCGTATCTCTTCAGAGACCCTTGAATGCACGGGTATACCTGTCGCAGTTCAAACTGAACTAAAGCGAGCGGGATTTAATGCTGAAACTTCCTCCAGCTTACCACGCAGTGTCAGCTCCACTGGAGACAGCACCATTTTAACGCTACTATTAAGCGCGCGTTAAGCGCACTCGTCTGAGCTAAGGGAACCCCTGGTTTAGGATAGGAATTCCTAGCGCGAACCTAAAAGTCCTACATCCTGTTGCGCTCGAATATTTTCCCGAGCAGCATATAGTTTACTGTAAATCTGCTGTATCCTATTATAGCTGCTCGGTGGGCAACTCCCTGCATCCGAGACCGCTACCTGGATGGGCCACCAGGATCACAGCATGCTCAAGTTACGTGATCATTCTTTTGCAACCTCTTTGTATCGCGAGTGTTAGGTGTGCGGGGGGGTTCACCCCCTCCGTCGCCACCATGTCAGTTCTTTCCGGTACAGGTAGCACCGTAAGTAGACGCCCTGTGCACTGAAAGCGCCCTCTGTGATATCAACCTGAAATGAACTAACTCGTTTCTCTCCTGCGCGCGCTGCGTCGCTGCTGCTGTCCCCTCCCCATTGGCAACTTACGAGGCTTGACCTCAGAGGACGCTTCCTCTAAAGTTAACAAAAAACACATGCGATGGCTGAACGTTTAGGTTTTTTAACTCGTAAGAGCTGATTTCAAAACAAGCCTGTCATTTTTCTCTGCCTCGAAATCTGCTTTTACCGAGTTAAGTCGCAAAGGCAGAACAGTTTAATTTGTTATATATCATTCCATACGTTCTGAATTAGGTACAACGGCAAGTACACTATAGGTACAAAACTGGTGGCGGTCTCTCTTTTTTTTTCATTTAATGTGGTTTTGTCTCTATTGTACGGTGTAGGCGAAGCTTATAACGCCGTCGACGGCAGGCATGCTAAAGCGGCTCCGCTGTATTCGCCTCTCACACAGGGCAAACTGGCGAGGAAGAGGAGACGGAGTACACATACGTAGGATCCACTTCCGGCTTCTGTACTGATGACTGGAAGTACAGTGAAGGTAACATTTAAATACCGACAGTCAAAACTTAAGCTTTCTGTATTTCTAAAGCGCAACCTATGAGTAAAATAGGAAAGCTTTTTTCGCATGTTAGGTACGTCACTAACTGGAGTCACAGTAGGCGTAGTTATCGTAGTTTTCATAGATATCGTAGCCAGTTCTCTAATTTGATAAAAAAATTTATTTTAATGGACTGCTCAAATATTTCGCCTCCAGCCGCCGTTTTGGTTCAGTGGCTAAGGCGCTCGGCTGCTGACCCGAAAGACGCGGGCTCGATCCCAGCCGCGGAGGTCGAATTTCGACAGAGGTGAAATTCTAGAGGCCCGTCTACTGAGATGTCAGCGCACGTTAAAGAACCTCCAAAATTCTTAACTCGAACCCCTTAGTTAATGACGCTGGCAGTGCGGTCATGACCGGTGCCCCCATTGTGACGTTGATGTTGATACAGCATTTCGTCTGCCAATGGCTTGCAGCAATAGATGAAGCTGAAGTCGCACAAGAAAGGAAGGGAAAACTTTATTTTACTCTAGTCCGTTTTCCTGCGGTTTGGGGGCATCTTCAGAGACGTTTTCTCCTTGATTCTGTCCCCAGGAGTCTCCTCTGTCGAAGTCGTCCGCCTCTAATCAATGGTCGGTTGCCCTCAGTCCAGGGCTCCGCTGGCCACTGCCGCCCGTTGAGCTCGCTGTACCAGACCTTGTTGGTCTTCACAGTGGTCGCTGGACAGCAGAGTCTCCCATTGCTCCGCACTCGGGTTTTGTATTTTGGGGACCACGTCTATGTTTTGGCAGGCCCATGTGATGTGATAGAGAGTAGTTTTTTCGTCGCACCAGGGACATTTGTCCGCGTATATCGTAAGGTGCATTTTGTTTAGTATGTGTAGGTTTGGGAAACAGCCTGTTTGTAATTGTCTCCAAGTGACAGCTTCCTCTCTGCTGAGAGATTTGTGCGGTGGGGGATATTTATTTATTTATTTCATTTATTTATTTCACAATACTGCAGGCCACTGCTTGGCCCAAGCAGGAGTGAACTTACATCGTTACATAACAAAAAAGAATAAAATTATTCAATATTAGCAGCACACGGATATCAAAAGAATAAAACCAAAATAATAAGCTTATACAATGTTAGCAGCGCATCGCATTCTTCTGCCTCTATTTTTCTAGTATAGCCGGGTATTCCCTGGGTGCTGGCGCGAGTTCCGCGGGCTCGTCGGATGCTCGGAAAGTAATGTATCCTCGAGCTATCCTGTCGGCCTCTTGATTCCCTGCCACCCCCGTGCGCCCCGGTACCCACACAATTTTGTGTGGGATCTTGTCGTTTTTTTTCTTCCTGGTTTTTATTTCTGTCGCTCGCTGCGAGAAGTATACGGATGGCGTGACGACCTATTCTGCCAAATTGTAAATTGTAAATTGGTTTTTGAGGAAAGGAAATGGCGCAGTAACTGTCTCACATATCTCGGCGGACACCTGAACCGCGCTGTAAGGGAAGGGAGGAAGATGGGAGCGAAAGAAGAAAGAGAGAAAGAGGTGCCGTAGTGGAGGTCTTCGGATAATTTCGACCACCTGGGGATCTTTAACGTGCACTGACATCGCACAGCACACGGGCGCCTCTTGCGTTTCGCCTCCATCGAAACGCGGCCGCCGCGGTCGGGTTCGAACCCGGGTACTCCGGCTCGGTAGACGAGCGCCTTATCACTGAGCCACCGACCTATTCTGCCATTCATGTAATTTCGGAAGGCTGTTTCGGCAGGCTGTTTGAGAGTCCGTGAGTATTGTTAGTGACCGCCCGGTTCTATAGCCCTCCGCCACCGCTAGAGCAACGGCGACTTCCTCGGTCTCTGCAGCTGTGCAGCCTCGGAGAGACGCGCTGGTCATTTCGCGTAAAGACGAATCGACCACCGCCGCCACAGCGATTTTGGTGTCTCCTCCTCTCCAAGACGCGTCTATATACACGGTCGTGGCTTGAGGAGCGTATGTTTTCTCAATGAATTCGGCCCTCGCTTCTCTTCTGCCTCGATGGAGTTTGGGATCCATGTTTTTTGCTATTGGCGCTACCTTGAGGGTCTTGCGAAGCTCGTCGGGGATCGTTGCCGTCCTCGTCATTTCTCACATCTGCTCGCGGTATCCGAGCCTCTGTAGGAGCGCTCTTCCATTCGGTGCCTGCAACAGCCTGAGTTTTTGCGACTCAAGCTGCGCCTCTCGTAGCTCCTCAAAGGTGTTATGTAATCCCAGGGCCATGAGTTTTTCTGTAGACGTGTTGCGCGGAAGTCGGAGCGCTGTCTTATACGCTTTTCGTAGCAGGGCATCCGCTTGTATTTCGTTTTTGTTGAGGCACTGGTAAGGTAGGCTGTACGTGATTCGACTAAATACAAGGCTTCTGGCTAGTTTTAGTGTGTCCTCTTCACGCATGCCATGTCGCCTGTTGGTGATGCGGGTGATCATGCGTGCGACTTGTAGCGTTGTTGCTTTCAGCAGTGTAAAAGTGTCAGTACTGCGCTGGTTGGATTGAACCGACATGCCTAAAATTCTTATTGTTGTCTTTTCGGGTATGGGCGTCCCTTCTAGGTAGACGTTGAGTTTTAGGTCCTCGATGGTTGTGACGGTCCGGTTTTGCTTGCCTCTCCAGAGTCTCAGCAGTTCCGATTTCTTGGTCGAGCATGCGAGTCCTCTTTCTGCGAGGTATTGCTCAACACAAAAGGCCGCTTGCTGTAGCCTTTCTTCCTTCTCTCCGAGACAGCCTGTGTTTGTCCAGACTGTTATATCGTTAGCATACATGGCATGCCTGATGCACAAAAAAAAAGCCAGATACAGCTGTTGCTATCGCTATAAAATTTCGCTAGTAAACTGCCTGCGTCAAGGCCGAATTTACATGCTGATCTTGGACGCTACGCTACAACGCCAGATGCTTCAAAAGTGCGCAACTTGTCCTTATCGGTGCGGGCATCGCGAGTTTCCGTCAAATGTACGGCAGAATTCGAACTTTCAATATTCCAGTCATAAAGGTGAATTATTATGGCGCGAGCGCAGCTTTGGACAAAGACCAGCATGGCACAAAATATGTTTCGTACACGGAACTGAAATGCTTCAAAAATTGATCTTACCAGCCGAGCACCAGGCCAGGGCAAAGGTTCTACCCAACGTGTCACCGGTGGGTACACGCCTGCACTAGGGATACCCTTCACGAAGTTCGAAGTTTCGACTTCTCTGCTGCTTGTAGTAGTGTGTCATTAGGCTCACGTGTTCTTGACGAGAGAAGGTGTTTCAGAGCCGCTTTAATTAAACGATAACTCGCGAAGCTCGGGAGATGCGCTACATACAATGGTACCAACTGGGAACAACTCCATACAATTATTTTTCTTCGTGAAAATCTATCCTCTGCCCCTATCTCACGTCTTGACATTTGTTAGGCAGCAAAATACGCTTTCATCGGCGGGGAGAAAAATATTCCCGCCAGACGATTGAATGTGGTGACGTCATTATGGGAAAGAACGCTTCGCCGCCGCTTTGAAGTGAATGGTGGTGTAAGTAGCATCTAAGAACCGTGAGAAAAGAAAGATGGTACGCAAGCATTTTACTGCCCACCGTACACGGTCTATTCTGACTCCCAAGCTGCTGTACGCCGCATATAAAATGCCACCCTAGCTCCTTAACTCCATCAGTTGGTCGAACTAGCGATCTCCGCACTGCAGCCTTCCGCCGTTTTCCTCCGCTGTGTCCCGTGCTCCGCACCATAAAGGAGGTCTACCTCGAGCTCCGTCTCGACAAGCAACTCTACCCTCCGTCATATTCCTCACTCACCGGGCCGGAGGCTCGCCTGGTTCGGCACATCCGAATGAATGCATTCATCAGCCCCTCCCGCCTCTTTCCCTATCGCTATCGATTCCACCCATACAGCCCCAAGTGCCCCCCTACCTATGTGGGCTTATAACATTGCCTTTTCAACTGTCCGGCCGCTTAGTAGTGGGGTTCCTGTCCCGCCCTTTCCCATTCCAATGCCACCTGGCTCGCCTGGTCTGGCGGTGAAGACGAAAAAAACAGCGCGTACTGATCGGCTAGGTGGTCGATACGCTCGACCTGTTAATTCATCATTTTCATCAGCCTGACTACACCCACTGCAGGGCAAAGGCCCATGTCTCTCCAGTTAACCCTATCTCTCCAGTTAGCCATCGTATCCCCGCAAACTTCCGAATCGCATCCGCCCAGCTAATGTTCTGCCGGCCCCTGCTACGCTTGCCTTCTCTTGGAATCCACTTCATTATCCTTAAGGATCAGCGGTTAAGGATCAGCGCTGGGCCTTGTGTAGCCCAGGTTGCTCTTCCCGCGCGGCTTTTAAACTGCCCGCTGCCATGGTGGGCAGGTTGTGATGACGTCGCGAGGTCACGTGACCTAGGTGGCCCACCTCCCTCCTGGGTTGCTCTCTGGGGACCACCTGCCAGACCCATGCTGGTGACTTTTTTTCGCTCATAACGCCGACGCCCACAACGCCGACACAGGATTTTCTGGACAACCGGTCCATACGCTGTAAAGTTAATATATGAAGTACAGAAGAACTGCAGATTGGGCTAGTTGGTGTCGATTCATAGTGGTGGTTCAACAGCGCAAACACACAAAGACCAAGAAGGAGACAAGACACACAGAGCGCTGAACTTACCACTGATTTATTATTAGGAAGAAGCATGTCATAATATACACACACGAAAACAACACACATGAAAAAACAGCGCACATGCGCAATGTCAACAATCTCATAGTACTAAAAAAGGTAAAAACCGCTTTAAAAGCACGTGTGTCTCCACAGAAGCACTAACCACTGTGTAGCATTTTCATTTCCCTTACAGATAATGTTACAGATGGCTTGTACTTCTACTATACAACCGAAATCAGACGTTGATGGCAACACCTATATTTCACTTTTTCGTTTTTTCTGGCTTATGGAAGACTTTGTTTTTTTCGACAAGAGTGGTCTCTGTGATTATAACGCGGTATCGACAGAGGCCAACGTTTGTTTGCCCGTAGCTTCCCTTTAATGCCTTAAGCTTGCGTGCAAAGGCCTGTCCATTGGACAAATGCAAAAGTAAAAGACTGGCATGATTATTATTTTTATAAGGACCCCAAATAGATAACGCAGGGGGCGGCAGTAACTTAGGTGGATGGATGAGATTAAAAAGTTTGCACGAACATGGTGGCTGCAGCTGGCAAAGCACAGGTTTAATTTGAGATACATTGGAGATGCATTTGCCTTGCAGTCGACGCATCAGGTTTATGATGATGAGGATAATGAATTAAACTGAGGCCGGACAAATGTAAGATATAAGCTGGCGCTTCTAGAGGGGATTATGCGAATTGTCGGTTCCTGCGAAGGTAACAAGAGATGGTTCCTTTCGTTGATGACACGAATTTCGTAAGATACGAGATTTTTATGTGACATTCCTAGGAAAACCACACCGAGATATATGTATAAGACATAACACATGCTACGTTTGAGTTGCTTGTTGGTACGCAGTCAGCGATGTAAGAGTAGTGCTTCGTTAATCTTTATTAACAAAACATCATTAGTAACAAAACGCGGTGTAGCAACGTCTCTACCGCGTCTATAGCAACGTATAGCTCTTAGATAACATCTGTTAAAGCATGTAAATATATCGGGGGAACCTTTTAGTGCAGTCCTGTTGAGTAATCTTATAGGCTTCCTCAATATATTGCCTGGAAATAAACAACTGAAATGGAAATTCATTTGATTTGAGTCTACAAGGCTGCGATACATTCCAAGGCAGCCTGTAGAATAGCGTCTTGAGGTGTAAACAGTGGTCCGATAAATGGCGTGATCATCTGTCAGTAAGTGGATTTTAGAAGAGGTATTCAGTGAATAATTATTCAAGTAAATGAGAACGGCAAAAAACCCAGCGCCGTGACTTGTGATACACCATAGAAGTTCGGGTGCGGGGACGAGGATTGTTAAGCTATACAAACTTGCCACCCGTTTGGAGGATAAGATCATGTGACATACATGACACGCACTCGAAATAATGTTATGAACGAACTTTGCGACATGCCTGAATGGTACGCCTGTCAAAAAGCGCTAGCCCTTCGTCAGCATAGCATGCATGGAACGAAGCCTTGTACTATCGGAGACTTGCTTCCCTCCCCTTCTCCAAGTTCTTTTTTCTTTCTTTCTTTCTTTCTTTCTTTCTTTCTTTCTTTCTTTCTTTCTTTCTTTCCTTCTTTCTTTCTTTCTTTCTTTCCTTCTTTCTTTCTTTCTTTCTTTCTTTCCTTCTTTCTTTCTTTCTTTCTCCCTTTCTTTCTTTCCTTCTTTCTTTCTTCCTCTTTGCTTCTCTCTTTCTTTCCCTTCTCACTTCATTTCCTGCTTCTTTCTTTTTTCTTTCTTTCTTTCTTTCCATCTTTCCTTCTTTCCTTATTTTTTTTCCTTCCTTCCTTTCTTTCCTCTTTCCTCTCTGCCTTTCTTTCCTCGTTTCTTTCGTTCTTTCTTATATACACAATGTACAGAAAATACTCAAAAATTGTTTAGACCCTTAGCCAGAGGGCTAGTGTCGTGTCCAATACACACTGTTTTATCAGGGTAAGCAGATAAACAGTAGCGGTTCATAAAAGACGAGATAATAATAAACGAAACAGCAATGACTCACACAGGTTTTACACTGTTCTAGGAGGATGTCTTAAAGGAGGCTAGAAAATTACGTTCAATTTTTAAGTCATTAGGTTCCGAACCGTCACTATGGCGTCCTTTATGGCGTCCCTTAGTCGCTTTGGGACGTTAAGCACCCATAAACTATAAATCGTACCGCAATCAGTGATGGCAGTGCCACACCTGCCGATGCACTCCTGATGTCCAGACATCAGGAGTGATTAGGGTCCGTCTCTTGATCCCTAGAGCGCGGCTTCTTCCGGACCTTCCCTTATATATCGAAGGCGAACTTGCGTTCTCAACTGTCCCTAGTTTTGGCGTCACGATATTTGCGACAGGGCTCCACGACTCGGCTTAGAAGCAAACCACCTTGGCTATATATTTTTCGCAATGATGTACGTACGTAATGTCGCTTGTTGACGCAGGTGACAGCCGCAACGTGGGAAACCTTGCACTCCGGTGATCGTGGGATTATTTTCCGTTTCGAAAATGCGCGTGGTGTTAGGAATTCAGGAAACAAAATTGATAGTATTATTGGTGGCAAAATCTCCGTGCATGCCTCACTGTTTTGGGGAATAATTAGTGCGTCTGATAGTCGAATTAAGAAATAGCCCAATAACGATATGAAGGCCGCTAAGTTCATCTGGAACAGACATCGCTGCTATGTGTAGCACGCTCTCAGAGCGAAAAAAAAAACTGCAAGTTCAGAATGCAGAGAGTTGTGTGAATGCCTCACAGGATTAAACACGTTAAATCGCCCTTTCACGCAGATGCTCCGGGTCCATGGCTAAATAAGAAATGCACTCCGCAGAATATGTGCCAAATATTAGGCCCAAAATCATCTCCCATCCACGTCAGGACCACGCTTCCCGATCCCGCCGCTGGTGAGGACATGGAGTTGAAGACTGCCTACGGTGCGGAGTTGAAGCACATCAACGTCACATTCAACAAATTCTGTAAGTGTCCGCTGGCAGCGCCCCCGTGCTGTTCGAATAAAAAGTGGCGCCATGAATCGGCGCCGTTGCTTTAAAGGCCGGAATACATGGAGCGTTTTTACCGCGGCGAGTCGTCGATTTTCGCCCGATGGCGCAGATTTGACGCCCGGCTTCGAGAAAAACGCCCGCCGCCGCCGATCAGGACCGGCTAGATTTTGATGCGCGGCGTCCTGTGTGACCGGAAGCGGCGGCTGATGCGAGCCAATAGCAGCGCAGAGAGCCCGCTCTTCCGGTCCTCTGCCATCCGCCACCAACATGGCCGACATGCCCGTCGAGCTACACATTGTTTTTGCCACGGAAATGTTATTGTCCTAAAAATAAACGCTTCATCAGACTTGAAATGTCGCTTTATTTGGAGAACACGGATCGGAATGCCTGCGCTCCCTCCCTGAAGCGAATGTGTCGAAGACAACCGCAGCCGCTGGTGTCCGCAGCAGAGCGGGCGTCCAAAGGTACGCGACGGCATGCATTCGAGCACTCAAATCTTTATAGATACTTAAGCGCGCGAGCTAAAATTTGTACAATGGTGTCGAAGTGAAACTTTCCTGATTTTTAACATAATGGTCAACGTCGCCGTTCTCACAGGCCTCCTTGCGCAGGGGTGTTTGCCACTTCCTGATCACATTTGCTTTCGCGTCGAGGGATACGCGGCGGCGCGCCGCCGCTTCAACGCTCCTTGTATCTCCAGCCGGGCGTCGCGCCGCCGCGACGTTTTCTGCCGCGCGAATGTCGTCGAAAAAAACGTCGCAATTATCCCGGCCTTCAGGGAAAAATTGCCGTCGGTTGCGTTGTGCAGCGCGACAAGATCTTACACCTCTAAATATATGGCAAGCAGGTGCACGCGCTGCGGATACACCCACAGCATGCCTGGTAAACGTGATAACACCATCATACCCTACAAGACAGAAGTTAACAAGACAGATCTTGTTCAGAACTGTCTTGTAGGGTATGATGGTGTTATCACGTTTACCAGGCATGCTGTGGGTGTATCCACCATCATACCCTACAAGACAGTTCTTAACAAGATCTGTCTTGTTAAGATCTGTCTTGTAGGGTATGATGGTGTTATCACGTTTATCAGGCATGCTTTGAGTGTATCCACCGTCATACCCTACAAGACAGTTCTTAACAAGATCTGTCTTCTTAAGATCTGTCTTGTAGGGTATGATGGGGTGGATACACCCAAAGGATGCCTGGTAAACGCGATAACACCATCATACCCTACAAGACAGTTCTTAACAAGATCTGTCTTGTTAAGATCTGTCTTGTAGGGTATGATGGTGTTATCACGTTTACCAGGCATGCTTTGGGTGTATCCACCATCATACCCTACAAGACAGTTCTTAACAAGATCGGTCTTGTAGGGTATGATGGTGTTATCACGTTTACCAGGCATGCTGTGGGTGTATCCACCATCATACCCTACAATTGAGTTCTTAACAAGATCTGTCTTGTAGGGTATGATGGTGTTATCACGTTTACCAGGCATGCTGTGGGTGTATCCACCATCATACCCTACAAGACAGTTCTTAACAAGATCTGTGTTGTTGAGATCTGTCTTGTAGGGTATGATGGTGTTATCACGTTTACCAGGCATGCTGTGGGTGTATCCACCATCATACCCTACAAGACAGTTCTTAACATGATCTGTCTTGTTAAGATCTGTCTTGTAGGGTATGATGGTGTTATCACGTTTACCAGGCATGCTTTGGGTGTATCCACCATCATACCCT
Source organism: Amblyomma mixtum (assembly GCF_055824585.1). Classification (NCBI taxonomy): domain Eukaryota; kingdom Metazoa; phylum Arthropoda; class Arachnida; order Ixodida; family Ixodidae; genus Amblyomma; species Amblyomma mixtum. Next base: position 8,055,242 of record NC_143012.1, read on the forward strand.
ACAAGACAGTTCTTAACAAGATCGGCCTTGTAGGGTATGATGGTGTTATCACGTTTACCAGGCATGCTGTGGGTGTATCCACCATCATATTTATTTTTGAAACAGCGCAACAAAGACGGGACGTGGAAACTGAGGGGTAAAGACAAACAGGCGCGTCCCACGTCCCGTCTTTGTTGCGCTGTTTCAAAAATGAATACGTACCAACTTGCCCAAATTTCTGCGTTACTCCACCATCATACCCTACAAGACAGTTCTTAACAAGATCTGTCTTGTAGGGTATGATGGTGTTATCACGTTTACCAGGCATGCTGTGGGTGTATCCACCATCATATCCTACAAGACAGTTCTTAACAAGATCTGTGTTGTTGAGATCTGTCTTGTAGGGTATGATGGTGTTATCGCGTTTACCAGGCATGCTGTGGGTATATCCGCAGCGGGCGCACATGCTTGTCTTATATTTAGAGTTGCCAACTTCCGAATAAACTAGTTAGTTTGCGCTCGTCCTGTCGTGTCCTCTGTCTTCGTGTTCTCTTTTTTTGCGCATAACCTTTCTTGGCATTGAAGCACATTCTTTGGACTTGGTTAGTTGGAGGCCTTGTGTGTCTTGAGATTAACACAAAATAAAAATAATTGAATAACAAGAAATAGAAGATTTAAGAATGAAAATAAGTATAAATAAAGAAATCAGCCGCCGCGGTGGCACAGTGGTTATGGTGCCCGGCTGCTGACCCGAAAGACGCGAGTACGCACGTGGCGGCTGCATTTCGATGGAGGCGTAATGCGGCCGCAGAGGCCCGCGTGTTGTGCGATGTCAGGTCACATAACCACCAGGGGGGGGGGGGGGGGGGGCGGAATTTGATCTCCGCCCCTACGGCGCCCATTATAGCCTGAGTCCCTTTGCAATGTTAAATGGGACGTTAAAACCGGACATTAAAACCAATGCAAACCAAATGAATAAGTGTCCGCGTTTGCGAAGTGATAGACAAAGAGGACACCAGGCCGCTATCGCGTCATGCCCATAAGACGGAGCTTAAGTGTCGTCCGTTTTGTTTTTGTTTTTATGGAGAGATGCAAATTCTTATCACGAGGTCCGCGTGGACCATTAGTATTCTTATGAAACTTCTGAAGTTGACCTGAAATAAGATTTCAACGTGTCGTAGCTATACTGGACGTGCAAATAAACGATTCGTGAAATCGACCATTTGTCATTGGTGTGAGTGAATTCGGTTAGTAAACATAAATTGGTCACATAATCGAAGCCGCAATGTTTGCGCATAGTCCTACTCATTAATCGCTACGATCACCTGTTTTTTTTTCGCCTATGGGCTGAACCATCGGTGCACGTTAGAGTACGCCAAGTAGTCGCTGCAAACTTAGTGTCCTCCTCTACGGTGCGCCTCATAGCCCAAAGTGCCGCCGCGGTGGCTCAGCGGTTATGGTGCTCGGCTGCTGACCCAAAAGACGCGGGTTCGATCCCGGCCGCGGCGGCTAGAATTTCTTTGGAGGAGAAAAGCTAGAGGCCCGTGTACTGTGCGATGTCAGTGGACGTTAAAGAACCCCAGGTGGTCGAAATTTCCGGAGCCCTCCACTACGGCGTCTCTCATAGCCTTAGTCGCTTTGGGAGGTTAAACCCCATAAACCAAACCAAACCATCATAGCCCAAAGTGCCTTATTTCTGGCTACTGAAAATTTAATTCTCTAGTAATCGTTAATAGCTGCGTATATCGACGGCCTCAGGGTATCTGATGTTTCATCTTTCTTTTCTTCAAACTGCAGTGTACATGACGATTAGAGATGCAACACCGCCCACCCTACAGCTCGGCGCAGTGACATACTTCCTGAGGGAAGTGCACTTACGGTTTGAAACCGGCGGCCATGAAGGATCTGAGCACGTTTTGACGCCTTTTGAAGTGTCGACTCCCTTGGAGGTGCGTCCGTCTCCTCGGCAACATGTTGATAGCTTATTACTTGCGGGACTGCAGGTAATATGTCACGTGAAGCGCGAGTCAGTTTCCCGTATTAGGCCTTCTTTCGCGAGTCCCACGCTTTATACGCCGGCTGCCACTGACTTTACATCCTTGGCGTTAAGTCCTTAAATGACCATGGACACCTGATTTTAGCTGCATGTTTTCTTCTTTCAAATCACTGCTAAGAGAGCGATCACAAGGCCTAGTTGGTGGTTAATCGTCTGGGAACCACGCTGGACTTGGACAAGGGACACCACAAAGACGACGACAGACGAAACGTTAGACAATACACGGTTAACCACATGATATTCGCGTACAAACAATAATTAATAATTGATTTCTTTTTTCGCACTATTTCGGTTTCATGAACCAAACGATGACTGTTAGGCGTTGGCAGCGCTTAGGTCATTGACGCACAAAAATAGTGCCATAAAATTATAGATACATACTTCTAGTTCACAATAACGTTTAAACCATTTGAATGACAGCAAACAACGTATCAGCGGTTGCGTGTTTCACGTGACCTAAACACGCCTCACGCGTCACAGCAATCGTTCAGCTGATGAAACAGAAACCGAAACGGCACCCAAAATACAGTTCTAAATTACATATAGCTGTCGTAGACGAATACCACGTGGAGAGCCATGTACTCTAATATCTAACCCAACCTTTGAAAGAAGAAAATGCATACCAAAAATAAGTGTTTTGAGCAGATTTTGCGCAAAACAATTGGGCATAAGGTAGAAAAACACACAAGAGATATTGCGCTCGTCTGGGCAAGTTCTCTCTTTAAATGTTTCACCGACTTGCCCAACAGTCTGCGTTACTAAAATTCTTCTATAGAGTTGCATACTTGGTCTTCAGTTATATTACAGGCCATGACCGAAAATTCCCTCGGTTGTACCGAAAATTCCCCATTTCAGCCTTCCCTACTACAGCTGCTGCACTCTATGAATATGGAAAAAGAACATCGTCATCCGTCTGAATACACCTACTGCAGGCAAAAGGCCTATCCCATGTTTCTCCAATTAACCCTCTTCTTTGTCAGCGGCAGCCACCGAATCCCCTACAAACTTCTCAATCTCATCCGCCCACCTAACTTTTTGCCGCACCATGCTAGCTTGCCCTCTGGGTATCCGCTCCGTTACCCTTAAGGACCAGCAGTTATCTTGCCTTCACATTACATGCGCTGCCCAATCCCATTTCTTCCTCTTGATTTCGACTTGTATGTCATTAACCCGCTTTTGTTCCCTCCCCCACTGTGCCCTCTCCTGGTCTCTTAACATTAAATCTATCATTTTCTTTTCCGTAGCTAACTGCGTTTTCCTAAACCGAAGCTAAACTATTTTCGTTAGCCTCCACGTTTCTGCTCCATAGGTGGGGACCGGTAAGGTACAGCTGTTGTATACTTTCCCTTGTGGGATATCGGTAAACTACCATTCATTATCTAAAAGAAACTGCCATATGCGCTCCACCCTATTCTTATTCTTCTAGTTATTTTCCTGTCATTATCGGGATCAGCGGCCACTGTCTGCCCTAAGTAGACGTATTCTCTTACCATTTCCAGCACCTTGATAGCAATTGTGAACTGCCGTTATTTTCTGAGACTGTTGAACATTACTTTTATTTCCTAGATGTTAATTTTTAGACCCACTGTTCCGCTCTGCCTGTCTAACTCATTGATAATGCTTTTCAGTTCGTCTCGTGGGTGACTTAGCCAGGCAATGTCATCAGCAAATCGCGGATTACTTAGGTATTATTCATGAACCCTTACCTCCGGCTGCTCCCAATCCAGGCCTCTGAATACATTTTGTAAACAGGCGGTGAATTAGCCAGATCGTGACTCTCTGCCTGACACCTCTCTTTGTCTGAATTATATTACTGACTTTATAGAGGACTATGGTAGCTGTACAGTCGTTGTAGATATCTTACAGTATTTTCACTTAACTCTTCTACACCCTGATTTCGCAATGCCTCCATGACAGCTGAGGTTTCCAATGAGTCATATGCTTTCTCGTAATCAATGAAGGCTATATATAGGGGTTGGTTATATTCTGCACATTTCTCTATCACCTGACTGGTAGCTTGAATATAGTCTATTTTCGTGTATCCTTTACAAAAGCCTCCTAGATCATTCGATTGACTGAAGAATATAGGTTGTTGTGAGTCTATTATCGATTACCTTAGTAACTACCTTGTAGAAACGACGATCTTAATGAACGATAATCTCACAGCTATCATCACGGAGTGCGCAGTAGAAGTAGGTGGTAGGATGGTTCGACAGGATACCGGCAAGCTATCTAAGGATGCGGAACATCTGATTAAGAAACTCCAAAGCATGAAAGCGACTTACCCTAAAGACAGAATAGAACTTGGAAGAGCTATCAGAGTTAATAAATACGCCGAACGTAGCCGACTTCAGGAAGTTTAATATGTAAAGAATAGAGCATGCTCTAAGGAACGGAGGTAGCCTAAAAGCGGTGAAGATTTAACTAGGCATAGGTAAAACCCGGCTGTATGCGTAAAAGACAGAGAGGGCAATGTCATTAGCAATATGGACAAGGTAGTTTAACTGCACGAAGAGCTTTACAGAAGCTTGCACCGCAGCCAGTCTAACGGGAACGTTAATCAGAGAGACATTAGTGCACAACATCGGGACATTCCGCCAGCAACGAAAGAGGAAGTAAAGAAATCCGTAGGAGCAATGCAAAAGGGGGAAAGCACCTGGCTGCGATCAGGTAACAGCAGATCTGTTTAAGGACGGAGGGGATATTGTGCTAGAATAAGTAACCACCCTGCATACGCAATGCCTTATGACCTCGAGGGTACCAGAAGCTTGGAAGAACGCTAACGTTGTCTGCATTCATCAAAAAAAAAAAAAAAGGAGGCGTCAAGGACTTGAGAAAACTTGGGTTCTGAAAATTTCTTTGGCCTCCGTAAAAATTTTCACTTAGCCAAATTTTACGTTCCAGACTCCCTCAATACAGGCAAATTTTACGAAGGGAGCATCACTGTTGGCGTTAATGCCTTTGGCGTCAGCACCCTCGGCGCTGAATTCTTGGCGGCATCTGAAGTGCACTCCGTCTGCGTTGACCCAGACGTTCTGGGCGGCGCACTCTCAAGATAAAAGGAATAAAATGGATTAAGCTTCCCTCTAGCGCACAGCCTTCTATAGGCAGGGTATACTACCCACTCCGTGGAATACACTTGCATCGCTAAAAATGCTGAATACTTCTGGTTGGCAACGGAAACATACGAAGTTCTAGCAGTTATGGAGATATTAACCGAGGTTTAAACCTCCCATTGCCAACTGCATCAAGTTAATATGCTTTGCAGCGGGAATATAACTTCGTTGCCAGGAGTAAGCGTTCCGCGTATTTAGTGATATAAATCTTCGCCGAAACATGGACCGCATACCCTGGCCCTGAAAGGGAGTGCGCAAGAGGACAGATTACTCTCCATTACTTCCATAAAGGTACAGCCTTTGTCAAAGGTTTGGAGTCCAGGGGTTTTCTTTTGAGCCACACTGGGTCGTTCTTAATGGATCTCTAGCGCTCCAAATTTCCTGGACATGAGAGGATTTCTGGTACTGCCTCCTGCAATAGGTAGGACTTCCATGAACGCTCCTGGAGTCTCAATATAAAGCTTGGAAGTGAACCCCCTGGGCTCTAAACTTTTGACAAAGACTGTACATTTGTGTTTGGAATGCGCGTGAGCCCTGCTCCGAAACTCGAACGTGGTGCTTTGGAAAGAGAACGGGGGACTGGTGAGGACTGGTAATCTCTTCCCAGGGAATGCGTGAATGGGAGGTTCTGCGCAGTTCCGAAGTGTGTAACTGATCGCTGTTGTGCGGACTGACGTTTCTCTGGCATGCAGATCCAGTTCTTTCACGTTAAGGGTGCCACAACGGATTTTTTCGACAGCATCAAGGAACCCGACGGTGTGGTGGCGCTGTCTGTGCTATACAGGGTGAGTGTTGCATGTTCGACGGCCACGTATTGAGTAGGACCGTGAATATACCTCCCTCGGTACCTTTATTTCTAATACTGCAGGCCTCTTGAAGAGACCTGAGCAGATGGGCGTACTCAATGTTTACACTGAAGCAAGAGCTACATAAAAAGTACAAGGGAAGTTCAAGTGGCGGCAAAAACACGGGCCTGAGTAAATTAAAAACAGCAAGTATTTAAAATACCTAACTCGACGCAAAAAGTGTACAAATGGCTCATGAATAGGTAATAAATAAAAAGTAATAAAACACGACTGAGAATGTAAAACACGCACGTAACAAAAAAGGCGTCAAATGTGCGCGAGACAGGTTAAGGTGCACTGTAATAACAATACAAAGCACAGGTGGGCACTGGAGCTCAAGCAGTCAAGGGAAGATGATGCAAGTGCTCTTGAAAATCACGAGAAAAAAGGAAGGAAAACAAACGCTTAGATGGATTGGGCTTAATTCATTGTCAGTAATCAGAGCCCTTACCCTTTGTGCATCACTGAGAACGTTACTGTGCTCCAATGAAGGAATACTATGCAAAAGCACCGAAGTTTGGGCCAGTTGCTATTGATCCATCTTGAAAACGTAGCAGCACGAAAAAACGGGGACAAAAAAGACACAAGTGTGATAGCAACGCTTCCTTGTCTCTTCTTGATAGGGAACTGGGGTTTTTGGACCAATGCGGTTGATTGCCTCGAGATGATAGTAGCGCTGTACTTAAGCTTTGGTCTCCGTAACAAAATTCATTTGGAAGTGCAGCATACGTCCTGTCGTGTTCTGTGCGATGTCAGTGCACGTTAACGATCCCCAGGTGGTCGAAATTATTCCGAAGACCTCCACTACGGCACCTCTTTCTCTCTTTCTTCTTTCCCTCCTAGCTTCCTCCCTTCCGTTACGGTGCGGTTCAGGTGTCCGCCGATATATGTGAGACAAATACTGCGCCATTTCCTTTTCTCAAAAACCAATTTACCAATTTACTGCGTTTTCAAGATGGTCAGATGAAGGCCTCGATCTTCGTAGTGAATGTTGCTAAGGTCTGCGCATGGGTAATCAAGGCGTCCAATTTGTTTCGTTGTCAGATGGCCACATATTCAACTTGTGTATTGCTGGCACCAAAAGCTCACGTAATAATATTTAGCGGCTTTTCTGTCGTGTTTGTATGCAAACGCTCAGGCAGCAGCGCTCCTAACGCATATTTTCAACGCAAACCTTCAGCCACACTCAAAACGGGAATATGCCTCTATAGGAGTAAAATGGGATTAGTGCTGTCTTCTAGCGCCCTAGCTTATAAAAGGGAGCAGGCCAGAGATCAGCTCCCTCTTACTCCTCTTTGTCTAGAGTGCATCGAGCCGTTGAAAGTGGCGGCGACCCACCGGAGCAATACAGCAAGCAACCTTCGTCAGCGCCGGGGTGTATCCTTCTTGGTCTGCTGCCGCGGTGGCTCAGTGGCTATGGTGCTCGGCTGCTGACCCGAAAGACGCGGGTTCGATCCCGGCCGCGGCGGTTGAATTTCTTTGAAGGAGAAATTCTAGAGGCCCGTGTACTGTGCGATGTCAGTGCACGTTAAAGAACCCCTGGTGGTCGAAACTTCCGGAGCCCTCCACTACGGCGTCTCTCATAGCCTTAGTCGCTTTGGGACGTTAAACCCCATAAATCAAACCTAACCAAACCTTCTTGGACTACACTCTAAATAGAAAGGAGTAAAAACTGACAAATTAAAAGACTATTACGGGACTCGGTAATGCGAGGTTATAGCGCACCTCTTCACGCGTCACCTGCCATCGCTCGCAGGTGGCGTGTTACGCTGCTAGCCACCCTCCGGGTTCTTACAGCGGCAGCCACCTTCCAGTTGGCTTCCTCTCTGCTGCATGGACAACCGGTCATGCCGACAACGCCGACGGCGACGCGGAATGCAGAAACCGGCGTCTAAAGGCTGCGCTCTGAAACTAAGTGAGCTGTCTTCTGGCGCAGCTCCTTTTATAGAAGGGAGTGCACTAGAGGACAGATTACGCCATTTTTGCTCCCATATAGGCGCATTCGCGGTTAGAGTGTAGTTAGTGACGCCGCCGCAGAGCGGAGTCGGTTTCATGAAAATCGCCAATATACCGCGCGCATCTGCTGCAGAAGAATGACACGCCAACGGAAAGCACCCCGCCGCCACCACCCCCGGAGAGCGCTTGGGACACTACCCTCAAGGCCATCGCAGGAAACATCGTCACGGGCAAACCAAAGCAGGTAATAAAAGCGGCGTTATTTGCGCATGCGCCGTACCTGCATACAGGTAGCATGCGATCCATTTGCGTACTGGGCTGCTTTTCAGGCATTACACGCGTCATTTGATATATATGAAAGGACAACACGCAGTACGTTGGTGCAGCAGACGACCAAGAACCTCCTGTTCTGTTTAGAGGCACTTTCATCTCCCCCTCACTTTCTCTCTCGTCGCGCCACAACTGCTTCTCCCTCGCTCTCCACGCACCATCTGTGTAGCCACAAAAGGCCTGTGCACTCTTCTTGTAACGTCACTGTACTTTGCGTGGTTGACCGTAACGTACCAGGAATATAGACCTCTTGACTGGTGGCCTTCGCTTCTGGAGTCTTTAGGTGTAAATTCTTTACGTGGTAATGACAACTCCGTGGAATAACAGGCGAGCAGATTAACGCCCAAGAGAAATTGAAGAGCTCGGCGGCGGTGATAGAAAGACGAGTCGGCTCTCTCAGCCGAACTCAATTTAAAAGGTTCAAGGGGAAGCTTTGGGCCAGATGGTCTGACATGTTGCCGAGGAGGAATAACCGCGAACATGGAGGAGACTTAAGAACGAAATGAAGACAGGACGAGCGGTAGCAAGCAACTCTCCTTGCTTCAAGCAACTGCCTTCTTCTCGTTTATAAGTCTGGTCCAAGTTCGCGGTTATTCCTCCTCATCAATTTGAAAGTGGCGAACTTTCGCAATAAATCGCGGAAACAACCTGGCACAACCTCACACAGCGAACAAGGGAGCGGAAAGGCTCGCGGCATTTGCCAACGTTTCGACAAGAGTACTTGTTTTCGTCTGGGCAAAGCGTCCGTCATTGGCGGGGTTTAAATAGGGTCTTCACACCGAGGAGGAGGCACGATGAGGGGAAAGAGGGCATGAAGGGGAAGAGTGTTAGGATGAGATCCCACTTCCCGCCGGTGGCTCAGTGGTTATGGTGCTCGGCTGCTGACCTGAAAGACGCGGCTTCGATCCCGACCGCGGTGGACAAATTTCGATGCAGGCGAAATTCCAGAGGCTCGTGTACTGTGCAATGTCAGTGCACTTTAAAGAACCCCAGGTGGTCGAAATTTCCGGAGCCCTTCACTACGGCGTCTCTCATAGCCTGTGTCGCTTTGGGACGTTAAACCCCATAAACCAAACCAAACCATTTTGCTCCCTCGTTCCCCTCATCAGGCCTTCCTCCTCGATGTGGAGGCCTTATTTAACCCCGCCAACGATGAATGCTTTGACCAGACAGAGAAGAGTCCTCTTGTGGAAACGTTGCCAAGCACCCTGAGACTTTCCCCTCCCTCGTTCACATTGTTAGTATCAAGAACCATCTAGTATCAAGAACCATCTACCTGCTCTCTCTTTATCATGCCGCACCCTCGAACAACGTAGAAGTGGTGCGCTGCTGTAATAATTCAACATATATCAGGTTACATATGGTTTCACAAAGTGATAAAGCCATATGCCGGTTGCTTTGAGCAGAAACAAACAAACATTACAAAGATTCGCCACCTTATGATCAATCGGGCGGGGTGCAGTGACGTCACCGGAGGAGAGCCAAAGCCTCCTTTCCTAGAAAGCGCTGCTGTAGCGCTGTGCACATTGTGTTCTGCGCACGTGCTCATTTTCCTCTTCGATTACGGACATCACTTGCGCCCGACCTCTCGATATGTTATAGTAAAAAGAACACTTGCATATTCTACCTCTCTCCCCCCATCCTTTCTGCCTGTGGCCTCACCTCTTTCATTTCTCCAGTCTGCCTGCTATCCCTATATTTCCGCTGCCCCAGATCAGGGGCTTCCCGTAGCGATGACAGGTACCGGGCTAGCACAAATCTTTTCCTTTCTTTAATTTATATTTTGTTTTTAAACAAACAACTACTACAACTTCTAGCGCTGTGCTTGAACCCTGTGCGGCAGGTGCTCTTACCACGTTCAGCGGCTAGGCACGTGGTCGCTGACAGCTGCGTTTGAATGGGGCTGATATGTAAGTGGCCCATACACTATGTGACTTCTTCCCCGCAGGGAGGCGTCTGCAGCATGCAGACGTTGGTGAGTGGCGACACCACGGGGTTAACCCGAGCATCCGCAGGGACATCCCCGCAGGGGGATGATGGTGAACAATGCGTCACCACGGACCCGAGCATCCGCGCTTAGCCGTGCGTGGCATCGCCGTGTCTGGGGAAAAGGGGATCCTGGTGGTTGAGCCGATGCCGAGCGTTTGGACCCTTAAGGCCCCTCGGCGGAGGCAACACACCACTTTGGCCCCAGCTTCCTGTAGACGGCACCTCCGGCCTGACCCGACCGGGGGAAATCGGCAGTCGCCTTTTCCTGTCCGCCCCTCTATCTTTGACTTTCCTATTTCCTTTCTTACAACTTTCCTGTATCCTCCTCTCTTCTTTGTTTTTTCCTTTTTTCCTGGCGGCGAGGGTTAACCGTGTGTGACCAACTACCCTGAGTTGAGTCATATTAGGTTATAGTTAAGGTGTACAGCTGGCGTGGGCAGGACTTTCTTTCAAGTTCCTGTCGCGTCCCCTTGTTGGACTCCATGGTGGGTGGCTGGCACCATGACCGAAAAACATCAATTTTTTATGGCTCCCCCTTTCTCCAAACCAGATCGCTCTCTCAAAAGAGGGCGGAACGATGCAGATGATTTTTTTTCAGAAAAGAAAGCAATCTTTCCCAAAATTTCATGTCGTCCATAGCGAAGCAGAAGGAAAACAAGCAAGACTAATATCCCCGTTCCTAGTAGCAAAGTGCCTTTCAGATACCTTGGGCCTTGGGTACAAGGTATCCAAAATGGCCAGCGGTGACTTACTGCTCGAACTTCGTGACACTGTCCAACACTCTAAACTCTCAAACCTTGCGTCCATTGGGGAAATCCCAGTCTCTGTCGCTTCACATCGATCTTTGAACACTGTCCGAGGCGTCATATCTGAAATCGACTTTATCCACCTCTCTGAGAAAGAAATGCTTGAGGGCCTTACTGACCAAGATGTCATAAATGTTCAGCGCATAAAGATCCGGAAGGATAACAAGGAAATAGACACAAAGCACCTGATCCTCACTTTCAATACCAGCACACTGCCCGAAAGCATTGAAGCTGGTTACCTGAAAATAAATGTAAGACCATATATACCCAACCCACGAAGATGTTTCAACTGTCAGAGATTCGGCCATGGCTCACAGAGTTGTCGCGGCCGCAAAACTTGCGCGAAATGCTCGTCAAAGGAACACCAATCTGAAGAATGTGTTGCTACACCGCGGTGTGAAAACTGCGAAGGAGACCATGCTGCCTATTCCAGAGCTTGTCCTTCTTGGAAAAAAGAAAAAGAAATCATTACTCTCAAGACTACTGAAAACATTTCTTTCAAGGAAGCAAGAAGGCGATATGCTCAAACAAACACATTCTCCTTCAGTGCAAAAACAAACTTCGCCGATGTGGTGCGTGGGCGCGGCACACCACACCAGGCTTCGGCACCTGTCCAGGCCACACGCAGTGAGCCTGTGGCGGGGCCACCCGCGCCCCCGTGTGGAGTAGCTAGCGCTACTCCGCAAACCCCGAAGGAGGCAACGCAAACCCCCGGGTCGGCGGGCCTCAAGACCTCTTCCCACAGGTCGAGGTCTAACTTGAAAACCAACGTGCCTCCTGCACGGTCGTCCAGCGCCTCTGCAGAGGCGATGGACACAACCCAAGGCAGCCCCGTGCCGTCCACGTTGGATGGACGACGAAGCTCCTTGGATCGACTGAAAAATTTCAGGTCCCGAGTCACGGGGCCAAATCCAAGTTAATTTCAGTTTTTCTTCACGCACACACAACATAAAGATGGCTTTCATAATACACTGGAACTGCCGAGGACTCGTAAATAACTATACAGATATCAAAGACATTTTAAACATGAATTCTCCTGTTGCTTTATGCCTGCAGGAAACCAATCTAGGTCCTCGGCACACAAACGTGCTAAAAAAAATACACTGTCTTCCGCCAGGACCGAGAAGGGGCGAGCAGACTCTCGGGAGGCGTAGCCATCGTTGTGCAGCCTGGAGTAGCAGCTTGCGAGCTCAAACTGAAAACTAGATTCGAAGCCGTAGCAGCCACTGTGGTTGCTCACAAAACCATCACACTTTGTTCCATATATCTTCAACCGCACCTCGAAGTAACGCAGCATGACTTAGAGAACCTTTTATAACAGTTGCCGGAGCCATACGTGGTAGTGGGAGATTTTAACGCACACTCTTGTTTTTGGGGCAGTGATAAAACCGATAGCAGGGGTCATGTCGTTGAGGATTTTATACTATATAATAATATTTCACTACTAAACACTGGTAAGTCCACTTATTGCTGACCTAGCTCAGGAAAAATGAGTGTTTTAGATTTGTCTTTTAGTTCTCCATCTGTTTTTAGCGATTTTAAATGGGATATTTTAGACAACCCCTACGGAAGCGATCATCTGCCTGTTGAAATCAGCCTGTCATCCCCACCATCAGTCATCCCGACAAAAGCACGGCGCTGGAAGCTTCATTTAGCAGACTGGCAACTTTTTAGAACACAAGTCACTTTAGAAAAAATTGTTTTAGAGAATCTTAATATCAATGAAATAAATGAAAAATTCACAACTTGTATTCTCACTGCCGCACACTCGGCTATACCTCAATCTTCAGGAATAGTACGGCAAAACCATAAAGTGTGGTGGACTGAAGATTGCAAAGAAGCAAAAAAACTGCAAAACAAAGCTTGGGGTATATTTCGCAGATACCCTACGCAGGATAACCTTATTAACTTTAAAAAAGCAAGAGCTAGGGCTCGGAACGTACGTCGAAATGCCGAAAAAGCATCATGGCAGAGCTTCGTTTCATCAATAAACAGCCACATCACATCAAAAAAAAAATATGGGAGCAGGTGCATAAACTAGATGGTCGTTACTCCCCATTCACGGTTCCTCTTCTGACGGCTCCTGGTGTGCAGACAAATATAAAAGAACAAGCAGATATATTAGGTGAACATTTTCCCACTATATCGAGTTCCTCTCACTACACAGAATCATTTTTAAAATATAAAAACACGGCCGAAAGACAGAGACTGCCGACAACAGGCAATGCTCACGAAGCATATAATATCCCAATTACACTACAAAAAATTAAGAGCGTACTTTCTTCCGGTAAAAAGACAGCACCAGGACCAAATGGCATTCATTACGAAATGCTCGCCCATCTGTCTGAACCTGCTGTGGTATCACTTCTGACATTTTTTAACAAAATATGGGTATCAGGAGAGATACCAGAGGCTTGGAAAAAAGCCATTGTGGTACCATTGTTAAAGCCCGGAAAGCTGCCTACATCCCCTGGCAATTACAGACCCATAGCCCTGACAAGCACACTTGCAAAATCCTTCGAAAGCGTTCTGAACATTAGGTTAATGTTTGTATTAGAATCCCGTGAACATCTTGAAATTCATCAGTGTGGGTTCAAAAAAGCATGCTCTACAACAGACCATCTTGTTCGCCTTGAGAACACAGTTCGAGAAGCATTTATACACAGACAACACTGCCTTGCGGTCTTTTTTGATTTAGAGAAAGCTTATGACACCACATGGAGGTTCGGCATTCTGCGGGACCTTGGAGACCTCGGCATACGTGGCAGGATGCTGAAATGCTTGAATGACTTTTTGTCCAACCGTTCATTTCAAGTACGGTGCCACTCTTTCTAGGAAGTTCACTCAAGAGAATGGCGTACCTCAGGGATGCATATTAAGCACTACGCTCTTCATAGTAAAAATCAACTCCCTAGCAAAAATAATTCCAAAGTCCATCATGTATTCAATCTATGTCGACGATCTACAGATTGCTTGCACATCCTCTAATGTTACATCGTGGGAAAGGCAAATACAGCTGACAGTAAACAGACTAACAACATGGGCAGATAAAAATGGATTCAAGTTTTCCACGCTAAAGTCAGTAGCTGTACTCTTCTCGCTTAGAAGAGGGCTCCACACTGATCCCACTCTTTTCCTGAATGAGGTGACATTACCAGTGAACAATGAACACAAGTTTTTAGGAGTAACTTTTGACAAAAAACTCACATTCCTGCCACACATAAACACCCTCAAAAAGAAAGCTTCTCAATCCCTGAATATAATAAAAGTACTGTCACGAAAATTTGGGGTTCCGACAGAACATGTCTTTTAAAAATTTACCGTTCTGTAGTACGCTCTACCCTTGATTATGGATGTATAGTGTATGGCTCAGCGAGACCATCATACCTTAAACGACTAGATCCAGTACACAACTTAGGTTTCCGTCTTTCCACCGGTGCATACAGGACGTCACCCATAAACAGTCTTTATGCAGAAACCAACGAACCATCAATTACAGACCGAAGAACCATGCTCACATGCTCGTACATTTTAAAAATCCGTTCGATGCCCAAACACCTATGTTACCCCATAGTCACAAAATGCCCATCAAGAACACTGTATAACAACAAGCCGCTAGCTATAAGACCACTCCTCCTGCGTTTTGAAGAGATGTGCCAAAACATCTGTGTTCTAGACACATTACCTGCCATTGCACCAAGACGAAATCCACTGCCTCCATGGTACAATTTTCCTGCAATTTGTGACCTCACTCTTACACACTTCCATAAAAAACAAACTCCACACCAACATATAATACAAGAATTCCTTGCACTGGAAGAAAAATACGATAGTTTTACGGATTTCTACACGGATGGATCAAAAACAGATGTTTACGTAGGAAGCGCAGTGGTACGAGGGAATTCGGAGAAAACAATAAGACTTCCACAGTGCACATCCATCTTCACTGCAGAAAGTTACGCAATCTGTATGGCCATAGAAAAAATAGTTAACGAGAACCTCCCAAACAGTATTATTTATAAAGACTCCTTAAGTGTAATTACAGCTCTCCACTCTGGAAATGCTATCACTCCTATACTTGGTGACATCATACACGACATAGTAACAGCCACAGCTAGAGGACAAAACATAAAACTCTGCTGGGTACCTAGTCATGTTGGAATAACAGGCAACGAGAGAGCAGATTTGTGTGCTGCTAAGGCTCATGGAAAGGAAATTAAAAAAGTAAGTATACCCTGTAATGACTGCATGAAATCAATAGAAAGGAAACTAAGGAAAAAGTGGCAGTCGGCTTGGAACAGTGAAGTAAAAAATAAACTGCACTTGATAAAACCAGTTTTAGGTGAATTAAAGTCGTGTGTGCACCAGGAACGTTTTAAAGAAGTTATCTTATGCCGTCTCCGAATAGGCCACACGCACCTTACACACAACTTTCTCCTTAGAAAAAAAGACAAACCTGTTTGCGAAGAATGCGGAGACGAACTTACGGTTAACCATATTTTAATATCTTGTGTTAAACTTGAAAAACAGAGAAAAAAGTACTTTAGTCAATTTTATAGAGAATGCATTCCTTTTCATCCAGCACTGCTGTTAGACGATAATGCCATTGTTAACATTCCTTCTATATTTAGCTTTTTAAAAGAAGCAGGCGTACTGGAAAATCTTTAATTATTGAACCACTGGCTCACTCTATTGCATGATACACCTCACCCACTTTCTCATTCATGTGAAGAAGGCTGAGGTTCTTACTTTATTGGTTGGGATCCTCGACATCCTTGGCCAGCCAAGGATGGCCGCTGAGGCTACCTGACCTTTTTAAAGCTTTTACCATTAGCCATTCCTAGATCTCGTCTTCTCCGTTATTACTAGGTAGTTCAACGTTTTAGGCCCTTTACACCACTGATCACTTTCTACATTTTTATTAAATCCCGCAGAAAACATTTTCCATACCTTGTGCTTGGCGCATGATGGCCTTAGCTGCCTATGTGCCATAAAACCCAACACAACACAACACAACTTTCTGACTTCTGGCACGTTTAAGATGTTGAACATCAATTGGGTGCTTTTGATGGTCGCGAACAGCACTGCACGTTAAAACTACAGATACAGACAGGGCTCAAACTGCCGATTTTAGTGCGCCGAAAGTTCATTTGATATGAACGGTTAAACAGAAACGGAAAATGAAAGTATCAAGTATAGTGGCCTCAGGGTTCTGAGTTAGCTTCTTTTCGTCTGTGGTTGATGGGCATGCATAAACGGTCTGGGTTTCCCCAAAATCGACGTTTCACTTCGTCAGTGTGACTGACGGTCACGCACGCACGTGCATTTATTTGATGACAGCGTGCAAAAGGTTTCAAACAACTGTCTTTTCATCTTATCCTGTGACCGAAAGATGACAGTGGTGTTATCGAACAATTGTTCGCACTTCTTGCACCTAGATCCGCAAGGTTGTCTGGCGTAGTTAAGAAGCCTCATAACCTGCGATGCTCCCGGAGCCTTTCATTCAGGCACCATCCCGTCTGGCCGACGCATGCCCGGCCGCATGGTAGCGGTATTTTATACACCCCTCCGGAAAAGCAAGGCATGAACTTTCTCGGGTGCTTTTCCCCACATGGGCTCTCACGGCTCGCTGGTTTCAGGTTTATCTTTGCACACAAACCCTTGAGTTTGTTTTGGTGCGGCAAATGCTACTGCGACATCATGCTGTTCGCCAGCTTTCTTTTGCCTATGGAAGACGACGTGCATGGAAGGCAACACCATAGGCCGCTTA
The DNA here is from genome assembly GCF_055824585.1 of Amblyomma mixtum. Lineage (NCBI taxonomy): Eukaryota > Metazoa > Arthropoda > Arachnida > Ixodida > Ixodidae > Amblyomma > Amblyomma mixtum. The sequence goes on from NC_143012.1 coordinate 8,072,089, forward strand.
TCGTTTTCCCGTTCTTTCTTGTTCTTTTGTCTTCCTACTACGACTGTCTTGAGGACACCGTCAGCCACCGTCAACTGGTCGCAGTGTAGCATGGACAGAGAGTTGAAAACCTTTTTCATGGTTTCAGAAAACGAAGGCAAGTGCATAACGGACCGGTCCGTCACGTTGACGAAGCGGGAAGTCGACTTCTTAAGAAAATGAAAAAAAAAAACTAGCAGCGGTTTAACTATGCTGCTCCGAATGATCGAGCAATAGCTGTTCTTGCTAGTCTGTCACGCGAATATTGTTGAACGACATGCGTTTATTTCCAAACCCGCAGTGGTGGCTGTGTGGTTACGGCGCTGGGCTGCTGGCCCGAAAGACGCGTGTTCGATCCCGGCCGCGGTGGTTGTGGTGAAAAACTTTAATATTCAAAGAGAGTTTGAGGGTCAAAAAACCGTGCTGCATGGTCGGTATCCTTAGTCCGGGACACCGCACGACGAGGCCCCGTCTCGCGCCCGCTTTACTAAAGCACTTTGAGACTCCAGTGTGAAGCAGTTGAGGAGGGCAGTCTCCCATGCCTCTCGGGTGGGGGTGGGGGAAGGGGGGAGGTGAGGATTCTGAGTACATGCCCACATCATGTTAAAGATATCGCAGATCTCTCCACAGTGCGGGCAGCGCCCATCTGTGTTCGGATCGAAGTGTTTTGCTATAGCAGGACAGAGAAGAGTTCCTGTCTGCAGGCGCCGCAGAGTTCGCTCCTCCGCCTTACTCAGCCCCTTGGCGGGTACTGGGTAGAGACGGTGGCTGTCGCAATAATGAATTAGGATTTCGCGGAACCGCAGAAGCGGTTTATGAGCTTCTGAGCCAGGAGAGCCAAGATGAGGAGCCCGGTGTGTGAGCGCTCGGGCGGCCGCATCAGCGGCCTCATTGTCTCGTAGACCCTGGTGGCCAGGAGCCCAGATCACTTTTGTGCGAGTTGGATCGGTGGGAGCGATAGAATTTTTCTTCTCCCTCGTCTTCCGTGCTCGCACCGCGGCTGCCGCTATGTTTCTATGCACTACTCTGCCCGCACTCCACCCTCACCTCTAGGGACAACTTCATGTGCGGACGCCGACACAGCCACGAAGCAGGGGAAAGGTGCCATTTACCGCTGTCGCTGTAAAATACAGTACTGTGCGCACTTGTGTTCAGGCCTCTGAGCGTAGTCATCCTGAAAATGCAGTAATTTGGGGCCAAGTCGCTTCCCTTCTTCTTGAAAGGTGCCAGACTTAGTTTGTGAAAATAACTCTAGGGACATTGTCATGATCGCTGGCCCATCTACTAAAATGAGAACGTGGCTTGGTGTGAAGCGGCACAGCATAAGGCAGAAATCCAGTGGGGCCTTCTAACGTGAGTGTGATTCTGGTTGATCAGCCACTCATCCCTTGAGTGTACTCGTGATTGGATGTCCTGGTGCTGTGCAGGGCGTGAAACTGGACACTTTAGTGCCGGCAGATTTTGCGTCCTTCTACACCTACAACGGCTCCATGACTTTTCCACCGTGCACCGAGGGTGTCAAGTGGGTGATTATCCCGGAAATGCGACTGGTTAAGGACGATACGGTAAGCCATGGAGTTTTAACGCCACGGCATTAAGGGTTTCCGAAAAGCGGAGAACCGGGCGTAGTTGGCGTCTTCGCATGTCTTCGCAGAAAAGCCGCAGTGGGCGAGAGGCTCGAGACGTCACATGTGAAGCAGTGGAATGAAAAGTGACCAACATTACAAAACATGATTAGAAGGTCACAACATTACCCAAACGTCATTATGACAAGCAAATATATAAAGTAAAATGCATTGCGTTGAAAAGAAGATTCATGCAGTTAGTCGGGAATCGAACACCGGACCCTTCGGGATGCGAGTCAGACACGGTGTCCATAAGCCAGGGAGGCGTGTTCATACTGTGTTTCCTTCCTGTTTCGTCCGTTTTTTTTGCGTACGACATTCTTTCAAAAATAAACACTGTCCGTGCTTGCGCGGGCATGGGGAGCGGCTGACGGGACCCATCAACGCTCTCGCCTTGGGCACTTAAAGGCGGAATGCTATGGGTGCCTGTGTGCTGTCTGATGAAAATGCTCGTTGAAGATCCCCAGGTGGCCGAAATTATTCCGGAGCCCTCCACTACGGCACCGCTTTCTTCCTTTCTTCTTTCATTCCCACCCCTACTGCTTTCTGTTCGGGTGTCCGCTGAGATATGTAAGACAGTTGCTGCGTCATTTCCTTCCTCAAAAACAAATTTTCAATTTTTGCAAATTTCTATTAGTGCCCTCGATTTTTTTTCGCTTTACTACGGTAACGTAATGAATCTTTACCAACGTAAGCAACACATATCCCTCTTCGTAGCATCTGCATCGTTCACACGTTGGCATCAACTACTGTAACAATGTATCCACCGCGACGGTGTTTTTGCAAAAGGACCTCTCAGGTCGAGGCGAAAAGCAGTCCTCTCTGGACTTGGCTCTCTTAGCAACAGCGTGAATGTCGTTTTTATCGCTGAGAGCCCAGAGTGCTTAATCATTATCAAACTAAACCAAACTTTCTGTAAGTGCCCCTCACCTCATCCCAATAGACGATATGCGAAATTGCTTGGTGGTCTGGCAACACCGCGCCCTCAAATTCCGGTTTCCATCTTGGTTCCGGCGAGCTCGTCGAGCTGGTGCATTGTTTGCTATGCGTACATTCTTGATATCGATATAGCTGTCATGAATCTTGCGTGTGAAATTTCAGCAGGCAAGCTTCAGCAGCTGCGTTGTTTTCACTGCTGATCTTTTACCAAATGTAGGTGCTTTCAGTAAGCGCCAACTTCCTCCTACCGCGTCCTGAGCTTCGCTTGAAGTCTGGCGCTGATGATAGCCAGAATCGGCACTGGGAAGTGTGTTGGCAAGTCGAACTCTGCGCCACTGTCATTTTAATTCGCGCATTAAAGCACCGGTTCAAGCATCACGCATTATCATGGCTATTTTATTCCCAGGTGGACGCGATTTCATCTGGTGGGGTAGCGAGCGGTCATTTTGCGCTGAGTGCACAGATGTCTTGACAAACTTCTGTGACAGTGTGAACTCTCGTTCGCACCGACGCCAGGAGCTTCGTGCATTGCAGTATATTCACACAGGACCCTCGACCAGCTGCGTAATGTGATTCCTTTAAGGCCGATTCACACGACGGACCGTTCGCCCGCGGCCCGCGCACTACGTGTTCATGCGTCAGCACATTTAGAGGCGCGCTGCCGGCCCTGAGAGGCCACGGCCGGCAGAGCGCCTCTAAATGTGCTGACGTATGAACACGTAGTACGCGGGCCGCGGACGAACGGTCCGTCGTGTGAATCGGCCTTTAGGGCAACGTGCAATGCACATCCGCGGTTTTCAACGTCACCGTTTCAGAGCCCGGCGCCGCCTGGTTTTCGCCGCAATTCGTTGAAACCGCGTCTTGCTTAAGATGCAGTTGAAGCGAGTATTGCGATGTTGTCAGTCGATATTAACAAGAGGAAAGTGGGCACATATAATTCAAAATATTGTAAGCAGAAACGCAGTTTTTTTTTTTTTTTCAGATAAGCACTGAGCTACCGCGGCGGCTTGATTAGAGAAAGAGCGTACAGCTGTAGGTGCCTGCACGGACTCGATACGCTGGTCAAGCTGTGTATGCGGGGGTGAAATTCGCATGTTCGGTTGCCTCCGACACTTAATTCGCTTCCTCCCAAACCTACACAAATTTCTTTGTTGCGAAGCAAGCTGTTGCAACTTGCCACAACGATAATAGAATCTGATAGCCTGAAGCGTTTTCAGAACAATGATGCACGTACTTCCTAGCTTGGAAATTCGCCCCGCCTTCACAATAAAGTAGCTATACTTTTTTTCAGGCTTTCGCCGCCGGAGGTATCGAATGCATAGGAATCCTCAAAAAAAGCATTCGCACCTCAGTTTTTATACGTATGATGTATTGCTTCACAAAGACCGCGCATAACATATGCGGGCGCGATCACGTACGACATTATAAGAAAACAATGTGTGGGATCTTGCAACAACCCCATGGTCCAGGGAGATTGCTCGCCCTTCCAAAACTAATCGAACACGGGAAAAACTTAACTGAACACGTAACAAACTAAGCAGTAATGTGCGTGTGGTTCTTCGAGTGCGCTTAGTACGCCACAGCATGAGCAATCGAGGTTTTTAGATGGAGCGCACTGAGTGCCCATGGCCGCGATTTACCTGCACACCAATGAACGTGCTTCTCCGCGTCTGGAATACACGCTTGAGGAACACAGGCGTAGGCTCGCTCAAAGAAATTACCTTCTCTATTACGTTGCTCAAGTATGCGTCTACATATATTCACTCCCGACCGGAGAGTTAATAAGTGCACTAAATCGTCTTCTAATTTTGATCAGAGACAACAAAGGCTGTGGTCCGTATCTTAATGTAAACACAAATCATCTAGAAAGCTTTGTGAAAAATAAGCGCACAAAGCGCAAGCTGTGCACTGAATGGCGTGCTGACACACGATACCTCACATGGCATTTGCTGTTACTAAAACGTTGGGACCGAGTCAAGAAAAAATAGGAAAGCGAAAAGCTGTAACGCACCTAGTTCTGGCACGCATCGTAGTTTCTTTGCATAGTGGACAGCATAGCGCAAGAGCGCATCGTCATTCCACTTTTCAAACGAAGCACAGCCGTTTTAACCCAACGCAGGGCAGCGGTTTCGTTTTCTGTACCGAACCAACATGGAGGCCTTAGTTCTCGGAGCGCCGAGAGAAGGCGCTGCGCATTTCGCATATGGCATAGGGGATTATGGCATAGGGCTTTATGGCATAGGGCTTTATCGCATAGGGCTTTATGGCATAGGGCATTATGGCATAGGGCATTATGGCATAGGGCATTATGGCATAGGGCATTATGGCATAGGGCATTATGGTGGTACAACAAATATGAAGTACTAAGAGGTATTTGGAAAGGAATAATGGTGCCGGGACTTACTTTCGGCAATGCGGTTCTGTGCTTAAGGGCAGAAATGGTTGGTTGGTTTATGGGGTTTAACGTCCCAAAGCGACTCAGGCTATGAGAGACGCCGGCAGAAATTCAGTCGAGATTAGACGTAAATCAGAGAGCTGTTGGAAGATTAGCACTAGGCGCCCACGGCAAAACCACAAATGAGGCAGTACAAGGGTATATGGGCTGGGCATCGTTCGAAGCACGGGAAGAAGTAAAATACTATGTGAAGAACGCCTGAGGAAATTGGACGATAGCAGGTGGGCAGCTAAGGTATTTGAATAATTATACAGAAAGAGCGTTGACTCATAGTGACGGAAAAGAACTAGAAAACTAACCAGTAAGTATGCCGGTCATGAGGACGGAGAAAGAAAGAGCGTTAAACGACAGGTTAAAAACGCGGAAGTTAAATATTGGATGAATTCAATGGAAAAGAAACATAGTGTAGAACTATATTGATACTGGAAAAGGCAGATCAGGAAATAATTTTTCTATGATAACTCAGGAGGCAGTGCCCTGCCTTTTGAAGCTAGATCAGGGCGTCTTAGAACGCGCAGCTACAAAAAGAAATTTAACGAAGAAGATGACACATGTGCAGTGTGTGGTAGATCTGTGGAAACAATTGAACACCTCATAATCAAATGTGATGGTATCCATCCGGATGTCGATGCAGGCACAGTCACTCTTCCTGAGGCCCTAGGGTTTAAAGAAAACAATGGTTACGTTAATAAATCTGCACTGGAAGTTATCAAAAAGCGATTCGAGGATTGGTGGCTGAAAAGCAGAGATGTGACATAACGTAAGAAGTGTAGGAAACCGTAGACAAAGATGCTAAAAAAATAAAGAAAGAAAAGCTGAGCATGGTGGCAATTGCCACCACCCCGTTTCAAAGTTTCAAAGGGGGCGTTGCTATCCATCCATCCATCCATTTATCCATCCATCCATCCATCCATCCATCCATCCATCCATCCATCCATCCATCCATCCATCCATCCATCCATCCATCCATCCATCCATCCATACATCCATACATCCATACATCCATACATCCATACATCCATCCATCCACCCATCCATCCATCCACCCATCCACCCATCCATCCATCCATCCATCCATCCATCCATCCATCCATCCATCCATCCATCCATCCATCCATCCATCCATCCATCCATCCATCCATCCATCCATCCATCCATCCATCCATCCATCCATCCGTCCGTCCGTCCGTCCGTCCGTCCGTCCGTCCGTCCGTCCGTCCGTCGTCTATTCTCGGTAATAAATATCATAGACGCAAGAAAAACTGCTATTCAAGCAAAAAACTTTATATTGGCAAGCACATTCCACGCCCGGGAAGTGACCGGAGGTAATTAGTCCAGCTTCGCTAGAGAGTATAAGCCATACGCCGTGTGGCTCAGTGGTTATGGTGCTCGGCTGCTGACCCGAAAGACGTGGGCTCGGTCCCGGCCATGGCGCTCGAATTTCTATGGAGGCTAAATTCTAGAGGCCCGTGTACTGTGCGTTTTCAGGGCATGATAAAGAATCCCAGGTGGTCGAAATTTCCGGAGCCCTTCAGTACGGCATCACTCATAGCCTGAGCCGGTAACCTAGGCCATTAATTTCCTTCCGTTAGGTTGGATAAATAACGCATGTCGAAGCAGAAATATCCAATGCTGGGGAATATGAAACTTCAGTCTAGGACTGCTCTTGAGATGGTTCAAAATAACTCTGCGCGTTTCATCCTCACTAATTACAACCGCACTGCAAGCATAACTACTATGAAATCTATTCTTTCTCTTCCATTGCTGTCACTAACTGGTGAAGGGCAGGGTTAATTGGAGAGACATGGGAGAGGCCTTTGCCCTGCAGTGGGCGTAGTCAGGCTGGTGATGATGATTATGATGATGATGATGATGATGTCGTGATGATGGTACATTGAGGTTGGCCCTTCGTCAACAGAGATCACATGGCACTTCATATACGGGGTCACATATGTTCATGTTGAGCATTCGCACTGTAAAGAAATGCAGCACGCAGTGAATCGCGAAGATTTAACGAGGATTTAACGAAAGTGCTTCGCTCTAGCAGACGCATCGTTGGTTTCTGTGAAGCATTTCGACGTGTGAAAACGTGAATGACGGTCTCCTAACTATCGCCCTTTCTGCGAAGTATTCCTGTTTTTGTGCATCTATAGTTTGGTTTATGGGCGTTTAACATTCCAAAGCGACTCAGGCTACGAGGGACGCCGTAGCGAAGGGCTCCGGAAATTTCTATCACTTGGGATTCTTGAATGTGCACTGACATCGCGCAGTATACCAGCCTCTAGAATTTCGCCTCCAACGAAATTCGACCACTGCGGCCAGGATCGAATCCGCGTCTTTCGGGTCAGCAGCCGAGCGGCGCAACCACTGAGTCACTGCGGCGGCTGTTTTCAAACACCTATGAACGCATACTTAGGTACAGGGTCGTTCAGTATGATGGGGAACTCGCGAACGCGTGGCCACCGCACTACGCAAAGTGCTAGACAGAATTGGCGACACCAGGCGCACGCGCAGAAAGAACCGGTGAAGCTTTGGACGGCGGTCCTTCGCGAAGCACTCCGGCCACGTGCTCGTGTGTTCCCATTCATATTGAGCGACCCTGTACGAAACTGCATGCATTCTCTGAATGGTACATATTGACAGCTCTTGTTGATGTATATCACTTCCTGCCGCTAAGGTGATCCTTATTTTTCGTTCAACGAAACGGGCGATGGAAGGATTTTGCTTCAGACGCAGGTCATGTGTGACCATCTACTCTTGGCTGTGCCTACAAATTACTACTCTGTACACCCAAAAGCTGCAAAATAGAGTACAACAGATTGTTTACTCTCCGAGAGAGTACCAGTTTATACCCTACTCTTTGTGTATACGTATATACCTACCTGCCATAGTATATTCGTGCCTCAAGTTATATGCGATTTATTTTTTTATTTCAGCTGTCTGCACTTGTTAACGTCGCACCCATGTCAGGCTTCTCGGTATCCAAGCAGGATCCAGGGAAGGAGCATGACTTTAAGGTTCACAAGCGTAAAACTTAATAAAATTCATTTCTAGCTAACATCCATGCCGGTGCTTTGTTTTGTAGTGTAGTTTGAGTTGGTTTCTTTAGAAACTAGAATGTTAATCGAAATGTGCCCGAGCCATGCTATGACACATGCGTTGAAGAGAAGCGTGGAAATCGTAACTGTGGTGTAGCAGCTTCGGAAGTTAGTGGCAACGAAGATAGAAGCCTGAAGCCACCGATGACCTGCTACCACCTGTAATCAATGCATCAATGATCCCCACCGCTTCCAACCTCGGTAAAAGGTCGCCACGTATCGCCATTTCCATGCTGCCACTACCAAGCTTCTCGGTCCACGAATATGCCAACCTCTGTTACTCCCCGCTGACTCAAATCAGTGATCCGTTTTCAGAACTGCCTACTCGCACGCGATGCAAGACCCAGCACGATGCTGCTTCGCTACGCCAACGATGAAGTAAGCGACATACAAGACATTTCACCTAAAACTGTAAGCCGTCTTCAAAACAGGGCTTTTCGATTTAGAAGAGCGCTTTTTTCGGCACAGCGTTGTCGTCGGTGAAGTGCGTCAGATTGCAGCTATGCCCTGGCTGGTCAACTGATATCTAGTATAGTTCACTTCTAATTCGTAAGTAATATCCATATCAGTTCTTAAATTTTCGAAAATTCTTTTCTCGTCGCCGCTGCAGCGCAAGCAATATGGGGATCGCACACGACTGAAACCGCGTGACCAGAAAGAGCGCTAACCACGCCCCCAGCGCACGTCACACACCAGCGCGCCTGTCACGTGCTCGCTGCGTGCTCACCGTCCCCAATTGGCCGCTGCGAAAAAAGCACGTCACACCTGCGCCGCTGTGTGACACGCACGTAGCCATGGCTAGTGCCCTTTCTGACCGCACGGTTTCGCCCATGTTCGGCCCCAGAATTCCTTCCGCTGCAGCAGCGACGAGAATGTCTTGTTCCAAATTCTAAAAACTGGTATATTACTTACGGAGGGCTATGATCCTTTCACTAAATAAGGAGCTTAAAAGCAGTAGTTAAAAAGCTAACTGCTCAGTATTAGTTCGTCGAATACAACTTAAGTGCGCAGTGAAGTTCCGCTCACATTTAGGACCCTCGCACAGAATTCCTCCACGACAAAAAAAAACATGGCTGTTGTAAAATTTTCTTGTTACCTAAACAAAGAGCTGACCACCAGAAAACGAAGAGGCTGACAATCCGCGCTTGAAGCTTCCCGGACGTGCAGAAGCCTTGCATTCCAGGTGTCCGATGAGGCGTAACTGAGGGTCGTATCGTTGCTGTTTGCGAACGGGTCATTGATACTCACAGAAAGGCGTCGCCATGGTCTCTTCCGAGTCAACACCGTCTCACGACAGGCAGTCGGCGTCAGAATTCTTGCGTCCTAAATTGCTGACCACGGTGACCCCGAACTCCTGGAGTCGCATGTTCCAGCGAGCGACACGGCCCGTGTAGTCTTTCAAATTAGCCAGTCAGCATGAAGCGATGACAAACTTGAATGTCCTTCTGTACTGGTGAGGGGCAGAATTTCCATGTAGCCGAAATTGCAAGGAACTTATCACCGGCCGTCGCATAGTTGACCATGGCTTTCGACAAGAAGCGGCTTTTGTGGACAAGATCTCTGTCCCGTCTTCATGGACGAGTACGGCGCCTAGACCCATGCTACTTGAAAAATTGTCAGTAGGGGTGTGCGAATATCAAATTTTTCGAATACGAATCGAATACGAATACTTGGTTCCGAATATCGAATCGAATATCGAATAATCAAGGACAGACACAACCACTGCAAAACATTATTTGAGCACCCAAGAACATCACAGTTCAACTATCAGTGATGAAATGAACACAAAAGGTTTGTGTGGCTGCACAAAAAGTACCAAAGTCTCAAACATTATTCTCAGAAGAGTGGCAATATCAGAGAAGATGGCTAGTATACAGCATTGATTAAGGCTAGCTCGCCATAAGCCCAGAAGGGCGTTGCTGGGATGAACATAAAAGGCTGTCGTGAAGGAAAACCGGCTGCCCCACATGATCAGGCAGAAATAGTTCCCTTCTAGCTGAAACGACTTCTCCTGCCAAAGAAAATGCCCTCTCACTTGGCACTGACCTGGCACATATTGCGAGGTATTTCATCCACAGCTCTGACTATACCAGCTTCACAGGTATAGCCACAAAGAAGCTCACCAGCGCAGTCAGCTACTGCATGACCCAACGTTACGCATTGCTCTGGGCGCCGCCAAGTTGTGTCTCTGTCGATAGGACTTGCGGACCGAAATGAACGCCGGTGCTCGCAATATAATATTCGGCTAGATACGAATATTCGCGTCGGGTCGAATATTCGAAACAAAACGAATACTTGGATTTCGAATCGAATACGAATACTAAATATATAATATTCGAATTATATTCGAAAATATCGAATATTCGCACACCCCTAATTGTCAGTGGTATAGCTCTGGTTAAACCTGGTAAATTGCGTAAGCAATGGTGCGCGCGTTCATCTGGCGATTCTTCGGCGCGTTGCCTTCGCCTGGTAGCATTGCGGCGTCCCTTAGCAGTCAGGTGTCGAGATTCATCAGTGACCGATGATAAAATTTTTGTCAATCAGCACCTGTGTCCGGCAATGAAACGCCCCTTCGGTGCTGTAAATGCCGCGAAAAAGGAACGAGGATGGTAACACGCCTGTGTCAAGAATGGAAAAATCTACGTTCGCCAAACTGAAACATCAACAGTTATACCTATCACTAGCAAGGATCAGCTGTCCAAAATTGCTTAGAGTGTTCCAGCTTATCTGTACAGCTTGCATGCTGTAAACATGGATTTTCTACCACAACCAATTCATGAATTGGTCAGAAAGAAAAAAAAAACCTGCCCTATCTTTTTTTCATCAAAACGTCCGACCTTTAAGAAACAAAGAAAATGAAATGCAAAGTCTTTCACTGTGCTCATGCTTACTGAAACATGGTATGAACGCGAAACGGCTATATTCTTCCCATCTGGCTAGCAATGCTTCTATCGAAATCGTGACGACAAAAGAGGCGGTGGTGTTTCTATGCTGGTAAAAGATAACCTGCTGTGTGATACCGAAGAGAAATTCTGTGCTGTCACTCCTGATTTTCAAGTGCTTACCTGACAACGCCTTGACAATATGTTTTGCGTGGACTACAGACCGCCAGCTGGTACATTTAGCCGTTTTTTGGCCTTCCTTAAGAAACTTTTGCAATATGTGACGGGGCAAAAAGTGCAGATCTTCTTAGATGGAGACATGAATGTAAACATGATTGTAGCTACTCCTTACCAGAAAGACTTAAGCCTTACTTAAGACTTAAGACTTGGCCTATCTAATGTAATCACCTACCCAAAGCGTATCACAGAACACATTTCTACATTATTAGACGTATTTATTACCAACGTTAACATAGACACTATATTTACTGGTACTGTTTGTACAGGTATAAGTGATCATCTGGGAACCTTGCTATTCGTAGACAAGCAATTTACCATAAAGTGGAATGAAGCAAAGCCCATATACAGTCAAGTTATTACATCTTTGCGTCTTGATTCATTCCGCCAAGAAGTTAAAAAACAAACATAGGATGCAGTATATGAATGCCGTGAGAGCAACGCAGCGTATATTAACTTCCTTAAGAGTATACTTAATTATACTTAAGAATATATACCACCAGCATTTTTCAGTAATAAAAGTAAAAAAGCCAAGGAGAGCGCGAAAACCATGGTTAACGAGAGAACACCTTAAAATGGTCAAGCATAAAAATGCGTTGTATGCCAAATCTGTAAGGACTAAAGATCTAAATATACTTGCAGAATTTAAGAGCTACCAGAATGAACTTACGTCTACGCTGAGGAAAGCTATTGATTCATACTTAATAGATATGTTCCATGCCGAATCCACACTGCGGCCAGATGCAGCTTGGCGCAAGTTGAACTCTTTGGTGCGTCCCGGTACTCCTACGCTTACACTTGGCACCTTTAGGCATGAGGAAAAAGAGCTCTCCTTGCAAATTGATCTCGGCAGACCAGTAGCAATCACTGCCTTTACATAGATTTTTCTGCGCACTTTAGACGTCCGCACAGTACCTTGATTCTACGGGATGTGTAAAAAAAAAAAAAAACAGCCGTCGAATCAGCTGATTTTTTTCTAGCTGCCATGTTTACGATGGCTGAATATGTGGGTGGATGGATAAGGCTGAATCCTTTGAATCGGGCGGCAGCTCACGCTACCTAGCAGACGCTTTTCCAGCGTCAGCGCACCCTCGGGGCAGCAAAATTGACTGAAGAGCAAACTTAATTGCAAAACTGAAGACGCTTTTTGTATTGCTTCATGTTAGGTTTGAAAAATAGTTTGTTAGGAAAATAAAACATTGTTTCTTTTATTAACAGCGTGTTTACAGTAAAATGTTAGCATACGGTCCCTTATTGTGCAACTAAATGCTTCCTGGGCATAGCCCCGCTACTAGCCACCGCAACCTCGCTGCTAATTGGTTGATTCCGCGGTCAGCGTCTCGCGGTGTCGTCATTTTCATGTCACAGCCTCAAAATTGTGACAAAAATTGAGAGTTACTTGTAATCGCACCCAAGGAATGTTCCAAGGAAGTGGTTCTCTGCTGTCTCTGAATAGGCCACACACACCTTACACACAACTTCATACATACAAAACAAGACAAGCCAGTGTGTGAGCAATGCAGAGAAGAGCTGACAGTAAATCGTGTTGTATTTTTGTGCAGGAAACTGGAAACAGTGAGGAAAAACAGCGAGGATTTTGTTATATTGCACAAAGAACACATACCATTACATCCCACATTGCTCTTAGGTGAAGATGTTCTTCTTGGCTAATGACATGTTTTTTTAAGTATTTAAATAGAGCAGATGTATTAAAGAACTGTAGATTCCATGAAATATAGTCAGTTTATTACAACAGACCTTTTTAACCTCACCTCAGCAACTTTCGCATTCCTAAGAAGGCTGAGGTCTGTTTTAAGCCTCGACATCCTTGCCCAGCCAAGGGTGGTTGCTGAGGTTCCCCGACTTTCGTTAAAGCTTATGCTATGCTATTAGCCATGTCTAAAACTTTTGTCCTTTGTTATCACTCTGTAGTACGAAATAGCTTTTTATGTCCTTTACACCAACGTTGTCGTACAGTTTTTGTATAAATTTTCGCACAAAATTTTTGATACCTTGAGCTTGCCGCATGATAGCCGTAGACACTTATGGGCCACTAAACGTAACACAAACACATATGATGTTCATGCCTACGACACTTCCTTGATTTAGGAGACCATCCTTCGCACAGATGTCGGTGTAGAATGAACTAAACAAGCTAACGAAAGTTTGTCATTGAATGTAACTTTGTGCCAAAAAAATACGTAAATATTACTCTTTTAGGTCACATCCCAAGCAACCTTTAAGTGAAAGTTGGCAAAGATTTGCGCTCGAACGTTCAGCCGCTAGTGTAATTTAAGAATTTTGAAGAATTGTAAACACGGTTTCTGATATACCTACATATTTACAGCTCACCCTTTTTCGCTCCTTTGGGCATCCCATTTGGGACTGTTGGTCTTTTACATCGCTATTGCCCGACTTTCCCCACATCCGTTGTTACGCTCAACTTCAACTCCTCTTCATATTTTTGATGAACTACGGCATTCTGGTTTGGTTTGGTTTTATGGGCTTTAACGTCCCAAAGCGACCAAGGCTATGAGAGACGCCGTAGTGGAGGGCTCCGGGAATTTCGACCACCTGGGGTTCTTTAACGTGCACTGACATCGCACAGTACACGGGCCTCCAGAATTTCTCCTCCAAAGAAATTTAACCGCGCGGCCGGGATCGAACCCGCGTCTTTCGGGTCAGCAGCCGTGCACCATAACCACTGAGCCACCGCGGCGGCCAACTACGGCATTCTGTTGCGGGCCATTAACAACAGAAAACACACACAAGTTGCTCGTCATGCTAAAGGGTTCCATTCGAATTATAGTTACATCCTACAGCTCATTTATTCAAAAACTGAATATTATTCGCGTCCACACAATGTATGGTGTAAGATTATGTAAATTTTACAGTTTAAACTTTATAAAGAACATCCCAAATCTCGCTGACCTAGTCGAGTTTGCCGAGTGCGTGGTATGAAACGTCGTTTATGACCACACAGTTTGCCATAGTTCGACATTTGTTAACTTCCCAGGATTCAGGCTGGCGTTTGTAGTTTGAAATGTCGTTTCAAACCACACATGCCAACCTAAATCCTGGAAAGTTAACAAATGTCGTACTAATTATGGAAAACATATGCCAAAATTCTTTTCGCCTGCTACAATATATCAGCTTTTACAAGACATGGATGCTGCGAGACTGTCCGTGAAAAAGTTGCGCGATATCTTTATTTACATACACGTGCATTTTCTACTTGTAATATTTTGTTAACTGGTCATGTTTTGTCTGTCCATGGCTTCTTTCTTTCTTCGCAAATACGATATTAAGCGTTTCATGATAAGCTTTGTTCTTTTTCTTCTTTCCTCGTGTATACCTTGTGCTTACGTGTAGTTTGTATATGCGGTGTCATCTTTCATTGCCCTATTTTTGTCTATTTTTTATTGACGTATGTATGTTGTCCAGTGTAGCATTTGCCATTCCTGCTGTAACAGAATGAATGCACTGGCCTAGTCGAGCCTTTTCGGCTTTTTGCCTTTGCACCAAACAACACCTGATGTTGAACAAAGATAATGATGATCTGTACTAATAAAAAAATGGCTGAGGCTTAACTTGGTTAAGCCTGGAGAATGCGAAGCATCATCGTGTCGCGTAATTTGGAGGCGCACAACCACAGCGACGGCACGAGGTGGGCCCCCGTTTCTCCACTGTCGTGACGTCATCGTGTCACGTGGTGTGACGTCATGTATCACGTGATTTGGAGGCGCACAACCACAGCGACGGCGCGAGGTGGGCCCCCGTTTCTCCACTGTCGTGACGTCATCGTGTCACGTGGTGTGACGTCATGTATCACGTGATTTGGAGGCGCACAACCACAGCGACGGCGCGAGGTGGGCCCCCGTTTATCCACTGTCGTGACGTCATCGTGTCACGTGGTGTGACGTCATGTATCACGTGATTTGGAGGCGCACAACCACAGCGACGGCGCGAGGTGGGCCCCCGTTTCTCCACTGTCGTGACGTCATCGTGTCACGTGGTGTGACGTCATGTATCACGTGATTTGGAGGCGCACAACCACAGCGACGGCGCGAGGTGGGCCCCCGTTTCTCCACTGTCGTGACGTCATCGTCTCACGTGGTGTGACGTCATGTATCACGTGATTTGGAGGCGCATAACCACGGTGAAGGGCTGAAGTGGTAGCTAAAGTAGTATGCTTCGCATAAAAAAACCTCATGAGACATCGCCACCGAGCTCCACGTTCATCACGACCCCCAGAGAAACAAGGCCGTTCTACTTTTCCTTCGTAGCTGTAAGAACATCTGAGCATCTAATTTATTACGGAGCCCTGGTGAAATTGTAGAAGGAGCGCGAACAGGAGGGCCGTGTTTCCAAAACAAGCACGGAAAAAGTCTTGCTGCCATAGTTCGGGGTCATCTTTTACTGTGTTTCGGACATACAAAACATTGAAATCCCATAGGGTCAAACACGTGTGCTCCTTAGAACAGCTTTCGATCAATCCGCGAAGAATGCTGGGAAACGAGGATAGCGCATATCCTCTTCCTTGGGGACGGCCTGCTTCCCGTCTCCAGTTATTTGGGACGACTCTCCGTGCGTTCGTTACGATAAAATTTGGAATCAATGTATCTGCACAATTTACTTGATGGCAACGCAGGCATAAAAATGCGGAGACTTTCACCGAAGACCACGCCATCGATTACTAAAAACTTATATATGTATTCATTATATACATTAAAAGACACTGTGTCGGGGGTATTACATGGGGAGAGGGGACGTATGCATTACAGAGTTGGAACAAATTCTAGATACAGCAGGCTGCTTGCCCCACATTAAAATTTCAATAAAGCATGTAGCAAGATAAGACCTCACGATTATAAAATAACAAGCTTAATGAATATGAGGTGACAGCTGCAGTCTTGATCTATGTTCTTCGTTTTGTTTGATATTGCCGTCCCTGTTTTATACTGTAGAGCTCGTTGCACGTATTTTTTTTTTTGATGAGCATTGATTCCTATTTTGGTTAATGATATTATGTGAAATAATATGGCAATGTTTGAAGTTGGTGTTATGTTCTGCAGATATTGGTCTTCATATAAATTTAGCGCGCTAGCAGTAAAACCCACAATCTTCGATTTCGCTGATGAATGTCTGTCCGAAGCCTCTCTCCGTGACCTTGGGGTTGCTCCAGAAGAGAAACAAGAGTCTCACAAGCCCCACCGGTGGCACCACCAGCCATCGTAGGGCAGTGGCGCACCGCTTAACCAAAGCACGACTGCGATAGGAATCGTACGAGGACTCCCAGCGATCTATGAATGCTCAGTATAGAAAATCACTAGTAACGCATATATGCAGATTAACCCATTAAAGCTAACGCGTCATGCGCTAAAAATCTGTAACATGCAAGCGAAAACGCTAGCGACTCCTGCCGCTGCGGCTCAAAATCCTGTTATGAGTTCCCGCGACGGCTCGAGCGGCGAAGTTGCAACAAGTTGAAAGCTTTCGGCTGCGACGCGCCGCTCAACCGCTCGATTCGCTCAGTCCCTTGCATTTGAAGGAGCCTTAAGGAGGAGCTTTCGTCTGATTTTATCTGTCTTTATCTGAAGCATACTTGACCTCATAAACGAAGCCTCGAACCGAAACCGAAGCGAAACCCGAAGTGCTAGTGCACCTAATTCGGATTTGGCATAACTATGCTGAATGATCTGCAATTTTTTTTATTAAGCATGAAATGCTTTTAGCTCCCGTTGTCGGCAGTGTGGTGACGTCACGCCGAGACCGAGAGTCAACATCCGGGCACTGAATTCCGCTCATCCGGGCAATGAAACGAGAGCATACGGGCACTGAAACGAGAGCATCCGGGCACCGTACGAGATTTAACGAGACTCTCTAAGCCCTCCTACCGGACCGGCGTACAAGCGCCGGTAGGTTCGCACCGAACGTGTGATGGTGTTCCTCCCTTCCTGTAAGGTGCGGTTCGGGTGTCCACCGAGATGACATAGAATTACTGCGATATTTTCTTTCCTCAAAAAGCGTCGCGTTCAAAGGGCAAGGCATCGCGCCGAACGGGTGGCGGCGTTCCGTGGACTGCCTGGCAGCGCTACAACACGCTGTCGCGTTCCACTCCTAAAGGCGTAGCTTAAGCGAAATTAATTACAGTTAAATAGTATTTAGTCATCAATCAGCAATTGG
This sequence comes from Amblyomma mixtum, assembly GCF_055824585.1. Taxonomy (NCBI): domain Eukaryota; kingdom Metazoa; phylum Arthropoda; class Arachnida; order Ixodida; family Ixodidae; genus Amblyomma; species Amblyomma mixtum. The sequence goes on from NC_143012.1 coordinate 8,089,532, forward strand.
TCACTAATTAATAATTTGTCATTACTTCGTCATCAAATATGTGTGACGTAATTCAGTTGGTTAGTTTATGGGGTTTAACGTCCCAAAGCGACTAAGACTATGAGATACGCCTAATGGAGGGCTCCGGAAATTTCGACCACCTGGGGTTCTTTAACGTGCACTGACATCGCACAGTACACGGGCCTCTAGAATTTCTCCTGCAAAGAAATTCTAGCCGCCGCTGCCGGGATCGAACCCGCGTCTTTTGGGTCAGCAGCCAAGCACCATAACCACTGAGCCACCGCGGCGGCTTGACGTAATCCAATGGTGACGTCACCAGTGTCACATAGGCAAAGTGGTACAAATAACTGAGGAATGAAAACAACGATTACAAAGATGAAAGTCAAACAGAAACCGGATACAGCTGACGAGGCAGGGCGCAAGAGATTCCCCAGACACTCACAGGAAACGATTGCGTCGACATGGATCAGTGCACAGTATGTGTGGTGTGTACGTGTGTTGAACACTAGACCCATTTCAAGATTTTGACTAGTACCATCTACAACCAATGTGTTATGCCCGTAAACATTTCATGCTTACTCTACTCTCTGTTACCCGAGAGGCAGAGATTTTTTTTTTACTACTCTGAAGGGCAGGAGACAATTGCCAACGTACCAAAAAATGAGTGGTATTCCTATATAGAAGCGACGATGAAAAGGAAGCGTAAAAAGAAGACTGGCGCGTGTTTCGTGCCCGACCTGGATCGAGCAACTCTGGCCAATCCCCGCCGTGGGTATGTGCCATCGCTTCGGAGGCAACACCACCGCCAGCCGGGCGCACTTGAGGACAGCAGAAGGCGTTCGAAGCTCGTCCAGTTCGGTCACGGATTCCTCGACTCTGCAACATGGCCTCGTTGCTGACGTCCGTCGAGGGTCCCCTGTCATGGCCGCCTACTCCACGGCTCCGGTGAGCGTCTTAGTCGTCGCAAATACGACTTGGTCGTATTTGCAAACGATGACTGGGAAGACACGTTACTCTGACGCGGTAACCAAAGCGCGCACCTACCTCTGCAGGTTTCTAGCGTCTTGTCTTCGCTGTGCGTTCGGATCTCTCCGGGCTGCCTGCGGGCATACAAGGATCAGCGCTGAGCTAATCAGGCTTTCATAACCGAAGCGAAACGGAGGATTTGGACAAACTGAGAGCCGCGGTGGCTTAGTGGTCCTACTGCTCGGCTGCTGTCCCGAAAGACGCGTGGTCGATCCAGGCCGCGGCGGTCGCACTTCGACGGGGGCGAAATGCGTTTCGATGGGGGCGAAATGCTAGAGACCCGTGTACAGTACGCTTGCCGCGCAGGTGGTCTAAATTATCCGGAGCCTTCCGCTACGACATCCCTCATAGCCTGAGTCGCTATGGGGCGTTAAAATCCCATAAATCCTAAAACATTTCTCTTTTTTTTCTTTCACTTCCACCTTCCTTCCACAGTTACCGCGCCGTTCATTTATTCATAACCAGTCATTGAACAAACTGAGAAACCGAGGACGTAATGTCACATGGCACGATTGAGGCCCATAGCTATTAAAAATACGTCATATCAGAAGCGCTGCAATTTGACATGAACACAAGGAGACATACTAGGCCAAGCGCTGCTTACAACTGATTCCACCTGAAGAAGGCGGATGAGTGGCTCCTTCTCCGCCTTCTCACCAATACACTGCTGTGCCCAGCAGCACTAAAACATTTTGACCCCTCCTTTAGCGGCAGCTGCCCACACTGTAGTGCAGTGTCTTCTGACACCTATCACATGGTGTGGGCCTGCCCCTCCAACTCCGCCATTCCCCCCGTCCCCAACCCAACCCTGGAGGACTGGGAGGCGACCCTGCTCGGCTGCCACGACTTTCAGGCCCAACAAGCCTTAGTCGGGCGCGCCCGGGCGGCGGCCACCGCCACTGGGGTCCCATACTAGGGACCTCCACCTAGTGCTTGTAAGGATCGGTCCCTGACGGGCTGATCCAAACATACCTCCTGTCCCTTAACACCACTACCACCACCATGCGTTTTATACGCGTCCTCAAGGCTAGCATGACAGCATCTGCAACGATATTACTAGGGCATACTAAGGAACGCACTGTCTTTTCTTGATAATGAGATGGACGATCAACTGACGCAGTTAATTACGAGTGATGCTATTTTTTGTGTTTCAGTGTCTTCTCGTGTCAGTTGATCTGGAGGTCTTCCAGTGACGCGGCGCTGGCTTAGAAACGAGACAGTGCCACGGCATTCTTTTAACCACCGGTCGAAATTTTCACATTGTGCTCGTGCAGCTCGTTGCAGCGGCCAGTTCGTTTCACATACTTCTTGCTACAAGACGGCGGGAAGCGATGGCGTAGGGCGCAGCACCATTACTTATCACTGAACGATTGCTTCCTGATTTACCTCTTCGCTCTTCTGTATAGTTGTACAGTGGGTCTTCTTTTGTATTGAATTATTCTAGTTACCTTCCTCATGTTTTAACTGTTATTTAAAGCTATTTATTTCTTGCTCCTAGTTTTCTGCATGACTTCTGATTAGTTTCTAGTTCTTTTCCTCCACTGTGGTCAACGCTATTTCTGTATAAGTACAGTAGAGCCCAGTTATAACGAACATGACGGTGGCGCATACTGCGTTCATGGTATCCGAGGTTCGCAGCAGGTGGGCTTTTGCTTCCACAGCTAGAAATACCAAGTCCGATGAAACTGGCGTTTGTTTCTTAGAAAAGGCGAATAATTATGCGCGTCGGCTTCTTCGAAGGAGGTCATATGACGAGGCTTTCCAGTCTCTGGAGAGGGGCAATACGTGGGTAGTTTCTCGCCGAGGCCAGGCAACAAGCTAATTCAAACTGTGCCTCTCCCGTAACCGAGAGTAGAGTAAGCGTGAAATGTTTACGGGCATACACATTGGTTGTAGATGGTACTAGTCAAAATCTTGAAATGGGTCTAGGGTTCAACACACCACACCACACATACTGTGCACTGGTCCATGTGGACGCAATCGTTTCCTGTGAATGTCTGGGGAATCTCTTCCGCCCTGCCTCGTCAGCTGTATCCGGTTTCTGTTTGCCTTTGATCTTTGTAATCGTTGTTTTCATTCCTCGGTTATTTGTACCATTTTGCTTATGTGACACTGGTGACGTCACCGCTGGATTACGTCACACAATTGTTGACGAAGTAATGGCAAATTACTAATTAGTGACTAATTACTGGTTGATGACTAAATACTAATTAACTGCTAATTAATTACGCTTCAGCTTCGCCTTTAGGAGTGGAACGCGGCAGCGTGTTGCGCTTCCAAGCAGTCCACGGAACGCCACCACCCGTTGGGCGCGATGCCTTGCCCTTTGAACGCGACGCTTTTTGAGGAGAGGGAATTACGCAGTAATTCGCTGTCATCTCGGTGGACACCCGAACCGCACCGTACTGGAAGGGAGGAACGCCACCACCCGTTCGGCGCGATGTCTTGCCCTTTGAACGCAAGGCTTTTTGAGGAGAGGGAGTTACGCAGTAATTCGCTGTCATCTCGGTGGACACCTGAACTGCACCGTACAGGAAGGGAGGAACGCCACCACCCGTTGGGCGCGATGCCGTGCCCTTTGAACGCGACGCTTTTTGAGGAGAGAGAATTACGCAGCGTAATTCGCTGTCATCTCGGTGGACACCCGAACCGCACTGTACAGGAAGGGAGGAACGCCACCACCCTTTCGGCGCGATGCCTTGCCCTTTGAACGCGACGCTTTTTGAGGAGAGAGAATTACGCAGCGTAATTTGCTGTCATCTCGGTGGACACCCGAACCGCACCGTACTGGAAGGAAGGAACGCCACCACCCGTTCGGCGCGATGTCTTGCCCTTTGAACGCAAGGCTTTTTGAGGAGAGGGAGTTACGCAGTAATTCGCTGTCATCTCGGTGGACACCTGAACCGCACCGTACAGGAAGGGAGGAACGCCACCACCCGTTGGGCGCGATGCCTCGCCCTTTGAACGCGACGCTTTTTGAGGAGAGAGAATTACGCAGCGTAATTCACTGTCATCTCGGTGGACACCCGAACCGCACTGTACAGGAAGGGAGGAACGCCACCACCCTTTCGGCGCGATGCCTTGCCCTTTGAACGCAAGGCTTTTTGAGGAGGGAGTTACGCAGTAATTCGCTGTCATCTCGGTGGACACCTGAACCGCACCGTACAGGAAGGTAGGAACGCCACCACCCGTTGGGCGCGATTCCTTGCCCTTTGAACGCGACTGAATTACGCAGTAATTCTCTGTCATCTCGGTGGGCACCCGAACCGCACCGTACAGGAAGGGAGGAACGCCATCACCCGTTCGGCGCGATGCCTGGCCCTTTGAACGCAAGGCCTTTTGAGGAAAGGAAATGGCGCAGGAATTCTGTCATATCGGTGGACACCCAAACCGCACCGTACAGGAAGGGAGGAACGCCGCCACCCGTTCGGCGCGAAGCTACCGGCGTTTGTATGCCGGTCCTGTAGGAGGGCTTAGAGAGTCTCGTTAAATCTCGTACGGTGCCCAGATGAGTGGAATTCAGTGCCCGGATGTTTGGCTGTCGGTTTCGGCGTGACGTCACCACACAGTCGACAACGGGAGCTAAAAGCATTTCATGCTGATAACACGATTTATGTAATCAAGGTTGAAGATTTTTGAGGGAAACCGGTGGCAGGTAGGTACCCTCGCCATAAGATTCTTGGCAGTCGGACAGTGCTCGTACTTCGCGCGCAAAGAAGAAGACATTGCACGAGAGGTAGGAGCATTCCAACTGATTTGGGAGGTCTGGGCATTCGCCGGACCACGGAAGCGCCCCCCCGCCGTACTCGCGCGCCGTACTCCGCGCTAGTGGAAAGTTTGCTCCCTTTTTACTTCCATGTGGGTGTATCGTTGTTTAGAGAGCAAGTGAAGAATCTATACACGTGTGTGTCGGCGCCGCTGCACGGCCAACCAGGTGGTTAAATCGCGCGACACGACACAGAGAGGAGGATGGGAAATGTGCGGAGCAAATTTAGACAACACAGGTCGTATGTTGATGGCAGATGAAGAGCTAGCCATATAAGCCCTTCCAGAGTGTCCCCCCGCATAGACGAGCAACATGCCTAAAGAACCCAAAAAAACTATGTTTATTAAAGACTTTACTGTAGGGCTTAGGCACATGCAAAAGGCAGGCAGCAGCCTGGCGACAGCTTTCGCAGAGTTAAGATCGTGACACAGCGGATAGTAAATGCCTATCAATCTTTTTTACGGTAGGGATTTCTTTTCGGTAATTAACGCGTTATTTGAGGCATTATAAACAGCTATCACAATTTCCTTTTTATGGTCATGTTCTGCATGCATCCTACACCATTCTAACTGCTTGACGTCTATTCCGGCTGCTACCAATATCAGCGTGGTGTTAATCTCGAGTTTAGAGCACTGTTTTTACACTTTTTAGGGCTATAGATATTGATATTGTGACGAAGACGAAGCTGGCAGTGGCGCGCGACGGAGCGCTCGCGCTAGGCCAGCGGCCATTAAATCATCTCTCGTTCATGGGTCACCACGCCTCATTCTTCGGCTGGCCGCCACGTTACATTTGGTGTGAGGTGCTGGGGTCCCTTCATTGCCATCCTGGTCACGGAGCTTCGGTGTCCTTCGCCTGCCGTGGACGTCGGCCGTGAGTACCTGGTCCGCGCCGCCTGGCCGTGCCCCAGCCCGCCCGACCTGAACCGGCCTCGACGCTCACCCCTGCCCCGTCCCCCGCCCGGACCACAAGACACGACGACCCAAGACCCGACCTACCCAAGACCCACAAGACCCATGACCCAACCGACCCAAGACCCTGCCCACACGTGAGGACACCACCCCCATGCCCCTGCCGTTCGGTGCGCCCAAGGGCCTCGGCCGTCAGCTCCCGGCACCCTACGACCCGGATGCTTCGTGGACCGGGGCTCATTCTCTCATCTTTCTCATCGTGGCGGCCAGCACTGCACCATCTTCTACATACTGTTCAACCCTCCACTCAAGACCGTCGCCATTCCGCGCGTCTATTCGTCAAAGATCGGGATGATCGCTCGGTGGCCCCGGGTAGTGTGACGAAGACGAAGCTGGCAGTGGCGCGGGACGGAGCGCTCGCGCTGAGCCAGCGAGCCTATCATTTCTTCGTGAAAAGTAATGCGTTTCATGTCCAGCTCATAACCTGTGTTATCTCATAAAATTACCTAGACCACTTTGATCTAAACCGACCTTAACCTTTCCCAAATCTTTGTCCAGGACAGGCCCAAATTTGATCGTCACGAACGTGTACCCTTCACGTTCCCTGGTTGATACTCCGCCAGCTGTCAGCGTCAACAAGTTGTGTCAGAGGAAGCTTTGTGCGTAATTTATCAACAGAAAAGAACTATTTTGATATGAAAAGGAAGGATTTCTTTTTTTCATTAGAGAAAATGGCCCGTCGTCCTTTAGTAACATGCACGTGACTGGTTTTCCGCAGCTGCCAACTGCTCTTGTTCCGTCAGTTTAGAATGCCATTAGTGTCTTTACTAAGAGAGATTGAGTGCACTTATGACAAGTAAGGAAGCACTGCGCGGCTTGTATAACATGTTTGTTTGTCTTTTTTTTTTTTCAGAATGGCTTCAAGTCTGATGGTCATGCATCGGACAGCCTCAATTGCACCCGTCCACTCAGTATTCCGGTTGGTAATCTTCTGTTGTTTTTTGTCTTTAGAAGGCAGCTTTTGTTTTACCCGTAGAAAGAGATTACTTCTGAAGTGCAAATATTGTGTTCTCTATTCTTAACGCAATCGCATTCATTTACATTCAATTCTTACCTTGTCCTGAGCTTATTTCATGTTAGTTTCTGGTGCTTTTGTCCATACAGGCGCCCCTGTACAAAAAATGGCATCAATCATTCTTTTAAAGCAAAGATGGCTCAGGCTTGGTCATCCTTCTCACAGCCTACGTCATTGACGCCACCTTACGGGTGTTCAGGTAGCTGCCAACTTCAATTATAACTGAGTTTATATTGAATTATAATTGAAGGCGGCTAGCGACTCAACTACAAAGTCGAGTCGCTAGGCGCCTTTAGACTGTGGTGTTTGCGTTGCTTACCGACAGAAAATGTTTATTTTCTATGAAACTTTATGCATTGCCTTTTTTTCAGCAAAGCTTGCTCAAGCTTGCTCTTCATTGTTCGGACGACGTGTGTCATTGACGGTGCCTGTAAGTATTCCAGCAGCTGTCAACTTCAAATATGTCGAGTCACTCTGGGCATTTCAAGGACGGTTTTCCATTTCTTTCTTACCGGAGAAAGTAATTTTCTGACGGAAAGTAAAGCGTTTTCCAAACTCCACCATATCAAAACATAAAACATTCATGAAAGCAGTTTGTTATCGAGGAACTAATTCCGACACTACGTACACCCATGCTGCTGTCATCGTATCTCTTCAGAGAGCCTTGAATCCACGGGTATGCCTGTCGCAGTTCAAACTGAACTAAAGCGAGCGGGATTTAATGCTGAAACTTCGTCCAATTTACCACGCAGTGTAAGCTCCACTGGAGACAGTACCATTTTAACGCTACTATTCAGCGCGCGTTAAGCGCATTCGTCTGAGCTAAGGGAACACCTGGTTTAGGACAGCAATTCCTAGCGCGAACCTAAAAGTCCTACATCCTGTTGCGCTCTCGAATATTTTCCCGAGCAGCATATAGTTTACTGTAAATCTGCTGTATCCCATTATAGCTGCCCGGTGGGCAACTCTCCGCGTCCGAGTCCGCCGCCTGGATGGGCCACCAGGATCACAGCATGCTCAAGTTACGTGATCATTCTTTTGCAACCTCTTTGTATTTGCGAATGTTAGGTGTGCGGGGGGGTTCACCCCCTCCGTCGCCACCATGTCAGTTCTTTCCGGTACAGGGAGCACCGTAAGTAGACGCCCTGTGCACTGAAAGCGCCCCCTGTGATATCAACCTGAAATGAACTAACTCGTTTCTCTCCTGCGCGCGCTGCGTCGCTGCTGCTGTCCCCTCCCCATTGGCAACTTACGAGGCATGACCTCAGAGGACGCTTCCTCTGAAGTTAACAAAAAAAAAACATGCGATGGCTGAACGTTTAGGTTTTTTAACTCGTAAGAGCTGATTTCAAAACAAGCCTGTCATTTTTCTTTGGCTCGAAATCTGCTTTTACTGAGTTAAGTCGCGAAGGCAGAACAGTTCCATTCGTTATATTTCGTTCCATACGTTCTGAATTAGACACAACGGCGAGTACGCTATAGGTATAAAACTGGTCGCGGTCTGTTTTTTATTTCATTTAATGTGGTTTTGTCTCTATGGTACGTTGTAGGCGAAGCTTATAACGCCATCGAGAGCACACATAATAAAGCGGATCCGCTGTATTCGCCTCTCACACAGGGCAAGCTGGCGAGGAAGAGGAGACGGAGTACCCATACGTGGGATCCACTTCCGGCTTCTGTACTGATGATTGGAAGTACAGTGACGGTAATATTCTAGCGTGGCTTAAATGCCGAGAGTCCAAACTTAAGATTTCTGCATTTCTAAAGCGACACCTATGAGTAAAATAGGAAAGGTGTTTTCGCATGTAAGATACGTCACTAGGTGCAGTCAAAGTAAGCGTAGCTATCGTAGTTTTCATAGATATCGTAGCCAGTTCTCCAATTTGGCAAAAAGATTTATTTTAATGGACGGTTCAAATACTTCGCCTCCAGCCGCCGTGGTGGCTCAGTGGTTACGGCGCTCGGCTGCTGACCCGAAGACGCGGGCTCCATCCCAGCCGCGGCGGTCGAATTTCGATAGAGGTGAAATTCTGTTGGCCCGTGTACTGAGATGTCAGCGCACGTTAAAGAACCTCATGTGATCGAAATTTCCGGAACCCTTCACTACGGAGTCCCTTATAGCTTGAGTCCCATTGGGATGTTAAACACCTGTAAACCAAAACTTCGCCTCCAAAATTCTTTACTCGAACTCATTAGTTAATGACGCTGGCAGTGTGGTCACGACCGGCGCGCCCATTGTGGCGTTGATGTTGATACGGGATTTCGTCTGCCAACGGCTTGCAGCAATAGATGAAGCTGAAGTTAGACAAAAAAAAAGCGAGATACAGATGTTGCTATCACCGGAAAATTTCGCTAGTAAACTGCTTCAATCAAGGCTGAATTTACACGCTGATCTTGGAAGCTACGCTACATCGCCATTTGCTTCAAACGTGCGGCAACCAGTCCTTTTCGGTGCGGCCATCGCGAGTTTCCGTCAAATGGCTGGCAGAATTCGAACTTTCAATGTTCCGGTCATAAAGGTGAATTTTTATGGCGTAAGCGCAGCTTTGGACAAAGGCCACCATGGCACAAAATATATTTCGTACACTGTACTCGAATGCTTCAAAAATTGATCTTATCAGCCGAGCATCAGGCCAGGGCAAAGCTTCTACCTAATGTGTCACCGGTGGTTACACGGTGGTTACGGTGGTTACAAGGGTCTTTCGGACCTTCCCTTATATCTCGAAGGCGAACTTGCGTTCTCAGCTCTCCCTAGTTTAGGGTCACGATTCCTGCTACAGAGCTCCACGACTCGGCTTAGAAGCAAACCACCTTGGCTATACATTTTTCCCAATAGATGTACGTACTTAACGTCGCTTGTTGACGCAGGTGACAGCCGCAACGTGGGAAACCTTGCACTCCGGGGATCGTGGGATTATTTTCCGTTTCGACAATGCGCGTGGTGTTAGGGATTCAGGAAACAAAATTGATAGTATTATTGGTGTAAAAATCTCTGTGCATGCCTCACTGTTTTGGGGAATAATTAGGGCGTCTTATAGTCGAATTAAGAAATAGTCCATTAACGATATGAAGGCCGCTAAGTTCATCTGGAACAGAAATCGCTGCTATGTGTAGCACGCTCTCAGAGAGAAAAAGAACTTCAAGTTCGGAATGCAGACAGTTGTGTGAATGCCTTACAGGATTAAACACGTTAAATCGCGCTTTCACGCAGATGTTCCGGATCCGTGGCTACCTAAGAAATGCACTCCGCAGAATATGTGCAAAAAAGAAGGCCCAAAATCATCTCCCATCCACGTCAAAACCGATCTCCCTCCCGCCGCTGGTGAGGACATGGAGTTGAAGACTACCTACGATGCGGAGTTGAAGCACATCAACGTAACATTCAACAAATTCTGTAAGTGTCCGCTGGCAGCGCCCCCGTGCAGTCAGAATAAAAACTGCCGCCATGAAGCGGCGCCGGATATCCTATTTAACTCCATTGCTTTAAGGGTCCCTTTAAGAGAAAAATTGGCATCGGCTGCGTTGTGCAGCGAGACTAACGACTCACGTGGATCTGTGAAATGAAAGCGATAAAAAAGCATGGCACGTAATGTGAACTAAAAGTCGCCCACAGCTCAAATGATGCAACTTTATAGAGTAAACGACTTCCGGGAGTCGAACTCATGACCATTAGGTTGCGAGTCCGACACGCCAACCCTAGACCATTGAAGCACGTTGTTTGGATTTGGTTAGTTGGAGGCCTTGTGCGTCTTGAGGTTAAAAAAAAATAAAATAATTGAATAACAAAAAATAGAAGATTTAAAAATGAAAATAGGTATAAATAAAGAAATCAGCCGCCGTGGTGGCTCAGTGGTTATAGTGCTCGGCTGCTGACCCGAAAGACGCGAGTACGCACGCGGCGGCTGCGTTTCGATGGAGGCGAAATGCCTGAATTCCTTTGGAATGTTAAATCGGACGTTAACAGCGGGCATTAAAACCAAAGCAAACTAAATAAATAAGTGTCCGCGTAGGCAAAGAGGACAGGCCCAGCCCGCTATCGCGTCATGCCCATAAGGCGGAGCCTAAGTGTCATCCGTTTTTTTTTTTTTTTGTGAAGAGATGCAAATTCTTTTCACGAGGTCTGCGTGGACCGTTAGTATCCACATGAAACTTCTGAAGTTCTACCTGAAAAAAAGATTTCAGCGTGTCGCAGCTGGACGTCGTCATGTTAAGGAGAGCCGGAAATGTGCATTTTCTCATTAATACTGCCGTTGAATGTGCTGTTGAAAAATGTTCCGTTAAATGCGTTCCAAGTGATCGTACCTGCAGTACTTGCACTGCCCTAACAAGAATATGGAGGCCACCGATAGACGAAATTTCCAGAAGAGCAAGCTGCCGGGCTAGTCGGTGATGCATGTTGAGTAGAAGACAGCGCAAAAAAGCGGACGAGAGACTGAAGAGAGGACACATAAGACCGGCTTATGTGTACTCTCTTACATCTCTCGTCCGTTTTTTTTTTTGCGCTGACATCTTCACAACGAGATCTTCGCATAAGTCCCCAATATCGGCAATAACACCTCCTGTAAAACAGCTGCGGCTGAGTGCAGAAGGCATAGCGCAGCTTTAGTGCCCCGATTAGCTCACAACAGCTGCGGCGGCTGCTTTGAATGCGCTAGCATCAGTAGTGTCATTACGGTCAAAACCCGGAGTCGTTAGCGGTTCGAAGTTCTGGTGTAAGAGTGAAAAAAAAATGGAGCCGACACTTAAGCTGCGCCTTAAGTGTATAACGTGAAAGCGTAATGGTTTAATTCCCATATATGCGGAAGGTCACTCTCTACTTTGTTAGGAGAAGGTAAGTGACGCCAACCAAGTAAAATACAGGAAAAACACGACGTTTCGGGACCGGCTCGGCCCCTTCTTCACGGTGTGACTACGGGCGAGCGCAGCTTGGCTTTTTAAGCCCCTGTGTGGAGGACCTGCGGGTCAATGGCCGCAGCCCATGGACGTAGGATGAGGGGAGAGTCCCCAGGGAACGATTAACATTCTCTCGTGTTTGCTGTATGTGCCACGACTCGAGTAGAAGCCTCCTGCGTGGGTTAGCTTCCGTTTCCAATACAATGGTGCTGTCGAAGTCAATTGGGTGGTCACACCCTTCACAGTGTTCGGCCACGGCGCTGCGTTGACGATGTATTGGAAACGGAAGCTAACCCACGCAGGAGGCTTCTACTCGAGTCGTGGCACATACAGCAAACACGAGAGAATGTTAATCGTTCCCTGGGGACTCTCCCCTCATCCTACGTCCATGGGCTGCGGCCATTGACCCGCAGGTCCTCCACACAGGGGCTTAAAAAGCCAAGCTGCGCTCGCCCGTAGTCACACCGTGAAGAAGGGGCCGAGCCGGTCCCGAAACGTCGTGTTTTTCCTGTATTTTACTTGGTTGGCGTCACTTACCTTCTCCTAACATTAAATTTCCCAACCAGACAGACTTCTGTCGAATGTTTTCTTTTGACTCTCTACTTTAAATTCATTGTTCCCTGGGTGTCCTCATATCCCTCCTGGCGCAGTGGTGCAGCGGTTGAGCGATGGGCCACTGCCCTGAAATAGCAGGTGCTCCCAGTGGTGGGCGTTGTGTGGACCAGGTTGCTCTTCCAGAGCCAACAATCATTAAGTTAACTGCAACCTGCCATGGTGTGCAGTTTGCTCGCTATCCCGAGGGCACGTAGTGATGACACCGCAAGGTCACATGACCTAGGTTGTCCACCTGCTTCTTACGTTGCTTTCTGGAGACCACATGCCAGAGCCATGCCCGTGATTTTTCGCTCACAACACCCACACGGATTTTCTGATGAACGGGGCTTTTAATGTTATCGCGTTAGAGGTATTAAAGGTGGTCAATGCGCTTGATGCAGCCGAGCGTGCGTTAGCATTTCTGTTCCCACCGGACGGAGCAGCGATTGGACGGAGCAGCAGATAGCGATTCAGTCCGTCAGTCACAATGTGATACGCCGTATCGCCTCCCTCTCCCCCATTCGCCACCCGGCACCCGTAGCCTCTCACCTTTTCTTCGTATTTCCTTTCCCTCATCTGCCCTGCAAGTGGAGAGAGGAATCTCTCTCCACTTTCCCACCATCCTAGGGAGGCTTCAGTGGACGGACGGATTTTCCGACATAGGGGTTCTAATGCTGTCGCATTAAAAATGAAAAAAAAAGTAAAGGCGCCCTGGCTGCATCACTTCTCGGTGGGCACCTCAACCACACCGTAAGGAAGGAAAGTGAGGATGAAAGAAGCAAGAGTGAGAAGGAGGGGCCGTATTGGAGGGCTGCGGAATGATTTCGAACGCCCGGGATTCTTAACGTGCGCTGACATCGCATGGCACACGCGCACCTTTTGCGTTTCGCCTCCATAGAAACCCTGTCTGAAGGGATGAAGGAAGGAGCGAAGGAAACTTGAGTAAAACGGCAAGTTGAGCGAGTAGGTACAGCCTTTGTCAAAAGTAACCAGGCTGCATGCTTTGCTTCTAATTTGTGTAACAGAGCCCTCACGGCTTCCCTAAAGATAAAAAAGTTCCTTGAAGGTGAAAACAGGTGTTCTTCTTACCATACAGAGATTTAGAGCTTGAGAGCTGGCATAATACCTTTAATATACGACTGAGAAGAAAAAAAACGTGCAGCCTGGTTACTTTTGACAAAGACTGTACATATTTGAAGAACAAAAACAGCGCAGCAACCGGGACAAGCGCCTGTCCTGTCTTCTCGCTCTTTCCTTGTCGCTACGCTGTTTCTGTTCTTCAAGGAGCGAAAGAGAAAGTGAGGAGGAGAGTGTGGAGGTGGAAAAAGTACAACACACACATGTATGTCATTCCAAGACCAATCGGCAATAAAAACGTTGAGTGTATCAGTTGCTGTTACTGAGATCACAAAGCGATGGCGGTCAACGTGAGCCCTGAACCACCTTCGATGAGAAAAACTGTTGTCGACCGCACAACCTTAAAGGTACGATTTGCGCAAAGAAGACGGGAAGAAATTGCCGCGCTTCTAACTACCCCGCCGTGGTTGCTCAGTGGTTACAGCGCTCGGCTGCTGACCCGAAAGACACCGGTTCGATCCCGGCCGCGGCAGCCGAATTTTGATGAAGGCGAAATTTTAGAGGCCCGTGTACTGTGCGACGTCAGTGCACATTAAAGAACCCCACGTGGTCGAAATTTCCGCAGCCCTTCACTAGTGTAGTGGGGTTTAACGTCCCTCATAGCCTGAGTTGCTTGGCGACGTTAAACCCCAATAAACCAAACCAAACTTCCAACTGTTTTGTTTTTTTTACAAAGCAGCTATATTTACACCAGCGACAGTGATCACGGTCACGAAAGGCCAAAAGGCAAAATACGTAGTACGTTTAAAAAAATGATCGAACTCGTATAAATAGAAGTAGTGGACGTCTGCTTCGAGCTAATTCATCGTGCAAATAAACGATTCGTGAAATCGACGCTTTGTGATTGGTGTGAGTGAATTCGGTTAATAAACATAAATCGGTCACATAATCGAAGCCGCAATGTTAGCGCATAGTCCTACTCATTAATCGCTACGATCGCCTGTTTTTTTTTTGTTTTTTTTCGCCCATGGGCTGAACTATCGGTGCACGTTAGAGTACGTCAAGTAGTCGCTACAAACTACGGTGCGCCTCATAGCCCAAAGTGCCTTATTTCTGGCTACTGAACATTTAATTATCTAGTAATTGTTAATAGCGGCGTATATCGACGGCCTCGGGGTATCTGATGTTTCATCTTTCTTCTTTTCAAACTGCAGTGTACATGACGATTAGAGATGCAACACCGCCGACCCTACAGCTCGGCGCAGTCACTTACTTCCTGAGGGAAGTGCACTTCCGGTTTGCAAGCGGCGAAGACGGATATGAGCACGTTTTGACGCCCATTGAAACGCCGACTCCCTTGGAGGTGCGTCTGTCTCCTCGGCAGCACGTTGATAGCTTATTCCTTTCGGGACCGCAGGTAATATGTCACGTGAAGCGCGAGTCAGTTTCCCGTATTAGGCTTTCTTTCGCGAGTCCCACGCTTTATACGCCGGCTGCCACTGACTTTACATCCTTGGCGTTAAGTCCTTAAATGACCATGGACACCTGATTTTACTTGCATGTTTTCTTCTTTCAAATGACTGCTAAGAGAGCGATTGTAAGGGCTAGTTGGTGGTTCATCGTCTGGGAACCACGCTGGACTTAGACAAGGGAAACCACAAGGACGACGACAGACGAAACGTTAGACCATACACGGTTAACCACATGATATTCGCGTACAAACACTAATTTATAATTTTTTTCTTTGTTGGTAGCGTTGGTAGCGCTTACGTCATTGACGCACAAAAATAGTGCCATAAAATTATAGATACGTACTTCTAGTTCACAATAACGTTTACACCATTTGAATGACAGCAAACAACGTATCAGTGGTTGCGTGTCTCACGTGACCTAAACACGCCTAACGCGTCAGAGCAATCGTTCAGCTGATGAAATAAACCGAAACGGCACCAAAAATACAGTTCTAAATTACATGTAGACAGTTCTAAATTACGTAGACGAATACCACGTGGAGAACCATGTATTCTAATATTTAATCCATCTTTTCAAAAAAGAAAACACCCACCAAAAATAATTGTTTTGAGCAAATTTTGCGCAAAACAAATGGGCATAAGGTGGAAAAACACACAAGAGAAATTGCGCTCGTCTGGGCAAGTTTTCTCTTTAAATGTTTCACCGACTTGCCCAACAGTCTGCGTTACTAAAATTGTCTATAGAGTTGCACACTTCGTGTTCAGTTATGTTACTCGCCATGACCGAACATTTCCTCGGTTGTACCGAAAATTCCCCATTTCAGGCCCTAAGTCTTTCATAATTACAAAAATGGCAAAATTACAAGGAAATCTTGAAACAAACCGAAAGAACAGTTATTGACGCAAAACACAAATATTTCAATTGCACTCTGCCGAATCTCTTAAAAACAGACCCGAAAAAGTTCTGGAATGTAGTAAATCCCAAACAAAATCAGTGGGTACCATCCATGTTAGGTACAGATGGCAACGTGCTATCACCAGTCGAGTGTGCCGAGCAATTTAATGCATACTTCGTTGGGTGTTCACAGATGAGCATCCTACTAATTCCGTAACGCCGCCGCCGCAGAGTATCCCGTTTCACTTTCCTTTTATTATCATCACCGCACACGGCGTAAAATGCGCCATTGACCGTTTGCCGTTCAAGACCAGTCCAGGGCCCGATGGCATCAGTGCTAAACTTTTAAAACTAAGCAGTCATTTTTCAGCACAGTTACTTTCACTAATATTCCAACAATCACTCGATTCTGGATGTATACCAGAAGACTGGAAAACAGCTCATGTTCTGCCAATACTTAAATCTGGTGATAACACTGTCTTCAGTAACTACCGACCTATCTCGCTAACATCTGTTAGTTGCAAACTTCTCGAACATATTCTATACACTCACAATATGGCCCATCTCAATCGAAATAATTTGCTTGCAAACAACCAGCATGCTTTTCGCCCAAAGCTTTCATGCCAAACACAGCTTTTCAAGTTGGTAACGGACCTTCATAATTCATTGGACCTTTCTCATTATGTAGATGGTATTTTTATTGATTTTTCAAAAGCCTTCGACCGTGTACCTCATAAACGACTAACACTGAAAATACGCAGCATCGAACTCGACGGCAATACAACTCGATGGCTTGAACAATTTCTAACAAATCGTTCTCAAGCGGTTAAATTAAATGGTAATATTTCCAGCCTAGCCCTTCTTAAGTCTGGCGTCCCTCAAGGCTCAGTAATAGGACCGCTTTTATTTTTAATATATATTAATGATATAGCACTAAATATCAATTCGACAGTTCGCCTTTTTGCCGACGACTGTGTAATTTACAGAGATATATCTAGTCCTAACGACGTCATAGCTTTACAATCTGACCTTAACTAACTAACAGAGTGGTGCGGCAAATGGCAGATGCAAATAAATAGAGAAAAGACTAAACATTATTCACTTCTGTTTAAAAATCGCAACCAAACACTTACCTAATAAATGACAGCATAGTAGACTCGGTTTCATCGGTTAAATATCTCGGCATTCTGCTAAATTCTAGCTTAACATGGACAGACCACATCGAAACTATTTCATCTAAAGCACATAGAAAACTTGGCTTTCTAAAGCGGCGCTTATATCTAGCCGACAGGGACACCAGGCTTCAAGCATTCAATTCTCTTGTTCGCCCTTCACTGGAATATGCGTCAATCATTTGGCATCCCTACCAAACCACCCTCTCCAATATACTTGAAGCCGTTCAGAATAAAGCCGCGCGATTCATCTTATCATCGTACTCGAGATTTCAAAGCGTTTCATCTTTGAAGCAAGAGCTCAACATGCCGCCCCTCGCAATGCGCAGAAAATTTGCCAGATTATCTTTTTTTCACACTCTCTTTCACAGCAGTACATCATTTGCCCGGTCGCACATCTTACCGCCACCTCATACTTCACGTCGCACCGATCATATCTACAAAGTTAACCCCATCTTCGCTCGTACGGAAAAGTACAAGAATTCGCCTTTAACCTTGTCAATAAAAGAATGAAATGAGTTGCCCTCCAGTATCGCTACCATAACCCAGTTTTCTTTATTTCAGTCGGAATTGCTAACATATCTGGAATCCCAGCGCGTTCAGTAACCAGATTTGCTTTTATATCACTAGCAAACTAGTATGTTCTCTTTCTTTGTTATTTGTGCATTTTTTTGTAAGTTTTTTACGTTGTCATGTTCTTTCTCAACATTATGTATTAACCACCTAAAGTGCTTTTTTGCCTTGGAAAATTGTGCTCTGATTTGTCCCCCCCCCCCCCCCCCCCCCCTATGTAATGCCCCCAGTGGGCCCTTAGGGTATTTGAATAAATAAATAAATAAATAAAATAAATTCTGCTGCTACTGCAACTTTTTGCCCCACCATGCTAGCTTGCCCTCTCTTGGAATCCGCTCCGTTACCCTTAAGGACCAGCAGTTATCCTGCCTTCACATTACATGAACTGCCCAATCCCATTTCTTCCTCTTGAATTCGACTTGTATGTCATTAACCCGCTTTTGTTCCCTCCCCCACTCTTCCCGCTCCTGGTCTCTTAACGTTAAACCTATCATTTTCCTTTCCATAGCTCACTTTAAGCTGAACTATTCTTGTTAGCCTCCACGTTTCTGCTCCATAGGTGAGGACCAGTAAGGTACAGCTGTTGTATACTTTCCCTTGAGGGATATCGGTAAACTTCCATTCATTATCTGAGAGAAACTGCCATATGCGCTTCACCCTATTCTTATTCTTCTGCTTATTTCCCTGTCATGATCGTGATCAGCGGCCACTGTCTGCCCTAAGTAGACGTATTTCCTTACCATTTCCAGCACCTTCCTAGCAATTGTGAACTGCTGTTCTTTTGGTTTCCTAGATATTAATTTTTAGACCGACTGTTCCGCTCTGCCTGTCTAACTCATTGATCATGCTTTGCAGTTCGTCTTGTGGGGGACTTAGCCAGGCAATGTCATCAGCAAATCGCGGATTACTTAGGTATTATTCTTTAACCCTTACCTCCGGCTGTTCCTAATCCAAGCCTCTGAATACATTCTGTAAACAGGCGATGAATAGCATTCGCAAGGTCGTGTCTCTCTGCCTGAGTGAGTGAGTGAAAACTTTATTATCTCTAGATTCGGTTGTATTCGGCGGTTTTGAGATGGCTTCGTCCATCTTGCTCAAAGGTCGGTTGCCCTTAGTCCAGGGCTCCGCTGGATGCTGCTGCCAGTTTTGCTCGCCGAATCAGACCTTCTTGTTCGACCCGGCGATCGCTGGAGAGCACTCCCTCCCATTGCTCCGCACTCGGGTTTGTTATCACTGGTACCACGCTTATTCTCTGGCATGCCCACGTTATGTGGTACAGCGTGGGGGGTTCTTGGCACCAAGGGCATTTGTCATTGTATTGTGTTGGATACATTTTGTTGAGTACGTGTAGGTTCGGGTAGGAGCCCGTCTGTAGCTGCCTCCACGCGACAGAGTCCTCTCTGCTAAGGGAGTTGTCCGGTGGTGGATACCGCTTTCTGCAGCCCTTGTAATAATTTAGTATCGCCGAACAATCTTGGGGTACAGGTTCGTTCCCCTCGAGGTCGCCTACGTTGGATGCTCGGTAATAAGTGTACTCTCGAGCTATCCTGTCCGCCTCTTGGTTCCCTGTTACTCCCGCGTGTCCCGGCGTCCATACTATCGCATGCCTGATTGGTTCTTCGTTTGTTTGTTGTTGTGTTATGTGGCCCCCACAGCGGAGAATGCGGAGCGCTCTGTGCCCTATTCTGCCGCATAGGTAGTTGCGGCATGCTGTTTGTGAGTCTGTAAGGATTTTTAGAACCGTTTAGATCGATAGCCCTCCGCTGCCGCTAGTGCGACGGCCGCTTCCTCAGCCTCGACTATCGTACAGTCTTGTAGTGATGCGCTGGTAATCTCGCGTAGGGTCGAGTCAGTCACCGTTGTAACCGCATTGCCGTTGTGCTGCCCCGCTGTTCTGGTGTATGTGGCTGCGTCCACGTATACCGTCGTTTCTTGGGGTGCTAATGTCTTTTGTAGGTATTCAGCCCTAGCCTCTCTGCGTGCTTTGTGTAGGTTAGGATCCATGTTCCGGGGTACTGGCGTTACTTTTAGTGTGTTGCGATATTCGTCCGGGATTGTTTCTGTCCTCTGTATCTCTTGAATTTGATCGGCGCGGCCCAGTTTCTTTAGGAGCTCCCTGCCAGATGGGCTCTGTTGTAGTCTGTGCAGTTGGGAGACTTGCGTAGAGTACTTTGCGTAGAGTACTTTGCGTAGCTTTGCGTAGAATCACGTCCGCCTGTTGTACCTCACTCTTGATGGGATTGTAGTAGGGGAGGCTGTATGTCACTCGGCTGACTACCAGGCTTCTGACCAACTTGAGTGTGTCCTCCTCTCGCATGCCATGACGTCTGTGTGAGATGCGCGTGATCATGCGGGCTACTTGTAGAGTTGATGCTTTGAGTAGGGCGAGGGTGTGATTGCAGCGTTGGTTTGACTGTATCCACATCCCCAAGATTCTGATGAGTGTTTTTTCCGGTATCGATTTCCCCTCGAGGTAGACGTTCAACTTTAAGTCGTCGCTAGTGGGGACTGTGCGATTTTGTTTTCCTCTCCAAACTCTTAGGAGCTCTGATTTCTCGGTGGAGCATGCTAGCCCTCTTGCTCTGACGTAGTTCTCTACGCAGGTGGCTGCCTTTTGTAATTTCTCTTCTTTCTCTCCGAGGGAGCCTGTGTTGACCCAGATGGTGATGTCGTCGGCATACATGGCATGGTGTATGCCGTCGATTGCTTCTAACTGTTTTGCCAAGCCAGTCATGGCTATGTTGAAGAACGTAGGGGAGATGACCGATCCTTGAGGTGTTCCTTTATTTGGAGTAAGGAATTTGTCTGATCTGAGCTCCCCCAGGCCAATCGTTGGCGTTCTGTTTGAGAGGAAGGCTTTGACGTAGCCGTAGATTCTCCTCCCGCAGTTCAGGTCGTTCATGCCCGTAAGGATAGCCTCATGACTTACATTATCAAAAGCCCCCTTGATGTCCAATGCCATTATTATGTTTTCTCCACTCGTGGGGACGTTCCCAAGTACTTCTTATTTGATTTGAAGTAGTACATCTTGGGTCGATAGTTTTGCTCTGACACCTTCCTTTGTCTGAATTATATTCCTGACTTTATAGAGGACTATGGTAGCTGTACAGTCGTTATAGATATCTTACAGTATTTTCACATAAGACTCTTCTACACCCTAATTCCGCAATGCCTGCATAACAGCTGAGGTTTCTAATGAGTCATATGCTTTCTCGTAATCAATGAAGGCTATATATATAGTTGTTGGTTATATTCTGCACATTTCTCTATCACCTGATTGGTAGCTTGAATATAGTCTATTGTCATGTATCCTTTACAAAAGCCTCCTAGATCATTCGATTGACTGAAGTCTATAGGTTGTTATGAGTCTATTATCGATTACCGTAGTAAATGCCTTGTAGGAACGACGGTCTTAATGAACGATAATCTCACAGCTATCATTACGGAGTGCGCTGTAGAAGTAGGCGGTAGGATTATTCGACAGGATACCGGCAAGCTATCTCTGGATGCGGAACATCTGATTAAGAAACTCCAAAGCATGAAAGCGACCAACCCTAAAGACAGATTAGAACTTGGAAGAGCTATCAGAGTTCATAAATACGCCGAACGCAGCCGACTTCAGGAAGTTTAATATGTAGAGAATAGAGCATGCTCTAAAGAACGGAGGTAGGCTAAAAGCGGTGAAGATTAAACTAGGCATAGGTAAAAACCGGCTGTATGCGTTAAAGACAGAGAGTGCAATGTCATCAGTAATATGGACAAGGTAGTTTAACTGCACGAAGAGCTTTACAGAAGCTTGTACAGCAGCCAGTCTAACGGGAACGTTAATCAGAGAGACAGTAGTGCACAACATCGGGACATTCCGCCAGCAACGAAAGAGGAAGTAAAGAAAGCCGTAGGAGCAATGCAAAAGGGGAAAGCACCTGGCGACGATCAGGTAACAGCAGATCTGTTTAAGGACGGAGGGGATATTGTGCTAGAATAAGTAACCATCCTGCATACGCAATGCCTTATGACCTCGAGGGTACCAGAAGCTTGGAAGAACGCTAACGTTGGCTGCATTCATAAAAAAAGGGAGGCGTCAAGGACTTGAGAAAACTTGGGTTCTGAAAATTTTTTTGGCCTCCGTAAAAATTTTCACTTAGCCAAATTTTACGTTCCAGACTCCCTCAATAAAGGCAAATTTTCTGAAGGGAGCATCACTGTTGGCGTTAATGCCCTTGGCGTCAGCACCCTCGGCGCTGAATTCTTGGCGGCATCTGCGTCTGCGTTGGCCCACACGTTGTGGGCGGCGCACTCTAAAGATAAAAGGAATAAAATGGATTAAGCTTCCCTCTAGCGCACAGCCTTTTAGAGTCAGGGTATACTCCCCAAGCCGCGTAATAGACTTCCATCGCTAAAAATACAGAATACTTGCGGTTGGCAACGGAAACATGCGAAGTTCTAGCAGTTACTGAGATTTTAACCGAGGTTTAAACCTCCCATTCCCAACTGCATCAAGTTAGTATGCTTTGCAGTGGGAATATAACTTCGTTGCCAGGAGTAAACGTTCCGTATATTTAGTGATCGGAATCTGCTCCGGGACATGGGCCGCATACCCTGGTCCTAACAGGGAGTGCGCAAGAGGACAGATTACTCTCCATTACTTCTATAAAGGTACATTTGTGTTTAGAATGCGCGTGAGCCCTGCTCCAAAACTCTAACGTAGTGCTTTGGAAAGAGAACGGGGGACTGGTGAGGACTGGTGATCTCTTCCCAGGGAATGCGTGAATGGGAGGTTCTGTGCAGTTCCGAAGCGTGTAACTGATCGCTGTTGTGCGGACTGGCGTTTCTCTGGCATGCAGATCCAGTTCTTTCACGTTAAGGGTGCCACAATGGATTTTTTCGACAGCATCAAGGAACCCGACGGTGTGGTGGCGCTTTCTGTCCTATACCAGGTGAGTGTTGCATGTTCGACGGCCACTTATTGAGTAGGACCGCGAATATACCTCCCTCGGTAACTTTAATTTCTTATACTGCAGGCCTCTTGAAGAGGCCTGGCCAGATGGGCGTACTTAATGTTTACACTGAAGCAAGAGCTACGTAAAAAGTACAAGGGAAGTTCAAGGGGCGGCAAAAACACGGGCCTAAGTAAATTAAAAACAGCAAGTATTTAAACTACCTAACTCGACACAAAAAGTGTACAAATGGCTCTTGAATAGGTAATAAATAAAAAGTAATAAAACACGGCTGAGAACGTACAACACGCACGTAACAAAAAAGGCGTCAAATGCGCGTGAGACAGGTTAAGGTGCACTATAATAACAATACAAAACACAGGTGGGCACTGGAACTTAATTTTAAATAAACACTCGCAATTTACCAAACCCAGCCTTAACCAGTTGCGACAGTACTTTTTATCCGTATAGATGTTCTGGTGAATAACTGTTTTCCATTGTCCCAAATATCTTTCTTTATATTTTTGTTTCACATCATACAATCATTGTCACCACATTATATAACTGTTTATTTTCTTGTGCTCTGTTTTTCTCTCTTATGTTCGACTGATGTTATTTATTTTGATTTTGAATGTGTTGAAATCATTCATATGTATGTTTTTTCCAGTTTTTACATTACTTCAAAACTGTACACACGTTTCTACTTGTTACCGCATTTTACACGTCTTTCTGTGCTGTGTGTTTAAGTATTGATATTTTTATGTTCCTTTATTTTGCTGTTTTTCAATGTCTGTATGACTTGCCCTGCCTTGTATGCTGGGCCCTGGGCCTCGTCAAGCTGACAAAAGCAGCTTTTAGCCCAGGTGTCCCACCAGAATTTTGTTTTCTGGAAATAAACTGAAACTGAAATTGAAACTGAAACTCAAGCAGCCAAGGGAAGATGATGCAAGTGCTCATGAAAAACTAGAGAAAAAAGGAAGGAGAACAAACGCTTAGATGGATTGGGCTTAATTCGTTTTCAGTAATCAGAGCCATTTGTGCATCACTGAGAGCGTTACGGTGCTCCAATGAAGGCCTGGATCTTCATAGTGAATGTTGCTAAAGTCTGTGCATGTGTAATCAAGGCGTCCAATTTGTTTCTTTGTCAGATGACGACAGGAAAATCTTGTTTGTAATGCTGGGGTTAGTCGCTTAGTAAATGAGATTGGAGAAGGCTGCTGTCAAAAACCCCAATAATTCGGAAAGTGTTAGACGCGTACGCAAGTAAGGTAAATCCAACGGGGGCCGTTTGTGTGTGTGTGTGTGTTTGTGTGTGTGCGCGTGTACGTGCGTGCGTGCGTGTGTGTGTGTGCGTGTGCGTGTGTGTGCGTGTGTGTGTGTGTGTGTGTGGTGGGGGGGCGTGTGTGTGTGTGCGTGTGTGTGTGTGTGTGTGTGTGTGTGTGTGTTTGTGTGTGTGTGCGGGCGTGTGTGTGCGTGTACGTGCGTGCGTGCGTGTGTGTGTGTGTGTGTGTGTGTGTGTGTGTGTGTGTGTGTGTGTGTGTGTGTGTGTGCGTGCGTGTGTGTGTGTGTGTGTGTGTGTGTGTGTGTGTGTGTGTGTGTGCGTGTGTGTGTGTGTTGGTTGATGGTTGATAGGGTTTAACGTCCCAAAGCGACTAAGGCTATGAGAGACGCCGTAGTGGAGGGCTCCGGAAATTTCGACCACCTGGGGTTCTTTAACGTGCACTGACATCGCACAGTACACGGGCCTCTAGAATTTCTCCTCCAAAGAAATTCAACCGCCGCGGCCGGGATCGAACCCGCGTCTTCCGGGTCAGCAGCCGAGCACCATAACCACTGGGCCACCGCGGCGGCTGTGTGTGTGTGTGTGTGTGTGTGTGTGTGTGTGTGTGTGTGTGTGTGTGTGTGTGTGTGTGTGTGTGTGTGTGTGTGTGTGTGTGTGTGTGTGTGTGTGTGTGTGTGTGTGTGTGTGTGTGTGTGTGTGTGTGTGTGTGTGTGTGTGTGTGTGTGTGTGTGTGTGTGTGTGTGTGTGTGTGTGTGTGTGTGTGTGTGTGTGTGTGTGTGTGTGTGTGTGTGTGTGTGTGTGTGTGTGTGTGTGTGTGTGTGTTCGAAAAATTACACTAGCGAACTGAATATCCTCCTATTTGATCATTGGTTCATGCTGAATAAACAGCGCAAGATAGAGAAGGACAAAAGGAAAGGCGTACAACGCACAAGCGCTGCGTCCGCTGTGCCTCGCCCAAGTCGACATTCGATTATTGGAAAGAATCAAACAGTAATGTGGTAAAACTTACTCGAAACTAACCGAATATGCCTCAAATGTGCGAAATCATATCGAGTAATTGGCGTGATGTTCGAATAACGTCCAACGTGTTTTTTTTTTCGGCGAATGTTCAAACAAAGCCATATACCATTATGCCGCGATCAGTATATCGCGAGATGAAGGGTTCAACGCCGCGAAGCGACACATTCGAGTGGCGGCGTTCTTACCGCTTATACCTAACCTATAAAATTAGACGACGCGTCAGGGCCCAGGCGAGTTCACCAAACATCGCCTTGAAGCCCGATTTCGTAGGCTGCGGCTGGCTCATACCTAGCTGCCGCCTACCTCATGCTCTGAGGTGTAACTCCAGTTCGTCATAAATTTAATTTTCTTACACGTATAAGCTGGGAGCCATTCAGTTAAAAAATTCAGGGGGCACTTTGACTGTCTAAAGTACGTAGAGGCGAAAGCGTTTTCCGAACCACTTTCGCTGCTTCTTTGGCACTGGTGGCGTCACATATAATTGGGTACTAATTACTAAGTGATGACAAATCACTAATTAATGGTTAATTACTGATTAATGCCTGAATACTAATTAACTGCTAATTAATTACGCTTAAGCTTCGCCTATGGGAGTGGAACGCGACAGCGTGTTGTAGCGCTGCCAGGGGGTCCAGGGAACGCCACCACCCGTTCGGCGCGATGCCTTGCCCTTTGAACGCAACGCTTTTTGAGGAAAGGAAACGGCGCAGTAATTCTGTCATCTTGGTGGACACCTGAACCGCACCGTAGAGGAAGGGAGGAAGTGGGAGTGAAAGAAGACAAAGAGGGCCCGTAATGAAGAAAATGAAAATTGTATTTGAGGAAAGGAAATTACGCTGTAACTGTCTCACATATCTCGGTGAACATTCGTCAAAATTCAGAGGGGCACTTTTTTGACCTAAAGTGTGGTCACTGATGTGTGGTTAAGATGTTAAGCTTCGCCTCTAATAGCGGAACGCGACAGCATCTTGCAACGCTGCCAAGGAGTCCATAGAACGCCATTGCCCATTCGGTTCTACGCCTTGCTCGTCGGTAAATTGGTTTTTGAGGAAAGGAAATGTATCTGTCTCTCATATCTCGGTGGACACCTAAACATCGCCGGAAGGGAAGGGAGGAGGATGGGAGTGAGCGAAGACACCGTATTCACTAGACGCGCCTTTGTTCATTCCAAACCATCGAGCTGGCATGGCGGAGCAATAAAGACAAAAAAAAAAGAGCTGGCATGGCGGAGTGGATAGCATGCTCGTGTCGCACGCCGAAGACCGGGGTTCGATTCCCGAGCTCGACTAATTTCCTACTTTGTTTTATTTATTTATATGGTCCGACTAGAAAATTTAAGTAGGCTAATTGGGTAATTAAGCAATTAACTAAGCTCAGTCCCACCTACTTGGAGCATCACTATACCATCCCTTTAATTGGTTGCGTGGTTACAAGCCAAAGTACAATTGGCCCCGTTTGAAATTCGCGCACTGTGACGTCACGGCCGTTTCGACCAATTGAAAAGCGTGACATTTCTGTTGACAACTGCTGCTTACAACGATGAGACATAAAGGCTTTCGCCTTAATAATGCCACGCAGTGGTGAATGCAATCCGGAGAGCAGGAAGAGAGCGAAAATGGCTTCTAAACAAAACTCTCTTTTTTGGGCTGACCTGCGCCCGCAAAGGACACGCGCAAGCAAAACTTTGGGGTCTATAGTCCTCTAAGGCTGCCGTTCTGCAGAAGATCCGGTGTCGTCGTTGCACTTATTGGCTATTTCGCGAGCTAGAGGGGGCGCCACTGTTGATCAAATATGGCGGCGTCCCGGAGGCGGATGCTTCAGAGGTCAGCCCAGACAGAAAGCACTTATTTGAAAATTTTACAATAACTCCCGATAGTTTGTGCACTGTGAAAACCTTTTATGAGCCGGTCTTTCGTTTCTCGAGGGTGTAAGGACATAAACCAGAGACAAGGCAATAGTCGCCTTTAGACGTTTGAAAATGGCCGATGTGGACGTGGAGCAGTAAGTGGTCGACGCGTCCTTTGTGGAGGATTTAAAGTCAGTGACATTGACAAAGTTGATCTTGGACAGCAAGTGGATGACAAATCTAGACGCGCAATATTTCGCATTTAGCACTGCAGGGAAGCCAGACCAGCGGCTGTGCATTTCTCATGGTACTTCGCAGCAAACAAGGAATGATTGCCATCTAGTCATCTTCGCTTCAGTTTTAACTGATAAAGCCTATTAACTGTAATGAAGCGACTCGCACGATTAGTGTGGACGGCCATTCTTTGTTCGAGCGGTGCTGCTAAGTAGGCCAGCGTTCGCAAGCGTGCACCCGAGTTGCGTCAGCTTCGGCTTCCTTCTTTCTCTCCTTCGTGGGCGCTAGCCGCTGGGGCATCAAACCCCAACTCTCTTTCCTACATAACAATCAATTTTATTAACAATGAGTTTCTTCGAGTATCAATATGTTTACACATGCAAAGCGAGAACAATGCGGTCGCTTTCTTTCGGGCACTGTCTTTTCGGAGCAATCAACTGCGCCTGACGCTCTCCATTCAAAAGCAGTCAAAGGAAGGCAGGTAATTAGTATAAGTCAGCTATAGTAAAATTTTGAGTCGTCTGCTTCTACTCGACTCTTGCGAACCGCCCGTCTACTTGATTGATTCCGGCGACACCGGGGACGAGGGGCTTCCTAAGTGCGAAAAAAAAACCATAAAAGTAAAAATAAATCATTAAATCACACACCCAACTCCATGAATAACAAAGCACCATGTCACGATACACGCATGCCATAATAACGCCTCCAATTGACAGTCATGCACGAAACTCTTTGAACTTATTGAAACTGCCATTTAACCCGCCGCGGTGGCTCAGTGCTTACAGCATTCAAGACGCTGACTCGATTGCGGCCGCGGCGGCCGAATTTCGATGGAGGCGAAATTCTAGAGGCCCGTGTACTGTGCGATGTCAGTGCACATTACTGAACCCCAGGTGGTCAAATTCCGGAGCCCTTCACTACGCAGTCCCTCATAGCTTCAGTCGCTTTGGGACGTTAAACACTAATAAACCAAACCAAACGTGCCCTTTAGTCATGTGTGGTCAGCGATGTTTCCTAATAAACAGCGCCTCGTATTTGCATAGGCCCTTTTAATGCAGGCAGGCCATCTTTTCAGAAATTTAGGCTTAGCCTAATAAGAACTGTGCTGTAAAGGTCCTGCAAGCGTTACATTGAGCGTGAAAACTTCCTTTATTAAACTTGTGTATTGCTGGCACCAAAAGCTCACGTAATAATATTTAGCGGCTTTTCTGTCTTGTTTCTGTGCAAACACTCAGGCAGCAGCGCTCCTAACGCATATTTTTTAATGAAAACCTTTTAACCACACCCAAACAGGAATATGCCTCTATAGGAGTAAAATGGGGGTAGAGCTGTCCTCTAGCGCACTCACTTATAAAAGGGAGCAGGGCAGAGATCAGCTCCGTTTTACTGTTTTCTGTTAGGGTGCATCGAGCTCCTGAACGCTAAAGCAATAGAGCAAGCGACGTACGTCAGCGTCTGAGTATATCCTTCTTGGACTTCACTCTAAACAGGGTAAAAAATTGACAAATTAACAGACGATTACGAGAGTCGGTGGTGCTAAGTTATAGCGCAGCTCTTCACGCGTCACCTGTCATCGCTGGCAGGTGGCGTGTTACGCTGCTAGCCACCCTCCGGGTTCTTCCCTTGGCAGCCACCTTCCAGGTGGCTTCCGCTCTGCTGCATGGACAACCGGTCATGCCGACAACGCCGACGACGACGCGGAATGCAGAAACCGGCGTCTAAGGGCTGCGCTCTGAAACTAAGTGAGCTGTCTTCTAGCGCAGCTCCTTTTATAGAAGGGAGTGCACTAGAGGACATCTTACGGCCTTTTTGGTCCCATATAGGCGCATTCGTGGTTAGAGTGTAGTTAGCGGCGCCGCCGCAGAGTGGAGTCCGTTTCATGAAAATCGCCAATATACCGCGCGCATCTGCTGCAGATCAATAAAACGGAAGAGAACCCGCCACCTCCACCCCCGGACAGCGCTTGGGACACTACCCTCAAGGCCGTCGCAGAAAACATCAACGTCACGGGCAAACCAAAGCCGGTAATAAAAGTGGCGTTATTTGCGCATGCGCCGTACCTGCATACAGGTAGCATGCGATCCATTTGCTTACCAGGCTGCTTTTCAGGCATTGCACGCGTCATTTGATATACATGAAGGGACAACACGCAGTACGTTGGTGCAGCAGACGACCAAGAACCTCCTGTTCTGTTAAGAGTTACTTTCATCTCCCCCTCACTTTCTCTCTCCCCGCGCCACAACTGCTTCTCCCTCGCTCTCCACGCACCATCTGTGTAGCCACAAAAGGCCTGTGCACTCTTCTTGTGACGTTACCGCACTTTGCCCGGTTGACCGTGACGTACCAGGAATATAGACCTCTTGACTGGCGGCCTTCGCTTCTGGAGTCTTGAGGTGTAAATTCTTTACGTGGTAATGACAACTCCGTCGAATAACAGACGAGCAGAATAACGCCCAAGAGAAATTGAAGAGCTCCGCGGCGGTGATAGAAAGACGAGTCGGCTCTCTCAATCGAACTCAATTAAAAGGTTCAAGGGGAAGCTTTGAGCCAGTTGGTCTGACATGTTGAAGAGGAGGAATAACCGCGAACTTGGAGGAGACTTAAAGGGCCACTGCCCAGGGTCCGGACATTTTTGAAAAACAAGCCCACTGCATAGATGAGGCATCGAAGATAACCTCTGCAAAATACTAGAGCCATGCGCGCCCCGAAAAGCTGCGAAAATTCAAATCAAAGCCCGCTCGTTCTTTCCTTCAACAAAAACGGGCCCGGCCCACTACTCTGAACCCCGCTGACGTCGAGGGGGGCTACTTTCGCTAAAGGCACTCCATTGGTGCATCGTTCTGACTGACGGGAGAAGGTTGGGCGTAGCCTTGGCGTCGCGTCGTCTGCACAAGGCTTTCCGCAGCGCCTTCTGTTCTGGCTCATGCCTACAAACCCGCATGAAGGAACAAAAAAAAAACTGCGGAGGGTGCGTGCGGCGACAGCCTTGAACCCTAGCCATAAAAAGTAAAAAATAGTAAAACTGAGGGAGTTGGTTCGCCCCCCCCCCCTCCCCCCGCCGTGATCACCTCACGAGACGCTCTGCGTACGCGCTCCCTTCTCAGATTTTTTTCTTCTATGCAAGCCCTCTAAAACAAGGTTTTAATTACTAGTGCAGCAGAGCCTTTCCCTCGCTCGCCCACTTGACCGCTCCGCACACACACCGCTTATCTTTCGTGCATCTTGCGTACGCCTTGACTCCAATGAATGACATATGCTTTGGAGCGGAGAAAAGACACAAACACACAGAACACAAACACGCATGGAGAAAAGCAAACGGGCGGTTGCCGGGTCCGCGCTTCGCCGTGTGTTTCGAACACAACCGACTTCCGCCCCTCCGCTCGTGAAACGGTGGGGAGGCCTAAAAGAAAATGAAAAGGTGGCTCGTTAACTGGGAATGACAAACAGATGTATGAAAGGATGCGCTCGCTAACAAGTCTAGGTGGTCGAGCCGATCGCGCCTCTCGATCGTTCAGTGTGCGGAGAAAATGCAAAAACCAAGAAAAGAATTCTATTGAAGGCGGGGCCATGACGTCGCCCTGTGACGCACTCCACAGACACCACGCCTCCGGAGAAGGAAGGGGTGATTTTGCCTTGCCGAGCCTACTCGACGAGGAGCGGGAAAGAAAAATTTCGAGGAGGGAATGGAAGGAGAGGAGGCTCGCTCAAAGTGAGGTAGAGAGTGTTTGGGATTATGGGGTGGGCAGGGGCCCTTTAAGCAGATGGTATGACGTCACATAGCGCGCAGCTCCCCTCGTGAGAGGAGGAGAGTCAGGCCGTGGCTATGCGCCGCGCAAGGCGACGGCGTGAGATGGGGCCCCGTTTTTACACAGATGGTATGACGTCACGCAGCGAGGTCACGCGAAAGGTCAAGCGTGGCTATGCGGCCGCGGCACGGCACGGGCTGAGGTGGTAGCGAAAGTAGTATTGCTTCGCAATAAAATATTTACTTTGAGCGGCCGGCGTACAACGGCCAAGTGAGAGACTGTGCGAGCGTCGATGTCCCCACATGAAGACAATGGCCCCGCGCCATGTTCTGACCGGCGCAGAGCAACTCATCTGTGCCGGCGGGAAAGACATCGCGTAAGCCATGACCCCCCCCCCCCCTCCCCCCAGCCAAGCAATTTGCACGCCCTCGCACCGAGTACTCCTGCCAACCACACGCGACGCAGCACCCCACATTGCACGTAGTGTATAGAGCAGAACTACCCCTGTCCCTTCTGTCATTTCCCCTTTCTTTCCCTCTCCCTGTCCTTTTATCTCCGCTAACCGCACCGCTGGTACTTCAGGTTTCGATGGCAGATAGCGCGGCTAGCAGCACCTTTTCTTTCCATTATTATTTTTATTGATAAATATCGACTAACGACAACAACTCCACTCAAATTAAAGAACTTCAGTCGGTAGAAAATTAATCCGAATCCCTTTACTACTGCGTCCCTTCCTTTTTTTGAATATCTTCATCCCTTCCCGCATGGCACGGTTGAAGTACCCACCGAGAAGTGGGACAGCTAGTTACTACGCCTGGAAAATGAATTATTCTTCCCCCTCGTCTTCCCTGCTCGCACCGCGGCTGCCGCTATGTTTCTACGCACTCCTCTGGCCGCACTCCGCCCTCACCTCTACGGACAACTTCATGTGCGGAGGCCGACAAAGCCGCGAAGCAGGGGAAACGTGCCATTAACCGCTGTCGCTGTAAAAGACAGTACTGTCCGCACTTGTGCTTAGGCCGCTGAGCATAGTCATCCGGGAAATGCAGTAAATTGGTGCCAAGTCGCTTCCCTTCTTCTTGAAAGGCGCCATACTTAGTTTGTGAAAATAACTATAGGGACATTGTCATGATCGCTGGCCCATCTACTAAAATGAGAACGTGGCTTGGCGTGAAGCGGCGCAGCGTAAGGCAGAAATCCAGTGGGGCCTTCTAACGTGAGTGTGATTCTGGTTGATCAGCCACTGATCCCTTGAGTGTACTCCTGATTGGGTGTCCTGGTGCTGCGCAGGGCGTGAAACTGGACACTTTAGTGCCGGCAGATTTTACGTCCTTCTACACCTACAAGGGCTCCATGACTTTTCCACCGTGCACCGAGGGTGTCAAGTGGGTGATTGTCCCGGAAAGGCGATGGGTTAAACAG
The DNA here is from genome assembly GCF_055824585.1 of Amblyomma mixtum. NCBI lineage: Eukaryota > Metazoa > Arthropoda > Arachnida > Ixodida > Ixodidae > Amblyomma > Amblyomma mixtum. The sequence goes on from NC_143012.1 coordinate 8,121,473, forward strand.
GATACGGTAAGCCATGGAGTTTTAACACCACAGCATTAAGGGTTTCCGACCAGCGGAGAACCCGGCGTAGTGGGCGTCTTCGCATGTCTTCGCAGAAAAGCCGCAGTGGGCGAGAGGCTCGTGACGTCACACGTGGAGCTGTTGAATGAAACGTGACCAACGTTAGAAAACATGATTAGAAGATCACAACATTACTTAAACGTCATTATGACAAGCAAGTATATAAAGTAAAATGCATTGCGTTGAAACGAAGATTGATGCAGTTAGTCGGGAATCGAACCCTGGACCCTTCGGTATGCGAGTCAGACACGGTGTCCATAAGCCAGGGAGGCTTGTTCATACAGATTTGCTAGAGTTGAACTTTATGCGTGTGTCGTGTAATCATTCACATAATATAGAAACGGTGTCCACCCTGCCGTGGTGGCTCAGTGGTTACGGCGCTCAGCTGCTGACCCGAAAGACGCGGGTTCGATCCCGACCGCGGCGGCTGATTTTCGATGGAGGCAAAATTATAGAGGCCCGTGTACTGTGCGATGTCAGTGCATGTTAAAGAACCCCAGGTGGTCGAAATTTCCGGAGCCCTTTACTACGGCGTCCCTCATGCCTCAGTCGCTTTGGGACGTTAAACTGTAATAAACCAAAAACCAAAGAAACACTGTCCGTGTTTGCGCGGGCATGGGGAGCGGCTAACGGGACCCATCAACGCTCTTGCCTCAGGCACTTAAAGGCGGAATGCTATGAGGTGCCTGTGTGTTGTTCGATGAAAATGCACGTTGAAGATCCCCAGGTGGCCGAAATTTTTCCGGAGCCCTCCACTACGGCATCGCTTTCTTCCTTTCTTCTTTCATTCCCACCCCTACTCCTTTCTGTTCGGGTGTCCGCTGAGATATGTGAGACAGTTGCTGCGTCATTTCGTTCCTCAAAAACAAATTTTCAATTTTTGTAAATTTCTATTAGTGCCCTCAATTTTTTTTTCGCTTTCCAGTGTAACGTAATGAATCTTTACCAACGTAAGCAACACATATCCCTGTTCGTAGCATCTGCATCGTTCACAGGTTGCCATCAACTACTGTAACAATGTAACCACCGCGACGATGTTTTTGCAAAAGGACCTCTCAGGTCGAGGCGAAAAGCGGTCCTCTCTGGACTTCGCGCTCTTAGCGACAGCGTGAATGTCGTTTTTATCGGTGAGAGCCCACAGCGCTTAATCATTGTCAAACTAAACCAAACTTTCTGGAAGTGCTCCTCACCTCATCCCAATTCTCGGTAATAAATATCATGGACGCAAGAAAAACTGCTATTCAAGCAAAAAACTTTATATTGGCAAGTACATTCCACGCCCGGGAAGTGACCGGAGGTAATTAGTCCAGGTTCGCTAGCGAGTATAAGCCATACGCCGTGTGGCTCAGTGGTTATGGTGCTCGGCTACTGACCCGAAAGACGTGGGCTCGTTCCCGGCCATGGCGGTCGAATTTCTATGGAGGCTAAATTCTAGAGGCCCGTGTGCTGTGCGTTGTCAGGGCATGATAAAGAATCCCAGGTAGTCGAAATTTCCGGAGCCCTTCAGTACGGCATCACTCATAGCCTGAGTCGGTAACCTAGGCCATCAATTTGCTTCCGTTAGATTGGATAAATAACGCGTGTCAAAGCAGAAATATCCAATGCTGGGGAATATGAAACTTCAGTCTAGGATCCTCCTTATGACAGTCATATTACTGCTCTTGAGATGGTTCAAAATAATTCTGCGCGTTTCATCCTCACTAATTACAACCGCACTGCAAGCATAACAACTGTGAAATCTATTCGCCAGTCCTTCTCCACCACCAGCGGGATCCGCCGCGTTTCCACGGCCTACCTCCTGAGGACGCCGAGGACTGGCTGGACCAGTTCGACCGGGTGGCCACATTCAATTCTTGGGACGGGGACTCAAAGATGCGCCATGTCTATTATGCTCTGGAAGACTCTGCAAGGACATGGTACGTAAACAATGAATCTGGCCTCCAAACATGGGAGACATTCAAAACAGAATTTCTCCAGGCATTCACCAGTACGTTTCGCAAGGAGAAGGCCGACCTTCTTCTGCAGAATCGCATCCAACTTCCGAACGAGAGTGTAATGGTGTACGTGGAAGAGATGAGACGCCTCTTCCGTATAGCGCAGACCCAAGCATGCCGGAGGAAAAGAAGGTGCGATTGCTGATGAAGGGTGTAAAGGAGAAGCTTTTCGCAGGCCTGGTTCGGAGTCCACCCGCAACAGTAAACAACTTCAAGGAAGCAATGTCCATTGAGAAATCACTCGATATGCGGGCATGGCAGTACGAGCGCACTAACGTATCGATGCTCTGCACCCGTACTGAGGGAACCTCCATGACCTCAGCAGAATCACTGCGTGAGGTCATTCGAGCCATTTGCAGCAGACCCCTGTTCAGCCACAGATTGCGTCATTTACAGATGTCATTCGCGAGGAGGTCGAACAAGCATTGGGTACCTCGCAGCTTCCGGCAGCCTCTCCACCGCCGCCACAAACATTGAGTTATGCTGCCGCTGCAAGCCGTTTCCTTCCGGCCTCGACCCAACGATATGAAGCACCTACGCCAGCCGCACCTCAGCTTCCTCCTTCCCAGTCGAACATTGTCCAGCGACCTAGGCCTCGCAGAACTGACGTCTGGAGAACCGCGGACCATCGACCGTTGTGCTACCATTGCAGGGCACCTGGGCACATCTGGCGCCGCTGTCCATACAAGGAGATGGGTCTTCGAGGGTGCCCCTTCGGTGCTCCCCGTCCGCTGCCTGGATAGCGACCAAGGGAGATCGCAGATTACATCTCCCATGCGGACTCCGGCCAGCGTCGCATCTCCCGATCACCATCTCCGTGCCGCTACAGCTCTCCGGGACCCAGCGACCAGGGCCAGTCTAGAAGTCCCCGTAGGGGAAACTAGACGCGGCAGCCTCTGGAGGTGCGGCTGCTCGACGACAAGAACAAGACCCTCCAACGCCACCAGATACATCGCGAATGCCGTGCAACACACCGTCCTCGACGACCCACGAACGACAGCATGTTAAGACAAGCCGACAACCCGCCGCACTTCTTCGTAACCACGACGCTTCTCTTCGACGCCGCATCCCTTCGACGCACCAAAGCAGCGATCGGACTCCTCGACTGTACCGCAAGACGCCACCACCGGCCGATTTAGACGTTTCAGTAAACGGCACAGCCGTAACTGCTTTAGTTGACACTGGCGCCGATTATTCTCTGCTCAGTAGACAATTCGCCGCTGTGCTCAAAAAGGTTATGGCAGCTTGGGACGGCCCGCAGTTAAGTACCGCTGGGGGACATTTGATTACGCCGATAGGAATGTGCACGGCGAGGGTCACGGTACAAGGGCAAACCTTCCCTGCAAAGTTTGTTGTCCTCGCTGATTGCTCTCGTGATGTTCTGCTGGGTATGGACTTCCTAACAGACAACGGAGCCATCATCGACCTGCAGTCCCAGTCCCTCCAGTTTTCGACAGAGAATACCATTGACACCACAGATGCCCTCTCGTCGGCGCTCCATATTCTTGACGAGCAAGTGACCATGCCTTCCCGCTCCAGTATACTGGTGACTGTCGGTTCGCATACCATTCGAGACACTGAAGGTATAGTCGAGAGTAAACAACTTTTGCTTCTCGACCGCGGTATTGCAGTACCTCGGGCGGTAGTGTTTCTGGAAGACGCCAAAGTTGATGTACTCCTGACTAATTTCAGCAATGAGCACCAGCACCTGAACAAGGGGACGACTGTCGCTTACATAGATGCCGTCACTTAGATGCCGTCACATAGATGCAGTCACAAAACCTTACTCGTGTTTCACGACCGGATCCAGAGGACATAGTCGACGTCCAGTACATTAATCAGACATTGCCGCAACAACAACAAGGCATGCTGCGCGACCTGCTCAATCGCTACAGACACAGATTTGCGTCATCTCCGCGCGTCGGCAGGACACACCTTGCTACACATCGCATTATTACGGACGACACGGCGCAACCACTTCGACAGTCACCCTACCGTGTTTCCTCTAGAGAACGCGCCGCCATCAGCACGCAAGTAAAGGAAATGCTTGATAATGACGTCATTGGACCGTCTCGGAGGCCCTGGTCCGCACCTGTCGTGTTCGTAAAGAAAAAGGACAGAACATTGCTGTTCTGCGTTGATTACCGGCGACTGAATAACATCACTAAAAAGGACGCTTACCCTTTGCCCAGAATCGACGACGCTTTGGATCGTTTATGCAACGCCAAGTATTTCTCCTCCATGGATTTGAAGTCTGGGTACTGGCAAATAGAGGTAGACGAGAGGGACCGTGAGAAGACGGCATTCATCACTCCAGACGGGTTGTACGAGTTCCAGGTCGTGCCATTTGGTCTTTGCTCCGCCCCAGCGACCTTTCAGGGGCTTATGGACACAGTACTCGTGGACCTGAAATGGCACACTTGCCTCGTATACCTGGACGATGTGATCGTATTCGCCCCAACTTTTGACGAGCACCTTCGTCGCCTCGAGGCAGTGCTGCAGGCCATAAAGTCCTCTAGACTCACTCTAAAAGCCGAGAAGTGTCACTTCGGTTACGAGGAGTCGAAGTTTTTGGGTCACCTCGTGAACCAAGAAGGGGTCCTTCCGGATTTTGAAAAAACCGTCGCCATCACTAATTTCCCGCCGCCACGCGATCAGAAAGAAGTTCGGCGCTTCCTTGGACTATGTGCTATTACCGCCGCTTTGTGAAAAACTTCTCTAAAATCGCTGCGCCCCTTACTTACCTGACCAAGGCCGATGTCCAGTTCCAGTGGGAAGCGCCGCAACAACAGGCGTTCCTAGAGCTTCAACGCCGCTTACAGTCACCACCCATTCTGGCGCACTTTGATGAATATGCTGACACTTAGGTACACACCGACTCCAGCAATGTTGGTTTGTGTGCAGTCCTAGTTCAGGTCCAGAAAAATCAACTTCGTGTAATTGCCTACGCAAGTCGTGCACTGTCTAAGGCCGAGGCAAACTACTCTGCCACCGAAAAAGAATGCCTCGCCATCGTGTGGGCAATTTCCAAGTTTCGACCATACCTTTACGGTCGACCTTTCAAAGTAGTCACAGACCATCATGCACTTTGTTGGCTGGCCAACATATAGGATCCTTCAGGGCGCCTTGCACGATGGAGTCTCCGACTGCAGGAATACGACATTTCTGTAACCTAGAAATCCGGCCACAAACACTTGGACGCCGACTGCCTTTCCCGTGCCCCTGCACAACCAGCTCCTGACGACGCTGCGGACGACGCCGCCTTTGTGACCGCCCTAAATTCTACCGACTTTGCTGGCCAACAACGCGCCGACCCGGACCTTCGAGACGTCATTGATTATCTTGACGGTGCCTGTGGCAGAGTACCTGCCGCCTTCCGGCGCGCTTTATCTTCCCTCTGCCTGCGTGACGGCGTACTCTTCAAAAAGAACTTTTCTTCTAACAGTCGCGAGTACTTGCTCGTCGTGCCCGAAAACCTACGCGTCGAAATTTTGAATGCCTGCCACGACAAACCTGCTTCCGGCCACCTTGGCGTCACTAGAACGCAAGCCAAGATTCGCGAAAAATACTACTGGCCTCGCCTTGGACATGACGTTACGCATTACGTTCGCTCTTGCCGTGACTGTCTGCGCCGCAAGGTTCCTGCTGCCAAGCCCGCCGGCTTCCTCAAGCCCATTGACCCGTCGTCCCGACCATTCCAACAAATCGGGATAGACTTGCTCGGCCCGTTCCCCATATCAAACTCCGGAAAGCGGTGGATAATAGACGCCACAGACTATCTCACGCATTACGCGGAGACAGCCGCTCTTTCGAGTGGAACCGCTATCAATGTCGCCAAATTTCTTGTGCTTCAGATCGTCCTGCGCCATGGCGCACCACGGGTTCTCATTACTGACCGAGGAGATGCCTTTACTGCTGAGCTCATGCAGCATATCATTGCTTTCAGCCACATCAGCCACCGCAGGTTGACCTCATACCACCCCCAGACGAACGGCCTGACCGAACGACTGAACAAGACTCTCGCGGATATGCTTTCGATGTACGTGGACGTGGAGCACAAAACGTGGGATGAAGTCCTGCCTTATGTCACGTTCGCCTATAATACCGCCGTCCAGGAAACAACCAACATGACACCGTTCAGTCTCGTCTATGGACGACAGGTGACCACAACACTCGACGCTATGCTCCCCCATGTCGACGACCACCCAAATGCCGACGTTGCCCACTTTTTACAGCGCGCCGAGGATGCTCGACAACTAGCCCGGGTGCGAATTCGCGCTCAGCAGGACCAAGATGCCCGACGGTACAACCTGCGGAGACGGGCGGTCGAATATTTCCCAGGCGACCTTGTCTGGGTTTGGTCCCCAATACGACGTCGCGGACTCAGCGACAAGTTCTTACGTCGTTACTTCGGCCCCTACCAAGCCCTGCGGCGTATCGGCGATCTCAACTATGAAGTCATTCCTGATCAAACACGACGCTCACGACATGACGCGCGCCCCGAGGTGGTCCACGTCGTTCGCCTGAAACCGTATCACGCAAGGACACCGTGACACTCCCTCTGACGCTGGTTTCCTTTTAGCATCGGGCCGATGCTTTTCGAACGGGGGGGGGCTAATGACGCTAGCGCTACTGAAGACGACGACGTGAGGACATTAAGCAAAAAGGACGAAGTTCGCCACCGTCTTGGACCACCAGACGTTCTTGGGAGCCTTCCAAACCGCTTAGAGCGTTAGCGGGTCTTTACACCGACGTGACAATATATCTTCACTTAACCACGTCTCAGTCAGCACTACTACATCAGTGTCATGCGTAAGTAATTGACCTTCCAACTCAACGACTTTATTAACAACACTGCGATAGTTAATATTTAAAACTCGAAAACAACCTTTTTTAGTTTTGTTGCGTCAGGTGTGCTTGGTAATCCGGTACCGCTTGTTTTCAGTTTTGTCCCAGGCAAATAAAGTCCCGTTCACACTTAATTTATCGAACAATAACTTGACCTTCGCACCGTTCGACCTTTCCTCAGCAGAGCTTTCCCATAGTTTTTGCCTTATCTGACGAACACCAAACGAAAAATCCTCTGAAATCGATATTTCAGAGCCCTTGAGTTTGGGACAGGCTTTCATTATCGATACTTTTTCATGGTACTCTAAAAACCTCACAATTACTGGACGATCACCATCTTCTTTCCCAGCCTATGACAGCGTTCAATTCCACTAATGGTTAAATCAAGCTTTTCTAGAAACACTCTCTCTTTTATCTTCTTGCTAAGATCATCAAATGTTTCCGTGCTGTCTTCTTTAACGCCATAAATTATCAGATTGTTCCTTCGACTCCGGTTTTCTAACTCAACAACCTTATTCAAGAGGCTCGAAACATTCTGTTCTAGTTCAGCTATAGTTGGTTTCAGGCCACTTACTTCTGCCTTCAATGTACCAAGAGAAGCCATCTGAGTTTCTATACCACTTATTTGTTTATGTAAGCTTGCTACATTTTTTTTTTCAAGTTTTTCTTGTCTAGTCAGGACACTGTTGATTGAAGCAGTTATTTTGCCCCAAGAGAAGTTGCTGCAACATTTCCTGGTCTGTAGGCCCCGGATTCGAAACTGATTCTGAGTCCGACCCTCCTAGAACGGCATTCGTTGCCGCTGACGGCCTCTATGAATTCACCGTGGTGCCATTCGGCCTCTAACTCTCCCGCCACGTTTGAACGAAAGATGGACATCTTGCGCGGCCTGAAGTGGAACGTTTGTCTCTGCTATTTAGATGATGATGTGTTTTCACCCGATTTTCCGACACATATCAAGCGCCTGCGCCAGATATTGAGCTGCCTCACCAGTGCTGGCCTTCGAATTAACCGGAAGAAATGTCACTTTGGCGCCCGGCAGCTAACAATACTCGGCCATCTCGTCTCCAAAGACGGCGTCCTACCCGATCCTGACAAACTCTTTGCTGTGGCTGACTTTCCTAAACTGACTTCTAGAAAACAGGTGCGCCGATTTGTGGGTCTCTGCTCCTATTTTCAGCGCTTTGTCCCCAATTTCGCCTCTATCGTCGCGCCCCTTACGAAAGTCCTGAATGGTCCCGCCGACCTGTCTCAGTGGGACACGGCCTGCGATGAAGCTTTTCCTGCGCTCCGTCGTCTTTTAACGTCACCACCTATTCTTCGGCGTTACGACCCCAGTGGCCCTACTGAGGTGCACACCGACTCAAGCGGAATCGGCCTCGATGCTGTCCTTGCCCAGCGCAAGCCCGACTTTGCTGAATACGTCGTTGCGTACGCCAGCCGTGCTCTCACCAAAGCAGAGTCGAACTACACCGTGACAGAAAAGGAGTGTCTTGCCGTAGTGCGGGCTCTCACAAAATTCCGCCAATACTTTTATGGCCTCCCGTTCACCGTCGTTACTCATCACGACGCCTTGTGCTGGTTGGCCTCACTCAAAGATCCCTGAGGACGCCTTGGCCGCTGGACGTTCCGTGTTCAGGAATTCGATATTACCGTAGTTTACCGGTCGGGCCGCAAGCACTCCGACGCCGACGCCTTGTCTCGCTCGCCACTGCCCTCTCCTGCGCCCTCTTCGCCGGTATCTTATTCCCTACTCGCAGCGCTCACTACTATGGTCATGCCCAATCAACAACGCCAGGATCCATGGATTTCATCCTTGCTCGATGTCCTGGCCTCCTTCCCTCGGACCCTTCGTCGCCAAGCTTCCCATTTTGCCCTTCGCGACGATCTCCTGTACCGCCGCAACCATCGTCCGGACGACCGAAAGTGGCTTCTCGTGTCTCCCTGACATCTTCGGTCTCAGACTTGCGCACACCACCATGCCGACCTTCAGAGCGCTCACGCTGGCTCGCTGGAAACCTATGAGAGGCTATGCCAGAGGTACTATTGGCGGGGGCATGTACAACTTAGTTCGTCGCTACGTTCGCTCCTGCACAGCCTGTCAGCAGCGGAAGTCGCCACCTCGCCCTCGACTGCCCCGTTACAGCCATTACCGTGCCCGGCTCGCCCTTTCGATCATGTGGGCATCGACTTATATGGACCGCTTCCCTTCACGACCACCGGGAACCGATGGATTATAGTCGCCGTTGGCCAGCTCACTCGGTATGCTGAGACCGCTGCCCTACCTGCGGCTTCTGCTCGCGACGTCGCCTTCTCCCTTCTTGATCACTTCGTCCTGAGTCACGGCGCTCCACGAGAACTTCTCAGTGACCGCGGCCGTGTTTTCTTGTCTGAAGTTGTTCACGAGCTTCTCGATGCGTGCCACTCAGTCCACCGCACCACGTCTGCTTACCGCCCCCAAACCAACGGCCTCACCGAGCAATTGAACCGGACTCTTGGGAACATGATCGCCATGTACATTCGCTCCGACAGATCTAATTGGGATCAGGTTCTTCCGTTCGCAACCTATGCATATAACACCGCATCTCAAACAACCACCGGCTTTTCCCCATTATTTCTTTTATTCGGGCGCGAGCCTTCCTGTCTGCTGGACACAATCCTTCCCTACAACCCCGAGAGCTCGGAATATACTTCCCTTTCTGACATTACCCATCACGCACCGCAGAACGTCAAGGACTCCGGAAACATGAGTCCGATCAAGACACCCCCGCTGTTCACTTCTCCGCTGGCTCATTGGTCTGGCTCACTGTTCCGGCTGCGTACAAATTTTCGGCCAAGCAGATTATCCCTTACCGCATCATGGAGCGTACGTCACCTGTGAACTATATCATCGAACCGGTGACACCTTCTTGTGACACGTCGCTCCCGTCAGCCCCTTGGAGCCCTATTACAGCCCCCTCGTCGTCTTCTCGCCTTGAGTCGCCAGGATAGCTCCCTCTTTACGCCGATGCAGTTGCAATGAAGGTGATGATTCAGCACCACCGCCAACGACGACAAAGTGCTCGGGGCGTCCTTCGGATGCTCGTGCTGGAGAATTGCCGCTTTCCGGTCTGTTGCCTCGCTGGTCCTCAGACCACTTGCGCTAGGGTCTTCGTCGCCGGCGCTTTCAACGTGCCAATAAATCGCTATAAAGAAGAGTGCACGTGTCTTTGAAGTTCTACACAAAGAGGACCCCAAGCCGCCGACTCCCGAATATATATTCCTTTTTTTTAAAGCCTGGACTCAAGTTGCGTGAGCTACTCTGTATATGCTTCGTGAGTCTCGCAGCTTCTTTCTGTGCACATCTTGCGAACTTCATCTGCCCTACTGGCCAGTTATTCACACATCGCTGACATGTTGGCGCCAGATGTATGCGCTAAGAGGTAAAGAGGGCAATGTCATTAGCAATATGGATAAGATAGTTAAAGAATCCGAACAGTTCTACACAAATCTGCATAGTAGCGAATGTAATCATCAAGTTACTGAGAGAGGCAGTAGAGAACAGAACTGGGACATCCCTCCAGTAACGAAGGAGGAAGTAAAGAAAGCCTTAGGAGCAATGCAAAGGGGGAAAGCAGCTGGTGAGGATCAGGTAACAGCAGATTTGTTGAAGGACGGAGGAGAGATTGTGCTAGAAAAACTAGCCACCCTGTACATGCAATTCCTTGCGACCTGGAGAGTACCAGAAGCTTGGAAGAACGCTAACATTATCTTACTCGTTGGCATCCAGCCGAGCGCAGCCATACGGCTACAAAGGAAAGCTATACAGCTTTCTCAGAAACTTCGCAGTTAAAGAAAAATTCGTCCTGGTCCGGGGATCGAACCCGGGACCACCGCTTCACCGGAGCAGTCGCTCTACCAATTGAGCTAACCGGGACGGCAAGCTTAAGGTAGGGCGAGAGCGAATTGATCAATAACTCGAAGTTTGAACAGTGTTGGTCAAATGTTTAGGGGAATCCCCCAAGGTGGAGTAGATTTGTAATAAGGGAGTAATTACTCGTTGGCATCCACCAGAGCGCAGCCATACGGCTACAAAGGAAAGCTATACAGCTTTCTCAGAAACTTCGCAGTTAAAGAAAAATTCGTCCTGGTCCGGGGATCGAACCCGGGACCACCGCTTAAAGGCCGATTCACACGACGGACCGTTCGCCCGCGGCCCGCGCACTACGTGTGCATACGTCAGCACTTTGAGAGGCGCGCTGGATGCATGGATGGATGGCGGCCGACAGCGCGCGCCTCAAAGTGCTGACGTATGCACACGTAGTGCGCGGGCCGCGGGCGAACGGTCCGTCGTGTGAATCGGCCTTAACCGGAGCAGTCGCTCTACCAATTGAGCTAACCGGGACGGCAAGCTTATGGTAGGGCGAGAGCGAATTGATCAATAACTCGAAGTGGGAACAGTGTTGGTCAAATGTTTAGGGGAATCCCCCAAGGTGGAGTAGATTTGTAATAAGGGAGTAATTACTCGTTGGCATCCACCCGAGCGCAGCCATACGGCTACAAAGGAAAGCTATACAGCTTTCTCAGAAACTTCGCAGATAAAGAAAAATTCGTCCTGGTCCGGGGATCGAACCCGGGACCACCGCTTCACCGGTGGCCCACAACTCTACTCCACCTTGGGGGATTCCCCTAAACATTTGACTAACATTATCTTAATTCATAAGAAAGGAGTAGTCAAGGACTTGAAGAATTACAGACCGATCAGCTTACTGTCCGTTGCCTACAAGGTATTTACTAAGGTAAACGCTAATAGAGTCAGGACAACCTTAGACTTCAATCAACCAAATGATTAGGCAGGCTTTCGTAAAGGATACTCCACAATAGACCATATTCACACTATCAACCAGGTGATTCAGAAATGCTCAGAACATAACCAACCCCTATATATAGCCTTCACTGATTACGAGAAAGCATTTTGACTCAGTGCAAACCTCAGCTGTCATGCAGGCATTGCGGAATCAGGGTGTGGAAGATTGTTATATGAAATTATTGGAAGATATTTATAATTATTGCACAGCTACTATAGTTCTCTACAAAGACAACAATAAAATTCCCATACGGAACGGTGTCAGGCAGGGAGACACGATCTCGCCAATGCTATTCTTCGCCTGCTTGCAGTAGGTATTCCGGGTCCTCAAATGGGAAGAGTTGGGGATATGAGTTAATGGAGAATACATGAGTAATCTGCGATTCGCTGATGACATTGCCTTGCTAAGCCACTCAGGACATGAACTGCAAAGCATGATCAATGAGTTAGACAGGCAGAGCAGAACGGTGAGGCTAAAAATAAACATACAGAGAACCAAAGTAATGTTCAACAGCCTAGCAAGGGAACAGCAGTTCGAAATTGGTAGCGATGTGCTGGAAGTAGTAAGAGAATGTCTACTTAGGGCAGGTAGTGACCGCTGATCCGGATCATGACGGGAAATAACTAGAAGAATAAGAATGGGGAGGAGCCCGTATGGCAGTTTTCTCTCAGATCATGAATCGCAGTTTACCGATATCCCTCAAGGGAAAGTATACAACAGCTGTACTTTACCGGTACTCGCCTATGGAGCAGAAACGTGGAGGCTAACGAAAATAGTTCAGCTTAAGTTCAGCATAACACAGCGAGCCATGGAAAGAAAAATGATAGGTGTAACGTTAAGAGATCGGAAGCGGGCGGTGTGGGTGAGGGAACAAACGCGGCATAATGGCATTCTAGTTGAAATCAAGAGGAAGAAATGGGCTTGAGCAGGACATGTAATGAGAAGGCAAGATAACCGTTGGCCCTTAAGGGTAACGGAGTGGATTCCAAGAGAAGGCAAGCGTAACAGTGGGAGGCAGAAAATTAGGTGGGCGGATGAGATTAGGAAGTTTGTGGGGATAGAGTGGCCGCAACTGGCGAAGGACAGGGTTAATTGAAGAGACATGGGAGAGGCCTTTGCCCTGCAGTGGGCGTAGTCAGGCTGATGATGATGATGACGATGATGATGATGGTGATGGTACATTGAAAGTTGGCCCTTCGTCAACAGAGATCACATGGCGTTTCATATACGGGGTCACATACGTTCATTTTGAGCATTCACACTGTAAAAAAATGCAGCACGCAGTGAATCGCGAAGATTTAACGAGGATTTAACGAAAGTGTTTCGCTCTAGCAGACGCATCGTTGGTGTCTGTGAAGCGTTTCGACGTGTAAAAACGTGAATGCTGCTCTCCTAACTATCGCACTTGCTGCGAAGTATTCTAGTTTTTGTGCATCTATAGTTTGGTTTATGGGCGTTTAACATTCCAAAGCGACTCAGGCTATGTGGGACGCCGTAGCGAAGGGCTCCGGAAATTTCGATCACTTGGGGTTCTTGAGTGTGCACTGACATCGCGCAGTATACCACCCTCTAGAATTTCGCCTCCAACGCAATTCGACCACTGCGGCCAGGATCGAACCCGCGTCTTTCGGGTCAGCAGCCGAGCGGCGCAACCACTGAGTCACTGCGGCGGCTGTTTTCAAACACCTATACTTAGGTACTTATACTTAGGTACAGGGTCGTTCAGTATGATGGGGAACTCGCGAACGCGTGGCCACCGCACTACGCGAAGTGCTAGAGAGAATGGGCGACACCAGGCGCACGCGCAGAAAGAACCGGCGAAGCTTTAGATGGCGGTCCTTCGCGAAGCACTCCGGCCACGTGCTCGTGTGTCCCATTCATATTGAGCTACCCTTTACGCAAGTCCATGCCTTCTCTGAATGGTACTTATTGACAGTTCTTGTTGATGTATATCACTTCCTGCCGCTAAGGTGATCCTTATTTTTCGTTCAGCGAAACGGGCGATGGAAGTAATTTGCTACAGACGCAGGTCATGTGTGACCATCTACTCTTGGCTCTGCCTATAGATTACTACTCTATACTCTCAAAACCTGCAAAAGAGAGTACAACAGATTGTTTACTCTTCGAGAGAGTACCAGTTTATACCCTACTCTTTGTGTACGTATATACCTACATGCCATAGTATATTCGTGCCTCAAGTTATATGCGATTTATTTTTTTATTTCAGCTGGAAGCACTTAAGAAAGTCGCACCCGATTCAGGCGTCTCAGTATCCAAGCAGGATCCAGAGAAGGAGCATGACTTTAAGGTTCACAAGCGTAAAACTTAATAAAATTCCTTTCTAGCTGACATCCATGCCGGTGCTTTGTTTTGTAGTGTAGTGTGAGTCGGTTTCGTTAGAAACTACAATGTTAATCGAAATGTGCCATGCTATGGGGCATGCGTTGAAGAGAAGCGTGGAAATTGTAACCGTGATGTAGCAGCTGCGGAAGTTAGCGGCAACGAAGATAGAAGCCTGAAGCCACCGATGATTTGCTACCACCTGCAATCAATGCATCAGTGATCCCCACCGCTTCCAACCTCGGTGAAAGTACGCCACGTATCGCCATTTCCATGCTGCCACTACCAAGCTTCTCAGTCCACGAATATGCCAACTTCTGTTAGTCCCCGCTGACTCAAATCAGTGATCCGTTTTCAGAACTTCCTACTCGCACGATATGCAAGACCCAGCACGATGCTCCTTCGCTACGCCGACGATGAAGTAAGCGACATACAAGACGTTTCACCTAAAACTGTGAGCCGTCTTCAAAACAGGGCTTTTCGATTTAGATGAGCGCTTTTTTCGGCACAGCGTTGTCGCCGGTGGCGTGCGTCAGATTGCAGCTATGAGCTGGCTGGTCAACTGGTATCTAGTATAGTTCACTTCTAATTCGTAAGTAATATCCATATCAGTTTATAAATTTTCGAACATTCTTTTCTCGTCGCCGCTGCAGCGCAAGCAATATGGGGATCGCACACGACTGAAACCGCGTGGCCAGAAAGAGCGCTAACCACGCCCCCAGCGCACGTCACACACCAGCGCGCCTGTCACGTGCTCGCTGCGTGCTCACCGTCCCCAAACGGCCGCTGCGAAAAAAGCACGTGACACCCGCACCGCTGTGTGACACGCACGTAGCCATGGCTAGTGCCCTTTCTGACCGCACGGTTTCGCCTTGTCAGTTTGCAAACTCCGCTGCAGTTCGTCGGCCAAACGTGGCCCCAATCGGTTCCTTCTCGTGAGGTGGCGCTTTCGACGCTGTTGGCCCGTTCCAGCCGGTCTCTCGTCACACGAACCATCGCCACTTTATGCCGGCAATTCCTGTTTAACGAAGATATTTCCAAGATACTGCACAATATTATTCTGAACGTGCAACTACAGTGGCTGCGCGAACGGTCCTGGGCGGCAGAGGTTTGCCTATGTGACACTTGCCACGTGACACCACTTTGCCTATGTGACACTGGTGACGTCACCACTGGATTACGTCACACATAATTGATGACGAAGTAATGACAAATTACTAGTGTCTAATTACTGATTAATGACTAAATACTAATTAACTCCTAATTAATGACGCTTGAGCTTCGCCTTTAGGAGTGGAACGCGATAGCGTGTTGTGGCACTGACAGGCAGTCCGCGGAACGCCACCACCCGTTCGGCGAGATGCCTTGCCCTTTGAACGCGACGCTTTTTGAGGAAAGGAAATGGCGCAGTAATTCTCTGTCATCTCGGTGGACACCCGAACCGCACCGTAAAGGAAGGGAGGAACGCCACCATCCGTTCGGCGCGATGCCTTGCCCTTTGAACGCAACGCTTTTTTTTAGGAAAGGAAATGGCGCAGTAATTCTCTGTCATCTCGCTGAACACCCGAACCGCACCGTAAAGGAAGGGAGGAACGCCACCATCCGTTCGGCACGATGCCTTGCCCTTTGAACGCAACGCTTTTTTAGGAAAGGAAATGGCACAGTAATTCTCTGTCATCTCGCTGGACACCCGAACCGCACCGTAAAGGAAGGGAGGAAAGCCACCACCCGTTCGGCGCGATGCCTTGCCCTTTGAACGCAACGCTTTTTGAGGAAAGGAAATGGCGCAGTAATTCTGTCATATCGGTGGACACCCGAACCGCACCGTGCAGGAAGTGAGGAACGCCACCACCCGTTCGGCGCGAAGCTACCGGCGCTTGTATGTCGTTAAATCTCCTACGGGGCCCGGATGCTCTCGTTTCAGCTTCCGGATGTGTGGAATTCGGTGCCCGGATGAGTGGAATTCAGTGCCCGGATGTTGGCTCTCGGTCTCGGCGTGACGTCACCACACTGCGGACAACGGGACCTAAAAGCATTTCATGCTTAAAAAGTAGGAGTCACTTTGGCGACTAAAGTGGTGCAAGGCGAAAGCCTTAGTACAGCATTCTGTCACGAATGGGGTTGTGAATGATGATTGAAGTGCTGCCAGCGAATGACGCGTCCATTGGCTGTCTGCGTGTGTTACTGATGTGTGGTTAACATGTTAAGCTTCGCCTGTAAGAGTGGAACGCGACAGCGTCTTGCAACGCTGCCAGAGAGTCCACAGAACGCCATCGCCAATTCGGCTGTACGCCTTGCTGGACGGTAAATTTATTTTTTTGAGGAAAGGAAATGTATCTCTCTCGCATATCTGGGTGGACACCTGCACCTCGCCGTAAGGGAAAGGGGGAAGAGGGGAGTGAACGAAGACGCCGTATTAGCTAGACGCGCCTTTGTTCATTCCAAACCATTCAGCTGGCATTACGGAGTGGCTAGCGTGCTCGTATCGCACTCCGGAGACCCTGGTTCGATTCCCCAACTCGACCAATTTCGTTCTCGGTTTTATTGATTTATGCGGTCTAACTAGAAAGGTTAATTAGGCTATTTCATATTTTTATTATTGTATTTCTATCCATCGTGTTCTGTCATTCACATGTCAATTGTTGGAACTGTCTAGGATGTTCGACACAACGTATATGAAACGAGCAACGTCGAACTGAGTGGGGAAGTGCGTGGTGGTGGAGCGAACGCGGCTTCGTACTTATCTGTTTTTTTCAGCAGCGTCTCCTACCGCGGACGCTGTTGTCGCTGCGGCGCGCGTCTTTCTTTTCTTTTCCTCTTTCTTCTGACCTCTTCATTCTCCTCTATCTTAATTAGGCTATTTGATTAATTAAGCAATTAACTAAACTCAGTCCAACTTAGTTGGAGCATCACTATACGATCCCTTTGATTGGTTGCATGGTTACTAGCCAAAGTAAAATTGGCCCCATTTGAAATTCGCGCACTGTGACGTCACGAGCATTTCGACCAATTGAAAAGCGTGACATTTTCTGTCGACAACTCCTGCTTACAACGATGAGGCATTAAAGGCTTCCGCCTTAAAAGTTAACTGCTCAATATCAACTATCTTCGGATACAACTTAAGTGCGCAGTGAAGTTCCGCTTACATTTAGGACCCTCGCACAGAATTCCTCCACGACAGAAAAAAAACTTGTCTGTCGTCAAAATTTTCTTGTTACCTAAACAGAGAGCTGATCACCAGAAAACTAAGCTCTAAAGGAGAGAGAGAGAGAAAAGGACGGAAAGGCAGGGAGGTTAACCAGGCGATGCCCAGTTGGCTACCCTACACTTGGGGAGGGGAACAAAGGGGAAAAAAGGAAAAAGAGCGGCAAGGAAATGAGTTTTCTAAATGTCCAGCGACCACTATGTCACAGGGACAGAGGGCGCGCACTGAAAACTTAAAGATAATAGGCGGGAATGCAACCCCGAGTCCCTTAAGAAATTCAGGAGCGCTTTCACCGCTTTCCGTTGTCTGAAGGTTGTGTCCAAGGCCCCAGAACGTTGGACTCTGTTAAAGGACGCGAGTCCAAGCGGAGCAGAGAAGCAATTAGGAAACCGCGCTCTCGCTCAAAACGAGGGCAGTCACAGAGGAGGTGGCTGATCGTTTCGTCACAATCACACTGGTCACACGCAGGAGAGTCAGCCACAGGCGGCACAACAGCGTAGTATCACCGCGGGGGAGGCCGAATGGTATATGATGTTGGAGCAAGAGGTTGAAGTGATGCGAGCGGGGTGTCCAACCTCCAGGGGCAGACCACGACGTTACAGTTAGGTTTCGGGCGAGCAGTTGAAGGTGCCTTGCTGCGTCAGCTCTTGTCAGTGGTATGCGGACAGTGTTGGTTGTATCGTGAGCCGATCGAGCAGCATAATCAGCTAAGGCATTACCAACAATGCCGCTATGGCCTGGTACCCACTGGAAGATGATTTCATGATCTTGTTCGATTGCCTGGTGGTGCATATATCGTATCTCCGCTATAAGTTGCTCATGGTCGCTATGTCTCAAGGCAGACTGAAGACATTGTAGGACAGCTTTTAAATCACAGAAAACAGCCCATTTTTGAGGTGATTGTTGTGAGATATACTGTACCGCCGCAAGAAGTGCGGCCAACTCTGCTCCAGTAGAGGTAGTCCGATGCGAAATTTGTTGGTGAATTTGAGTCTGTCGCGCAGGAACGACCACAGCGCAAGCAGAACTAGTAGAGGTTACTGATCCATCCCTATAGACGTGAGTACAGTCCCAATATTCGAAGTGGAGCATGGACAATGTCAGTTGGTTAATGGCTGGCGTCGATAAATTTGACTTCTTCGCTATCCCCGGAATAGCAAGGCGTACACATGGGAGCCGCATACACCACAGAGGAGAGGGAGGTAGTGCTGCCGGGGTGAACTGTTGTGGGATCGATGACTGTTGCGTCGTTATCACCTTTGCAAATGCAGAATGTGGTCTCTGCAGAGGCAGAGGCGCAAGGTGATGCTGTGGAATCCTTGAGATATGACGTATGTGCATTCGCAAGCAGTCTAGGACAATATAAGTAGACATCGGGTGGTCTTTGGCGAGTGCAATGCTACCCAGTGTTGATGCGCTCCGAGGGAGACCTAGGCATGTGCGAAGGGCCTGACCCTGCACTGACTGGAGGGCACGCATGTTAGTTTTGCACGTGTTTGAGAGTACAGGTGTACTGTACCGCAAGCATCCCACAAATAGAGCTCTGTACAACTCCAGCATTGACTGGACCGACGAGCCCCATGATTTTCCACCCAGAAATCGGAGTAAATGAGCGATAGACGTTAGCTTTTTTTCAAGATGACCACCTTCAACGAAATAGTGAAATGGTACAGACTGAACAGACAGACTATGCCGCCACCTCACCCGGGGCTTACCCGGAAGGAGGCAGTGTTATATAGACAGTTACAGAC
This sequence comes from Amblyomma mixtum, assembly GCF_055824585.1. Taxonomy (NCBI): domain Eukaryota; kingdom Metazoa; phylum Arthropoda; class Arachnida; order Ixodida; family Ixodidae; genus Amblyomma; species Amblyomma mixtum. The sequence goes on from NC_143012.1 coordinate 8,140,518, forward strand.
GGGGTCCCTGCTCACCCCGGTGCTAGCTAAGCACGTGTGTCCGAGTGTGTACGCGAGTGACATATGCAGACTGTGCGCGAAGGAGAGAGCCACCGCGGCTCACATCCTTTGGGACTGTAGCGTAAATCCGCGCGAAGCCAGCGAGAAGACGACGATCCCGCCGCAGCTAGAGGCTGCAACGAGGAGCTGTGATCATAAGACACAACTCAAGGCCGTCCAGCAGGTCTCGGCAGCTCTCGAGAGGCAGCGACCGAGCGAAACCGAGGAGAGGGGGGCGGCGCCCCCAGGAAGGGGGCGGCGGCCCTCTCGAACCCGCGGAAGTAGCGAGGGACGTAACAAGACCTCAAGGAGCACAACGCACGAGATTGACGTAGTGGCCGCGTCGCGGTAAAAGCTTGTCCTCCCTGCTTGGAGGGAGCCTAACCGACTCTGCAGGCTTTCTAAATAAAAGTTGTTCTCTCTCTCTCTCTCAGTAGAGTACAATGCGGGCTCCATGATAAATTGCGGTCGATCAGGATCCCTAGGAAACGATGAGATTTGCTGTAAGAAATGACTTGACCGTCGATGCGTACCGGATATGGAGTCATACATTTACGTGTAAATGCCACTAGCGCGCACTTTTCCGGTGAAACGCTGAGACCTTGCTTCTGGAGATAGGAAGAAGTGATTAATGCTGCCCGCTGAAGTCTTGCACGCACCTGGGGACGCGTCACAGAGGAGGCCCAAATGCAGATGTCATCGGCGTACATACACACCTGGACGGTGTTGGGGAGGTTCTCAGAGAGGGCGATGAGAGTCAGATTAAACAATGTAGGGCTAAGGACACCGCTCTGGGGCACGCCACGGTAGGTGTAATGCGCAGGCGTCGGGCCATCTTCACATTGGATAAAAAATGATCTTTTGGACAGGTAGCTCTCTATCCATGCAAACATCCGACCACCGATGCCCACAGTTTCCAGTGCATCAAGAATGGCCTCATGGGCCACGTTGTCGTAGGCACCTTTTACATCCAGAAAGAGTGCCACTGACAAACGTTTCAAGCGCTTCTGTTGTTGAACCGTGGATACGAGATCAACGACGTTGTCAATAGAAGAGCAACCCCGCCTGAAGCCGGCCATAGCGTCGGGGTATATTTTGTAGTGTTCGAGGTACCACTCAAGGCGCGACAAAATCATTTTCTCCATGACCTTTCCTACGCAACTGGCCAAAGCTATTGGCCTATACGATGAGAGCTCGAGTGGAGATTTCCCTGGTTTTAGTAGGGGTATCAATCGACTCGATTTCCATTCTTGAGGAACAGCACCGTCGAGCCAAGAGTCGTTGTAACGTTTGAGGAGCTCTTCTTGCGCGTCGTGGCCAAGGTGGGACAGCGCAGCATATGTGATTCCATCTGGCCCTGGCGAAGACGAACGCCGACATCCTGCAAGAGCAGCGTCGAGTTCCTCGCGAGAAAAAAGGACATCCATGGCTGGGACCCGTGAGGTAGGAGGAACACGGCGGGAACTCGAAGCAATTGCTAGACCAGCAATTTTCCTGCAGTAGTCCGTTGCTACCTCAGACTGCTGTCGATCTTGATAGACAGCCAACGCATAGAATGGTTGTCTTTGCTGCGGAAACGTACGGACGCCCCGCACAGTACGCCATATGAAGGACATGGGCTTGCGGGGATCCAAGTGCTGACAAAAGGACCTCCAGCGCTGGTTCGCCAGCTGATCCATTCTTCGTTTGATTTTTTTCTGCGTACGTCTCGCCTCCTGTAGCTCTAAAATTCTGTAAGGACGAATAGGCTGACAATCCGCGCTTGAAGCTTCCCGGACGTGAAGAAGCATTGCGTTCCAGGTGTCCGATGAGGCGTAACTGTGGGTCGGATCGTTGCTGTTTGCGATAGGCATAGAAAGGCTGGTTTGGTTTGGTTTATGGGGTTTAACGTCCCAAAGCGACGAAGGCTATGAGAGACGCCGTAGTGGAGGTCTCCGGAAATTTCGATCACCTGGGGTTCTTTAACGTGCACTGACATCGCACAGTACACGAGCCTCGAATTTCTCCTCCAAAGAAATTCAACCGCCACGGCCGGGATCGAACCCGCGTCTTTCGGGACAGCAGCCGAGCACCATAGCCACTGAGCCACCGCGGCGGCGCATAGAAAGGCGTCGCCATGGACTCTTTCGAGTCGATACCGGCTCACGACAGGCAGTCGGCGTCAGAATTCTTGCATCCTAAATTGCTGACCACGGTGACGCCGAACTCCTGGAGTCGCATATTCCAACGAGCGACACGGCCCGAGGAGACTTTCAAATTAGCCAGTCAGCATGAAGCGATAACCTTGGACGTCCTTCTGTACTGGTAAGGGGCGTAATTTCCATGTAGCCCAAATTGCAAGGAGCTTATCACCGGCCGTCGCATAGTTGACCATGGCCTTCGACAAGAAGCGGCTTTTGTGGGCAAGATCTCTGTCCCGTCCTCCTCGACGAGTACGGCGCCTAGACCCATGCTACTTGAAAAATTTGTAGTGTTTTAGCTCTGGTTAAACCGGGTAAATTGCGTAAGCAATGGTGTGCGTGTTCTTCTGGCGATTCTTCGGCGCATTTCCTTCGCCTGGTAGCATTGTGGCGTTCCTGAGCAGTCAGGTGTTGAGATTCATCGGTGACCGATGAGGTGGAACCCCTCTGCGAGGTAGAACGTTGTCGCCGAGCTGCATCCTTAGCACGACGCTTTGCAAGATGTTCTTCACGCTGTTGTGGCGTCTCTTGTGCACGTTGTCGCTTTCTCGCTTCTTCCTGGCGTTGTCACTTCTCCTTAGAGGACTGCATAGCAAAGCATTAACGCCTAGGCAAGCGCGCATTTATGGACGCGTAACAGCGCGGGAGCATGGGCGCCGCCATATTTTGTCACGTGACCATTCCACCACGCTCCCAGGGACTCCACTGAACGCCATCGCCCGTTCGGCTGTACGCTTGCTGGTCGGTAAATTGGTTTTTGAGGAAAGGAAATGTATCTGTCTCGCATATCTCGGTGGACACCTGAACCTCGCCGTAATGGGAAGGGAGGAAGATGAGAATGAACGAAGACACTGTATTCACTAGACGCGCCTTTGTTCATTCCAAACTATAAACGCGCATGCAAGACCGCAACGTTGAACCTGTTGTTTCGCCCAGAATTCATTTTAACCGAATGTTGCTGCAGGTAAAGGGCATTTACAAAGAATTGAACTTTTTACCGGATTGGTTTCCTCTCCTGATGCGCAGTATATCCTTACCGGTCTTTTATACCATATATATATGTATATATATATATATATATATATATATATATATATATATATATATATACATATATATATATATATATATATATATATATATATATATATATATATATATATATATATATATATATTCATGTCATGCGAGCTCTTTTTTTTCATGGTATTTATTTACATGGTTTTGTACAGAAAGGATATATATATATATATATATATGGTTTGGTTTATAGGGTTTAACGTCCCAAAGCGACTAAGGCTATGAGAGACGCTGTAGTAGAGAGCTCCGGAAATTTCGACCACCTGGGGATCTTTAACGTGCACTGACATCGCACAGTACACGGGCCTCTAGCATTTCTCCAAAGAAATTCAACCGCCGCGGCCGGGATCGAACCCGCGTCTTTCTGGTCAGCAGCCGAGCACCATATCCATTGAGCCGCCGCGGCTTATATATATATATATATATATATCCTTTTTGTACAAAATTATGTAAATAAATACCATGAAAAAAAAGAGCTCGCATGGCATGAAAGAAAAAAAAGGATGCCCAGGCTTAGCTTGGAGAATGCGTTGCATATTGCGCGGTCTTTTTGCGGCGCGAGGTATTGCTTGGCGGCACTCGATTTTCTCAGCAGCTTTTCCTTCATGATTTGGATGGATGGATGGATGGATGGATGGATGGATGGATGGATGGATGGATGGATGGATGGATGGATGGATGGATGGATGGACGGACGGACGGACGGACGGACGGACGGACGGACGGACGGACTGGACTGGACTGGACTGGACTGGACTGGACTGGACTGGACTGGACTGGACTGGACTGGACTGGACTGGACTGACTGGACTGGACTGGACTGGACTGGACTGGACTGGACTGGACTGGACTGGACTGGATGGATGGATGGATGGATGGATGGATGGATGGATGGATGGATGGATGGATGGATGGATGGATGGATGGATGGATGGATGGATGGATGGATGGATGGATGGATGGATGGATGGATGGATGGATGGATGGATGGATGGATGGATGGATGGATGGATGGATGGATGGATGGATGGATGGATGGATGGATGGATGGATGGATGGATGGATGGATGGATGGATGGATGGATGGATGGATGGATGGATGGATGGATGGATGGATGGATGGATGGATGGATGGATGGATGGATGGATGGATGGATGGATGGATGGATGGATGGATGGATGGATGGATGGATGGATGGATGGATGGATGGATGGATGGATGGATGGATGGATGGATGGATGGATGGATGGATGGATGGATGGATGGATGGATGGATGGATGGATGGATGGATGGATGGATGGATGGATGGATGGATGGATGGATGGATGGATGGATGGATGGATGGATGGATGGATGGATGGATGGATGGATGGATGGATGGATGGATGGATGGATGGATGGATGGATGGATGGATGGATGGATGGATGGATGGATGGATGGATGGATGGATGGATGGATGGATGGATGGATGGATGGATGGATGGATGGATGGATGGATGGATGGATGGATGGATGGATGGATGGATGGATGGATGGATGGATGGATGGATGGATGGATGGATGGATGGATGGATGGATGGATGGATGGATGGATGGATGGATGGATGGATGGATGGATGGATGGATGGATGGATGGATGGATGGATGGATGGATGGATGGATGGATGGATGGATGGATGGATGGATGGATGGATGGATGGATGGATGGATGGATGGATGGATGGATGGATGGATGGATGGATGGATGGATGGATGGATGGATGGATGGATGGATGGATGGATGGATGGATGGATGGATGGATGGATGGATGGATGGATGGATGGATGGATGGATGGATGGATGGATGGATGGATGGATGGATGGATGGATGGATGGATGGATGGATGGATGGATGGATGGATGGATGGATGGATGGATGGATGGATGGATGGATGGATGGATGGATGGATGGATGGATGGATGGATGGATGGATGGATGGATGGATGGATGGATGGATGGATGGATGGATGGATGGATGGATGGATGGATGGATGGATGGATGGATGGATGGATGGATGGATGGATGGATGGATGGATGGATGGATGGATGGATGGATGGATGGATGGATGGATGGATGGATGGATGGATGGATGGATGGATGGATGGATGGATGGATGGATGGATGGATGGATGGATGGATGGATGGATGGATGGATGGATGGATGGATGGATGGATGGATGGATGGATGGATGGATGGATGGATGGATGGATGGATGGATGGATGGATGGATGGATGGATGGATGGATGGATGGATGGATGGATGGATGGATGGATGGATGGATGGATGGATGGATGGATGGATGGATGGATGGATGGATGGATGGATGGATGGATGGATGGATGGATGGATGGATGGATGGATGGATGGATGGATGGATGGATGGATGGATGGATGGATGGATGGATGGATGGATGGATGGATGGATGGATGGATGGATGGATGGATGGATGGATGGATGGATGGATGGATGGATGGATGGATGGATGGATGGATGGATGGATGGATGGATGGATGGATGGATGGATGGATGGATGGATGGATGGATGGATGGATGGATGGATGGATGGATGGATGGATGGATGGATGGATGGATGGATGGATGGATGGATGGATGGATGGATGGATGGATGGATGGATGGATGGATGGATGGATGGATGGATGGATGGATGGATGGATGGATGGATGGATGGATGGATGGATGGATGGATGGATGGATGGATGGATGGATGGATGGATGGATGGATGGATGGATGGATGGATGGATGGATGGATGGATGGATGGATGGATGGATGGATGGATGGATGGATGGATGGATGGATGGATGGATGGATGGATGGATGGATGGATGGATGGATGGATGGATGGATGGATGGATGGATGGATGGATGGATGGATGGATGGATGGATGGATGGATGGATGGATGGATGGATGGATGGATGGATGGATGGATGGATGGATGGATGGATGGATGGATGGATGGATGGATGGATGGATGGATGGATGGATGGATGGATGGATGGATGGATGGATGGATGGATGGATGGATGGATGGATGGATGGATGGATGGATGGATGGATGGATGGATGGATGGATGGATGGATGGATGGATGGATGGATGGATGGATGGATGGATGGATGGATGGATGGATGGATGGATGGATGGATGGATGGATGGATGGATGGATGGATGGATGGATGGATGGATGGATGGATGGATGGATGGATGGATGGATGGATGGATGGATGGATGGATGGATGGATGGATGGATGGATGGATGGATGGATGGATGGATGGATGGATGGATGGATGGATGGATGGATGGATGGATGGATGGATGGATGGATGGATGGATGGATGGATGGATGGATGGATGGATGGATGGATGGATGGATGGATGGATGGATGGATGGATGGATGGATGGATGGATGGATGGATGGGAGCGCCCCCTTTGAAACGGGGCGGTGGCGACCGCCGCCATGCTCAACCGTCTTTTTTTATTTTTTATTTATTTTTATTTTTTTCACGTGGTTTGGTGGCGTCACGTCACGTGGTGACGTGACGTCACCAAACCACGTGACGTCACGTCACGGGGTTTGGTGGCTGCCCGGCCGCGCCCAAGGGCTGAACTGAGTGATTGCAATATGCTACGCATAAAAACAGCTCTCATGGCGGAGTGGTAGCTGCTCGTCTCTCACTCCGGGGACCGTGGTTCGATTCCCCAACTCGGCCAATTTCCTACACGGTGTTATTTTTTATTTAGGTGGACTGACTAGAAATGAGGCTAATGGCTTAACCGATATCATTCGAATGACATCGATGCACTGCGCGCCAATGCTGCTAACGCCGGCTTCGAAGCCCAAAGTGGAGGACCTCCTAGTGGCGTCATCTGTCGTAGACAGAGCAAACTGGCGCCGCTGCCGCGCGGCGCGCCGACGGCGCTGCCATCTCTGGCAGTGTGCGGCTGAAGCCACACTGTTCAAGGTCAACTGTGGCCGCCGCCGGGGCCCACGCGACGGCTCGAAACCTGGCCCAATATTGCGTACGCAATAAAAAAAGTGTGGACTTCTGCGTCTTCGTCGAAACGGCGAATGCGCGGCCTTTTGTGGGACCCCGGACGCGCTCGAACAACAGACTGTATGGCGCCAGGAATCGTCGCGTGTTGGGGTCAGTGGTCATTATTGGTCTCAAGGGTGACAGCCTAGCCGCCATCTTTATTCCCACGCCGAAAAGCGTTCAGCTGGTCAGGCACACCCCCGCAAGAGTGACAGTGGCGCCGGCTGAAAGAGAAAAGGCCTGAGGCAGTGGGAAAATACCGGAGAAGACTGGGACTGCCGCAATCGCCGGCGCTGAGAGGGGGGCGAGGAGGGCGGTCCAGCCTGAGAAGAAGGATCGCCAGTATGGACAGGAAAAGCAAGAAAAAGCTGGCGTCAGTGGGGTGATTAACAAAGCCTGAGACAACACCGCTGGCAGTTGGTCTCCGGCGCCCGGAAGCGATCGGAGGAAGACGAGCCTCAGATATGAAACGAGGACAACTCCGCAGGCCCTGCGTTCCTTCTGACGGAAGACTCCGGCGCCAAAGCAGCGGTATGTAAGCTTGGGCACGCCAGCCTCTGCATCACGTACTCGTTAACATGTAACTCATTCATTCATTCATTCATTCATTCATTCATTCATTCATTCATTCATTCATTTATTGATACTGTCAGCCTTTCTCAGGCTATTACAGGAGTGGAAAACCTAATAAATTCACATTCAAACAAAGGTACATTTCACAACTGCGATATCGACACAAAAAACAAAGAAAAGATCAAACAGTAGATAAGAATAACACATGCAAGTGCTGAGGCAAAGCTATTACATTGGTGTACTACGGTCCAGGTAAGATATCAGGCATTCTAGAAAGGCGTCGAGGGAGTTAATATTTACAATGGACTCTGGCAGCATGTTCCATTCTTTAATAACACGAGGAAAAAAACTGTACTTAAAACAATCGTTATAAATATATTCGTTCTGTTCCGAGTCTACCTGTATATCTCTGCCTCTCCATCTAGTCATAAAACGCCCCAGGAAGTAAAGAGGCTGTAATGCACCTGAAGTTCTTTGGTGGCTTCAAGTTGCGGAGCTGCCCATTTTGATGGCCTGCCTGCCTTTGTCATTTTTGTCAAGAGCTGGCAAGGCGCTAAAAGTCCTTGTCAAATCATCGGCAATACGCGTACAACCCCCCCAATCGTTTTACAACTTTTTGGTCGGCAGGCTGCGCAAAATGCGCTACAGCAGCTGTTTACATGATGCGACCTAAAACCAGCGTGCAGTTTCTTGTAAGTAAGGTTGCATTTTTTCTAATTTCCCTGTTAGCTATGATGACTTGATTGCTTCTGGTACTGTCCGAAGCCTTTTTATATGATCGTGAAAGTTCAAGACGAAGACGACGATATCATCTAAGTATACTAGTGAAACTTGCCGTTTGAGACAATCTGCTGATATGTTCATCACATACTTTGAAGTCGGTGGCGCTGAAAAAAATACAAATGGCGTTACCCTTAACTCTCAATAACATTTTGGCGTGGTGTAGGCAATGTTCTCTCCATCCCCTTCGTCGACTTCGATTTGCCCATGAACGCTTTTCAGATACATGGACAAGAAGTACTCTTCGTCACAAAGGCTATCTTAGGCTGTTTTTGACCCGGGGTTGAGTTACCCCTCGACCTCTTTCTTTGTTTAGCTGATCAATCGGAGAACTGCAGACGACCGTCCTCCTTTTTCGAGCGCAGCTCTTTGGCGCCCGTTTCTGCGTTTCGCGGCGTCGCCGTTGTCTGTCGTAACCAGCAGTGGACACCTTAATCACCCTTTAAGCTGAGAAACCTATGGAGCGGGAGCTTGTAAAGCAGAGGGAAGGCTATAAATTGGCAGCGAATACGATGCGGAACGCAGGAACGTGCGCCAAAGAGCTTCGCTTTTAAAAAATACTTTCTGGGGCCACACTGTTCTGCCATTGTCGTCGGATATTGTAGCGATAGCTACACTACGCCAGCCGCTTCGCCTCTTCGGCGTGGTCGCACTTTCGCCGTGGTTGCACTGACCTTCAGCCGTTGCGTAGCAACCGCCGCGATGGACACCCGAACCGCACCGTACAGGAAGGGAGGAATTGGGAGTGAAATAAGAAAGAGAAAGACGGGCCGTAATAAAGAAAATTAAAATTGTATTTGAGTAAAGGAAATTACGCAGTAACTGTCTCGCATATCTCGATGGACACCCGTCAACCATTTGTAGAGGAAGGGAGAAAGGAGTAGTGAAAGAAGAAAGAGGGGCCTTAAAAAAGAAAATGGTTTGGTTTATTCGGGTTTAACGTCCCAAAGCAACTCAGGCTATGAGGGACGCCGTAGTGAAGGGCTCAGGAAATTTCGACCACCTGGGGTTCTTTAACGTGCACTGACGTCGAAAAGTACACGGGCCTCTAGAATTTCGCCTCCATCAAAATTCGACCGCCGGCGGCCGGGATCGAACCCGCGTCTTTCGGGTCAGCAGCCGAGCGCCATAACCACTGAGCCACCGCGGCGGCGTAAAAAAAGGAAATGAATTTGAGGAAAGGAAATCACGCACTAGCTGTGAATCCACGTCCAGGGACGAAGAGGAAGGAACTCCCAGCGAAACGCGGCGGCGAAAGACTGCCATGCCACTTAGGCAAACACAACAACAAACACTGGCCTTGCAATTCGACTCGGCGAGTTCCACTCGGCTAGCTGTAGCTATCGCGTCTCTCCAGGTTCAACTAGAGTTAAACCACAGCCAATTTTTTTAGCGATCGTTAGTAGGCTTAGGATAAGAGTGACGGTGATCGCAGTAAAGTTCTCTCTCTCTTCAGCTAAACATACTCAAGTCCTCTCCCGGAATTCATTTTTACCAGAAGGCCGAAAAAATACATGGGCATAGCTTCTTATAGAAAAGTCAAGCTAAGAAAGTTGTTCGACTGCCGGACTCCGGCAAGGGCCAATTCGAGGGACGAAACATATTCCCGACGAACTTTCTTTCACTGTTTCTGCTATCTGCTGCTTCTGTTCCAGGACACCCGGTTCAAGTGAACGCGTTTGCAGCGATAGCCAACCACACGCTGTTGCCGTCTTTCCTATCAGTATGAACAGATGACACGGCACTTGCCTGCCCCAGTCTGAAAAATCCATGCAGTCGAGCGCGACAGGGCGAGAGCATAAAACCGAGATGAAAAAATGCAATTCATCGCCTAAAAAAAAATAAACTAGTGTCATTATGGCCTCAGTTGGAACACGTGCGAAATAAGATTGAAGATAAAGCCTCCCGCTCCTTCCCGGCGAGGCGGTTGAGAACTGTCGAGATTTGGCCTAAGCCTACCGGGCAGTGGCTACGCGGCGGCAGCGCGACTTCGCCCTTTCAGTGGTGTTCGGGTGTCATTTCCTAAGTTATTTTTGATATCGTTCGAAACTGACCATGTCTGAATGAACTAATCTAATCCTTCCTGCTTCCTCGTCGAACTGTGATGTCAGCTGGAATTCTCTATCAGCCGAGGCCTTGGAATTGCCGTCAAGTTAAAGCCTAAAACAAGGTCAAAAGGCCCAGCTATTACCGGCGCCTGATAACGTTGTGTTCGTGCCAGCTGTTCGCAGGACCTTCACCAACCACAGTGGATCTTCTCTTTTACCGCAGAAAGAAAGAACTTCCCAAGTGCCACTGCTGCCAGCTTGTCATCAAAGTGCGGTGTTGTCGGCGTCGCCTCTTCAAACGGCCAACTCGGCTTGCATGGACGAAGCCTTCCCAAAGCTTCTTCCACAGCAGCAGGAACGGTAAGTGCGTATACAGTCGGTCAGTTCTGCAACTCACAACGCTGAATTCGCGAATTCTATGCACAATGCTCGGGGTTGAGCTTTTGGGTGTAGATCTCGGCCGAAACTGAAACCATTTCTTTCGTGGTTCCAAGTGGCAAAAATCGAGGAAACACAATGTGTTTCCAAAGAATCCCGATGGCGTTGTAACTTGGCAGCGCATCGCTTCTACGATAGCTTGTATGAATGCGATTCTGCTTCTTGATGTGGAAGATCAAAAGGTATCAGAAATAAAAGGAACGCAACATCGTTTCCTAAAGCGACGAGTTAATGCCGAATTGTGCGACACGCGATACGCTCATGTATGCCAGTGCTCAACAGTTGGGAATTTCACACCAAGTGTTTGCGACAGCACTGGAAAGGCTTCCTACTTCTGCGTATGAATTGTGGCTTATTAAAGATGTGCGTGCTCAGTGGTGCGGACATGGAATGGCTCAACAAGCTGAGGCCGTCAGTAAAATTCCGTCCACACACATTTCATGTTAGAGTAAAAATGTTAGTGCAAACCGGCATCCTCTCCCGGCTAAGCTCCCCGGCGATCGCGAACCAATTGGTATGGAGGTTGGTCCTCTGCGGTACCGGCAAGAACGGTGCTTCTGATTTCTGAACCGGCAGTAATATAGCCAAACGGGCGAGTTGGTGGTACATATTGAAGACAAACAGCGCAACGACGCAGACAGAGTGGAATCGCTGAGAGACAACTTTGGTGCTTACTGCCCTACGTACTTTCTAGAACAGAGGATCGCTTCAGAGTGCGCCTTTCATTTATAGACCAGCAACAATTACGCGATCAACCCTCAGCTACGCATGACTGCGAGTTGCCAATCATTGCTTGCATCTGTGCCACCGCGACTGACACAAAAAATCTCTGCGGATAAGTATAGGTCGTTACGGGGTCTTCGTATGTGCGTTGAACGTCCGCGAGTTTTGCTATACTTGATGTTTTATTAGCGTGGGAACTTCGTTCAGGCCCGTGTACTGTGCGATGTCGGTGCACGTTAAAGAACCCCAGGTGGTCGAAATTTCCGGAGCCCTTCACTACGGCGTCCCTCATGGCCCGAGTCGCTTTGAGACGTTAAACCCACATAAACAATCATAAAGACAAAGGCAGTTTCAAAGGTCGCCATGAATATCTAAGAAATATGATACCCGAGCACCACTGAAAAGGAGCAGCCATGCTTTTAACGCATCGTCACTGCTGCTGCTGAATTCCAATTCCGGCAACAGAGCTACGTAAAATGTGTCGCACTGACAGGTGGCGGTAAGCCCTGATACTTTCGCATCACTTACGGCACAGCGGTTAAGCGATGCGCCACTTAGCAAGAATGAATACTTCCCACAAGCCTCATTTTTGCACAGATAGTTCTTTAAGAGGCTGTCGCTCTTGCACGAAGGCCTGCTGTTGTGCGAGTCATCTCCTTCTTAGCCATTTTCACTTCTGCTCAGACATTCTTTGTCCGGCGTCATCCTCCTCTCCCCTGCAAGTGGTGAGGAGGAGAGGGGCCGGGGAATAGGGAGACGGTTCCCAGGTTGCGGGTGCAAACTGGGAAATCCCCCTCCACCTGCCAACCATGGCTCCACGCAGACGCCACCGGACAGTTCTCGCCTTCATGGTCCTCCCAATGCTATCGCATTATTATCGAAAAGAAGTCTTGTGGTAAGCGTCCAGAGCCGGCCAGATATCTCAAAAAGTGTGACAAACATCCCGAAGCAGCAGAAGGAAGGGGATGTGTTAAATTCAGAACGAAAAGAGAAAGGATTAATACCCTGAAAACTGCACAAACCTGAATAAGTGCTCGGTTTATAGCGTATTTAGTGAAGCTAAAAAAAAAAGGCAGTGCGAATTTGTACGAACCATTTTCTCCTTTCTCGGGGTCGGTGAGGTCACGACAGTTGAACAGCCTTTGAGATGTGCTAAGCTATTGTTTGCGGCAACCCCAGCAAACTTACTATCCCCGCTAGTAATATGTTTTTAGTAGTCCTGCCGCCACTCGTAGCCGCCACTATGCCGCATTCCGGAACATGGCCCCTGTGAAGAATTGCGTAACTGATATGGTCAAACAGCTCTAGTGAAATTGCGTCCTGCGCAGAGTTTAAGGAGAGATGATTGTTTCAAGCAGGTGAAGCTCCTGCCTTGGATCGACGATTAGAAATGGCAGTCAAACTATGCCTATAGATGAAAGTAAATTCGATATTTGGTAAGGCTCGTGTTTGATATCTGAAACTGGAACGCCTTCATACCTTAAAAGCACAAGAGAAACACACATCTTGTGGCTTTTACGTACGATCTCGAATATTACGAGAAGCACGAGTTTTTTATTGAAACGCACAGCTGTTCGATGCCTTCGCTGCAGGATTTCTCGCAACGTCGTGACGCAACATGTTTTGATCAACGGCTTTGTTTTTCTGCGACGACGTGGTTGCCAGTCTATCGAGCACTGTGCGGGCGTACTTGAGCCTCAAGATCAAATCTCGTGGGCAGCCTTTCCGCAGAGTCTCGAGCCGGTATGTGTGAAAGACGCGCTTGGCATCTATGTACGACACCGCGGCCATTAACGGGCACAGGAAAATCTTTGTGTGGTCCTGGTGGAAATTTACCTGGAAGGAAGAAAGACGACTGCGTGAGGTTTGCTGCCAAGACAGGAAGCCGCTTCCACCATTTCACACAGGAAAAAAGTCGCCACTTAAAGTGTTTGCCCAAAATGTTAATAATTTTGGAGTACAGCACACTGCGATGAGTAAAAAGGTGATTTTGCTGAACTCAAAGTTCCACATCTCCTGTTGCATCCAGACAGTTCAGATAAATTCACTTTTCACCAAGACAGGGACCGCAGAGCGTGCAAAGTTTCACGTCATTCGTACCAATGGCAACCATTCGGGCAACACTGCGAAGAAAAATTTAAACGCTAGAATGCAACAATGCAAGCAAGTACACTCGCCGCGATTCTGCGATACTGACATTGTTAACGGTAGCTTGCAATGCACAAGGCACTTTCCGTGTCAATGCAAGAACGACAATCGCTATTATCAAAGCTTTCATCGATAAACGCAAACAACGCTATTCACGTGGTTACTTGTATGGCGAAACGATAGACACAGATGTATTCAAGACACGCGACTTCTGGTCATTTCTAACCTGTAAATGGTTAAAATGAACACCCTTCTATATGTTTAGGACCTTCAGTCGCGCAGCATGAGGACGCAAGATCAAATCCAGGACACAGTGGCCGCGTTTCGATGGATGCGAAATGCAAAAGATGCTCGTGTCCTGTGCGTTGTCAGTGCACGTCAAAAGATCTCCGTATGGTCTAAATTAATCCGGGAAACTGTACTACGGTGTCTCTCATTGACTATGTGCTGCTTTGGGACGTAAACCCAACTTGCTATGCCATGCCTTACCATACCACATTCAGACGAAGACGAGTCCTGCTGTCGAAAAGCACGCTGAGGCTACCCCATCCCTTGTTGACTTTGTGTTGCATACCATACCAGACCATACCATGGTGTATGGTCTGGTGATGGGAAATAAATCATTATTATTACGCCATGCCATGCCATAGCATACCGTGCCATACCATACCATCTCGTGCCATATCATACCATGCCGCAGGGCACTATATTAAACCATACCATTGCATACCATACCATACCATACATACCATGTCATACCATGCTATCATGCCATGCCATAGCATACCATACCATACCATATCGTGCCATATCATACCATGCCATACGGCCCTACATCAAACCATACCGTTGCATACCATACCATACATACCATGTCATATCATGCTATACCATGTCATACCATACCATACTGTACCATACCTTCCTCGCAGGACCCACCAACAAGAGACTAGAGAGACACAACCATCGTTACAACAGCGCAGCAAATAAATGTGCCCGGTCTTAGCATCTTCAGTTGTATGCCATTATTTGCGACGTCCTCAACGCTGGTCATCCATGCTGATTTCACTACTTGTGACGCCTTCGGACTTCTATGCTCTTTGGTTACACCTGAAACAAGCATAAGCTAAAGAGCAAGTGTTAAGGACTGCACCTGCACTGTGCCGTTAGTGAGGTAGAAGCAGATGGCCGGGCGTGTGCGCAGCCAGGTCCCCAGGCAGGGCAGCCTGACCAGGTTGTCGCCGTCCCGTGGACGGGAGTCCGGCCCCGCACTCTGCAAGTGCATCATCATGTAGTCCCTGAAGTACTTGAGGAGAAAGATCTTCTTCTCCAGGAACGGCGGGTACACCTCTAGGGTGTGGTAGCTCTCGACGCCGTCCGTGTCTACGAACGTCACGTTGCTGAAACAGAAGACGGCAGCTTGATGAGCGTGGTTACAATCTACAGAGCTGCGAAATCTGTTGACTGCTACTGGGAGGCCATTTTTTCTGGATCATTTTACAAACAGGGGATTGTAATTAAATACGACTGGAAAACGAAAGCTAAAAACGAACGGGAAACTACAAACAGTGCCTGCTTCTAAACATTAAAATGCGCGGAGGTTATTTCGACGCTTCTGTGAAAGCATTTGACACGTCCTCACTCATTAAGACAGGTCTAAGATGTTTCAGCTTGCGACTACTTTAATGAAGAATTAAGCGAAGAAGTCTTCCGGCTTAAAATAAAGTGACACTTAATGTGCGTGCAGAGTATGCGCTACTTATATCATCCGTAGGTTTGCGTAAGCGTAGTACAATGCATAGTGTCCCAACTGCAGTAGGCAACGCTAGAGTGAAGCATGGTTATCACGCGCTTTCACTGGAAGCAGGAAAACGTTGAATGCCTTCATTTTAGATATTTGTTTGTAAGGATCTGCTAGAGTAATTCATTTTCGGATGTACACACAGGAGGAGACTGATATGTGAAGCAGCATTAGCAACAAAAAATTTGCGCATTGAATTTCCTATCCAACTTGCAATTATTTCCCATTTATCTTTAACGGGCACTCAAACTGGCTGTACAACCGTACAGCCAGCTTGTAAAAGACTGATGCAAAGATAAGCTTCTATAGCAGGCAAGGAGTCGTGAAATCATGCATTTGTGATTGAATAATCCTTGGTGCGCTTGATATGTTCAGCGACGGCGTATTGGTCCCTTTCTAAACTTGCATACGAACTTTCTGCAATCGAGAGGAGGCAAGGTCGCATTTTAGTGTGGCAGCACAACTAAGCGCATTTTCCGATTTCGGGCATACTTACGTCCCTGAAGCCTGCTTTGTGACAGGAAACCCACCTGCCAACCTGTTTGTCCGCAACCTGCGCGGCGCGCACACCTGGCAGAGCCTCACCTGGGTGAAGGCTCTCAAGGTGAGGGCCTTCAAAGTAAAGATCTTCAGGTCAGAGGCCTTCAGGGTAAAAGGTATTCAGTTGTGAAGGCCTTTAGGTAAATGCCTTCTGGGTAAAGGCCTTTAGACCAAATGCCGTTATGGTACAGACCTTTAGGAGAAATGCCTCTAGCAAGTAAGGACCTTGAGTTCCCACCGTAATTTGGTCTAAAGACCAAATTAAAGAAAGGTACTACTTCTGCTCTGTGGAGGAAAAGACACGAGCCAGAAGAAGACGCACTCCAGGCGCTTGTGTGTAGCTTCGCAAAGCATGTATCACCTACCTATACATGCCCAAACGTTTGCGTTTAATTCCTAAACTTCTGTTGCTGTAGGAGCGAAATCGATAGCGGCGAAAAGAACACGCGTAACTGTCCCACTGCGTGTAGACGAACAGCGTAATGAGAGAAGAAATTAAAGGGAAGAAAAGAAAGGTGAGAGACACAAAAACAGATAAAGACTTCGCACGCTTCGTGCTGGAGCCACTCTTTCATTGCACTCTAATTTTACCTCTTGCCTAAGCGACACGACGAATTCGCCAAGATAGCCACCGCGGTGGCTCAGTGGTTATATTGCTCGGCTGCTGACCCGAAAGACGCGGGTTCGATCCCGGCCCCGGCGGTTGAATTTCTTTGGAGGAGAAATTCGAGGCCCGTGTACTGTGCGATGTCAGTGCATGTTAAAGAACCCCAGGTGGTCGAAATTTCCGGAGCCCTCCACTACGGCGTCTCTCATAGCCTTAGTCGCTTTGGGACGTTAAACCCCATAAACCAAACCAAACCGAGTTCGCCAAGATAGAAGAATTCGGCGAACAAACGTACAAATAAAGTGTGCAAAGCTTCATTAAAAAAAAAAGTAGGCAGAGACACTTAAACCTGCTTACGTGTGAGGAGGCGTAAGCCCGCCCGCTCACTTTGTTAACACTTGCTGGAATTATTATAATTCTACTCGCTTTCGCCGCATCGACTCGAGATGCTGCTGGGTACGCTAATTGAGATGCTCGATGGGAGACAAGAAGACGGCTTTATTTGCATTCAAGCCGTTTATGACTGCTTACGTGAGCTAATTTCGCGAAGGCAGTCGCCGCGGTACCGCGGCCCGCACTCCGCCTTAAGGGCATGACGCGATAGCTAATGGCTTAATGTCCATATATGCAGAACTGGCCTTTCTTGACATTCATAGATCCCTGAGAGTCATCATACCACTCTTGGCGCAGAGGTGCAGCGGTTAAGCGAGGCGCCACTGCCCTGCGATGGCAGGTGCTGCCACCGGTGGGACTTGTGTGACACGCATTGCTCTTCCCGAAGGACCTCGCGCGACCAATGATTAATTTAACTGCCACCTTCCAGGTTGCATCAGAACGCCATCTTTTATGGGTACCATCGAGCGTCAACACACACACACACGGAGAGGGGTTTTCGCTGAATGGGGCAGGTCAGGCTTATGCCTTAGAAACGTGGGCAGCCACTTGCATTTTATAATGGCTCCATAGACGAGAAAAAAGCTCAGTGCTATATTGATTCGCTTAACCCATATGTTATATTTAATGAGACCCACAAACGGTTCACTCTTAAGACCGCATCAAAGGCATTAGCGAGCAGCAAAGCAGAAATTTGGGCGAGTTGGTAAGTATTCATGATATTGTTCACAGCGCAACAGAAACGGGAAAAACGAGGGGTTGTGTACCAGGTTCCCTTTTCATGCGGGGCTATGTACATCGGCCAAACCGGCAGGTGTGTGAATAAGCGCCTGTTGGAGCATGAAAATACTAGAAAAAATGAACCCCTTTCCCACACAGGCGCCCATTGCAGGAACTGCCAATGCGAGAATATGAAAGATCATGCTGAAAGGAAGGCAAGAGGTGACCCCCTTGCACAGTCTACGTTTCTGTGCAAGGAATGCAAATGCGCACCGGATTATAAGAACACGCGTATCCTGTTCCGACACGGCGATAAGGTAACATGAGAGATCATGGAGGCCTTTTATATTCATCAGAAAGGCAGTCTATGTATCAGCAGCCCTTCGATTGCCTTATCCGAGAGGGAGTTGAGGTATCTGAACTCCCACGTGCCTTCCAGAAAACGTCTGTGTGCTTGATAAGTGTTTCTATATATACCCCTTCTTTTCTTCAATAAAAACTAGTTGATAGTCAGCGCTTGTGTGTGTTACTCTTTCGTTTTTCCCGTTTCTGTTGCGCTGTGAACAATAGCATTAGCGAGGCCCGCCGGCACAAACGTCAAAGGACATTTCGTGCCCCTGTTCTGGACTCTCACCGGTCAACAGCAATGGAGGCAGTTTAAATTAAGAAGGTATACGCACAGCCAGCATTAATGATTCAACATTAATTGAAGCACTGGTCCTTTCTCCCATTCGTTCCCTTTCCGGTCGGCTTCAGGTGTGGCCACTCTTAACTGTGGCATAAAGAAAATTTCATCGAACACGCACATGCCCGGCTGCGCAAGCATAATGTGTTGCTACATGATGGTTTGGTTTTGGTTTTATGGGGTTTAACGTCCCAAAGCGACTAAGGCTATGAGAGACGCCGTAGTGGAGGGCTCCGGAAATTTCGACCACCTGGGGTTCTTTAACGTGCACACACATCGCACAGTACACGGGCCTCTAGAATTTCTCCTCCAAAGAAATTCAACATGACTGCGGTCGCGCGTTCAGCCCTTCAACTACTCGGAATTTCCTTCCACTATACAGTTGGTGAGCGGCGCCCTAATCTTTCCCTCCCTTCAATTTCGAGGCCTTGCTCGCGTCTTTTCGCAGACAGAAAACAGGCAACAGAGAAACTTACGTGTTGTTGCTGAGCAGAATGCCACGGGTGTTGTCGTTGAACAGCACGCCAATGCTGTTGTCGCAGAGCTCGTAGGCGAGGCCGTATTTTTCGGTGCAGTCCATCCACTTGCTGACCCAGAAGACGGGCGTCGAGGCCGGGTCCTCCACTTCATCGGGGTGCTCGAAGCTGTGCTCGGGCGGCCGGGCGTTGAGCAGGCGCCGAAGAAGGCGCTGCAGCTCTTTCAGGTGGGCCTCCCTTTGCCCTATTCTTTGGACAGAGCCCGACGACACATCTGCATCTGCACTCGGCATTGATGCTGCAGTCTGATCCGGCACTGCATCTAGTGTTCCACTCGATGCAGTTGCTGCACAGGGGGGGGGGGGGGGGGGGGGGGGGGAGTGCGCAGTCAACATCTTCAACCTTCGAAATAAAGCACTGATGCTTTTGTAATATGCTAAAAATTAAGCCCTCGTTTATTTAACTTTTTTGTGTGTTAACAGTTTGTACTTGCCCTTCAAAGCGGGCCGTACAAACTTTCCTGAAACGTACATCTTAGCCGGAAGTGTATTCATGTTTTGCGAACAATGCCGCACATTGAAGTTGAGCGTCGTTCAAGAGGAAGTCGGTTGAATTTTCTCGTTACCATCGTTTAAGTGACACTGGCAGCATGTTTTAGCAAAAATCGATTCTATAGCTCTTCCTGGCTGCGTCAAAGATAGAAAATTGAACTTTAAGAAAAAAAATGGCTGTGGCTCAGCTTGGTTAAGCCCGGTAATTGCGAAAGCAATATCCGTAGCTACGCCATGGTTCAGCTGGTAGTGTACTGGTGCTGGTGCTTGTGGTTAAACTTGTGGTGATGCATAGGTTATACAATCCAATCTAATATAATCCAATCCAATATAAACCAATGCACTCCAATCTTTACCTTACATAAAAGCGCCGTTTTCGGCGACAGAAGCTCCTTTGTTAGGAACCCGCAGCATCATTTATAATGCGTACAGACTGAAAACTCGAGGCTATGAAACAGGCATTTTAACGGACGTTCCAACAGCAAGCGTGATAGTGATAAATCGAAGTTATACTTCATTCGGACCAAAAATCTGCCTCAAATTTGACAGGGCTCCGGAAAAGGCAAAAACAAAGGAATATAAGCCAATCATGCACGTAACAACAGATGCAGTGTCACTCAGAAGCATGTAAATGCTAAATTTTCTGCGGCAATTGAATTCACGTCAACGCTGCTCGTCCTCATCTGGGAAACGAGGACTTTAACCAATAAATAGGAACTAACACATGCCAAACCGCGGAGTCTATCGCACAAGGCAGCAAACCTTTGCGTAAAGGAGCACAGAAGTCTAACAAGAAACCAAGTACACTTCGGTGGTTTGGCTGCGCCTCCTCTTGTGGATGGTTCCTTAAAGGAGTTATCTTGGCTCCCAGCTCTGCGACGATAATGGTATGCAGCAGCTGAGACAACTCCCTACTCGACAAACCGACAGGCCAGTGATCCAAACCCAGTCTGATGAGTCAGACCTACATTTATTGTCTTAGCAACAGGAATAAAACTACTTTATTGATGTGTTGTCCTAATACTGTGTCAGTTCATTGCAAAGAAACATGCGCTGATTAAAATAAAAGAATTACTATTATGTGGTGACTACTTTTCGTGCAGCTGCAGCGCAATTAGGAAAACTCGAGTCACGCTGTATCTTCATGAGATAATTATATTGCAATTTACTCGGACCTAGAAGAAGCATTGCACTTGAAAAGAAAGCCAAATAATTTGCTAATTTATTGCGAAATAACTTTAACCCCACGTCGACTCAGTCATTAAACACTTTAAGCATGCCGTGTACTGGGCTGCCATTACCGTTACCGGAGTATAGGGAGCCCGCGCGCAGTCACTGCGCATGCGCGGATTCGCTTGAGGGCGCCAGATGGCGCCAGGTACCCGGGAGCTGCGCGGGTGCCTTCCGTATTGAACCAATCAGCGCGTGCGTACTGGCGGGCTTCCAGTGCTCCGGTAACGGTAATGATATCACAGTACACGGTATGCTAAAGGTATCTATTAGCCAGCAGTGCCACACGCAAGCAACATGCAATACCGTTGGTGAACTAACCACTGCCTTCGTTCTTTTCCGAAAGAGGTTTACGGCCATCGGGGGTCAAAGTAATGTTGAGCGTGTCGAAGCGCGGCTCCGTCACCAGGCAAGACGTTGGCAAGCGTGAAGGCAGGGGCCCTAGAATGATAAAGCATCAGTCAATGACTGTGGCAAATGACAAAAAAAAATCGCGTATTTCTGACTGCGTTCAACAGTTATTCTGCAAACGAATGAACTGAGTAGAGGCCGACAACCGGGCTAGACTCACAAACAAAAGAAAGTTATCGATTATTCTCGTCGGCCTAGAAGAGGTATCAGGAAACAATACTTTGCAGTTGAAATTAACCAGGTTTAAAAGACGAAAGGAAATTAGGGCCATTTTATACATGATGAAGAGGCCTGTAAAGCAGGGCATTGACGTTGTTTTCTGCCTCCTTACAAGCTTTCTGGCTTATGCGCGCCCATCTCAAGAGGCAAGTAAAGAAATCCTGTTTGACATAGCATGAGAACCTGTTCACGCCATGTGCCACGCGCGTTGCGTGTAAGTTCCCGCTTACCTGTGAAGGTTTACATCGGTCAAAAAGGCCGATGTATCAATGATTGGCTACGTGAACACAAGTCCTTGGGCTCTGCTGATGGAGCGAATTTGCCCCGCCATTGCAGGGAGTGTAGTTGCTACCCTCTGTTCGAGTAATCTTACCATTCTTGGCAGGGCTAGAGGCAAAGATAAGCGCGAAGTTCTAGAAGCATACTTCACCAGTATGCATGGCGATAACTGTACCACTTCAGTGTGCTTGCTTGGTAAAGAATTTGCCTTCTCAGATCGCCGGTGATAGATACGTTGCTTATCTTCCCTTTGTTATCTCCGGAATGGGACCATAATTCTGCCAGGCATGCCCATGCTAGCCTTACTAGGGGGTTGCTGTTTTCATTAAAGCACAGTTGCTAGTCCAGTCGTCGTGATGTGCGTCTCCCTTTCGTCCTTGTCCTTTCTGATTGGCTCTACTTCAGGCTTAACGCAATAAAGCAACACAAATATATGCGCTGTCGTCGGTATGCTATGGTCAATACTTGCAAAGCCTTGCTTTGCTATAGCTCTGGAATCCAACATAATTTTATCTCCACTGGCTGCAAATTGATTACCGTCGCATGAAGTGGTTGGCTTAGCCGTGATGACCCTCAAGATACACAGCATCCATCGGTGCTGCGAAGATACTTCGGTTTCATCACATTAACGACGCAAATGTGTGTGGAACGCCGCCTTTGTTCTTAAGTGTCAGTGTAGTTAATAAAAGGTTTGGTTTGGTTTATGGGGTTTAACGTCCCAAAGCGACTAAGGCTATGCGAGACGCCGTAGTGAAGGGCTCCGGAAATTTCGACCACCTGGGGTTCTTTAACGTGCACTGACATCGCACAGTACACGGGCCTCTAGAATTTCTCCTCCAAAAAAATTCTAGCCGCCGCGGCCGGGATCGAACCCGCGTCTTTTGGGTCAGCAGCCGAGCACCATAACCACTGAGCCACCGCGGCGGCCGTAGTTAATAAAAGGCAAACATGAAGTTGTGACGTCCGCCTATCAACTAGGACATAAAGCTAACACATTGTGTTTCACTGTGCACATTTTATGCCTGAACGGAAAAGCCTTTAGCATAAAAACCACTTTCTGTCAAGAAATTGATGCCGTAACGTTCGATACCTCAGGCGTTCATATTCTGCTCGGGAAATGTGCATAATTGGTGTTGCGCTGCTCCCCCTACCCACTCTCCTCACACCCTCTTCGACGTTGACAGATGATACGGTTTGGAGCCCTGCTACATGACTCGATAGCTAAACCTTGTGGTTTTGACACTTTTGGCGAAGGTTGTGCGTCTCTTAAACTTTATGGGTTTCATACTGAGGCTGTTTTAAACAGCAGGTCATCACAAAACAGACACTGTTCGTTAGCCCTAAAAAATCCTCCATGAAAGGTATAGACGCGATGCAAGACATAAAGTGGCTCATTATTTTTACTTTTATGGTAATTCCAAAGAGGTCTACCATCCCATACGTATCGCTTCCCTGCAGTGCGTGTGTATATCGAAAAACAAAAACTTGCCACAAGTTAGGAAGTCGTCCTGCAGAATGGCCTCGATGTCGGGCCTCTTTTCAGGCTGTGGATGAAGCATCTTTCGGATCAGGGCTCTGGCCGGGGGGCTCACCGCCAGAGGGATGTGGTAGTCGTTCTTTTTTATGCGCACGTATGTATCCTTCAGCGTGTGGGTCTCAAACGGAGGATATCCCGCAAGCATAGTGAACCTGCAAAGAACGGTCACATACCGGTTATTCGGCTCCGCATAGCTGCATACTTGCCATGACAGTGAACCATGCTAGGTCGTCTTTAATAAGCGGCACATCCACAATGGGCTGTGAAAGTTGTGTCAAGATGAAAAGCAAACTTTCAGAATGCAAACAATACTGTTGGCAAAGGCTCAGGGTGAAGAAGGGAAAGTGCAGCAGTGGAAAAGCCAGCGGTAATGTTTGTTCTTACAGTGATAGCCATACGGAGATCGTGTGTGGGCTTCGAAGTCACTTTTAGGAACACAAATGTTCTCTCTGAACAAAGAAGATTGCCGAGTTGTTTGCCTGCACGATAAGACTTGATGAAAAGTGCGTGTTTCTGGGCGAATTGGTCATACATGGTTAAGCAAAAGTACTGCGCAAAAAAAAAGAAAAAACACGGGCGAGAAGACGAAAAGGATTTTATTGAGAAGAACATAGATAATTATATCGTCATGTCTGCAAAATATTTACTGTGCGCATGCAAGAAACCTGCTTTCTTTCTGATACAGCTTTATCAAGATGTCGCTGATAAAGAATGAACAAAAAGGATGATTGTGTCAGCGACACCTTGATAGAGTTGTATCAGAAGGCAAGCAGGTTTCTAGCATGCGCGCAGTAAATATTTTGGCAGACATGACGACATAATTATCCACGTTCTTCTGAATAAACTCAGTCGCGAGTCTGCGCCCGTCCTTGTCGTCTTCTCGTCCGTTTTTTGTTTTGTTTTTTCACAGTACCCTTGCTTAACCAAGACTTGATGAGTTTACGTGTTAATCCTTGTGCTAGGAAAAACGGTTGTTTGCTTAACTTTTTGCAGTTTTGTTTTCTAAATGTCCGCAGAACCTCACGTATGTGTTGCTTGTAAAAATGCTACGCCCTGCTGTCAATGTTTGCGGTGGTACCATCCATGTGTACTACAATCAAGTTTTAAGAAATACTTCAAAGAGTAATGCTCGAACAAACTTGTCAAGACGAAGTCACGGCCATTTTACTCTTTGTGCGAAAAGTGCATGCTTAGTCCCTTCGGTGCAGTAAGCCTCAAGCAACCTTTTCATTTGCGAAAGCGGAGACACAGCCTGGTGAAATGATGGAATCAGGATATTCGGCAGACTTGAGTGACGAAAATTTTCCAAGCTCAAGTAGCCAAGGAAGGTGCTGAAGAAAGCTTTTTTGATATCAACGCTAGAGGCATTTATCCTACAGGGGCATTGAAGTAGCTGACTATGATGATAATGACGATGCATCACTTGACTCATTTAAAATAATTTTTTTTGGTGTCCTGGCATAGGTTCACGAAAATTTTAAGCACAGTGAGTAACATATTAGATTGAATTCGGTTATGTGGCCTTAGTTTTGCAACAGGTGGGGCCGCTTCGCCGCTCTTTACAGAAGTCAATAAGTATGAGGACGCGCGATGGCTCATTGGACTCACAGGATGCACCCAATGGACCAGATGTCGACCTCATAACTGTGCCCCTTCTTGGCCAGGATCTCTGGGGCGATGTTGTTGGGGGTACCACACAGGGTCTTCTTTCGCTCCCCCTCGTAGTCAAGACGGGTGGCAAGCCCAAAGTCTCCCACTTTGAGCTCCATGCTTTCATTGAGCAGCAGGTTGCCAAGCTTCAGGTCACGATGAATGACCCGCTGCTGCACCAGATACCGGCAAGCAAGGAGGAGCTGGTGCAGAAAGTACCGCACCTCTGGCTCAGTCAGGGCCAGGCGACGCCGGTGCACCTCCATCAGAGACTGGAAAACATTACAAAACGTTTGTGAACCTAACGTATTGAAACCGTGGCACGTCGACTATAGAAGGCACCTGGTACCCAATGAGCGCCCACAGCGACTCCTGAGCGCGCGTGTTAGCCATAAACCGAGCGTCAGGCTTTCTTCTGCCACTCATGTCTCGGGGAGTAGAACCCAGATTTGAATTCCCTGTGCAGATTTGTCATGTCCCCCGACAAACAAATCAATGGATGCGTCAGTCCACCACTCAGCAAGCCACTAAATCACACACTGCTGGACTTATGGCTTACCTGTATATTAGTACGTGCAATAAATCATACCCTGCTGAAAAATGTTGTATGTGCAATAAACTCATACAGTTTATAATACAAATATCATACCCTTATCATACAAATCATAGAAAATTATCATACAAATGTCATAGATTTCTGTAAAATCATAGTCATCATAGAGATGTCATACAATATCATACAAATTGCATGATATATCATTCAGATTGTATGATATTCTATGATGAAGCCTCTATGAGGTTATTGCATCATAGAACTCTTTTTCAGCAGGGTATTCACCCACTGGAGTGATCGCGTGCTTTTCTTTCTTTTTTTGTGCCTGCGGGGATGAGACGAAGGTAATCCTCGAAACGTATTAACCAGTTCAACCCTGCGTAGCGTCCAATCTTAAAGTGCCCATAAAAATGTCTACTACAGGAATTGACTATCAAAAGCTCTTTGGGCCTATTGCAAGTCCTTTCGGAGTAAGGTGCGGCAGTCGATAATAATTAATCAGCGGGCACCAAAGCAAGCCCACATGACACATATTTCGAATCATTCTTTTGATATCACAATGACTCGAGATGAAAATGATCAGCTGGGATTCGAACCAGCACTTCGACAGTTATCATAATCAAACTAAAGTACACTATGCGACAAAGACCCCTCCCAGTGAGCTACAATTGGATATCTCCAATGCCAGTTGTCGCCTTCCCATCCCTGCAAATTTTCCAATCTCACCAGTCGACATGACTGTGCTGCCCACCGCTACGTTTACCTCCCCTTAATATCCACTCCGTTAACCCAAGAGACTATCGCATTACATGCCGTAGGCTTGTCCACATTTTATTGATCTATGCCATAATATCAATAACTGGCGTTTGTTCATTTACCTACCCTGCTCTATCTGTATCTCTCAGCGTTGTCCATACATTTTGCTTTGCGCAGTTTGCCATGTTATTCTCGTTTCAACCTAAATTTTTTCATTATCCCCCAAGTTTCTGTCTCATAGCTGAGTGCTGGACAACTATTATGTGCTTTCCTCTTGAGGAATGACGTTTAGCTGCGATCCGTGACCCGAGGGTACCTGCACAAACGGTCTCCACCCATTCTAAGCCTCCAGCCTATATCACTATTATGGTCCGATATTCTCTTACAACTTCAAATGCCCCTCTGCCTTTCATAAACCATTCTTTCTTTTCCATGATGATTGCGAACTTTTATGGCGCAAGGGCATCTGGGGCCGAAGAGCGCCGTGGCACAAGATTTCTTTCTTTTACACAAGGTGGGTCAAAGACCCAATCCCTAAGCATTTCACCCTAAAGAAGCCGAGCGCCAGGCCAGGGGAAAGCTTGTACCCACTGTATCACCGGTGGATACCCGGCTTCTTTCTTTTCCATATTATTTCCATTTTTAAGGCGAAAGCCTTTAATGTCTCATCGTTGTAAGCAGAAGTTGTCGACAGAAATGTCGCGCTTTTCAGTTGGTCCAAACGGTCGTGACGTCACAGTGCGCCAATTTCAAACGGGGCCAATTGTACTTCGGCTAGTAACCATGCGACCAATTGAAGGGATCATATAGTGATGCTCGAAATAAGTGGGACTGAGCTTAGTTAGTTGCCTAATTACCCAATTACCCTAATTAACTTCTCTAGCCAGGCCATATAAATAAACAAAACCGAGTAGGAAATTGGTCGAGCCCGGGAATCGAACCCCGGTCTTCGGAGTGCGAGACGAGCATGCTATCCACTCCGCCATGCCAGCTCGATGGTTTGGAATGAGCAAAGGCGCGTCTAGTGAATACGGTGTCTTCGCTCACTGCCATCCTCCTCCCTTCCCTTCCGGCGATACAGATACATTTCCTTTCCTCAAAAACCAATTTACCGACGAGCGAGGCGTAGAACTGAATGGGCGATGGCGTTCTATGGACTCCCTGGCAGCGTTGCAAGACGCTGTCGCGTTCCACTCTTAGAGGAAGCTTAACATCTTAACCACACATCAGTGACCGCACTTTAGGTCAAAAAAGTGCACCCCCTTCCCTGAATTTTGATGGGTGTCCACCGAGATATGTGAGACAGTTACTGCGTTAATTCCTTTCCTCAAATACAATTTTCATTTTCATCATTACGGGCCATCTTTGTCTTTCTTCTTTCACTCCCACTTTCTCCCTTCCTCTACGGTGCGGTTTAGGTGTCCACCGAGATGACAGAGAATTACTGCGCCATTTCCTTTCCTCAAAAAGCGTTGTGTTCAAACGGCAAGGCATCGAGCCGAACGGATGGTGGCGTTCCGTGGACTCCCAGGCAGCGCTACAACACGCTGTCGCGTTCCACTCCTAAAGGCGAAGCTTAAGCGTCATTAATTAGCATTTAAATAGTATTCAGGCATTAATCAGTAATTAAAGATTAATTAGTGATTTGTCACCACTTAGTAATTAGTACTCAATTACATTTGACGCCACCAGTGCCACAGAAGCAGTCAAAGTGGTGCGGAAAACGCTCTCGCCTCTACGCACTTTAGACAGTCAAAGTGCCCCTGAATTTTTTTAGACAATCCATTCTAAACGGAATAGATACGTAGATATTCAATGATGGAATCTTTTCTGGTAACATTAAACAAAATTTTCGGGTTTCATGTTAGTCAACATTAAAGCTTTAGCATAAACGAAGTGCGAAAGCCTGAGCTACGTCGCTTTCGAACGTATCATTTCACACTGTAAGTGCATCACGGCGAAGGGAATCCTGTCCCCCCCCCTCCGAAGAAAAGCTGCAAAATGGAACATACCCGTTTGCTGCACAGTTCCAGAATGATATACACGTTGTCCTCATCTTCAAAGTGCCCATGAAAGGCAACGATGTGTTTGTGTGAGAGGCTCTTGTGTATTTGGATCTCGTGAGTGATCTGCAAGAGCCGGACACAAGCTATAAATAACAGTATCGCAGCATGAAATGTTACAGATATAGCAATTAAAAAAAAAAAACTTTAGTCCTTATAAATTCGAACATTCAAGCTACAGAACCTATGAACTTCAGCAAAGCGATGTTCATGCATAATATATCCCAAAATTTAAAGCAATAACTGCATCTCACTGTCTTGCTCATTTATTTAAACACTACTGAGTATGTTCAAGGGCAAGAAGTAAGAGAAGGACAGCAAATGCACTCAAACAAGCCCGCATACGATACATACCTTTTCCCTTTGATGGGTGTCCTTGATAAGTGCCTTCGAGACAATCTTCCCGGCGTAAGTCGAGGTTGTCTCCTTGTCCAAAAATTCATAACACTTTGCAAAGGCGCCCTGAAAAAATTAAGAACCTTTTGGTAGGCATAGTTTTTTTTTTTTTTTGTACCATGCTGTCGTGCTCCGCAGAAATTGCTTTTTGAAGTTTATTTCAAACCATGCGTGCGTGCACGTGTGTGTGTGTGTGCGCGCGTGTGTGTGTGCGTGTGTGTATGTGCGTGTGTGTGCGTGTGTGTGCGTGCGTGTGCGTGCGTGCGTGTGCGTGCGTGTGTTATACGCTTTACGGCTCTCACTGCTAGAATACCTAACTCTTACTACGACTGCTCACATCCCTTGACACCATGCCGAGCTGAATTAGTTTTTCTACGTAGTGCGAATAACAGTTTTTTTTTTCCCCACAGTCACAGTCAAGATATGACAGTTTGCCATGACAGTTTTAATATTATTAGTACTATACAAGCAATACAATGTGATGTTGCCACGATGTCTACTGCCGCGGGCACGTGGCCTTATTAGGCGCAGCGAAGGCACGGACGAATTATCTCGCATGTGTACTCCTACTTTCGAAACTGTTTGCGAAATGGAAGCGCGAAGCTGCAAAGTTTTTGAATGGTGCCCGGCCAACAACCACGGGCCGTCTGATTTCGACAATCACCAAGTGCGCGTGTTGCAAACGCCGCCGCCGAGTAGCTCTTTTACTGCAGCAGAAAAGCTCAGTTATTAACCAGTCCGCGGCTAGAATCTTCATCCATCTTGCTGCCTCCTTGCCGTCACTGCCACATAATATTATGCGAAGCATATTACTAGAGGTACACTACAGCCCTTCGCCGGGGTTACGCGCCGTGCAGACCACGTGGTACAGTGACGACACACCACGTGACATACCACGTGACACATGACGTCACGACAGATCGCCGTCACGCGCTGGGAGAGGGAGAACGATGCCATCGCCCAGACACCGGAATGTCCTCGAGCCGCATTCCCGCGCATTTCGAACGCGCGTACACACTCGGTGTAGGTGAAACGCTCGCTCCACCGGGCAGGCGGACGAGGCTTCCGTGGCAATCCAGGCGCCCACCCAACGCGCGTCTCGGGGTTAGTCGGCGTTCCGCTGTAGCCATGCCGTTGTCTTCCCCCACGACGAAGGCTTACCCACCCTTGCTCGAAGACTCAAGTCGCCAGCGCCCAAGCAGGACGACCAAGAAGTCTTCATCTCCGCGAATCTCTTGAAAGAGCAATAAAAGTTTTCTCTCTCTCTCTCTCTCTCTAGTGGTTGTATTAAAATGATCAAGTATTCAACCAAGGAAAGTCATGTATTAACAGGCCTAGCCATCAATATGCTTCGCATCTGACCAGGGTTAACCAAGTTAAGCCTCAGCCATTTTTTTTGCCACAGAGTGACCACCTTTTTTGATGCACTTCTGAGCTCTTTTTTGTTCACTGAATGCTGACGGTGTAGGCGAACTTATCGCCTTCTTTCACCCCACAGCGCAAGGTATACCTAGAGTACATGCTCGCACAAAGCAGTACGTTTGTTCGCTAAGCACTGCAATCAGACATGCAGAAGTCTGAGATATCCAGGGCTCTTCGCGATAGTGCACGCGGAGCAATGGGGCCGAAATCCACAGACGCTCTGATCCCAACGCTAACGTGATACTATCGGACTGTTCAGCTGCTCAGCTGTTCAGCTGAACATGAGTTCGCCTATAGTAAGCGGTTGCCTTTGAAGGCTTTTGTCCGCCTGCTTGCCTTGCCAAAGTCAGCTCCACATGACCTGGTAAATTACAGTTGATCAAGTTAAAAACTCCCGGCTTTGTTCGAGAATACATTGGTTGAACTCGAGCAAGAACTGCACACTGAATGTGTTAGCTAGACGTGCGGTCTTGAACGAAAGAGTGCTGCTACACTTGGCACCCTTGTTCGGAACGAAGCGCTGGCTACTATACTGTTGTATCGCCTCTCCCCACCTCCTCAAATCCGGAGATCGTAAGTCCAAATGAGCATTACACTCATGGCAATCCTCTACGAAGGTATCACACCAAAAGAAACGCGAAAAGAAAAGGAACGCCGGGATTCTGCATACCGAGCAGTATGCCTTGCGTCAACTTCAGCAGTATAGCATGAAGCTGCACTGCGATAAGCATAGATCAACTGCCAATGTCTGAAATGCCTACCTTGCCAAGGAATTTGCCACGCACGTACTCTCTTCTCGATTTGCTGTCTGTGATGACCTCCGGAATGTCCCTGCTTGCGGTGGCACCAGTCTGGGTCGGGAGGGCGGACGTCATCGTGTAGTACAAACGGCAAACCTAGTGGCACCAGCCCAACTCCGCTCGAAGAAACGGGTTTCAAATCATCCCAACCAAAGGTTCCAGAACGCTGCGCTCAAAAGAACGAAGATGTCATTGGTCAACCCGAAAGCGAAATATTCTGCTCATTGGCTGCGGGCCAGCGCGAGATTATGCCACGTTGGCATCTCCCGCGAGCGCATCTACCTCACGCGTCACACGTACGTGCCAAACACCAACTAAAGCGCCCGCTTTAACTTCTTTTTAGACCGCAGCTCTTTGGCGCCCGTTTCTACGTTTAGCGGCGTCGCCGTCGCCGTTGTCCATTGTAACCAGCAGTGGACACCTTAATCGCGCTTTAAGCTGCGAAACCGATGGAGCGGGAGCTTGGAAAGCAGAGGGCAAAATTGGTAAAAAAGATTTTTGAGGAAAAGAAATGGCACAGTATCTGTCTCAATTCTCGGTGGACACCTGAACCAGAAGGAAGGCGCATAGCTGCCCTCTTGGAACAGTGGACACCTCAATCGAGCTTTAAGCTGCATGCATTGACATTGACAGCGTTGCGCTAGAAACGCGGCGCTGAAGCCATAGGCCGTCGGCGTTCATTGTGTTCATTGGCGTTGGCATTGAAAACGTTTTACAGGCGCATAACTGCCCTCTTGGAACAGTGGACACCTCAATCGTGCTTTAAGCTACCGGGCGGTAGTGACAGATGTGCGCTGCATGCGTTGGCATTGACAACGTTGTGCCAGATACGCGGCGCTGAAGCCATAGGCCGTCGGCGTTCGTTGTGTTCACTGGCGTTGGCGTTGACGTTTTACACTCCGATCATTTTAAGGAAGGGAAGTCATATACCTTTCTCCCCGGGTCAGTGGATGCCTGAATCGCGCTTATAGGTACATACGTGGGGTGACGAGAGGGAGATGTGTGCTGCATGCGTTAGCGCTGACAACGGTGAGCGAACTCTCGCGATCAGCCATTCACCTGCCAGGGTGGTGGTGGTGAAAACGCTTATTGCCAATGATGTAAATCGTAGGGGGAAAGCCCCGTACATGGCACTTGGATGCCTCCTCAATGTGAGGAGGAGGCATCCTTACAACGCGAAGGATAGCCCCTGGAGCGCAATCCTTCTGTGAGCGCTGGAGATGATCCGGCGCTGGTCTTGAGCGGACGAGCTGGTCAGAAGAGACTCCCAGTAAGACTCCGCCGCGGTTGGTGATGGGGGATGGGGAAAGGTTGGGCATGTGAGGAGGGTGTGTAAGAAGTCTCCAGGTTTGCCGCAAAGTTTGTATGATGAAGGTAATTGCTCTGGGGGTCGGGCATGCAGCAGTACTGGGTATGGAGCAGTCCGGGTTTGTAGTTGTCGTCAATGTGCAGCCTGCGCTATGGTGAGGGATGGAGCTGGGGGTGCGTATTCCCTTCGTTTGTCTCGGCAGTACGAGAAAATATCGCGGAAGGAGAGCAGGCGCTCCGAGGCTCGTAGAGGGGGCTCGACTCCTGCCCGGAATGTGAGATCTCGGGCTAGGGAATGAGCCTCATCATTGCCAGGGAGGCCAGCAGGTGCTGGCGTCCAGATAAGGGTTATGAGGAGCCGGGGCTGCCAGAAACGTAGTAAACGAGGTGGCAGGGTGGGTGGGGACGTTAATGTAGATATAAAGACAAGGGGGAATTTCTTACCACTTATGCGGGAGAATATCCCGTTCGACTCGCTCGTAACGCATCCCACGGCTGTGACAACCTCGCGAAATACTTGCGCAGACCTCTTTTTTGAGATCCAGGCATTGGTGCCGCAAGTCGACCATATATCCACCTATTTCTCCGACCACTAAGCTTCCTTCATGACAAACGAGAACAGTTAGTGGAGTGTTTCTTGAAGAAGGAATGTGCGTAAAAAATAAGTTGCCTGTAATTGTGCATGCATGTCTTGCCTCAAATTCTTTGTCTCAATCTACCGAAAAGCTGAAACAGCTGATGAGCTGCGCTCAAATTTCGAAATAGGAAATAACGTAATCGTCGGCAATTTATTTCATTACCATCTAACTTCGGCTGAGGCGCACTGCCTCCGTGCCGATGCGAAGGAAGTGTCCTCAAAGTCAACACGAGTAGCCCGTCCCCGCGTGCCCCAGTCGAACGTGCGAAGCACTCGCAGAGTGTCCTCGCTCTGTGTGCCCTCTTTTCACCGTGGCCTCCGAGACTTCTCGGAGGCCAGCTTTACTATCCTATGACCGCAGTTGGCGATTTGTGCAATTAGCTAAAAGCATTTTAGGTATGCGAATTTGAAGAACATGCTTAAACCAGCAAACATTTCCAGAAACGGTGGGCAACGCGAGACGCGCGCGCACAGGTGACCTCGCAATCTGGTGCGATTCTGGTAGTGCATGCTTGCCAGCAGCACGGCGTTATGCTCAGAAGACACGACAGGACGAGCGCCAACTAACAACTCGGTTGTTGTTGCAAACTAACAACTCAGTGAGTTGTTAGAAGTCAACGAAGGAGCGGTCGAATGGATTCCGTTGTGAAAGGCTCGGGATAAGTTTTGATGACTTAAGGTTTTCTAACGTGTGCTGACATCGCACACCACACGGGAGTCTTGCATTTCGCCTCCATCGAAACGGGGCCTCTAAAACCTGTACTGAAATTAAACCGGAGTCCTCAACTACAGCATCGCTCTCTCTCTGCCTCCTTCCACTCCCTTCCCTCACGACATGGTTGAAGTGCCAATAGCAAGACCACCTTCCTATTCCTCACAAAATCCATTTCTGACGACATTGAATTGCTCGCCAAAGCTGGCTTTTTTGCATACACACTAATTATGAGGAGAAGCCAACCTTCAGCTCACAGTGGCTGTAGGCCTGTGGAACACTTATCAGTTAGGGGCAATGAGAACGTCTTCGTTTGATTTTATTCCAGGAAAAATTCATTGTTTGTTTTTCCGGCCCTGCTGACGTCCGTTCGTCAGCGAAAAGTGCATTTACTGTTGAGAATTCTGGAGTTAAAATGGAAAAAGTTCCCCCATACAATTCAAACTGATGGCGTTGGTCGCGTCGAGAGAATTATGGACTCGTCTGATCGCTGACTGGCAGTGGACGGCAGAGTGGTCTGGCCTGAGATCCATGAACAAAGTATGTAACGTTACCGCAGTTTGCTTCTAAGAACGGCCTATGGCGGTGATAATTGTATTTTGTTTTCCATTTTGGCCTGTCCGAGCTTGTAAAAGCTGTTTTAGTTAATATAGCCTCTGTCGTTGGAATGCAATAATTAATCAATATTATAGACGACTTCAATTTATCCACAGTGCCCTGTTAACTGCGTGAATGTTAATGGCTTAAAAGATGGAGTTTGACCTCCCGAAGCTGCACGCAGGCCGCAAGAGCTCAGCTTCCTTCCTCTATGACGTAATTTAGGCCTAAAGGCTCTTCCCCTACGCTGACATCGCGCGGCCACATAGGCCAGTTCCCGCCTTACCGCTGCTGAAATGTAGCTGCCGTGGCAGGGATTCTGTCTCGCGACCTCAGGTTCACCTCAGGCAGCCAACTTTTTTTTCTTTTGTATCGCGTTGCTTCTTTCCGTGTACGACGCGATAGCGCTGGGGCTGCTTCACGCACAAACGGCAAACAGCTTTCACTCCCTTTCCTCACGGCGCGGTTCAAGTGTCCACCGAGATATGCGAGACAGATACTGCGTCGTTTCGTTTCCTCAAAAACCAATTTACGTGACGAGCGCGGAATTTCAACTCGTTGTTAGTACGGAAGTGTCACGGAGACGTATCGAGGGAAGCGCGCATTGGTTTCAGGGCTCTGCTGGAGTGGCAATTCAGACGCCTTCGATAAATATATAAATAAACAACCAAACAAACAAAAATGTTCGCGACAACGCAATCGTCGTTCCAAATGGCGTGTAGCTCGGCTGGCTGACATACGCGCAGCCGATAGCGGCGAAGCTCCGAAAACGAAACTACGCGGCCGGAAACCCTATCGGTCTATCCATGGGGGCCTGCCGATCGTCAAAATACATGCAGTTGCACGCATGCTAGAGGGGCGTCGGAAGCAATGTAACATGCAGTTCAGGCCGGGGGCTGAATATTTGGGCGATCGGTTTGTGGAGCAGGTCATAATGCGTCACGGCACATCGGGAGCCCGTCCGAACTGACCGATGCCAGCCCCTGGGTGTCCGAATAAACGAGCTCTTGAGTCCATATCTTACATGGGCGTTTGGCAGGACTCTGGTGGCTGTCCTGATTATTTGCATTAACGAGGGCTGAGGAGTAGGAATAAAGGTTTATTTAGTTGGGTCGAATTAATTAACAATGTTTTACCACACAATGTTCCATATGCTGCAGCTAATTTCACATATGGTACATATTTCTCTCTCGTGGCGGCGCAAGGTACCACCGGCAGCTCTGTGGTTTTTGTATAGAATTTCAAATGTTTTTAGCAAATAAAATGTATTTTCCACAAAATTTAAGGCAAGGTTCGTAAATGTCATACGGGTCCAAATTCGTACATTTTACGAGAAATTCGAATGACTTGGCAGGTATGCAACTTCGGAATCTGTGCTGCGGAATGGGCGAACCTCACGAGAGCTTTCTTAGGCTGCTAGTCATGGCCATGAAACTATGGGGACTGCACAGTGCAAGCAGCAAGTCATGGAGCCCTCACTCAGCCTTCAGGGGTCAAAGAGAATGGCAACATGCGTAGATTCTTGGTCACTCCAATTCTGCAGCTCCTCTCAGCTTTGAAGCTGCTGAAAATGTGTAGCTCGTACACTTAACTCATGAAAGTGCGCAAGTGAACAAGGAAAAAAATAGAGCCCGTTAGTTAAAAGGGTGTATCCACTAACAGCGGTGCTAAAATTACAATGCTTAATAAGGTCAATTTAGTTGGTACATACGTGCAACAATTTTCAGACATGCTGAAAAACAAGTGAATTTGATAAGTCAAAATATGCAGCTCAGCACTTGGTACAAGATTTAAGAGAACTGAGACGCAGGCAGCAGAGCAGAATACAGCTCACACTAGAGAACAAAACGAGTGGTGAATCCCGTCTAAAAGTGAATACATTATCTGTGGCAAAAGTGATTACTTTGCACGAAGCTGCAGTCAATATTTACACAAATCATGATAAGCCACTTTTTCTTGCTTTTGAATTTCGGGTCATTTGAGTCTTTCCCATTCACTAATGTGCTTGAATGTTGGAACCGGCAACACATGTTAAAGCTTTTTTGAATCGCCTTTAGAATATGAATAGTACTTGTCGTATTGAACAGCCCCGACTGCGCACAGTATTAACCCTTTTCAGTCCCAGCGGTCATTTGACACCACAGCAGAAAACCTGAATTTGAACAGCGAAAAAGAAAAACTTGTAAATTGCTTGAAGTGGTTCACCCAGCATTCTTACTGGCATCAGCGTGAGCATTCTGACGTTATCTTGCAGGTGAAGGCCCCCCCCAAGGCAGACAACCTAAGGACAACAGCACGGCAAGTTACATGCCAGATAAGGCTGCACTTTTGACAACTAATCATTCACAGACCAATATCTATGCACTGTGATTTTATACGTACTAGGGCATACATACAGAAGTAAAGCAACGCAAAAGGTTATGACGTTAGGAGCTTAGGCTCTCCATAAGCGCAGCTTTTTGGCATGTACAATTTTGACACTACCAGGACTCAGCGGTTGCTCATAGTGCCCAATGCATAATGATGGACACACCATCTTACGTGTTTCTGCTTTTGTCCTCGCAGATATGCCCATGCTGGGGACGTGCTTTTATTTGTGTTGTCAGACTGCACCAGGAAACATTTGACAGACTATTTGAGATCGGAAATGGAAACTTGTCCGATGTTAAAGATGACGATCCAGGAGACAGAAATATGGTGGCAAACAGTCAAGATCAAACTGTCATGGATAGTGCGAGTGACAGCTCTAGTTATGAAAGTGGAGCAGAAGCGACCCGCATCTGGAAGAAAAATAATTCAAGACAACGGACACTACATGTCAAGGTGGAGGTAGTGGGCAGCTAGTATACTTGATAAAATTCAGTCTCGTTCCGTGTACTTCTTGCACTATGTTCTGAAAAGTACCTTGCTTGAACTCACTGACAAAATGAAGTAATACTCCATCCTACAAGGGGGTAGGTCCGTCAAGACTGATAGCAATCTGTGGAGTGTCGAAATATTCATGCTGTGTGGCGAGTCTGGTCTGATTTAAGACTTTAAATGCCTTGAAGCACATACCATCTGGTTTAGGACACTCTTTTTAACAATTATTTCACTTCCTTGCCTTTGCTGTATGCATTACTAAAGATATTTGCCGCCGGAAAAGCGAGCCAAAAGTGAAAGCTAAGCAAGAACTGAAGAAAATCTGTTCATCAGACTGCCTTATGAGCAAAGACTGAAAGGTGGCAATGATGCAATAGATGGACAATAGGGCTGTGGGCATAGTATCAAACTTTATTGCTGTTCAAGATGAAGATATTTCAGTGTTGGAGTGAGGCAGACAATAGCTTTGTAGACTTGAAACAACCACCTGTTGTCAGAGTCCGCAATCAGGGCATGGGCGGTGTAGACAAAACAAACTTCCTTGCTATATTGTACCACACAACAATCCATTCAACGAAATGGACCTTGCGGATTACTTTTCACTTGAACTTTGCCGTCGTGAACGCCTGGCTGGAGTATAGACATGATGCAGACACTCAGTGCCTAGCGTCGAGCAAGCAGCTAGACCTTCTTGACTTTAGCATAAAGTTGACTTTCTTCTAGACTTTTTTTCTCAACTTTAGCAGATTGAAGGAATGCTCTAAAAAACTCATATGCAAGAAATGCCAGTTTCACGGCTGCCTGACTAAATCCAGGAACTGTTTCAAGGATGTCCATACTCTGCACTAATGTGTACTTTTTGTTTGAATTTCTCTTGACGTGGCTTCAGAGACTAAAGCAGTTATCAACCATATTCTACAGCCCTTGAGCCCTGATGCACAATTTTGACATCGTATTGCTAATTCAATAAATACTTGCACTACAACGTTTAAACTTCCTGCAACTGCTGTTTTGGTGACCAATGTGATTTTCTGAAAACATGGTGAAAAAAAAAATATCTGCTCAAATTCAAAAATTCACGGCCGACAGCGTTAAAAGATTAAAAAGTGTTTTCATGAAGCACATGCCATTAGGCAAACGATAACCAAAAAAAAAAGGCCTAAAATTACATTCAGACACACACATACAGAAAGTAGAATCTGAACATGAAAAATAAAGCCATATTCCTACCAGTACTTGCAGTTTAATGTGCACGATATTAAATCGAAGATAGATATACTTTGCTGATATGCACGTCACAGGAAAAGCACTTGAATAGGCTGCAAAAAATAGAAGCCTTTATTTACAGCTGGACACAGACACACACAAAGCAGACATTCACCAAGAATGATGTCCAAGAATTAAAACACGCTAGAAAGACCAAGCACAGAAGAGAGACACACAGAAAAATAGTATTTACAATATGCCCAGCAGCAGTTCAGCACGCATGCATTTGTCATTAACAAGCAAGCCACCTTTGTCTTAAAGGCCTGAACGTGGTGCCGTTCTGAACATGGCAGCGCTTTTGCTGCTCCAAACGGTGGTCCTTAAGATGACGCAGAGGAGGCCAGCCTGTCCAGAATAGTGCGTGCATACTTGAGGCGCGAGAACAGGTCGGGTGGACAGCCTTGCTGGAGTGTCTCTAGCCGGTAGGTGTGGAAGACCCGGTTATTGTCAATGTAGGACACTGCAGCCATCAGTGGACACAAGATGATCTTGGTATGGTCCTGGAAGAAATTGATCTGAAAGAAAGCAAGACGCTGACATCAGAAAGTGCACTGCCATGAATGGGAGGGTGATCTGTTTGTTAGAAAACAAGGGGGAAGGAAGAAAGAAAAATTTACTGATCACCAACCAGCCAAAAAAAAAGCCAAACAATCTACAGTCGCCGACCGATTTTTGGGACTCGGCGGGAC
The DNA here is from genome assembly GCF_055824585.1 of Amblyomma mixtum. NCBI lineage: Eukaryota > Metazoa > Arthropoda > Arachnida > Ixodida > Ixodidae > Amblyomma > Amblyomma mixtum. The sequence goes on from NC_143012.1 coordinate 8,179,794, forward strand.
CCGAAAAATGGTCTGAATAATCGAACAGTCCAAAAAATCCGTGAACTTAAAAAAAACTTTTCTATGAAAAACTGGTTTTCAAAATCGTGAAAATCGTCGCTCGCTGTGCGAAGCAAGAAAAATCAGTTTTCATGGGGCAATGACGTTCGCGAAGACAGAGGTAACCCACGAGTAACCCAGGGGAAGACGAGTGCGGAAGCAAGCCACTCTCCGAATGCAGCACCCCCCCCCCCGTCAACCACGTTTACTGCCCCGCAGCGCGGTGTGCGTCGTCCAAAGCCGCGGCGGATGCTGTGCCATTTTCAATGCGATCGCACGCCCTTTGTAGACCATCTCGATGGCAATGGAGAGCATCTCATTTTCTCGAATGGCAACGATGGAGAACAAATAGCCAAGCCTATTCAAGCCAATCCGATTGCGCCCGCCGAGCCAATTCCGTTTCAATCCAAGATGGCGCCTTTCACAGTGGCGGCAAACGGGTTGGTAGTGGCAGCGATGCCCGCTCGCGTCTATATTAGGCTGAAATAAACTTTCGGTTGAAAAACGATCACCACAATATTGTTGGCATCTATTGTAGTCCGAAAATTCGAACTTTTAGACTCCGCAAAGTCCGAAATATTGGTCGTGAAAATGTACACATTTCTACAAGGTGTGCGGCGGTGCCTCAGCAAAGTCCGAAATGTCGTGCTAGTCCGAATTATTAGAGTCCGAAATATCGGTCGGTTACTGTATACTAAAATCCTGACAATTCAATTTCGGCTAATTTGAAATCCTCCAAAATGTGCAGGATTGGTGCAGTCCCATATTTTTTAATGTGAATTTCAATGCATAACTCAAACCGGAAGCTGACATCTGCCCGATTAATACCAAGATCTGGGGTGCTATGCAGGAGCGGCCGAGTTAGACTAAAAATTAGGAATACCCGAGTTAGACCAGAACCTAAAACCTAAAAGTAGAACCAGAAAGTAAAGTAAGAAGTAGAAAGTAAAACCAGAACCTAAAAGTAGCATGGGGTGTGAACAAATGTATTCATTATAAAATGAATACATTTCAAGTTTTGGTCAGGAAATTAAAATGTAGTTTACAGTGAGTTCATCACATACTTCACAGAGATGATTGTTTTGTCAGTAAGAAGCTTTCACACAGCTTTCACAGAAACTTCATGGTTCAAGAACAAAGAAAAAGAAGGTCATAAGACGCTGTTCATTCATTATTTCCAGATGCTTGCAGCAAGCAGACTGGTTGAAACCATAGATGACTATCTCAAAGGCAGAAAGGTTTGTGCACACTTCAAGACTGGCTGGGAGAGCGCGCTTGTAACTTTTCTGATAAACAAGTCAGCCATTAGAGAGAACGACTGAGCCTTGACTGCTATCGTACCCTCAAGCCAGCGTGCCATACCCTCACTTGACTGTTGGCAATCTTGCTCATAAGAACTTGCTACTGAAATTTGTTATAAGTGAGTTCAGTTATACAGTTAAACCTCAACTAAAGGAAATCTGTAAAATCTGCAAGTTTACTTTGTAATACTGAAATTATGCCACATCGAAATTCATCTCCTAGCACACTAAGAATCCACCAAAAAACACTGCAGATAACTCATGGGAAAAACCTTTGAGATTAAAGTGCTCGATTACTTCTGCCCTTTCTTCACCAGCAACAATGGCTTTACTAGTGCGTCACTTAGTTTTTTGTTTACTTATGCCAGTACTCAACGAAAATGATGTCCAAACCAAAACGTAGCAACCAGCAACAGGCTGTGGTTGCATCTGGAAAGGCAAAGAAGAAAGTCATAGGACTTACCTGCACTGTGCCATTGGTGAGGTAGAAAGAGATGGCCGAGCGTGTGCGCAGCCACGTCCCCAGGCAAGGCAGTCGGACCAAGTTGTCACATTCCCGTGGACTGACGTCCTCCCCCGTAGTGAGCAGGTACTGCTTCATGTAGCTGCAGAAGTACTTGAGGAGGGTGACTTTCTTCCCCAGCGTTGTCGGATACTGCTCCAGCGTGTGGTAGTGCTCTAGTCCGTTGTCATCAACGTACGTCACGCTCCTGTTGAAATAGGCAGCAACGGCATGAGTGCATGTACTGAACTAAGGTGACGATTTCGTTTAACACTTCGCGCAGACATGGGACGCAGATTAGAAGGTTCAAGGCATGTGGACTAGAAGCGCGTAAACTTGTTGCACTCTTGTACAGCATTAAATTTTGCCCAACATGCAGCTGCCCTCAACAGAATTCCCGCACACACACAAATCTATCGCTTAACAATGTGCTTGCAGCAATTCAACGCGATAAAGGTCAGACGTTGCACCACACCTCTTGAACTTAATTTTAACATAACGCAATTGATGTAAACGTAGTTGCACGTTTTTTTCTTTCAGATGGTGCAGTAGATAATTACAACACATGGATCACCAGGCGGTATTCGCCCAGAACCACTAAATTCACAACTGAATTTTTTCTCTCATGCTGTTTTAGTTTCCATTCTGTTCCAGTACTGAACAATGGCTGTGACGTGGGTTTTCAATTATAAATTTAGCAGTCATAGGCAAATATTACGCAGTAATCTATGTATACTAATGTCTAATGCATCATTTACAAAAGAAAAATATGTAAGCCGGAACTAGGCTTCAAGAATGCCATGAGATGCTATTTCCCATCCAATTTTCCCTTCCCTTAAGAGGGGACCCTGCTCTTGAAAAAAATTTTATTAATCTAGATATAGTAATGAAATTTTCAGGCCACATGTATTTTTGTGTGCTGATTTTAGATATGTCATTTAATTTCGTGTAAAACAATTCCTTGAGCACTTCTGCAATTTTTATGCAAGTATTTTGGGAAAACTTTTGCAGAAAATTTGCTGCAGGAAACTTGCTCAAATGCATGCCATTGGGTTCTCTTGACACCAAGGAATGCAATAAGGGTAAAATTATCATCCTGGCTATCCTAGAACATGAGTTATAGAGTTTTGAAGTTGTCACTTCAGAAACAGGAATACACACTTTTCTTCTCATTTCTGAAGCGACAAATTCAACTCTATAACTCAGGTTCTACAAAATTAAAGGACATATTTAGAATCAGCGCACAAAAATACATGTGGCCTGAAAATTTCATAACTGTGACTTCATTAATAAAAATTTTTTTTTTAAGACCAGTGTCCCCCCTTAAGGTTGCCGCATTTTCAGACAGGTGAGAATAAAAAAAAGCTCACACATTGTTGTTGAGGAGCACAACACGCGTGTTGTCGTTGAAGAGCACACCAATGCTGTTGTCACACAGCTGGTAGCCAAGGCCATACTTATCCGTGTAGTCAACCCACTTGCTGATCCAGAAGACCGGCACTGAGGCTGGGTCTTCGGCCTCGTCAGCCCCCTCGAAGCGACGCTCAGGTGGCCGGGTGCTGCACAGCTCCCGCAGGAGACGCTGCAGCTCGTTCAGGTGTGCCTCTCGCTGCCCTCCTTTCGGTGCAGGGCTTGACGCAGCTGCTGGTGCTGGAATCGGTGCTGGTACTGCGCCTGGTCTGGCTGCTGCACAGGGCAGGCAACACAGTACATGAGTACAGTCGTACTGTCCAGGGTTGCAAATAACGTGCAATTCCACAAGAAAGCGGCGTGCAGAAAAGGAGCAAGAGCCAGCAGCCATCACTGCATGATGAACTCTGCATGAAAAATGTGCCCAGAGAGACCACAAAAAGATTTTTTTCCGACATCTTGGATCCATGAACCATTAATATTGTGACGGACTAGAAGACGACGAAGCGGGCAGTGGCGCGGGACGGAGCGCCCGCGCTAGGCCAGCGGCCATTAAATCATCTCTTATCCATCATCCATCACACCTCATTCTTCGGCTGGCCGCCATGTAACATTTGGTGGAGGTGCAGGGGTGCCTTCATCGCCATCCTGGTCACGGAGCTTCGGCGTCCTGCGCCTGCCGTGGACGTCGGCTGTGAGTGCCTGGTCCGTGCCTGGTCCGTGCCCCAGCCCGCCCGACCTGAACCGACCTCGCCGCTCACCCCAGCCCCGTCCCCCGCCCGGACCACAAGACGCGACGAACTGACGACGTTGCCGCGACCGTAATGACCCGACCGACCCAAGACCCTGCCCACACATGAGGACACCGCCCCCCTGCCCCTGCCGTTCGGTGAGTCCAAAGACCTTGGCCGTCAGCTCCTGGCACCCTACGGCCCCCGATGCTTCATGGACCGGGACTCATTCACCTATCATCTCATAACAATATCATTAACAATAACCTAACAATATCAACAAATTAGACTAGGCACGTGCGAATATCCAGTAATTTTGAATATTAGATCAAATAGTTAAGTATTCGACATTCAATTTGACCTGAATGTCTGATGTTTGAAATCTCGAAGTACTATTCGCCTCAAGCAAATACAGTTTCTGGAACTCTAGCTGCGCGCAGGCAAAGAAAGCCCCGACAGGGCACGGCACCCAGATCTGCACCTGCCCTGTGTCGGCAGCCGCACTACCCGCGGTGTGCACGCGCCACAACCAGCATGGCTGGCATGCACCAATAGAGATTTTAGCATGGTTCGATCTGCTTCGACGCACCACCAATTTGCATAAGCTGATGGGTCCAGACAGGATAGACGTGCAAACAGCTGGCCGGCGACCTGTGCATACATGGTGACCTGCGAATGTGCATTTGGTGTCTGTACACCTTCAGGAGAGTTTTCCTTGAAGCAAAAAAAAACTGGATACCACACACAAACTGAATGCTGTGAAGAAGCAGACTAATCGATGCAAGAAGCTTGGCACTGTGCCACAGACCACTTAGGATTGAAGCGAGATTACAGAGCTCGAACAGCAGTGACCGATAACACACCTAGCAGGTAATAGCTGCTACTTGGAAGACACCAATACAAGGTTGAGGACGTCCAGACATGGCTCAAGGATCCCAGAGTGCAAATTAGTCCCCCAAATTCACCACTGCCTCTCAAGTGACAAGATTTGTAGCAAGTGCTCACTTGCCTCTAGGTTTCATCAAAGAAACGGAATTATAGATGGCAGTGAGGAAGAAGCTACGGACAAGGAAGGTTGAATCGTGGAAAAATCAGGCGAACAATCCTTACATTAATAACAATAGTATTTTAAACCCCAATGACATGGTTGGGAACAAGAGGAAGCATTTAGACTGTGAGAACGTGCAAGCACTGATTCTATGGAATTTGATAATATATTGGCAGAAAGCATGATTTCAATCAAGATTTAACTGCATTTACCACAGACTCGTGCATACAAAGCTCACTGCAATTAGGCTTAAAACATAACTGAATGGTGAAAGTGAAAATATTTTTCAATTCACATCCAATAATACAATTTAATCCTGTAAGTAAGGCCTGTGATGGCAATTCCTAAGGTGACCTGAACAATTCATTTAAGCGCCCAAGGAACTTCTAACACTAAATACGCCCTTCCTCTGATAGGAAATGAAATTGAACAAGAAACACTACACACGTTGATGGGGCTTCAGGCTCTGCACTGGCTTCACCTCCTTTTCTGGATGATTTCTAATTGGAGTAACCTTGGCCTCCAGCTCTGGAAAAGTAAAAGCATGATGCTGAGGCACTGAGTTTCTGTGGGAAGAGCAACACATGAAATCTTGGCACTATTCAACTCCGCATTGAACTCAAGCAGGTCTCGTCTTTGTGTCCTCTTGCTTTGTCTGTCGTCTTGTTCGCGCCGTACCCTCCCACAGGTCTGTCTATATCACAAATAATTCATGTTGCAACGCTAGCATGCAAGGTCGACTCACCACGGCCTTCATTTCGCTCCAGCAGGGGCCTGCGGCCACCAATGGTCAGGGTGGCATTGAGGGTGTCAAAGCGAGGCTCTGTCGCCAAGCAGGACGTTGGCAGGCGTGAAGGCAACGGTCCTAAAAAAGAAGAGTCATATTGAAGGACAGAGCAGAGAAGACGCCATCACACAGAACCAACCACACTGCATCAATCAACGCATTGTTCCACGCATGAACCAGTGTGCTGCGTGAAGCAACTCGCTGGCCCCATCAGCAGCAAAGATGGCAGCCGTTTCACCCAAGCAACACAAGTTCTGTTTACGTATACTCACCACTGAAAGGCAGTTTTTGCTTCTATATATACAGTCAAGCCTGCTTATAACGAACATGATCGTCACGTGGCATTCATTCATTATATTCGGATGTTTACAGCAAGTAGATTGGCCATAATACAGGTGACTATACTCGAATCTGTATTCACGTAATTACCGTAAAAACCCGCGTATAATACGAGGTTTTTTTTCCCATAATTAGCGTCCTAAATTTCCGCCTCGTACTATTTGCGGATCCCGAACAAAAATTTTCGAAGTTGCTCGAAGTTTTGGTTTCGTTTTTGCGGCGTGGCTATGGCTTGGCTTCGCTATTGGCGCGTGGCTACGGCTTGGCTTCGTTACTCTCGACAAACGACGTCACGACATTGTTTCTTTGTTGATCCGTTGGGTGCGCCGGGGGGGTCGCGGTGTGCCGTGCGCCTGTTGACAACGCACGTGCTCGCATGTAAGGCACGCTTCGTGAAGTGGATATTGTTTTAGAGAGCACGATGTCACGGTCTCGAAAACAGTACTCGGCTACTTTCAAGCGATTTTGGCTGCGGAGAACATCGGCAACGGTGCGGCCGGGAGGCAGTTTGGTGTCGTTGAAGGAAGCATTCGTGGATGGCCACAACAGAAAGAAGCCCTTTTCGCGTGCAGCGGAACGCGACAAAGCTTTCGCGGCCGTTTGATGGTTGTGTAAAGAAACCGTTCAAGGACGCAGTCAGGCAGAGCTACGCAGAGTGGATGCGCTCAGGTGAGCCTGCAGTGACGCCAACCGGGCGGCTGAAGCGGGCTTAAGAAGTGCGGCACCTCGAACGCCCTCGATGGCACGGAAGATGAGTACATTTGGGATGATTTGTCGGACAAAGAAGTGTCCGAAGAAAGCGCTACTGAAGAACAAAGTAATTGAAGTGAAGTGCGGGATGCGATTTGAATAAATGTCTTCTATGAGCTTGTGTTACTCGTATTATACGTGGGTGAAACTTTTTTTCCCATTTCGCGTCTCTAAAACTTAGCCCCGTATTATATTCGGGTTCGTATTATACGCGGGTTTTTACGGTAACACACCAGCTACATTTGCTATCAAAACACATACCGTATAAACGCTTGTAAGGGCCACACCAAGTTTTCCTGAAGAAAATATTAAAAAAAAGATCTGTGTATGGGCCACACCCGAACTTTCCACAACTCACGCGGGAATAGTCTTCGAAATGCATGCGCCATGGCCTCCATGATCAGCTCCAGCTGTGAGCAAAAGCGTGCTTGATCGTAGTGGCCGCGCACAGGAGCTTCTAGGTGGCGCTCATAGATGGTGCCCGAGGCCACGGCCCATCATCATCAGCTTCTTCCTCTGCCGCGAGCTCCCGCTATCTAGATCGGCATCAGTATAGCCAGCCTCAGCTTGTTGTGGTTGTCAGGGGAGTGGGAGTTGTTTCTGGTCCATGGGATTTTAACGTACCAAAGCGACTTGGGCTATGAGGGACGCCGTAGTGCAGGGCTTCGGAAATTTCAACCACCTGGGGTTCTTTAACGTGCACTGACATCGCACAGTACACGGGCCTGCAGGGGTTCGCCTCCATCAAGACTCCACTGCCGCAGCTGGGATTGAACACTCGTCTTTCGGGTCAGCAGCTGAGCGCCATAACCACTGGGTGAAGAGGATGACATGGGGCTTCGAATGGGTGTGAACACGAGGGCACGTTGGACTGGAGTATAACGGTCACGTAGGACTTGCACAGTAAACGGGCCTCTAGCATCTCGTCTACAGGCAGTGGAGTTGTGGTAGCGTGTTAGTTAACTGTAGTTGTGGCTTTCGCGTGTTGCCAACGGCTGTTGCAGTTTTAAATCGATAGGCAAGCACCTTAATAGCTACAGGGCTGGGAGTTAGCTCTCGAACACGGCAAGCGTGTGGTGGGCAGGATATTCGACGTGGCCGACAAGTGCGCCCGATGATCGTGCAACCAAAAGGGTGCACTGAGAAACAAGCTGCAAAAAGCGTGCTTTCCGAGGCAAGCCGTGCGAGTACCCCGAACTGAAAGAAGAGCTGCTCTGCTATGTGATGAAAGTGCGAAACAACGGCTCCGCGTTGACAGTGGACATGCTGCGCGGCTTCCTTTGGGATGATCATGCACCAGAGCACAGCACCAGCTCAGTCAAAATACTCCGCGAGTGATGACTGAACGCAGAATAAATGCCGCTCATTCCCTGATTGGTGTTTTTACTTAAAACACACCAATCGCACATCGCGTGTATGGACCGCACCCTGAAAATTGGCCCCCAAATCTGGAAAATAAGTGCAGCCCTTGGGCACGTTTATACGGTAGTCATCAAGAATGCATTACTATAGTGCACAGCTTTCGTCCAAACAGCCACAGTGCAGAAGAACCTACCACAGGTCATGAAGTCATCCTGCAGAATGGCCTCGATGTTTGGTCTCCTCTCTGGCTCTGGTTGCAGCATCCTCCGTATGAGAGCACGTGCAGGGGAGCTCACCGTCGAAGGAACATGGTATTCGTTTTTCTTGATGCGCACGTACGTTTCCTTCAGTGTGGGAGTCTCGAACGGAGGTCGCCCAACGAGCAGCGTGAAACTGCGTAGAAATGACATGCATTGGTTACTTAGGTACTTCTCTCGTTTGACAATGAGAGGACAGCAATGGCCTGGAAACACAGATCGGAACTATCCCATGCAAGTAGCAGCACTTCCATGGCTTTAGAACCCTGAACACCGAGGCTCCGGAAAAACCTGCACTGGCATTTAAAGGTGCACTGAAGAGGAATCTGAGCTCGTCTTTTTGCCGCGGGAACCCGATCTACACGTTCCGAGCATTCTGAAAAACTGCGACTTATTGCCCTGTGTGGCCGATTTCCCTAATTAAATCAAATTAACGCCCGGCTCCCGCCTTTTTTTTTTAATTCTGCCTCGTACGGTGGGCGGAGTCGACCAACACGGGGAATGCCTTTCAGCTAGCTCCGTGGAGGCTTTGCTTTCGCTTCATTTTGTTTTTTAGGTTTCTGTGAATAAAGTTGCATTTGCAGATAATATAACCGCAAAATAAGCCCGCAGAAATAAAAATACGCGCGGACTATTTGCTTATACGGACTACTACGTATTACTCCGCCGATGGCAGAGCGGCAAGCCGCCACGGGACTGGGTGAAAGGCACTCCCTGCGTTGGTCGACTCCACCCACCGTACGAGGCAGAATTAAAAAAAAAAGGCGGGAGCCGGGCGTTAATTTGATTTAATTGCGGAAATCGGCCACACAGGGCAATAAATCGGGGTTTCTAAGAATGCTCGGAACGTGTAGATTGAGTTCCCGCGGCAAAAAGACGAGTTCAGATTCCTCTTCAGTGCACCTTTAAGGCATCCCCAGCATTATGTCCACGAAACCCACTTGACAGCTTTTAACAGCTTGCACTAGTCTGCTATTAGTCTGCTATGACCCATTGCAGAAACTGCCACTTGCATGGCAGAAAAAAGAAATGAACTGCAGCTAGCACTCTGCAAGGATATCTGCCTGCTTGCAGAAGACACCTTACACTAATACGCACATCACCAGAGGGTCCTTTGTCTACGCATTTGTCTACATCTCCATCAGTGTCTCGGTGCAATGCAAGAACTATGATGTGAAATCAACTACAGTTAGGTGGGTCTCAAGTCTACAGTAAAGCACCACTACACACTGTTCCTAAGGAAGCAGTCCATTGCGAAAGCTCTTCTTGGTAATGAAAGAAAGGTATTCGAGAGAAAATCAAATCAAACAGCAACTTTTATGCTATCGACTTGTTTAAAGGGACACCGAGGAGAACATGTTTGTTCTCAGCAAAGTGATTTTATAGCTCATCCTGTGTATGTCCAGCACGACAGGTTGGCACCCACACCAAAAAGCACTGAATGGCCACTTAGCCTAGCCTCTAGGACCCGTACCTAAGAAAGCATTGATGTTATGCACTGAACTTGTGAAATAGTCTGGTGATGGCAATACTTGTGCTTCATTTTACGGCGTTTTACAATGTACAAAATCTCCATTTTCGGTGAAGGCAGCGAGTGTCATTAGAATGTTGTAATTTACTGATACAGGCCAACTTCAATTTGTTTGCAGTGTCCCTTTGATGGCACAAAACATTGTTACACGAATCTTGTTACAGAAAAAATTTCTAAGAATTGTTGAAAATGTTTCGCATACCTACCATACGGCCGCACTTTTCTTAAAGTATAACTTACTTCCAATTACTAAGCTTTATGACTATCGTCTGAGCAAGTGTGTGAAAAACGAGGTGTTGAAGAATATATCTTTTCTTTCCAAATTAGCTGGTTTAGAAAAGCGAGATGCAATGTACAACACAAGAAATATAGCACAATGGAACGTAAAAACATACAGAACTTTCTATGGTAATCAAACATTAGAAAATAAACTACCACGACTTCTTAACAAACTCGCACAAAACGATATTGATCTCCAAAATACAACACGCCACAAACTGTTCGAGTATTTTTTACACTACACCTAACCTTTTTTTTCTGTGATTTGTTTACCTAATTCTTCTTTCTTTCACCATCATTGTAAGTTTTCTTTCCAGCCAGGACAATGCTGTTGATTTTATGCTGACTACTGTAACCTGATAACAGCTCTGCTATATGTATTTTTTCCTTTGTTATCTGTATTTCCTGTATTTTCTTTTTTTTTCGTGTGTGTGAAAAAAGAAAAAAAACCACTGCATTGCTGTCAAAGTGGGGGCCCGTGGCCTTGTCAAGCTGTCAAACGGCAGCTTTTACTACGGGTCCCCGCCATCATCTGTACCATGGTGGCAAAATAAAATTTGAATTTGAATTTGAATTAAAATGTATTTCGTTCAGAGCTGCGATTGGTTGACAGCGCAGTAACCTGCAGACTATCAGCGATTGTTGCAAACTGCTTTTTATTTTTGTGTTTTGCAAGTTGTATACTATTATAGCCAAGCAAAATTTCCTGTACTATACGCACAGCCCAATATGGCGGCACCCACAGACCTCTTCTTGAAAAGGTCTATAACAACTCCCAAAGCACCAAAAACCTCCAAAAGCACTCACAGAATGCAACCGATGGACCAGATGTCGACCTCATAACTGTGCCCCTTCTTGGCCAGGATCTCTGGGGCGATGTAGTTGGGGGTGCCACACAGGGTCTTCTTTCGCTCCCCCTCGTAGTCAAGACGGGTGGCAAGCCCAAAGTCTCCCACTTTGAGCTCCATGCTTTCATTTAGCAGCAGGTTGCCAAGCTTCAGGTCACGATGAATGACCCGCTGCTGCACCAGATACCGGCAAGCAAGAAGGAGCTGGTGCAGAAAATACCGCACCTCTGGCTCAGTCAGAGTCTTTCGACGCCGGTGCATCTCCATCAGAGACTGGAAGATGAAAGCAGAAAAAACTTCTTTACACATGCACTACCCAGCTTGTGTCATGTAAGACACAGGCTCTCAAAATGTGAAGCTTTCTTTCTTCTGCATGCAAACATACACATTTCCACACAGCATTCTAAATATATTTTTCAGCTTATTTATCCAAAGAGAGTCAAGCTGTCAGCTATGAGAGGAGAAGGCGGCCCCATGGAAGCTCCCTCGTTGCAAAAGCTAACCCCAAGAATGAGTGTACTGTTTTAACATTCAGAATTTATCAGTTTCCCAATTTTAATTATGCAGTAATTGGATTTCTCTCAATAAATCCAATTTCACAGTTCTGTAATGTACAGAGCCCTAACGACACAGTAGTGAAAGTTCTAACTTTTGTTTGATGTTTTTAATGACTGGTCATTGCAGTGTTATGGGTTTCTGAAGATTCACGTACTCCAGAGGTTCTCAAACTAGCTCCCACAATTCTCTTTGGGGTTCCCCGAGCATCTAAACCAACCCATGTATGCCTCAAACCTCACCCTTCCTTTCAACCATTTAATTTTGGGACTACCATTCATTGCTGCGTCTAATACCCCTGTCACAAGGGCAAGTTTAGTGACACTTTAACGAAGTGCACTTCTCCAGAACTAGTGACACTTTCGGGGCGTGCTGCTACACGGAAAAATAAAGTGTCATTCGTAATTGATGGTGGTGACGATGGCTTTTCAAGTAAGGCACAAAAAATATTACTTTTCACGCTTCAAAGCTTTAATGTAAAGTTAATGTACAGTAGATTGCAAACTGCAAGCACTTTTTTATGATTATCAAGGAGCCTTGTGCAATATTGTGACTGTTGCACCGCCACACCGAAACGGTTGCAGATGGTTGCTACCATGGTTGCTACGGTCGTCATGCTAGCCGCCATAGCCATACCACTGCGGCTGCCTAAAAAATTATTGCAGCTGAAACAAGAATGTCGGAATATGTGCAGTATATATATTTAATGGCAACGCAAATAAGTTTACATGAACAAGAGGGCAAGAAAAATTAGCTGCGTTCAATAAAACGCCATTTTTATTGCCGACGTTGTATTCTAATTTCGAAACGCTGCTACCGAGGCTATACACTTCGCCCCTCGGGAAAAGTGAAGTGAGTTCCCTAAACTCACTTCTTGCCGAGTGCATTCAGCAGCGAGTGTCATTAAAGTTCATCGTGTGACACGATGCGAATGACACTACAGGAGAGTGTCACTCGTTGAAAATGACACTAAACTTGCTCGTCTGACAGGGGTATAAGTCAACTCTGAATATCAGTTGACCCCTCAACTCCTCGCTGGCCCTGCCCCAACCCGCTGCACTTAGTTTTGTAGTTTCTCGTGAAATTGCATCATGGCACACACACAACTCAAAGCAGTAAACGCGTAATGATGCAGTCAGAAGCAAATGGGCATCAAAAGAAGAAAGCTGAGCTCCATCTGCATTCCTCACTCGCATGCAGCTCGAATGACTAGCATGAAATCGACTGCCAATTAATGCGGATTCTGGTGCAGCATCCAAGGAAGCGACCACCAGCATGAATGAGCTTAGCACACTATTCGAATCATCTTCAGCCGGAACAGATCTGCTGACGAATAAATTTTTTTTTTATGCATGGAACTCCATAACTCCACGCGTCCTGTCAGAAACTGCAACCGAAGTGGAGCACATACTAGCCACCACTCGTCCAGGACTACTATAGAACCCGCAAATAGGACAGCCCCGTGTATAGGTCGACACACCAAATTCAGATGGTCGACTTTCGAACCAAAGGTTTACTCCTACATGCAAATAAACGGTAATCGCACTACCTGTTCATTACAAGCAGTTTCACTATGGAGCCAGTCATTAAATGAATTTGGGCATTTCTTGAGGTGCCATGCGTCTGCATGCTTCTTTCTGCATTGCATGCATTTTGGGCAAAAAGGAATGTGAAGCCAGGACACCTGGGCTTCCTCTGCACCTTTCGAAAGTCATTAGCGTTCCTCACAGCTAAAAACATTGACAACCACTCACATACTGGAATGAAACTTCTACTGATGGCCTTCTTGTCAATCCTGATCACCTCCATTACCATCTCATTCCTATGCAAGCAAATTTTTAAGCTCACCATTTCCACGGCCTCAGTTCAAGCAATTTCTAAGGGCAACACTGAATTTGAGGCGCCATAAACATTACCCACATGTTGATGTTCACTCCCAACTTTGCTGAACATGAATTTCAGGCTTGTTTTACTTCATTATAAACTGATTACCGGAGGCATTATTTCCAATTGCTAATTTGGTCATTCAGTGCAAGTGTTTCCATTAATGTACGTGACGTAATCACTGCGTCAGGTGGAGCACTGCATGACAAAATCCTCAATTCTAAACCAACCTAGCAGTTTCATACCTCATGTTCTTAAAAAACTATCGGCTTAGACTCGAATAAATATGGTATACTGGCATTGTATTCTGCAGCGCAATAATTTATCCTCTGCATGCTTCATAGCTATGGAAGAGTTGGAAGGCACTACTGAGACAGTACATACGAAAAGGCGCATAAAGAATACCGGGGAATGAAAAACGTACTCGTCGGCTGCACAACTCCAGGATGATGTAGACATTTCTGTCATCTTCAAAGTAACTGTGGAAGCCTACGATGTGCTTGTGGTTAAGGCTCCTATGAATCTGGATTTCCTGAGCCATCTGAACACAAAACAAAACATGAATGAGATAATATGCACTCCATCACACAAAAGAGGCAAAAATGAAAGAAAGCCATTACTGCAGCACATCCAGTAGAATACAAAAAAAGAAACAGCATTTGGCAACAGGCCATGGTTCTCTAGCACTATTATTCTGGCAACAAATCACAAAAGCAACAGGTATCCACAATGTCAAACAAATTGAAAGCGCAAAATTGTTTGCCTTATAGTTTCAACAAGGATACTGCTAATCCAGGCCCTAGCCCAGTACTTTGCTAGAACAATTTTTTAAAGGAAGAATAAATACCTAATATAGAGCAACATAAAACAAGTCATGCTTAGCTGTCCTAAAGTTCAAAAAAACAATTACAGATATTACGAACCTTTTCTTTTTGGTGAGACTTGACAAGGAGAGCCTTGGAGACCACTTTGCCAGCATAGACTGTATTTGTAGTCTTTTCCACCAGTTCGTAGCATTTTGCAAAACCGCCCTGAGAAAGAAATACCTGGTCATGTTCTACCCCCTACAGTAGGGCATCTTCATATGAAGACAGCACACCCAAACAGCTACTGCCAAGTTTTAGTCTCACTCTAGCTCCAAATATTCGGTTTGATTTGGTTTGGTTTATGGGGGGTTTAACGTCCCAAAGCGACTGAGGCTATGAGAGACGCCGTAGTGAAGGGCTCCGGAAATTTCGACCACCTGGTGTTCTTTAACGTGCACTGACATCGCACAGCACACGGGCCTCTAGAATTTCGCCCTCAAGAAATTCAGCCGCCGCTGCCGGGATCGAACCCGCGTCTTTCGGGCCAGCAGCCGAGCGCCGTAACCACTGAGCCACCGCGGCGGGGCCCAAATATTCGGTGTATACATACTTTACTATTCCTAAGTTATAATTTGATACCCAAAATACTTGTTTACTAGGGTGGATTTTTTGCCACTCGAGCTGCACAGCACACAAAGCAATGATACCGAGGCGGCAACTATGGCGTCATTTACCAACGGCCCTGGGTTCGTTATCGCAATTTTCACGCTCAGCGGAAACCGCGTCTACGCCTTGCGAACACTGAACCTTCCTGGCCCTCAGTATTCGTCGGTCGCCCACGTGTGGTGGCTTCCTTAAAAGGAGGTGAGACACTGCATTGTGGAAAGACTTGCTGGAGCGCTGCGAGTCGGCGCACCGACAGTGAAAACCGGCTTCAATTCGGAGTAGCCTCCATCTTGCAGAAGCCGTGTGTGGGCCAGACACGTCGGTTGCCCTTATTTTCTTTGAACGACGTAGTGAGGTGCTGGTTTACCAGCAACTACAAGACAAGGCCGAGCTAAAACAGTGTTACGAATACAAATCTCTAGCAGCAGCGTAGTACAGCTGCGCAGTTTCACCAAATTTCCCAAAACAACTGGAAATTCCGAGAACAATAATTCCACATAACAAGGTCCACATAGAACCTTGCCTCGAGGGGCGGTAGTAGCGCAAAGACATAACGTGTAATGCAGTTGGGAGGGCTGGACCTGTAGGGCTATCATGTCGCCGGGCAAAAAGTGCACAAAATTTTTTCACGAAATTCTCTCGGGCGTAAACACGAGGGAAAACAAACAAGCAGTGTGGAAGCAGTAAGCGAAGTACTACCTGCCAGCACTGCGTACGGCGAACTTCAGTAATTTGCATTCTGGGTCCGGAGCCCTACCTCAAAAAATGGTGTTCCACGGCATGGAACCATGGTAGGCAGAAATATCGTCCGTCGAAAGCCCGTGCACTCACCTTGCCAAGAAATTTGCCGCGGACATATTCTCGCTTGCCTTTCTTGTCAACGACGACTTCGGGAAGGTCCCTGGTTGCGGTAGAGGCAGTTTTTGTCGGGATGGCGGAAGCCATCATGCACACCCAAACCCTTGCTCACGGTTAAAAACCCCAACAGCCCCAACGAACAAGCACTCTTGCAAGCTAGTTCAAAATTGCCACAACCGTCAACTAGGAACCAGGGTTGCCAGGTCCAAAGAAAGAAAAGTCGCCACAGAAACGGGGAAAGTAGCCAGAAAGTAGCCAATAAGGTTGACTCAAGCCAAGCCACCCAAATGATCAAGTCAATATGGCGACCGCCATGTGCTGTGTTGTGTCCACCGTGGCTGCGTGATTTCCTGAGTTATTTCGCCTGAGGAACGACTACACAGTGGCAGGATGCAGAAGAGGCGACCAAGTAAGACAGGGTTGCATGTCTGCACCGCTTTCAAACTGAAAACAGGCCCGCAGTCTCCGTATTAATCGGTGTCGCATTCAAACCGAACTCATCGCACCGACGTCGTCTAGCGCTGCCGTTTTGGTAGTGCCGATCTGCTATGTGTGTGCTCCAATCACCAACCGTATTGCAGCGGATTGGAAGCTATGAGCGTGAGGCAAAGATTTACGTTCCTTATGAGAAGTGTATCGAACGACATTTTTTGACTGGTTTGGGCGTGTTACCAATCCTTGAGGATTTGGTTTCGCCAATACGGAAGCGTGTTTCGTGAGCTGCATCATCTGTTCTTCTTTTGTTCTGTTTTTGAATGGAAACATTTGCTGGTAAGGAGCATTTAGCGCCAACCAATTATATTATCTCATGTAATCGCCACTCGGGGTAATGCAGTTTTTTCGGAGTATTCCAACCCGTCATGTGCTAAGCGAGTAAAATCCCTCTTGAGTAGATGGTCAGTTTGTCGCGTGTTTAAGTCTGCGTATGCGATATAACTACGTTGTGGAAATTCATGTTCTCTAATCCTCATTTGAAACGCATGCATGTGGCAGAGTAGGTATGTTGACACACGCGTGTTGGACATGTGCACGTATTGTTGCGATCATTAATTTGAATGCGATAGGATTAGAAGTTCCATGGGACCAAAATGCGTCTTCGGTGTAAAAATCGCCCCTTTGGCTGTAGGAATGTGACCTCAACAGACCAGAAGTTACAGCACTTTCGGTAACGGCATCACTAACTGTTAATGCTGTCGCATTGCCATCTCATAATGGAATTTGGTGTGCCTGTGAATTTTTTTACAATCTGAGCGTGCACTTCGCAGTACAGAAAATCGCTGTTTACATCTAAAAGCAGAAACGGAGACATAGCAGTCAAACAAACAAAATGCTCCTAGACGTCCTCCAGGGCAAAGAAGGGGCAGTGATAGTCGTATTCATAATTTGGTTTTGACAGTAGTGTTTGTGACTCTGACTGATAAAACCTGAAGCACCTGGAGTGACTTATGTACCAGATGGCTCTGTGAGATTGGTCTACTTTGTTAACTTGTGGTTCTCAACTTTACTAATGTCTTAGCATTAGAAAGTTGTGGGCAAGAAAGAGGAACTGGTGTGATGCATGATGCGGTGTGAACCTTGTGATGTCATCAGAACCTGCCCACCATGGCAGGTGCCAGTTAAATTAATGATTGGTTGTGAAAGGTTGCTTGGAAAGAGCAACCTGAGTTTCACAAGCCCCACCGCTGGCTGCATTTAAAACAGCCGCCTGCCAGGGGCTGTGGGTGGTGCATTAAATTTAACTACTGTGCCAGGAATAGTATGAGGATTCTTGGTCATCCATATATGTAAAGTAAAGATTGACCAATTTCGCATATGTGGCATTGACCCATTGATGCTATCACGTCATGCCTTAAAGCGGAGCTTAAACAGAATTGGCAGCAACAGGAAACGCTAACGCATCCAGACGATCCACCAAAGATTGCCTAAGAGTTTTTATTACCCACTAGTCACTTTGTGCTCTTTTGTTTTGAATCCTGTTTCATGTTCAAGCCTTGAGGGAGCTAAAACCCTGTGCCTGCTCTGATAAATGATTTGGATGTCTTTGTTATGTGCCCTGCCATTGTTTCGTCATCTGTGGGTCAGTTTGGTGTTCTGCTTGCTGCTCGCAGGTTACGCATATGGCGAGAGGCTCATGAAGCAGATGGGCTGGAGGGAGGGCAAAGGCCTGGGAAGAAACGAGGATGGCAGCGCTGACTTCATTCAGGTGAAAAAGAAGCTGAACACTAAAGGTTAGTTGCATAGCTTGCTTGCAGCATTGACTAGCAGACATTGAATACTGCTCTTGGTAATATCTCTGTTCCAGTGGTCCTGACATCATTCTTCATAGCCTTCCTCGCTTTTTTCTTTTTCGTGTTTTTTGGGTGGTAGACAAATTAGTCGAGAAGTCACATCACTGAATGTATGCGACGGCAAGCATCATTAACCGTATGACTTCTTGTGCCCTTGCCAAAATAGGGCTGTTTTGTCTGTAGATTCACTAATGCATTAACAAGAAGTTGGGAGAAAAACAGAGTTATTCTCTTGGCTAATAGACCCGCCGCGATGGCTCAGTGGTTACGGCGCTCGGCTGCTGACCTGAAAGACGCAGGTTCGATCCCGGCCGCGGCGGCTGAATTTCTTGAAGGCGAAATTCTAGAGACCCGTGTGCTGTGCGATGTCAGTGCACGTTAAAGAACCCCAGGTGGTCGAAATTTCCGGAGCCCTTCACTACGGCGTCTCTCATAGCCTCAGTCGCTTTGGGACGTTAAACCCCAATAAACCAAACCAAACCATCTCTTGGCTAATAGTTGTGCATAGGGCAGAGAAATGGCGTCATTTCCATCTCAGAATATTGCATGCAGAACGTCAGTGTTGGGAAGCTTCACTTCTGAGGAAAATTAAGTGGAAAGCATGAAACAGTCCGGATGTTTTCAGGCTAGATGTTTCAATTCAGAAACTCTAGATGTTTCGATTCAGTGGAAGTATTTTCCCAGACTCAAGAAAGCCAATTAAATCTGTAATATGAAGCACCAACTTTTAATTTTCTACTGGCATGCACAAAATTGTGTGCAAAGCCTCACAGTAGTGGGAAATTTTAACATCAAAACATCAGCAGCCTAGGACTGGCTCAAGGAATTGCTTTTTGATTTTAAGACGTGGGTGACACTAGAAACCAAGGGGGAAAAAAATTGATACTGCTAGCAAGGAAATCTGCATCAAAATGGTAAGCAACTTGCTGCCATGCATATTAATTGTGATGTGAGGTGCTAAATTCATCTGAAAACACGCGCAGAAAAAGCTGCAAATTTTCTACGTACACAGTCGTATACATAATGTCTGAAAGGCTTATTTGGCATTTCTCTATGATGGCGATAATGTCATTTATTCTATCAAGCAGCTTTGTACATGAGCAGCTCTGTTACACTATGAGTAGTGCATTGTTCTGATTCAAGCAACACTACCTGATCCAGTCTGGGCATCATATTTGCAAGTGTGCTTGCATTCTTCACAGACTTGCCTGAGCACATTTTCATAACTGCTCTTTATTCCAGGAATTGGCTTCAATGGAGTTGATGATCGTTGGGTCGAACACCAGGAGGCTTTTGACAGCCTCCTTAATCAGCTGAATGACGGAGACCCAGCGACCATAGAGAACAAGCTTATTAGTGTTGAAGAGCGAGCCTTCAAGCTTGGTGGTCGGGTACAGTGAGTACTGCTTTTGAAGTTTGTGTTAACCCTCTGTGTTAACATTTTTTTTTTATCTCTAGAGAGAGTCTAAAGATGCTAGCCGCCTCTTTTTTTAGGGGGCGTGCAGGCCGCTTCGATTTGTGTGAAATGCTGTCACCCCTCAGTATTAACACAAGCTTAGTTCTGATTATTTTCATTATGTGGCAAGAAAATAAACTCTTTTGGGCAGGAAACACAGAGGTCACAGCATGGCCACAAGCAGCGTATGTTCTTGACAACGATGGTTATAGAATTCTGGCTTGAGGGGAACGGTGATGAATCTGAAACTGATGTACTGATGTCTATTCTCTGTCGGATAAAAAGACTGCCTCACATGGTAGCGATGCAGGCAACGGAAATTCCACAACGCCAAGCAAGTTCCTGTTCAAACTCCACACCGCAGTTCAAGATCTACCACACAAAGACAGCCGTGTTGGCATTAACCGAAATTGATTTCAACTTGTTGTAATGAACATGTAGGGAATTCTGAGCAGGTTATGTTTGATTTTTGTTATAAACTACCAAGGTAATTTCCAGTGAAAATCTGTCCTGGACGTAGTCGGCAATTTAAAAAAAAATTCAGTTCGGGAGGGTTAAAGAGAGGCAGTTGCCTATAGTCTCCTTTTGATGTCATCGTGTGCTGGGCCATTTATGCGCAAAATTTTTCCAACTCACATCCCTGGAACTCTCCTTATGTCTTTGTGTCAGAAGCTGTTTTGAAATTTGACTGTAGATGACATGCTTTTTCACGAAAGCCTTGGTGTGATTGTAAAGTACAAAAGTAGATTGAAGTGTGCATAGGGGAGGAAAAGTGTAACATTAGCATCCTCACACCGGCATAGTGCATTGATAAGGGTGCTTCTATTTCTCATCACTTTTCACGCCATTATCTAGACTCGCAGAGAGAATGCTGGTACCTAAAATCAGTCTGTGTCTTACGAATTCAGTAGGGCTGCATAGCCCTGAGGTGAATAGTATTCAATAGATGGGTACGCAAGCTGCTTCTGCTGTAATTTTCGGACAAATACAAAACTCCGAAAAGGCTTACCACACTATACAATTTCACTCACATGCTTAGCTTTTTGCATAGAAAATGGTTGTGCCCACCTCCATTTCTTTTGGCACTTAGTGGCAGTGCATAGAATGTGCATACATATTAGGAGGAAAATGGGGAGGAACAATAACAATTTGGGTATAGGGTAATTGATTGCCTTCAAATTGTACATTGTGATTAAGTGCCCACCTAAATGACCTCTAGCTAGTGCTTCTTCCAGCAAGAATGCTAAACATATCAGTGGCATTACTGAATGCTACAAACCTCTTTAGCATTTCTACTTGTGCAACAGTTATTGCATTAGCAGCTTGGGTGCCCCTGCGCTGAATCAACCTCACACGTGCTTGCTCACAAATCTTTTGTCTTGACTTGCAGCTACTCAAAGTTTCTTCGAGGAAAAGACTTGAGCCAGAAGAAGCAGGAGGATCTGAATGCCATTGTGATCAAGCGCAAGAAGAAGAATGATGAGGTGAGTCTGTGACAAGAAGTGCAGAAATCAGATGCTGCATTGTCATTCTATGTGGCATACAAAAATCGTCAGCAGCATTGCCAGAGTCCATCAATACATTTAATGGTCATGTAGCTTCTCCGTAACGCTGTGGGTAAGCTTTGTGCGCTGCGAGGAGTGACTGGTGTGCAGCGCTTGGTGTCACCTAAAGACACCGAGAAGACAGCAGGGAAGGTGGCCACTATTGTCGTGATAGATTGGCACATAGTTTTTGCCAGTAATTCTGCGTGCCGTGACTGATATCCTGTGTGTGAAGGCCGCGAAGAAAGTGTTGCACCTGCTACGTGTATGGCTGTTATTGCAATCCCCACACTTGGAGGCGAGTCAGGGAGGGGAGTCATTGACAGGCACAAATTTTGCAACAGAGTGCACACCTGTCCTTCATAAAATGGACAAGGCATTACTGCACACGTGATGCACAGGAACAGTGCAAAATCTTGCACTGAACTTCAGCTAGAATTAGTAAGTCAGTGAAGCTGGTAATAGATTGGCTGCTGTATAGCAACTTTGGCTGTTGATTTAAACAAGGCAGACAGTATTTTAATGTCTCTTTAATACAGGGATTCTGTACGGCGAAAAGAATTCGGGAGCAGGGAACGAGTGCTCAGTGTCCAGAAATGTAGTGAAAGATGTCACCAGACCCACCCCCAAGGAAAGGAGGGGCAGTGTACGTACTAGTAACATCATGACCTAGGGGCAGAGCAGGAAGGCTTTGTCCAGTTTTTTTTTTATGCTTTGGGTTAAAATACTGATATCCAACTAAAAGTACATCTCCGTCATGGGCATTTGACAGGCATATGTGAGTTCAGTTTGTAGTTTCCATGTGCATTGTGGGTACCTGTATGAGGACAAAAGAAATTGATTGCAGTAATCAGATAAATTACAATCGCATTAGTGACCATCTACATGGCCAAACCAAACATCGCAAGTCATTGCCTAAAAGCTCAAGTGCTTCAGGTTTGTTGCAGATATTTTTTTTTTTTCCACTGCCCATGATATGTTTTTCGTGCTATTACTGACGTGAAGAGGCCATAAACTGTGCTCGCAAAGCCTTGCGTTACTTGAGAACATTGTCAGATGTTTCCACACTGGTTGTGTGCGTAGTTGTTTTCCTGCATCACCTAACTGGAGTGAAATTTTCAGCCTTGGCTTTCTAGAAGCAGCTTCACTCTGGTATATTATTTTTCCGGAACACTTCCCATTACCATTCTTCAAAGGGCACACACATGAATGCCACAATACAGCTATCGAACGCAGTACTTCGGCATGAATTCTACCTATTCGAGTGAACTCAGATGTATGGTAGTGATAGTCAGCTGTCGAAATCTTGACAGTGCACAGTGAAATCCAGAAAAAACATCATTTCATGTGGCAATATATCGTCCAGCAGAAATAGCATCCATTTTTCATTGCCAACCGAAACTCATTTGCCAACCGAAACTCAATGAGTTTCTTGAGTTTCGGTTTTGCCAAGCCTTACACAGCCATACAAATGACTTGGATGTAATCCAGCTCGAAAAGCACCATGAACAGTCTTAACTGTGATGCACGCTGTAAAACATCTGTGCCGACTCTGCTTCCATGCCCTTAGATGCTCAGATGCGCCCCTAGTGGCAACTTCTGTCCCCATGTCACACTTGTGGCAAAGCGTTAGGACCAGTAAAAGTATTGAAAGGCTCTGGCATTACACAGAAGTTTCATGACCTGGAGGAAACCTCTGTAAGACATTCGTAATGCCTCGTCTGAGGCTTTATGAAGAGTTCAATAAGAAGAATCGCTGATCTGGACTGAAGCTGACTAGTCTGTCATAATTTGTGTGCTAAGGTCGTTCTGCATCTTTGTGGCAGGAAAGCGTACCAGAGACTGAAACGAAAGAAGAAGAAAATCTGTCCGGTGTTAAAACACATACCAGCAGCTTGAGCTACCAAGAGTACTTCACTCAGCGCATGGAGGCATTGAGGCGCCAAAAAGGTATGGACACTGTTTTGCATCATTTTGTCATGGTGTCTCTGCTGCACTCAAGCAGTGCAATAGGTCAGCGTTAGGAGCACTGAGAAAAGATTGAAGTTGACTTGTGTCACTAGCTTACCGTGTTGTAATGATAAAGGGGCTGTGATCACTCAAAGTGAGGCTTTTATAAGCTAGGAATTGTTAGTAACTACTATTAGTAACTATTACTACTACTACTGCTAGTACTACTAGTACTATTATTAGTAACTACTGGCTCTTTATCATAAAAAAACTGGTGATGTGAGTTGCAAATCTCTGAGGCTAAGAAATACTGCCACTCACTTACTTCTGAACAGTGGTCACGGAGGCATGTTTTGTATCTTTTATTTTTTTGTATTGAGTTTGAATCAAGTGGCAGGCAGGCAAAAAATATTGCTATCTTTAAATCAAATTCTCTCAGCAATGAATGATTCTTTTGCTGCGAAATAAACAGCAACTTAGCCGTAATGAGCCAAAAAGTCTATTTTTAATTAGAAAAAAAATAATATATAGTAATGACAACTTATTTTTTTTTTAAATGATGGTGTGTGAAAATAGTGTGGTTTAAAAGTTAGAAATTTTCATAAGTAGGGGATGACCACAATGCCAAAAGTTAAGAAAGCTTTTCGTCCCATTACGCACTTTTTCTTCAGTGCTGCAGTCTAATTATATCTACTAAACTTCAAGATTTTTTTCATGGTTTTCCCACATCGTCCATGCTTAAATCTTTTATTCTTGTTTCCACTGAGTGGGTCCTGTATTGCCTTGTATAGCAGCGGCACTTCCCCGTTCAGTGTTTGTCTAAGCTGGCAGTTATTCAAAGCAACTTTTTTCAAATTTAATGTAAACCTTAGCTGCAGTCATTCAGCTAGGACATTTGAAGTCTTAGTTGAACAATCGAAGTGAAAATCAGCTGTTTGGCCCTTTTTGGCTGCTTTGGCAATGTTTGCTCACAAGTAAAAGATCACACTTATTAGTCAGAAAATTGGATTTAAAAATCACGCATTCTCTTTTTTGCTGCCACTTGACTCAAACTCATGGCATCAAGACCGAGAAGGACTCTGTAATAACCATTTCGTAGTGAGTGATGGTGTTGTCTGGCCTCAGAGATCTGCTACAAAAGTCTGCATTCATCTCCTCACATTTTACGTGTGAAAACAGCCTGTGGCAGTGACAGCTGCTTTTTATTTTTTACTCATTTCTTTTTACGAAAGCTTGATTTTTCAGTCAAAATAGCCCCTTTGTCTCTAAATTGTGTTAATCTAGTGATATTGGACAACTTCAATTCGTCCTGAATGCCCTTTAAGGTTCCGGCGCGTTTGGATGAGTATTGAGAGTGAGACTGCGCCTCTAGAGACTCTTGATTGATGGTGCCACCCTTTACACTTGCCTAGGTTCCATCGGGAACAAAGATGGGCAGCCCTCTCACCACACAGAAAATGGTGACCACATATCCGAGAAAGAAGGTGCTGAGGCGGCTCCACAAGAAGATGTGCCCCCGGATGCTTGCACGCGCTTCTCCTGCCTAGATGACCAGGAGGGTTCGAAGCAGAGCAGAAAAAAAATGAGACAAAAGTCAACTCAAAACGCATTTGAGGAGAGCACGCTAGAAGGCACAACCGTTCTTGCCGCGGAGGAGACGGACAGTGCACCGCGGAAGCCTAAGAAGTCCAAACGGAAGTCGCCTGACAATTTCACCAGAACGGAGGATGCAGAGGTAGAGCAATTTGAGGTAGCAAGTGTCAAAAAAAGACGAAAGGCATCTCGAGGTGACGCTGTAACGCCCTGTGATGATGCTTCAGCTGACACAGAACCTCTAGAGGAGCGAGCAGTAGAGAAGAAGGTTAAAAAGAAACGGAGGACAGCCGAGGAAACCAGCGAGACTGGTATTGATGTCAATGAACAGTCTGATGAAGCAACTGTTTCAGTCTCTGAAGAGTTGAAGTGCGCTGCTCAGGAGCATTCTAAGAAAAAAGCAAGGCAAACACCCTGTGATGATGATTCAGCTGAGGCAGAACCTTTAGAGGAGCGAGCAGTAGAGAAGAAGGTTAAAAAGAAACGGAGGACAGCCGAGGAAACCAGTGAGACTGGTATTGACGTCAGTGAACAGTCTGATGAAGCAGCTGTTTCAGTCTCCGAAGAGTTGAAATGTGCTGCTCAGCAGCAGTGTAAGAAAAAAGCGAGGAAAACGCCCTGTGATGATTCCGCTGAGACAGACCTGCTAGAAGAGCAAGCAGTAGAGAAGAAGGTTAAAAAGAAACGGAGGATAGCCGAGGGCACCAGCGAGACTGGCACTGATGTCACAAGAGATCAAAGAGGCAGAGGTCTACACCTGGGCAAATCAGCCTCTTCTGAGGAGCTCGAAAGTGCAGTGAAACAGCCAAAGAGGTTGAAAAGAGAGTCAGGTGGTGACCAGGCTGAAAAAGACGGGCTTGAAGGTGAAGCAGACAAGGCTATAGGGATTAGAAGCAGTAGCGAGAAAGTGAATACAGGGGCTTTCGAGCCATGCTTGGACCCTTGTGCACCTGAAAAATATAAGCGCAAGAAGAAAAAGGATGGAAATGAAAGAACTGCGCCCGAGGAGCAACAAGAACAGGCTGAATCCAAGGGGGAAGCAAAAGGCGAGTCTAAACAAAAATGGAAGGAGGCTGAAGCCAGTGTTTCTAATGAGCAGCCAGTTAAACTAGGTGGCAAAAAATTGAAACTCAAAAGGGAAGAAAGAACAGAAATGGAAGAGAGCACACAAGAAGGCCATCCGGCACTGGAGGCAACGCAACCTGCTGTTCTTCCAGGAAACTGCAAAAGGTATGGAGCAGCTGTTGCGTTGTAAGGTGTAGTGAGGTTATCCCCGGGAGAAAGTGCTTTGTCAAATCCTGCTTTCTTATTTTGTGATTTATTTATTTATTCATTCATTCATTCATACAGATAGACGTTTTGAAATATTGAGTTGGCCTCTGCGACACAGTAATACCCGTGTTTGCGGACATCAGAAAACCAGGTTAATCACGTTACCTAATTTCCGAAAGTTAACTTTTGACTGCAACAGTTAGGCGCCAGATCGCAATTGGAGATTTTTAGACGGCTGTTAGTAATAACCATATTCCTTTTATTTTTTAGAATTTCAACATGCAACTTCCATCAGTAATGTAGCACAGCAAATTTTGGCCGCCTTACGGCCTTTTCGAAAATCATGCAGCACGAAGGGATAGCCATCACTGCGTGTCCCTCCGTGGTACGCACGCCTCGCGATCTTCTCTGTCCCGCCCGCGCTGCGGTGCTCACCGCTGCTCGCTGCTCCAGCCCACACAGGAGAGAAAAAGTTAATGTGATATATGTGTCATGTAGCGATGTATAGAGATTGACATGGCTTACACGTGCCAAAGACGCGCTCATTTCGAAAAAGGCGTGCAGTACCGAAAGTTTGTACCATAGCACCCAGAGTAAGCACCTTTTCAAAATTCCAAAAAGTGAAATGTCTATTACTTATAGCTGTATGACTATTACTAGTTTGTTTTGGTTTAAGGGAGTTTAACGTTCCAGAGCAACTCAGGCTATGAGGGATGCCGTAGTGAAAGGCTCCAGAAATTTCAACCACCTGGGGCTTTTTGATGTGCACTGACATCGCACAGTACACGGGCCTCTAGAATTTCGCCTCCATTGAAATTCGATCGCCGCGGCTCAGATCGAACCTGCATCTTTTGGGTCAGCAGCCGAGTGCCATAACCACTGAGCCACCGTGGCGGGGTGGCTATTGCTAGAGTTATGGCTGTTACTTATTCTGGCTATTACTACAAAAAAGGTGCGCAGTGGCGAAAATTTTTGCCATACTGTCCAGAGTAATCGCATTTTCAGAATTCTAAAAAGTGATATGGCTGTTGCTTACTGCCAGCTACAAATTTCCATTTGCAGCCAGGTGTCTAACTGCTGGAGCCAAAAAGTTAACCATTGAAATTTAGTTAACCAGCTTACAAGTTAACATGATTAACCTGTTTTCTGATGTCTGCCAACACTGGTATTGCAGTGCTGCTGAAACCATCTCAGTACTTCAAACCACTTAGTATTTTTTTTAAATTCTGATTCACCTTCGCTAAAATGGCTGGTATATGCAGTCTGTGAACTTCCACAGCTCTTGCTTGAATCCACTGCATTTGTGCTGCCACCATCAGGCTTTGCTTCTGGTCTGTAGCAGACTGACTGGTGATACTGGCAGCACATTGTGGACATCACATGCTCGTTTGCACAGTAAAAGGAATCTAACATGGCGAACATACTTTGAAGGTTTATATCACTGACCATATCCTAGCTATAGGAATTTTTAACAGACATCGGTTAAATTCATCCATTGGTATTAAATTTTTTTGTTTTGTGTGATTTTTGTTTGACTTACTACGATAGTGTATTGAACGGAGACAAAAATAGAAGTAATTTTGTGATGACTTATGGAATCTCTTGCCCTTTTGTCCACAAAAACAAGTGGAAAGTGCAGACGTGTGATTGATGCAGCAGTTAGAAGATACATACATATGATTCTGTGCAGATCACAATTTTAGACATTGAGTGTTGGATTTGCAATGTGTAGGTTCCTATACATGTTTCTAACATGTAGCGGTGCATAACAAAGTATATGTCTGCTTCCCTGATTGGCTGTAGCTTTGGCTGCTTTGCATAAAATTTGAGCCAAGGTATAGGCAAGTGCTTTGTGTTCTTCGTAGGCGATCAACAAGGTTCAATTTGCTTGGTTCCTTGCAGTGCTGTCAAGCAATTCGGTAATGCTGAGTGGCCAGAGGCGGTTTCCAGACGAAAGAGAAAGGGCAAAACCAGAAAACAGACATCTGCAACGGAAGTGGCTTTCAAGCCTTGTGAGCGGGAAGTTAGTCTCCCGCCCTGGGAGCGTGCGGTTCAGCGCTGGCAAGTTGGACACAACTTCATGTACCCGAACAAGATGCCACCAGTGAGCTACGAAACGGCTGCAGCCATGGCCTGCTGGGTTGTGAACAAGGTAGAGGAAAGCTCGAGCAAGATCACTCCCAACAAGGCATGCCACCTCAGCAAGGATGAATACGCAGAGCTGCTTGGGAATCACATCTACAAACGACACCGCACCACCAACTGGATGCAGATTCCAGGCTACGCCTCTGAACTCTGGCTGTCCAGGTGTGTCCCCCACCTGGTGTCCTGTCTGAGAAAGAACGTGCAGCTTGAGAAAGATGCTGAGTGTTCATCTGGCGAGAGGACAGTGGAAGAAGAAAACAGCAAAAAAAGTGGGGACGCAAGTTCTGTATGCAGAAGGTGGTGACCATAGCTATTGTTTGGTTATCGTGGAGCGCATTTTTTGTAGCATCAGTGCCCTTTTTTGAAGTACTCTGAAACAGACTGTGCCTTTGAGGGCACATATCAGAACGGTGGCGCACTTCTTGCCTTGTGCACACTCTAAATTGAATTTAGGTCATTGGACTGTGTGTCTGCTTTTGCATCTGTACGGAGGATTTCTTTGAATATATGTATTGCTTAGCGGATCAACAGGCTCCTCTCTACACATTTTACATTACATGCCGAAGGTTTTGAAGTGCGACATCAGTGGCTAACTTCGCGGTCAGTTGCTGCAGGTGCTCTATTTTAGAGCGAGAGCTCCACTCCTCGGGGTACAACTTCTGATTTCGATGTGAATGAGGCAATGACCTTCAATGCCTCACAAGGTCAAACCAAACTTAACTGCGTGGTAGTATGGCCCAAGCTATGGTAGTATGAACACTGGGTACCTGACCTTGACATTTGATTTGAGACAGCGGAGGCCATGCTTAAAGGGGCCAGGGAACACAAAATCAGTATTGCTTTACCTGTTGGTTGCATATAGTGAGTTATAGTGATGCTATTAACATCAGTCATACTGCGTATATTTTGGTTTTTAATATTTTAATTAGTTTGCAACAACAAATTCATGGCGATGATGGTGTCGCCACACAGTGGCAGTTTTTAGCTTTAGCATTGGATGTGACATTATGGGGTGGGAGCTTGATGATTGGACAAACAGTAAATATTCTGTTAATAAATGAAGATACTACATTTTGTCACATTCTTGCCTTTTTATATTAGATCAACAAAACCAACATGCTTGCTTTACGTAAAAGCACTGCAAAGTACTGTAAGTGAAACGAAAAAAAAAAGTACCACCAGAGGCTCTGGCTATTGTTTTGCATCGAAGGACTTTGCACCTCTGTGTACACATCTATGACCGAGCACACACCACTTATGGCTACTCTCTATGTGTCTGAGAACGGCTTGACAGAAGATATCTGATTGAGCCATTGCATTCTACAAACATTTGTTAGGGTGTCAAGGAAGGATGCAAAGAAAAAAGCCATTCATTTCACATTTACCACTGCACATCATCAGCTTGTGGAGGGATGACGCCAAGTGGCACTACGTTCCCATCAACAGTGCATCTGCCTGCCACGTCAGGACTAATTGGTGCATGCGCAGTGGCAGGACATGGTTAAAGTAGATGCTTTTAGCACAGCGTGTACCACGAGATGTCACTGCACATTCAAAGATTCCCCTGAGGACACCAGATGGCGCTGCGTTCCCGACAACATTACGCACACCTTGCTCGCTGCAACCAATCAGCACGTTTGTCTTGGCGGGCCACGGCATGCGGCAAGTGGTAACAGTATGCACTATGCTAAATGTATCAACTATATCTCAAGCAGATTGTCACTCCGTTGTAATATCTCAAGTTTAGATAAGCCAGGGAAGGCCATTGATCAGTGTTCCCTTCTATGTCGTCAACGGGACGATGGAGCATCGCTGTACCAGCTGGGCGTCCACGTGGTTTTTGTAACCATGGAAATGATGCTGCCAGCCTTGGAAAGAACGAGTTACAGCAAACAGGCAACTATGGTGTGCAAACTTCCGCAACGTGCTCAGATAGGCTGTTTTGATTGATCCCACCCAGTGGCGTCATGTGGAAAGTGAAATGGGAATGAGAAGCACCGTAAAAATTGAGTTGAGGGCAGCATTTGTTTGCTTGCATTTTGAAATTCATTCATTGAATAACTCCTGTTCCTATGTACTGATACGTATAATTCTTTTTGAGTCAGCATCTATGAGACAGAGAATTCACCTGACGTTTAGCCGGAATCCCTTCAAGCAGGGTTTCACAGCCTCATTAACAGAGCTTTTGCTCGTATAACTAGGTTCAAGCCACGTTGAACCCCAGCCATTTTTTGCTGGAAACATATACAAGTCAGTAGCTTTGGCCTGAAGCAGCTGGTACTGTGCATTGTGTCGTGCGCATGTGCTTGCATGCTACTTTAGCAAGTTCAGCACGCGCATGCGACCTGTATATATATGTTAATATGTAAATAATTTATTGCCCAGTGTATCTCTCCCGCTATTCTTTCTAACTGTCCCCTCACCTCTTCACACTTCTTCACATTTCACTTCTGCACACTGTCTGCTATCCTTTATTTCCGCTGCCCCAGCTCAGATGCTTCCCATAGCCATGGCAGATGCCGACGCCAGCAAAAATCTTTTCCTTCCATTTGCTATGTTTATTAAACCACTTACTTACTACTACTGAAGTAGCTGCAGATACTTGGCAGGTGTAATGGGAAAGGCTACTCGTCTGATCACTGCCACACAAAATGAAACATTTGGCTTGATGCCTCGGGCACGCCCTCGTGTCAGATGTGCCCAACAGAGGTTGGGAAGTAGGGTGGTCTCCCAACCTCTTCCTCCGACCTCTGGACTTTCCAGTGCCATGCTTGAGAATTGCACATGTTACTGAAGCGCAAGCAGCTGCCTCTCAGATGAAATGTGGCTAGAGAGACTGGAATAATATTACCAGCCTGCTGTCAAAAGCGGAAGGCTAACAGCTACACTGTTCATGCGATCTGATTGCTCCTGATAGGAAAATCAGTGGGTAACCTGTCGCTTGCCATCCATTACTGGCATTCTTCTATGTAGGCATGTGTGCCGACACTGAAAATCACTCCTTGGCAGTAATCTATGCATGCATATGTTAATTGCGTGTAAGGTACCAGCTGTCGTCAGGAACTTGAAAGTAAGGGTCCTGCTCCAGAGAGAGGCAAGGTGGCAAAGGCCTTTGCCACCTCGCAGGACATCTGTACGTGCGAATTAGCAGCTGGTAGTGGCAGTGTACACCAAACTTTCATCGATGCCAAAATATTCCAAAGCTCGTCCAAACCTCCAAGCAGGGTGGCACTTTCCAAATGCCGGAGAGTGCAGTCGTAGGCAGGCTGGGCTGGTAAAAGCTGGGTTGGGGATAGGGATTCGATTAGGGTGAGAGGATGTGCTGAGGCTGAAGCTGGCAGATCTTGCAAGATCCATGTAGAAAGGGAAAAAAGTGGACCCTACGAGCATTGTCCATAAAAGATTGGATGAATTGAGTGAGGGCCCATGGGAAGCATCGGAGGGCAGCCCCTGATGCAGAGCAAATTGGTGCCAGCGACCAGGTGGTGAGCGGGGAAACTTTATTTAGCACTATAACTTGAGGCCCGCAGGCCTGCTGGGTCTTCACACGACAGCACTCACGGTCTAAACGTTTATGTGATGTTGGTCCATGACGTATGTGGTCTGGCTGACAGCGATCTTCTGCCTGACCAAGTCCGCTGACTGGGT
Source organism: Amblyomma mixtum (assembly GCF_055824585.1). NCBI lineage: Eukaryota > Metazoa > Arthropoda > Arachnida > Ixodida > Ixodidae > Amblyomma > Amblyomma mixtum. The sequence continues at coordinate 8,211,643 of NC_143012.1, forward strand.
GATGGACAGCTCGGCAGGATCTTGTTGGTGTCAGCTGGTGTCTCTTTGCCGGTGTTTGGAGACATCTGTTGACCAAAACCTGCAAATTTTTTTTAAACCTCTGTGTGGAAGAGATGGGGAGGACGTCGCGCTCGTGAACCCATTGCTTAGTTTCTTTCATCATGAAAAGTCCACGGAGAGAGCGTGCCATGCGAGAGCCTTCGACTTGTGCTCCTCGTGGGTCATGTAACTGGGTGGCAAGGTGAGCACCTGGGATAAGGGGAGCCCCGGTTATCCAGTGCAACTTCCCAAGTATGCTTCGTTACGCGCGATCGGCTACGGCGGGAACAGCAACAGAATTAAGCGATGCGTCTGAAGCTGTTGAGTGCTCAGCAGCCTAGATGGTGAAGACCTGAAATGACTACGTGATGGCCTTTAAAGGGCACTGAAGACAAATGCAGGTTGGCATGCTGGCTAGTAAAACAGCTTAACTAAGCTAGAAAAGGCCACAAAACGAAACACAAGTGCAGGTGGCACCGTACGTAGATACCTGAAGCTACGCTACATCACCCAAAACTGGCCTTTTCGGTGAGAACAACACGAGTGGTCGTGAGTTTGAACTTACTTGCTCTCAGATAAATGCGTCTTTTGCTGCCAGAAAAAAAATTATTGAGAACAATAACTGAATGTACTTGTCCTCAGTTCAGCAGTGTTCCTTACAGTAGGGTCCCTACTTACAGCAGATGAAGCATTGCCTGCCATAGCTTCGGCTTCGTTGAAGAAGCAAAGTTAGTTCTATGCAGTATGCGCGAGTACTACTGTAGTAGCTATGTTTTTAATTAAGAGAAAAAAACTAGGTTCGAGCTACTATTTTTACTCGGCAAGCAGTGGGCGCGAAACCGTGGAACCTCGTGGACCTGAGAAAGCCTCGATTGAAAGCCGCATGGTAAGAGATTTGTGCCATTTGAACTGACCATTAATGCTTCTCTTAACAGTACTTGCCTAAATTTCACAGGATTCGGTCTTCCTGCTGATGAAAACTCTCCCACAAGCGAGCGGTGAAATTGTTGTTGTTGTTCTTGCCTCAAAAACGATGGCACATACCGTGTCCACGGTATGTTCCATGTTCCATCACCATGATCATCATCATCATCATGATTTTTGAAACAGGACGTCACTGCTGACAAAATAACGGGCAAGAATATTCTGACGGTTGCCATTTTTATCTTTGTTGCGTGTGTGTGGTGTTGCGTTGATCCAGTTAGAAGGCCGTTTTGCTTGGCTGTGTCACTGGAAACTAAAATTGACTCTTAGGGGCTCTGGGACGCTCATGAGTGGACTCGTGGAAAACGACATCGCCGCCCACAGGCTAAGGATGTTCAAGGAACGGCGCAGTTTCTGTGAGTATATGGCAGCCTCGCTGTCAGGTATGCGCTTGACAACAAAGCTTTCGCCACCATGCATGTGTCATGCTAAGCTGAATTCGAGTTACAAGGCTGTGTCTCGCAATCATGCTTCCTTGCTTCGTCTCTTTTGCCTTTGTTTCGACCTGTTGACACCCTAGCGACGGGGATTTATTGTGTAGTAACTCCGAGGCAACGCAGTACCACGACTATGCGCAGTACTGACTCATGCGCGGACGGTTAGATTCGATGAGGACAGTGGTGATTTCGAACTTCCTAACCAAGTTATGCTACTGTAGACTGCATCGCAGACATTCGTGTGGCCAAGTGAGGGTGCTGCTCTGACACAAAGGACATGTTTCTGAGTTGTGTGCGTGTGCGTCTGTTGCATGTCGTAACGCTTTGTAGGCGTGCAACTCTGCTGTCGACCGTTTCATGTTCTCATAATTACGCTTTGATTACGTATGTCCCCCTGCCTATTTATATTTTTAACAACTGGCCTTCTTTCGACTAACTGCGACCGTTTTCCAATGCAGTTCAGCGAAAGAGGGATGTGGACGCAATACGCGACGAGCACCCGTCCAAAGTTCCCGTAAGTACCCTTGCTCCAATCGCTCATATCTCAGCACGGCGTAGCGTTGCATGATTCATGTTTATATTGTCTCTCTCTCTTTTTCCCTGATAGGTAATCATAGAGCGGTACCCGGGAGAGAAACAGCTACCTATCATCGACAAAACAAAGTATTTAGTGCCGGACCACATCACCATGGCCGAGCTGGTAAAGATAATCAGGTATGTCTGTAATCAGAACACTGAAGCGTACTCCTATGACAGCTCATAGCTTCAGTGCTCATAGCACTGAAGGCGTCCCTCATAGCCCGAGTCTCTTTGGGACGTTAAACCCCCATAATCCAAAAGCCCGACATGACCTTATCATTGTTTTAACCAGTCTGCGACGTTATAGCCAGCATTTGGTAGCTAAAACTGAAATCATGCCAAAATTTTGGTGTCTGCAGAGCCTTAGCAGCAACACGTGGAAAGCAAAACATCACAGCAGGCAAAAACACGCATCAAATATATACAGTTAAAAAAAAAACAGCATTCAGACCTGTACAAACGCATCCAGTGGTCTATGAAACCAGGGTAAGCATGGGGAAGTATTTCTGATATTGTTTCTTTTCGTTAGACAGGGTTTGGGAGATAGGACTACTACAGCGATTTAATGGGACAATGAAATTGGGGACGTCATTTGTGCTAGCCTAATACAGCGTCCCAAGACCCAGAGTGTAAACTGTGACACTGATTTTTGCAAACATTAAGATTGTGATAGTCTGGGCACCGAAACATAGTATTGTTTGCTGCCTTTCGGTTGTTTGACTGTGTACTATATTGTCACGTTTTAGTGACGGCAGTCCAGAGGTCAGGAAGACACCAGAAATACTTGCAAACGAAGCTCTTTATTAGGGCTGACTTGCGCCCGCAAAAGAACTGAATCACTCGGTGGTGGCGTAAGCAACAAGCGTGCTCGTCAATCGTCGATCTACGAATGCCCGCTGCTCGCGGCATCGTTCAATTTAAAGCCGGCAAGGAAACTTCGAGATAACAGGTCGAGATCATCTAGAGTAATCTAGAAACAAGTAGATGCAGCTGTTCATGGCTGTGAAGAATCGAGATTAGTCCGGTCGCTTCTCGCGTCGCGATCAAAAATGATAACACCCCTTTCCTGCTGCCTTGCACGAACGAACGGGCACTACAATGCTACGTGGCATTACCTCCCTCCCAAAGAAGCATCGTCTCGATGCTTTAAAACGAAAATAAACACGGAGAATGCGAACTTCGAGTCCTTTAGCGTTCATAATAAGGTTTAAGTGCAGCGGTAAAGCTTCAAGTCTGGCCGTGTCGTCGTCGTCGGTGTCATCGTAATTTTCGTCGTCGTAGTTGTTGTCGGTCGTCGGGATCGTCGTCGTAGGGTCGTCGTAGTTCTCGTCGTAGTTGAGGCATAGTCTTGTGTTTTCGTGGATGGAGGACCTTAGTTCTTGCGCTCAGGCGGCTCGGCGATGAGCATTCTTCCCGACGCAAGAACTCTTCGTTTTCGGCTGGTCGCTGGCCGGGTCGGGGTCGTGGGGCGTCGTAAGAGAACCCTCGGATGCACATTCTCCTGTATGGGCAGTACCGGAGAATGTGACCGGCTTCGCTGCAGTGGAAGCATAGCGGGCGGCGCTGGTCGGGTGTTCTCCACTCGTCGCATTTCCTCGGCCGTGTGCGACGCTTGTAGGACGGGCGAGTTGGGGCGAGAAGGCGGCGCTCCAGCGCAGCTGGCTAATGGCGATAGGGGCTTGGGTCCCGTCGTCGAGGTGCAGGACGGTGCACTGCTGCGGCGTAAGTCATGGCTGGAGGCTCCAGAGGCTGCGTGGTAGACTGGAGTCAGTTCCTCCGGTGAATAACTCGAAGGGCTGGCATCACGACTTGCAGGGGTTGTCCGGTACCTGGAAGGCTACCCCGCACTTCCACCAGATGTCACGTTCTAGTGACGGCAGTCCAGAGGTCAGGAAGACACCAGAAATACTTGCAAACGAAGCTCTTTATTAGGGCTGACTTGCGCCCGCAAAAGAACTGAATCACTCGGTGGCGGCGTAAGCAACAAGCGTGCTCGTCAATCGTCGATCTACGAATGCCCGCTGCTCGCGGCATCGTTCAATTTAAAGCCGGCAAGGAAACTTCGAGATAACAGGTCGAGATCATCTAGAGTAATCTAGAAACAAGTAGATGCAGCTGTTCATGGCTGTGAACAATCGAGATTAGTCCGGTCGCTTCTCGCGTCACGATCAAAAATGATAACACCCCTTTCCTGCTGCCTTGCGCGAACGAACGGGCACTACAATGCTATGTGGCAATATGATGTCTAGTATACACAGGGTGGTGACCTCTCTGGGACGCGTGGTAAAGTTAGAGCCTTCATCTCTTCATTGCTGTCTCAGTGTATATACAGTACTGCTACAGATGCAAAAAGCACTTAAAGGTGGTTTACTACACGTTGAAACACATGGACATGACCGCCACTGACCGCCACTTGTGAAGCATGATCACACCAACTACTTTCATTTGGAACCTCCTCTAGAGGCATCAAACGACGCAAGCCTGTTGTATTTTTTGATCATAATCGCACTAATGTGATTGCAGTAACTTCTATCTTTGTAAAAGCTTGTCAAGGGGCACAAAATAGTGAGACTAGCTCTACTTCATGGCAGCGCAGGTTCCAAAAGTAGCCAAGAAAAGCTTTCTATTGGACCAAACCCTTTTCCATGGCAGCTGTGCCTGCAGTCTTGTTGTATTGGACTTATACATATTGGAGTATATTCAACACATTCCAGTAGGTTGATTGAAGTTTACTTAGCATTATGGAAAATGAGGTGTGCTGTGAAATTAATGTTTTTTTGCCTGCTCAGTGTTGTGAAGGTTTCTGGATTGAAAATGCAGCTGAGCTTGTGGTGACGGGACGACTGACAGTCTCTGGGCTGTGGAGGCTTACGGATATCTGAGCAGTGGCCAAACCTGGCAGCTGCATTCTGTAGTTCTTGTTGTTACATGTGTAGGGTGTTAACAGCTGTGCCAATAAAGGCAGATTCAAATGACGGACCATGAAACCAGTTTTCACCCATCAATTAGGCGTCACACGTGGCGTCCCACTTCCAGTCAACCTGGTCACATTGGTGAACATCCTGATCAGCGGATTATGCATGCTCATGACCCTTCGACATGGTACTAGCCTTCATAAGGCTATCCCAACTAACACCTCACAGGCCGGAAGGGGGACTTGAGTTGTCTAACCAGTGGGCAAAAGCTGGTCCATGCTTCATTGTCTGTATCCCGCTTAAATAGAGGCATATGGAATTTCCCAGTGCTGTGGCTGTATATTGTGGTTGGATTGTCTCCTGTGTTTTGAGTAATGAAATCAACCCATGTATTCGGTTAAACTCAGTTGTTATGAACAGCGTGATTGATTGTGATTTGTTCAGTATATAGAGTAATTCGCTATACCTAAACCCACTTTTAACAAACTTCAGTGAATTTCAGTATCAAATTCGTTATACAGGAAGTTGTGAGCAGTGGAGCAAAATTGCGCTGACAGAAAAAGAAAAACTTGCCGCTCACCATGAATAATCGAGTTCACAAGTAATTTATTGGTGAGAAATATGCACCTATTTGAAGGAGGCAGTGATTTTCGCTTGGAACAGTGCGTGTAGCCTGATCAATGAGAATCTCATTTTCGACACATGACATCATTTCAATGAAATTCAGTCCGCTTCCCTGTATTCCCAAGCAGTATTGTCACAGCACATCGGCAGCAGAAGGGGCTTTGTGAAACGTCAGGCGGGGGCTATCATCAACCGTCAAAAAATCCTCAAAGTCAACTTCTGTTGGCAGAGTGCCTAGAACGTTAGTGAGTTCTTCCCTCATCGTGGAAACGTTACTATCATCTTGCACTGTGTGCACCGCACTCAAGACACAGTTCAGCATGATGGGAGCAGTTCCGAATTGTCTCAACTCGCGTCTTACCAGGCACGAGGCGGCAGCCATCAGCACTTTGGCAGTCTTGTGTGTTGACTCGGATTGCCAATTTTTTTTTTTTTTTTTCAAGATGGTACTTAGTGTACTCCTCAGAATCTCGATATTCGATTTGGCGAATAATTTCAAGTTTGTCTGAAGGCAGCAGGGTTTGCCGCTGTTTCATCGTCATCTTGCAGGCTGAAGCGCGGGAAAGTAAGTGTGCAGCAATGCAGGCACAGCTGAAGTCGAGAGAGAAGAAGAGCAGTGCGACTCGCGAACACAAAGAAAGCTCGGAGGACGGCATCTCGTAGCGTACGTAGGCTGCCGAGCCCGAAGTCAGCGCGATAGGTCTGGATTTGCTCACGCATACTTGTTCACGCGGTAGGTGGCTGCGGAATAGAAGGGCTGCAAAGCATGGCTGGTCTACGGCACGATTTTTAAAGGGCTGCTTCCACTCCTCCTGCGTTTATGAGGTTTCACAGAGCTCAGAGCCAGGGCAGCAGCACACATTGGTGGGTATTTGGTGTTTGATCGCAAGCACTCGGACTTTGATTTCTTCAATATGTACTTCATTATAAAAAATACATTTTACATGCGTAATGCTGCACGAACTACCGAGTGTTCGATATAAAGCATAATTTGTTTCATCTGAGTTCGTCATATTCGGGTTTTACTGTATCTGCACTTTGTTTCTCAGATAGAAACACTTCTTCTGTCAGTGGAACAATGAAGACAAATTCGATAACATAATGATAATAGCTATGCAGTGCAGTCTTACACTTGCAGTAATGAAACTGCTATTCTTGGTAACTGGCTGGTTCAACATTCATTAGTTTGCTAAGTGACTGCCACAGTGCAGTTATTTTGTCACATGGAGTCGCAGTGGAGGAACAGTAAAGAGCCTTGCACTTGAGTGTTCACCGACTTGCAGTGAAAGGTAAACGCACTTCATGCGCAAGACAAGGCGAAATTGTATGGGCATCGCTTGGTCCGTGTCTGCATGGCCCTTTTTTTTTTCTGTCTCTTATTTACAACACTGTGCGTGCACTGCAGGCGACGCCTGGAGCTGCACCCGAGCCAAGCGTTCTTCCTCCTGATCAACCAGAACAACATGGCGCCCGTGTCAGCAACCATTGGTGACCTCTACGCCCAAGAACGGGACGAAGACGGCTTCCTGTACATGACATATGCTTCGCAAGAGGTCTTCGGCTGAACACATGCACTAACTGCTCCCCTTTCCTCCAACCCCTGCCCCCCACCTAAGAGCTTTTAGTAAAGTGGTTATTTGTTCTGCTTGTAAATTATATAAGTATGCTTGAAATGTGGCGACTCTTGTTGTCCGTATTGCTCACTGCTGTTTCAGCCGTTTAATTCCTAGCGTACAACATGTGCGACACTCTAAGGATGTCGGTAGTTTTCATTAATACTTGCAGGTATATATATTGATTGCGACCCTTTTTATTGTATACCATAAAACCTCAAGGGCCACACCTGTGTATGAGCCGCATCCCGTCTTTTGTATTAGATAATTCACGAAAAATACGGTTACACACGTTTTTTTAATACGTGTATGGGCTACACCTTCAGAATTCATACCCGGATTTTCAAAAAAAAAAAAAACTGCGGCCATTATATGAGTTTTAAAAGGTATTTATCAAAGCAAGGTCTAAATGCTAGCCATGAGGGATGTAGGAGGCGTGCTGGAATCACTCACTGGAAAAGTTATCACTAATGGCGAAATAGCCCAAAATTTCTGTGGTCATACTGCTGCAGTGATCGTTCATGGAACTCGAATTTTACTATTGATTTATCCTCTTTGCTAGAGCCATAGTATTTGTGTGCACTTTTATAGTTTTTTCACTTGGAAATTATGGTGGTTGGCTAATTTTAATATCCAGTAGTCATCATTTCCATAATAGGTCAAGCATTTTTCCATAATAGGTCAAGCGTAATTGGTTGGGAAGAGCATTCCCCTGAACACCTAAATTAATAGATTCCTCAACCCCTGCCTTTCCTTTTACTCATATTTTCAGAGTAATCATACTGTAATTGCATAGCAGGCTGTCTTACTATGTCATCGTCGGCCTAGCTACATCCACTGCAGGACATTGCCCTCTCTCATATCCCTGCGGTCACAATGTATTGCCACATATAAGACGGACGTTTTCCGGCCATCCAAAGTTGGAGGCTCAACCTACATGCATAGTCACCCCGTTTGTGGGGGACTAAAGAAAAGTAGTTTTGGCCAAGCTGCAGGTAGTACAGGGTCCGTCAAAAGTTCCCAGGCCACATGGTCCGCTTTTCATCGGTATATCCTGGCACTTAAGATTCCGATAGAGCTATCGAGGTTCTCAGATGGTAGAACGATCCTTCTTCTATTCTCTACAGATATTTTGAGCTTCGAGGGTATCTCAACAGCCCGACTATGCTGCTCAAAAGCAAACCCTGTGGCCTTGGAACTTTTGACGGACCCTGTACATGCCTTGTGATGGTGCCTGTTCATGGCAGGATGCATGGATCTCCATAAGCAAAATTAAAAAATGTTATTTCATGTGCAAATTGGTTCTGCCGTGAAAATTCAAATTGAACGTTGTTTACCCAGCTCACTCACGTTGGTGGTCTCTTCCCTGGCGAGCAGTAGACAGCACTGGGGCGAAATTTCGACAGTCTCTGGAACGCACGTCACGGTGGAACCCCGAACTGCAGGATCATCAGCGGTTCATTTTGCCACTAGTTGGCCAGTTGCACTCCAGTATGGGTTGGTCCCCAACTGTTAGCATTGCAGTTGCATTTTTACGTGTTTTTCGCTTTAAGCTGCGTGCGCCGCTATGCGATTTTGTGGAGGGTTGGGGTTTCACCCACCAGCTTATATGCGCAATATTCAGTAGCACTGTGCTATGCCAGTTGTGGCCCATTTTACCCCCCAAACTTCTGTATCTCATCCACCTACCTGACTGTCTGCCGCTCTGCTTTGTGCTTGCCTTCTCTTGGAATCTGGTCTGTTACCCTAAGAGACTATCCGTTATCTCTCTTCACATTACATGCCAGTTCGTCTTTTTGTTAGCCTCCAAGTTTCCACTGTATAGGGGAGCACTGGCAGCATACAGCTGTTTATATTTTCTGCTTGAGTGATACTGCTCCACTTGTACTCCACCTCTTTTTTATTCTCCTAGCTAATTTGATCTCTTGGCCTGGATCCGTAGTCACAACCCGCCCTCAGTATTTTGCTGCTCATCGTCAACTGCTGTTCTCTTCGAAGACTGCTGAGCATTGGCTTTCATTGTAGCAATTTGTAGACCCTTTGTTCTGCTTTTCCAATGTAGGTCCTCTATTATACTTTGCAATTCAGCCCTTGAGTTATTTAAAACAGCAAGGCAATGTCATCAGCAAATCTGAGATTCTGAAGTACTCGCCACTAGCCTTTATCCCCATCTCTTTCCGTTCCGGTTTTCTCAATACCTACTGTATGCGCTGTCAGTGGCAGAGAGATCATGCCTGCCGGCTTGATGCCTTTTCTGTTCGGGATTTTATCACTTTCCCTGTGGAGGACTGTGTTCGTTGTGCAGCCCTTGGGTATTTTTCCTACTCAGTATGGTGGCCGAATGGTTTAAGCATTCAGCTGCTGATCTCAGGGTTGTCGCAGGTTTGACTGTGCCGGCCATGTTCCAATATAGGCGAAATACAAATGCATGGTTGCTGTGCGATATTGGGCACTTTAAAGAACCCTGGATTGTGTAAATTCACTCAGGCGTCCGGCATAGCCCATGTGTCTCTTTGGCGCATTAAACCCCACAGTTTATAATTCTTTTTGTGGATATTTTTTAGGTAATTTACATGCACCTCTTCTGCACTATGTTTCTGTAATGCCTGCATAACTGGTGAGGTTTCTACCGAGTCAGATGCTTTTTGTAATCTATGAATGCTTTATATAGAAGTTGGTTATATTATCCACATTTCTTTATTCTTTCATTAATAGTGTGAATGTGGTCTATTGCAGAGTGGCCTTTTCGAAAGCCAACCTGCCCCTTTGGTTAACTGAAGTCTAGAGTTGCCCTAAGTTTACTAGTAAATTACCTCAGTGAATACCTTATATGGAATGGGTAGCAAGCTTATGGGTCTAAATATCTAAGTCCTTCTCGTCCTCTATGGATTAGGTCAGTGTTGTCATTCTTTGAAGATTCCGGCATACTAGAGGTCGTGAGGCATTGTGTATACAGGGCAGCAACCCTTTCTAGCATGATATCTTCACCATCCTTCTACAGATGTGCAATTACCCAATCTTCGCCAGATGCTTTCCCCCCTTTGTGTTGACTGTAAAGCATTTCTTACTTCCTCGTTTGTTACTGGTGTGATGTCCAATTCCTTTGCCGTAATCTAGCCAATGTTAGTATAATGATTATTTTGGCTACTGTATAGATCTGTGTAGAAGTCCTTGGCTACTTCTGTCTTACCCATATAGCTAGTGACATTGCACTCCTTGTCTTTTAGTGCGCACATGTGATAATTGCCCGCGTATAATTTCCGCTTGGCCAGTTTTAGGCTGCCTCTGTTAAAGCATGCTTGATCATTTCCATGGTATGCTTCCTGGCAAGGGCGTCCGCAGAACTTTTTCCAGGGGGGTGCACCCGATTTCTGGGGATGGGGGAGGCGGTAGGTTTGTAGTTGTTTTCTACTAGGGCGCAAATAATATCCGTAATTCCAAGGGGGGGCAACCGCCCCCCCTTGCCCCCCCTTCCGGACGCCCATGCTTCCTGGTATTATTTATGCCTGTCGGTTAACTATGACAGTTCTGCCAGTTCTGTCTCTGGGGTTCGAAGCTTTCATGTTTTGGTGTTTCTAAACCAGAACTTTTGTCTCCTGAGAGAGCTTGTCAGTATCCTGTCTAGCTAACCTACCCCTGACTTCTGTCTGCCTTTTTTCACAAAATATGGTGCCCTCTAGGGAGTGTGCAAAAATTTGTCTGCTACCCTTAAAACTAGTCGGAAACAAATGCACGTGCCTGCCAAGTGGCCAGTGTGTGCTTGACAGCTGCCACCACCTGTCACTAACATGAACTGCATAGTAGAAGCTGGTCACTTATTTTCAACCAGTGGAACTCGAGGAAGAGAGCTGCACATGTGTAGAGCGGTCACTTGAAAAAGGCAGATTGCGCACTTCGATATTCAACTTCAAGATTATCGCTTATGGCTTGTACACTAAAATCGCTGTCCCTGGTTAAAGCTGAATGTCTGTTCTCAAGCAATACCCTGAATTCTTCTACTTTCCCTCTTGCTTCTGACTCGTTTATGCACTCTGTCCTACCAGTTTTTCCTCCGTTCCCTATTGAAATCCATTACAATTTTAGACCTCCCCATCCTATGGTCGCTACATCTCGCCTTGCCTAGTACCTCCACGTCTTGTGTGATAATGGGATGGGTGCACAGTGCGAAAGCCTTTTTTTTTTTTGCATTTTTAGCTTTCACCATGTGGCTCTTTGAAATCTGCTTCCAGTTCTTCTGTTTGTGGAGGAAGGTGTTCATGATTTGTAAGCCATTTCATTCAGTGAACTCTACTGACTGCTGCCCACTGCTCTTCTTAGAACCCATGCCGTAGTACCTTCTGCCTGGTCGCTTGGCTGTTTCTTACCTACCTTAGCATTGAATTCACCCACAAGTACACTGTGCTGCATTTTTACTTTACTCAGTGCTCATTCCACATCTTCATAGAACATTTTAACCATCTTGTCATCTTGACTGAATGTAGGTGCATTGACTTATCCAGCCTTCACCGTGTACCTTTTATTAAGATTAAACGGGCTGCGAAACACTGCCTGGGGGAATACTGGCTATACTTCAGGTGGGTTCTTTATGTCACACAGATGCTGACTTAAAAAGAATTACAGGAATCGATGCACAGGAACGGGAGTTATTCAGTGAAGAAATTTAAAAATACAAGCGAACAAAACGCTGCCCTCAACTCGATTTTGGCGGGGCTTCCCACTCCTATTTCGCTCTCCCAATGACGGCACCTGGCGCAACCAATCAAAACAGCCAGCCAGAGCACGTCGCGGAAGTTTGTACTCCATGGTTGCCTGCTCTGTGAGACTGGCAGCGTTGTTTCCATGCCAGAGCGCCCCTGGTAGCGTATTTTTATTTTACTTGTTTCGCAGGGCTTTTATCTAAGACAAGCAAGTTGTTTTTGTTGATCTAATATAAAACGCAGACAGGTGACAAAATGTGTCTCTATTTATTCACACAATTTGCAGTATATTTACTGTTTGTCCGGTCACCAAGCTCGCGCCAGGTGATGTCATATCCGCGGCTAAAAACCCGCCACTGTGTGGCGACACCATCAGAGCCATGAAGTTGTTTTTGGGAGGACATTAAAATATTAAAAAACGGAATGTACGCGGTATTACCGACGCTAATAGCACCATTATAACTCACTGTATGCAATCAACAGGCAAAATAGTCAACTGAGATAGTGTTTCTGGGCCCCTTTAAGGTAACTGCCAGTCAGTGCTGTAGCATTTGCTGGCAAGGTCTTCATTTTGGCATCACCCCTCTTCTTTTTTCTTGACAGTTTTCCATCTGGAGCTGCCTGATGGTTCGAAGTAGTGTCCAATTGCTCACAGCTATTGAAAAGAACCAAGAAAATTGAATTTTGTCATCACCTAAACAGAATGCAAAGCGACCTCTTGCCATATATTGGCTTGCCTCTGCTTTTACGGCAACTCTGCTGACAAGGTCTTTATTTTGGCACCGCTCTTTCTCTTTTTCTTCTTCTTCGATGGTTTCCTGTTTGAAACTGCGGGATGGCTCGAAGTAGCGTCCAGCTGCTCACACTGAAAAGAACCAAGAAAATTGAATTCTGTAGTCACTTAACAAGAACACAAATTACCCGCGCCCTTCCACAAGGTGTTTACGAAAAGTGGCAAACATGCCATCCAGAGACGCAAACAAATGCCTAGTACTCTAAATCATATGTTGAAAAACACATTAATGCTTGCAGGCATAAATAGCAGATGCATTTCAACTGGTTGTCATGATTGTAATGAACCATCGAATAAGCTCTACGCAGCTTAAAGGGGCACCGAGGACCAATTGAAACTGGCCGGTATGGATAGATTACCATGTTCTTATAAAAAAAATTCTATTTTAAGTGAAACTAGAGCTTCTGTAAGCTAGAAAAGGCTGAAAATGAAGAACAGGTGTTACCACCACTGGCTGATTTCACAATTAAATTCCGGTATGTTGACAGTTTTTTGTGGAATGGATTCCACAGGCTAGGCTACACTGTCATTCACTCCGAAACAGTGATCATGGACTCGATCTCAGTGTAGATGTCTCAAGTTCGAATTTAGTGATGGGAAAATGCTTAAATCCAGTTGTCTTGACAACAAATGCATCTTTTGCTGCCAGGCAAATACCATCACGCTCAGAAATAGCCACAGAATCAGTTTTTCAGAATCAATTTTTACTCGGAACAGAAGTCTGATGTTTTTGTCCTTCCAACTTCTCTGAAACAAAGTACACGAAGCGTAATTAGTGCCGAAGCAAAGAAATACAGAACTATTTTGTCCACTTTCTGCCAACTTGGCATGCTCTTGCAGCTTTCACAGGACTGTTTGCAGCAGGTTGACATGGCAACGGTATCAACCATGTCATCTTCTGCACCACAATATTGCTCTCAAGCATGGCTGAAGACGCCATGCTTTACCTCTGCTTGGCACAGTGTCGGAAGTGACACTCTCTGGACATGACCACTGAGCTTGAGTTTTCGCTCCCTGGAAACAGTCAGTTTGCTCTCTCTGCCTGCTAGGTGTCCACTGTTCAGGTCATTCAGGGGGCCATTGGAAGCCTCTTTGTGTTCGGCCATCTGTTCATCACCATCATCGAATCCAATGCCTTTAACAAAGCGGTTATAAATGTATGCCCTTAAAAGTCTGTACAGGTTGCAACTGCAATGGCAAACGTTTTGCTCAGTCCGGTCTGAGGCATGTTCCTTGAATCCTAATCCGCGGTGGCTCAGCTCGGCTGCTGACCCGAAAGTCGCGGGTTCGATCCCAGCCGTGGCGGCCGAATTTCGTTGAAGGCGAAATTCTAGATGCCCATGTGCTGTGCGATGTCAGTGCACGTTGAAGAACCCCAGGTGGTCGAAATTTCCAGAGCCCTTCACTACGGCGTATGGCGTCCCTCATAGTCTGAGTTGCTTCGGGACGTTAGACCCCAATGAGCCAACCAAACCTAATAGTGCATAAGACGCAGTGCAACTGAACTGTCTAAACCAGGTTTTTCCTTCATTCACTGTTAGCTGGAAAGCATAGAAATGCGAAGACTGCTCCGCACCCCTCATGCTGCCTGTGAACACCGGGATGGTACTAAGGTACGGAATTACAACTCTGCAATTTTTACAAGTATGTTCGTAATGGAAGATGGTGTCAAACCATGAAAACCGGTAAAGAGATGCGATATAGATGGAAACAAAAAAAGGATGGTTCTGGCCCGGCACCTCCAGAACAAAAGGTGAAATCATTCAATCCTAGCTGCAAAATGCCATTTTGCAGCTCGATTATTGAAAAAGAAATTGAGACCAGCCGGATGATTTATAATTACTGTTAGCTCCAGCTGAAAAAATGTAGAATTTGTCAGGGGTACCCATTTCAGGTGGAAAAGCTGTGAATGAGGACCCCTGTCGAAACAATGCCCAAACATTGCATTTTCATCTGGAATATATATATAATGACTATGAAACAACTGCCTGACTTTTCCGCCAGGAAAAATAGTTAATTGCTACGTAACTGCTTGAAGCCTGTGAAAGAAGCAATTGAAAACAAGCACACAGAGGGACCCGAATTCCATGAGGCAAAGGTTGCTTCATTCTGTGAGCACACGTGAAAAAGCATATCGCCGCACAAAAATGACCGAATTTGGTGTATCGAATTTTTTTTTAAATGAAAATCGCCAAACGCATCGCATATTGCAATGCATTATATTGTAGCTTATTAGTTGCACTTTTGAACTAAAAAACGCCCAAGTTGTGTGTGCAAAACGTTTCGAAAATTTATTGGTTAAACATGCTGGTAACACAAAAAAAGAAAGAATACGAGCAAAACAAAAATAAGCCTCTGCACTGAGCCAGCAATTTATTATAAAAAACTTAAAATATACAAAACGTTGCACATGTTCTTAGCTATCACCCTTGCGATTTTCAGCTGCTAACATACTACACTGCACTTTCCGTGTCATTTCAAATTAGGCAATACTGGTGTGCCGCTAGAGAAAGCAATCGCATATGAGGATATGAAGTAGAGGTAAATGTGGGATGTGTTCCATATTACACTTCTTCTGAGTTCTCTTCTTGTGTTAGTTATAGCAGAGCTTGCAGTCACTACTTTTTTCATTGTTTTCGGTTGGTAGTAATGAAAAATAAACACCGGAAAAGCCCTAATAGGGGCGTGGCCTTTCTTGACATCATCATAATAAAAAATCTACTGAAGCATTCGGTAAAACATCTTGCCAGTATGTTGCAAAGACCCCTAAGGCACCAAATAAAGCCACTCTCGACATTTACAAATCAAATGTGCTACACAAATTGCATCGTGAGCGGCAAAACGAAACTTGTGTGCACGCGCTAATGTCACGTGCCTCTGAGACTGAGTTTCGCAACCGGAACTGAGATCCAACCATTCAACGTGATTGTCAAACTCACCAGTACTGCTCAAAAAAAAAAAGTGCTTAGTGAAGCTTTCGCCCCCCAGGAGTACGCGGCGCAACAGACACCATGACTGGCGACTGGTGCTCTATACGTCCGCTCAAGTTTCGTTTTTCTCGTCGCCGCCTCGCGTTAGGAAGTGAAAAAACGGAACTGAAAAACAAAATGGTGTTGCAGAAGCAAAACAGACGGCGCACCTTGTCCAGTAGTGTTCTTGAATTTTTGGCGGCAGGTTCAAAACGGGTTTATGGCGCGGAAATAGAGATCGATACGTACCCCATCTCTCCTCGCGCACATTTATCCGGATCTATACAACCTGAACTGTAAACACTGCGGCCAATGAACCAACTGCGATTATATCTTATTGGATTGCAAAATAGAGCCACCTCCGGGTGATCTAATTACCGCTCCTTCTCTCGAGCGGTGGGAGACCGCGCTGTCTAGCTCTGACCCCAGAACGCAAAATCTGGCGGTGGAGTGGGCTTGCAAAGTCGTCGAGGGATATGTACTCACGACCACTTAACGCGACCTCTTAGCACCAAACTCTTTCCGACGAATAAAATGTTTTACTTTCAGTCAGGGGACGAGGCCTTCCTTGACATCATCCTAATCAAAAATCTGCTGATGCATTTGGTAAAAATATCCTTGCAGTATGTTCCAAAGACCCTAAAGCACCAAATAAAACCACTCGACATTTACAAATCAAGCGCGCTGCATAAAATACAACGTGAACGGTAAACCGGAACTCGTGCGAGCACGAGCTGATATCCCAGGCCTCTGAGACAAAGCCTCGCTATCGAAACTGAAATCCGACCATTTCATTTGGGTGGCTAACTCACCACTACTGCTCTATAAATAAAAAGGCAGCATAAGAACCGAAAAAAAAAAATCCTCAGTGCAGCCTTTCGCGTTTGAGGAGCGCGCGGCGAAAGACGCCATGATAGGCGACCGGCGGATGATGGGCGGATTTTTCACGTCGCCTCCTCGCGTTAGAAAGTTAAAAAAAAAAAACAGGATTGAAACCAAATAAGTAGTGTTATAGAAGCAAAATAGATGGCGTAGCTTGTCCAGGAGAGCCATAGGAGCGCCGCCCTAAATTTTTGGCTGCGGGTCCAAAACGTGGATCATATATGACCCACGCCTTGGAGTGGTTAAGAAGAGTTAACCGTACGGACCAATGATTTCTTACTGCGAGAGACGGGTTTGCAACGGAGAGCAGTAAGCGCCCCTATGTGGCTGCACACTTACGCCCTCACTATTAATGTGTTCTCATGCGTTGTTTATTTCAAACATGCCCGTATGATGCCGTTTCATTGCGTTGTGTAATCAAAACAATAATTTTGTAAACTTAGTTTTTGACTTCAAATAAGTACCAATTAAACTGCAACGACTTAACCAACCTAACGCCATATATATCAGTGGTCCATTCGCTCATTTACATAATTTGGGTACTTCGCGGCCTTCGCGGCATAGCTTTTCTTAATATAACTAGAGGTCTCTTTTTTTGTTTGTTTCTGGTGTGGGGTTACTGGCACGGTTCGGACCCTGAACTCAGGGCCAACGCCACTCCGCTAGCTCGACCACACCTGTGGCCGCGAAGAACACACCTCCGAGGAATAAGCCCGCAGGCAAACCTTTAATTGGGATCTCCCAATGTCTTTCCTCGGTCGCGCGCGGGCAGCAGCGGCAGGCAACAGGCACAGGACACAGGCACAGGGGACAGGCACAGAGCAGTTCGGGTCACCTGGGCCGCCGCTGGTGTCGCGTCCGCTCTCTCTCAAGGCTCGCTGTCAACTCTCCATCAGACTGTGCCCGTGCGCGCTACCCGCGCGGCCGCCGAAACCGAGAGGGCTGGGTAAGGAGGGCTGCCCACGTGACGACGCGTAGTCGCGGGGCGCCTCCCCTCCGCTCCATGTCGGGGGCCGCCAGAGGAAGAGCCGTGGTAGGCCACGAGAGAGAGAAGGGTGCATCCGGCGGGCGAGGGGCAACATGAATCCCCACACTGGGGAAAGGACATGGCGCATTAATTGTCTCATCTCGGTGGACATCCCAACGGCGTCGCAAGGGAAGGAAGGAAGGTAGGATTGAAAGAGAGAAAGAGGTGCCGTAAGTGAGGGCTCCGGAATAATTTCGACCACGGTGTTAAGTACTTTTAACACCGTGATTTCGACCACCCGGTGACCTTTGACGTGCCCTGACACCACACGGCAGACGGGCGCCTTCGAGTTTCGCCTCCAGTTCGCCTCCGGGAACTAGAGGGAAAGCTTGCGGCGCTACACTTCTTCCACCGCAAGGAAAGGCGCAGGAATGCCTAGAAAACGAGGTTTCTAGCTTGGTTTGGTTATTGTTGGGCATAAAACGTCGACTCAGCCGTAAAATACGGTTCTTCTTGAGGAAAACCTCGAAGAAATGCCGTGAAAGTTTCTATACCAGCCTAACACCGAACGTTCACTTGCGTTAAATCTATTGAAAAAGTGAAAAACGCAGTATTGAAATAATTGAGTCTGCGTAGGAAAGCATCGCGGCGCAAATACCAATTCCGAAGTACAATACATGTGCACTCTTTCGGCCTAACACTAGTCAGAGTTGCGGCGGTCGGAATTTCTGGAGTGAAGCTACATGAAGAATATTTCCTCATTCTAGACTTCGTTAGGCAAATTGCGAGTGACTTTGATGTTCGCACCAGGTCACGGACACGTACTGGTGGTCCCTCGACCTACGGTGCGCCCTATCTTATTAAGACAGGTCTAAAAGTTCTACTGCGTTAGGTCCTTTGTGGAGCAAATGCATTTCCTCAGCTGTTAGTCCCTCGAAAGGCCCCACTGCTCTCTTGGAGACTAACTGCAAAGGGACATTGGGTAGTTTCATCATAGCGGTGACATACGAACTTAGACGCAAACTAGTTTACCACAGTATTCCAGCTGTGCACGTGCACTAGCAGCTGCGCGGCCACACGCCTGTTGCTGCGCGTGGGCAACGGTAACCCTGTAAAGTGACATGCAGGGTATGTCTATGTTAGTACGTCTCCGCTATTCTAAAACTCTACTAGCCATAGTTGGTCTCTTCGCTGGCCACAGCCGTTCCTCGCAAGGCCTAAACTACACGCATTTAGTGCAGGTGCAAACTTCTCGGCTTAAGAGAGTGCATTACAAAAGGAGTTGTCCCGAGACAAGCTCAATACATGCTAGTAGCTGACAGACAGGTTTCTAATGGGGTTTCGTCGCAAAGGCCGCTGTAGAATGTTCGCTAAGGCAGCTATAGCAGCAAGCAGTTCGAGCTTGAGAAAGAAATATGATGTATGGCTCCTCCCGAAAGGGGCTAATCATTACGGCTTCGTGACCCCAGAGGGCCCGGTGAACGGCAATATTTGCATGCCTCGGGTGAGGTGCTCAAAACCCATCCTCCCAGACGGCGCGATGCAGCGCTTTCGGAAGGCCGAAAAGGTCGAGAGTGTGGCTGGTTGGGCGCGCGCGCTCTGGCATAAATTATGCAAATGAGACCGACAGAAGCTGACGTGCACGCATCGCCTTCTCTCTGCAGCCGCTTCTCCATTAAGAATGATGAATTGACCCGTAGGTCGCCCCGTCTCAGTCAGCGGCTTCTCGGACGGTTGAGAAGGGGGCTTTGTTTCGTGTTTCGGCGGCGTCGGCGAACCCTTTGAGGGCGCGCTGAATTCGAACGCGTCTCTGGCTGTCCAGTGCGGTCGCGCCCATTATACGTTGCCTTCGAAGGAGGTGTCGAATTTGATTACGTCGCTAATCTGCCTTCGCACGATGTGCACGGGCTCTGTGTGAAACGACGTGCATGTACGCGTGATCGAACTGCATTATGCAGCACACGTTGGTGTTTTTCTTCGATCAGCTCTGGCGTTGTACGACGGGTGTTGGATATAGTTTTGCCTTCTTGGTTGTAATGTTTTGAATGGTGCATGGGATTTAAAAGTGTTACTTTGAAATGAAAGCTTCGAATTTCCTCTCTAAGAAGACGTTTTCTTATGCAGGTGCCGACGCTGACGTCAAAACAGTGGTGCCTCGGACGGCGTGAACGCGTGGCCGAAGCACCGTGCGGTGCGGTGGAATTTATGGCTGCGGAAACAGTTTCACCTGTCGACACAGAACTTCGGACTTCTGGCTGTTTTCCAATGGGAAGGATGGTCTGAAGCGTAAACGCACTTTGCGTTCGACGAAGGAGGTGACGCTAGTGCGTCGTTAGTTTTATCGACAACTACTCTCATCCTTCCGGGTCAGCAGGCAGAGACTGGTACGCCACTGGACAAAGAGCGCATATATATCGCCGATGATGGGGAATATATCGAAAACTGGCGTGCTCCTGGAAAAGAAGACATAACAAACTTGCATTCAGCTCGCAATTTCTTTCGATTTCATCACTTAATAAAATGGTGTCTGTTCTGGACAGCTTTACTAATCGTCATCAACCTAACTACCTCCGCTGCAGTACTAAGGCCTCTCCCATATTCTTTATTCAACGTTTTATTGACAACAGTGCATTGTTGAAGGGAGACGTAGCCAAAAAGCTAAAGTAAAGGCTTCATGGGGGCCACGCACCCTTTCCAGGCAGTTCCATCCCTCCACTAATCCCGTCCTGTGCCAGTTGCGACCACCTCACCCCGCAAACCTTCTAACCTCATCCGCTCAGTCTCTGCCGTCGCCGGCTAGCTTGCCTTCCGTTAGAGTCCAGTCCTTTGCCGCGAGCGACCATCAGTTATCTGCTCTCCGCATTATTTGTTGTTGTTGTTGTTCACCTCATGGGATGGCGCATACCCACAGAGGGGGATCGGCCAAGAAGAGGGGTGCATAGAGAGTTTTTGAGATTTTTTGCTTGTTTGTTTGGTTTTGTTTTCTGGGGAAAAATAAATAGATAAATAAAGTAATAAATAGCAATAGCAGAATGGTGGGGAAGAGAATCTTTATGAGAAAGCAGAAAGACCAAAAAGAAACAGGACAAGCATAACGCACGCAGGAGCTGGACTCAGCAAGATCTCTAGCAGAGGGAGTTGATTAACAAATAAATGAATGAAAATAATAATAATAATAGTAACGGGGGATAGAAAAAAAAATAAAATTATGTGTAAAAGTTAAATAAATAAATAAAGAATAAAATATTAGCAAGGTAACCGTTTAGATTCCAGTAAAAAATTTTTGAATGGCGGTAAAAACAGACCTGTGGCTGTAACCGAGAATGGTGGCCCCAAATGACAATATGATCGGGCTGCTCAAACTAAGGCCAAGCTGTTGCAGTGGTTGCTCTAAATATCGACGTCTCATCATGGTGAAGCGTCGACAAAACAACAAAAAATGGTCTATTGATTCTTGCTCACCACAGAATGCGCAGACGGGAGAAAGCGCCAAACCAGACCTGTGCAAATAAAAATTTAAGGGGGGGATCCGGCAGCGCAGCCTAGTTAGAGAGACTTCAAGCTGTCGCGAATGGCATGATTTCCTGCTGCACGGATACTGAAAATGCAGGAAATCATCAGATCTTAAAATTGATCCAGATCTCATGCCTCTTCATCTCAGCGAGGGTGTCATGAACTAGCGTTTGTTATTTAATCCACTATGCTGTCTCCCTGCCTCAACTTGACTCACGCCGTTGTAATGCTAACGTAATAATTGTTGTAATGCGTTAATTATCGCAAAAACTATGCGCTATGCTTTCTGTGTGACGATGAATCAACACGCTTCAACATATTCCTTCCTGAAGTAGCTTATAGCCCAAGCCGCTAACGTTTACACGAACCCGACAAGTGAATTTCAAGACAACAGGCCATCTCGACCCGACGCTGTCGGGTTCACTGAAGTTTCCAGCATGAGGACAACGTTACTAGACTATAATAGCCTGCTCTATATGCTGGTCCAGGTGGTTAAACTTATTGAATCGCCCCATCTCTCTTCGTGGCGGTGGCTTATTGTGGGCGCTACACTGTCACGCACTGTGTGTTGCGAATTTTTCTAAGGTTTGAAAAGGGAAGTGTTCTGGTATTTTTCTCAGTTTTTGTTAAATAACGGCCGCTGACAGACAGACAGGGCTCATTTGGGAACGTTCCACTGGTCTGAAGAAGAAGACAGACCACGAACGAACGCACACAAACAAACGAGGACGATGAGAAACATATAGCACAAGCGATCACGCCAAACTTGCGCCACTAATCAGCGCGTCTACTCTTTCCGAAATTTAACTTTCGGCTCTTTATATCTTACGAGCACAGCGCGAAACCCGTCGTACTAGAGACGACTGTTCCGGGGCACTCAGCTTTGGCTCAGTGGTGAACTTGGGTACGAGGCTGACGATGCGCTCCGTATTCTCTGGCAGGCGCACTTGACCCATGCATGGTCCTTCCATCCCACCTTGGCTTGGGAGGCTGCTTGGGCTGACCGGCTCGATGCATCCTCGGCATTTGTTGCCACAAGCACTCTGTGTTGTGGCCCACTCAGGCGAACGAGGAGCGCAGAACATTTCTACCTTTTGGGATCCCGAAGGCGCGTGTAGAGGAGATCGCCTTAGTGGACATCATAAACGTGGCGTAAGGATTAGCAATGAAATGCGTTGGAGTAGCTTTTTTGACGGTCCAAGACAGCTCTGTCACGAGATATACCATACCAATTTAGAGGAAAGTGCTGTACGATGTTGGAAAAGAGGGGTCATGATTGGGGCACCTGCACATAGTATGTCTATTTTATGGGCATAAGCTTCTGCAATGGGGTCAGGAAGGGCTTCCGGGCAGCCGCGTTGCAAGAACCATCGAATTTATTCACGGCGGCTGCATTCCGGTGGAGGTGAAAAGCAAATACGCCGTTCGTACGTGAAACTGGTCGCGCAGACGTCCAGCACTTTTCGTGCGACCATGACTGCAAAAATTATATGATCTCTACTACTGAGAATAACGGAAGCTGTGCGCAGAATCCTGCTGTTCTTGCCTTTTCTTTCTCTCTCTTACTTCAGCCCGCCGCTGTATTATGGAATAAAGGGCGTTGTGGAGGCTGCTTTCGTCTTCGAGATTCACGGCGAACAACAACAGGGACACCGCGACTACCCAGTGTACAACTGCAGTGTTCAGCGTCCCTGTCTCCGTTGTTTGTGCTGGGGTCGACCACCAGGGCAGCTCCAAGTCTCAGCTGACCGCTTCCTGAAATGTTCGGGCCGCACTGCCGCTTTGAGATTAAACATGCAGAGTTCGTACGCTCGTGCTTACGTGCTCGCTGTCGGAACTAAATCCGGGTGGTCTGCCGTCAGGCATCTCAGGTGTACTGAGATGAAAATAGAACGCCCGGACACATCCGGTTAGTGTTTCGGACCTGGTGACGCATGCCTGATTTCCGTGAGGACAGGACTGCGTTGGGAGCGTCATGGAGGACAGTAATAGTCCGCACTGAATGTAATGCGAAAAGTGAGGCAAAACGTTGTTTTATTTTGGAGCGGAAGATGCTGAAGAAGGCTCCTTACAGAAGGGTGGACGGCTGGACAGCTTGGAAATAGTTCATTGCGGATGGTACAGTGCAAAACAGACGAAAGAAAAAGCTAGAAAACAATGCACGCAATGTGATGATTATGATGGTGATGTCCTCAGGCTTAATGGCACATGCCCACGGCGGGGGATTGGCCAGGGTGCATATAACGGATACAAACGCACTCATGTGCAAGGAGTATTTGGATAATTTTGGGACCTGTCCAGAATTGCGAGTCAGCGCCGGCCTGTGTTGTCTCCTTCGTTTTTCTTTCGTCGGTTTCGCGCTGTGCCATCCCCAGTGAAGGTTTTCTGAGGTCTACGGCGTCTACAGTGTCAACAACCGAACGCTCTCTTACGCAATTTGTTTATTTGTTCCCCAAAATGCCCGTTATAGGATATTATACACAAAGAGTGGGCGTGAACTACGGCAGCAATGGTTAAAGGATTACTTTTTAATGCCCTTTCTGAATTGGTGACGGTCTAACAACAAGACGATGTCTTTTAGGCCTGGGCTGGGCGTAGAAAAAAAAAATGGTTTCTGAAAACCCGTCGTATCAGTGCGCTGTGGGTAGACAGCTTCAGGATGGCTGCAATGGGATGAAGGGTGGGCGGCACGGATGATGATGTTGTCCGACGAGAATATGTAAAAAACCTATGCTAGATACAAGGACGGCGGGAAGCTAAGGTGAGAAGATCAAGACGAGATTTTAACTCAGTCACTCTAATGCAAAAAGTATAGTTAGAAATGTTGAATCTAGCTACATGACCTCAGGTGCATTGGAGCAAATTGAATGGTTTATTTTGAGGAGGATGGTATGTCGACACAGGCGCTTTGTCCACATATCTGGACGCGACCTAAGCCCGCACGTATTTTCATATAGAAGGCGAATTTCCATCTTTGAACTCCGCGCTCTTAGCACTTTGACCCGCTGTCTAAAAAGGCTTTCCCGCTGTCAAGTTTGTGGCGCCACCTCTTGCAACTATAGCGAAATGCATTTGTAAAAAGAAAAAAAGAAATGATGGGCATTACGGCGTGTTTTTGGCGGGACGAATGAATGGCTTTTATTTTAGCATGCTAGCTTTTCAAGTTGTTGTGAATGATGCAATTTGCCATTTGGAATATGTCAGTACGTTAATGTAGAAAAGGCACACATATTTCTATGTCGTAGACGAACGAATGTCTGCGGTGGACGTAAAATTTACTTCTTTATTCTTATTATTTTTAAACAATTTCTTTTAACCCTCATCTCTTTGTTTCCTTCGTTTTCATTCCAATGTCCTCAAAATCCCTTAAGATCCTTTGTTCGTTTTCCCAGATTCCTGAATTTTTATTTATGAGCCGCTTTAGGTAAGCCTGATGATTTTTATCCCGTTTGGATCTGCACCAAACCCTGGCCAATATCTCCCTCCGTCGGTACATGTCATCGCTTCAGAGGCAACAACAACAGCAACAGCGTTCAGAGTGGCGCGTCCACAAACGTGGACATGGCGCCTTAATGCCGAAAATATCAAAGCGGCGTTTTCTGCCCACTATGCGCCGTTTTTTTTTTTTTTTTTTCTGGCATGTGAGGCACGAAATGGGCTTACAGGTAGCTGGAAACTATGCTTCTACAAGGAGAGCGTTGGACGACTCCTGCGCTGAAGCATTGTTCATGAAAATAGCCGATGGAAAAGCACCTCCAAAGGAGCGCGGCCGCCCAACCGAGCAGTGAAGACCTGCAGACGGTCGCAAGGAAGCGCCGCTATGCTGAGCCGCTGCTGACAAACACAGCGTGTTATCATCAGTGCTTAAAAGGGGTCTCGAAGGTCTTAGGCCCCCTACCAATATTAAAAAGGAATCTGCACCTCTCCCCCACCCCCATGCTAGAATGTAGACTGTATGATGCGAAGAAAGAAACTATTTCTTATGCTTCTGTTCAGTGGTGATCTGAACATTTCTTCTCTATCATTTTGAAAATTTCGTTATGGCAAATTATTAAGCAAGAATTATTAAAATTTTGCATAAAATCCGAGACGAAAAAAAATACGAAATGGCAGCATTACACAATGGGTGATGAAAAACAGGAACCCATACCTTTACACCACGAGTCAGTTCAGAGCTGGCCGCTCAGCTCCAAGGCTACAAAACAACAATCAGCACACTGGTGGAGCGTGGGAATAATTTCCTCGGTACTCTGACATAAAATGACCAAACAACGGCCTTTAAAAGTGACTTCGCCTATTTGTAAGAACCTTGCGTAAAACAGGCGGCAAGCTACTTTCTCTCGCTCCCCCTGCACCTGTGCTCAGATCACTCGAGACCCCTTTGATGAAGTCAGACTTTAAGCACTGCCTGTGATGGAACTAGCATTTGCCCCAACTTCTGAACACGTCATTTGCACAAAGGTACCGAAGTGAAGGCTGGACATCTAAAAACCGCGTTCGATGCCGGAAATGCCGAATTTTCCTCTGCCTGTCGCTGCACTCGCCTGTGGGACAGCATGGCTAAACGCCTTCTGCTGGTTTTGCAGGTCGTGTCGTGGTTTTCGGATGCGACAACGAACACTTCACATGGGCTACCATTGAACCTGCCGGATCATCTAGAAAGCAGCGTGACACAAGATGCAACTGCCTGCGTACTACCCGTGCACGCATTCCCGCTTGCTCATCTGGAAAACGTGACGGTGGAACTACGTTTTGCCGAGAAGAAACACCACCGGAAAATTACGTCATCTACAGCGGATCTACAAAAGGGGCAGTCCTGCGCGGGCCTCTTCAGAGGGCACGGCACTCGCCTGTGGGACAGCATGGCTAAACGCCTTCTGCTGGTTTTGCAGGTTAGTTCCTGGCATAATGTTCATTCTAACAGAAATGACAATAGATTTGTAGTAGTCCTGCCGTGCCCTCGCAGGTGTCGCGCAATTTTGAGTTATTGCTGGACAGTGTTGTTGTTGCTGTTGACGTCGGGTGAAATTGAGGAGAATCCGGGGCCTACAACAGAGGAATACTTGCAGATGATTGTAAAGAATCAGGCAGACACGGATCGCAAATTGAAAGCTATTCAAGACGAAATCGGTTAGCTGAATGCAAGGACGGAAGGGTTATCGGACTTTCTAGCGGCATTCAAGGAAATAAGCACAAGAATTGATAACCTTGAGTCTATCATCAAAGAGCAAGCTAAAAAGTTAGTGGAATTTGAAAGCCGCGGCCGGCGTAACAATCTTTTAGTTTTTGGGCTCCCTGAACAAGCCACTGAGTCAGAGTTAGATCTGAGAAAAGCGGTTGTAGACAATATTTTCCACAAGGATCTTGGTGTTCAGGTTACTTCAGTCGAAAGAATTCATCGCCTAGGAAGAAAGAAAACAGGAGCTACTAGACCAGTAATTATGAAATTCTATGATTCCAGGGAAAAAGACAGCGTTCTTAAAAACTGCCACAAACTTAAAGGCACGTCTGTTAGCGTCAGCAATGACTACGCAAAAGATATTGTACAAGTTCGGAGGAATTTGTGGCAGTCTGCTGCTGTCGAACGATCTAACGGACAAAAGGTATCGCTGGTTCACGATAAACTGAAGATAGATGACCGTCTGTACTCTTGGGACGACACTCGAAACGAGCGTTTGCTCTGCCGGACCCAACGTAAGGGTGCTCGAAACACCCACAACGAATCGGAGACAGCATATGACAGCCATAATGGATCACCTTCCAGAAGTGAAAGTAATTCATAGCTCAGGATAGTTCTGTTGAATGCTCGCAGCATTCTTAACAAGGTCACAGAATTGAATTTTTTATTGCTCTCAGAGAACCCGCATATCGTTTGCATAACGGAAACATGGCTCAACAGTGATGTTTCTTCTGATTGCATTGTTCCTCCTGGCTACACAATGCTCAGATGGGATCGAGATTCCCGTGGGGGTGGTGTGGCCATTATTGTGAAGTCATCGCTCTCAGTTTCCACGATTACGAGCGAAATGCCGGAGTCAGTGTGGTGTAAAATTATGTTTTCTGGTGCTGCGTACGTCATAGGAGCAATTTACAGGCCACCGAATACTTCACCCGATTTTCTCGATAAGTTAAATGAGTTTCTTTTCAGTCATGTAACTAGGAGCACCCGCCTAATAATGACTGGCGATTTCAACTTGCCACATATTGATTGGGGATTGACTACGCCTGGGCATACAGAAATTTCTAGCGCGGAAAAATTGCTGGATATTGCTTTCTTTTACAATTTGAGACAAGTAGTTGGACAACCTACACGGATATCGCCTCAGTCACAGTCATTACTAGACTTGGTGTTTCTCTCAAATAATGTAGGAGATATTGAAACAAAGGTCACCGATGGAATATCTGATCACAAAATTATTTTCGTGAGAGTGCTTACTTCTGCAAACGTTCCTGCGGAACCTATGGTTCGAGTAGAAATCAAAGAGTACGGGAAGGCCGATGGTACATCCATCCTGGATTACCTGGAAACTTGTTTTGATGAATTTGAAAGTGCCTCTGAAAATGCATCAGTTGAATGGTTATGGCAGCGTCTTAAAGTTATCATCAGTACTTGTGTCGACCGGTACGTTCCAACTAGAGTTAAGAAAACAAAGCAGCGCAACCCATGGGTCACCAGGGATATCATTCACGCGAAACGGAAGTTGAAAAGATTGCGTAGAAAGAAAGCCGACTTCAACGACATACAGGTTTTACGTCAAAAAATAAAAATGTTGCTATCGGCTGCAAAAGAAAGATTTTTCAATCACACTCTTAGTGGTTTTCTGCAAAATTCTCCAGAGAAATTTTGGCGCTATCTTGATAAAAGAATGGAAAGAGTAAAGCAGGTGGCAGTGGGAGCCGAACTTACTGCAGATAAAACGGATATGGCCGACCACTTCAATAAATATTTCCAATCTGTATTCGCAAGAAACACGAGCCAAAGCGACGCACACGACGAAGCACATTCTCGTGAAACGTCTATCGATGCTATCAGCTTTACTCAGAGCGGCGTGTTTCAGCAGCTGATACAATTGGACGAAAAAAAAGCTAACGGCCCGGATGGAATACCTACATGCTTCTTGAAACGGTATGCTGAATGGATGTCCTTCTACTTGGTAATTATATTCCGAAAATCACTCGTAACTCATTATCTGCCACAAGACTGGCGCACTGCCATTGTTATACCCGTATTTAAAAGTGGCAATCGCACACTTATGAACAACTATCGGCCTGTGTCACTTACTTCAATCTGCTGTAAGGTAATGGAACATGTTATTGCGAAACATATTATCATTTTTTTGGAAACAAACGGACTACTTTCTGAATGTCAGCATGGCTTCCGTCGAGGGTTTTCAACGGTGACACAGTTAATTGAGACAATACATGACCTTTCTAAAGCTATAGATGACCTGGGACAGATTGATGTTATTTGTGTAGATTTTGAAAAAGCCTTTGATAAGGTTCCTCATGACAAATTACTCTTGAAAGTGCGAAGGGCTGGCATTAATGGAGACATCCTTAGATGGATAGAAGCGTACTTGGCGAAACGCAAACAGGCGGTACGTGTTGACAATTGCGAGTCTGGCTTTTTGGATGTGTATTCTGGTGTACCACAGGGTTCTGTGCTGGGGCCATTGATATTTCTAGTTTATATCAATGACGTTGTATGTGCTGTTGGAAATTCTGTTAAACTGAAACTATTTGCGGATGATTGCCTCATTTATGCACCTGTCACATGTGAAGGAGATCAGATTAACATTAACCAAAACCTGCAGGCTTTTGCACTTTGGTGTGAAGAATGGGAAATGAAAATCAACTTCAATAAGACCACATTTACCCATGTAACTAACAAACGAAATATAATTTCTTTTCAGTACAGTATTGCAGGTCACGATTTGGTTAATGTTAGTACATTCAAGTATCTGGAGGTGTCAATTTCTCACAACCTAAGTTGGCACAATCATGTCGAAAATGTTTGTGCGGTGGCACGTAGAAAACTGTGTTTTCTAAGAGGGAAGTTGGGGAGAGCAACGAAAGATGTCAAACTTTTAGCATACAAATCTCTCATACGGCCTTCCCAAGAATATGCATCTGTAGTATGGTCTCCTCGGCAGAAGATTCTTTCAACGGAAATAGAAAAGATTCAAAGACGTGCAGCGAGATTTATTTGTTCAAAATACAGGAAAACAGATTCGGTAACTGAGATGTTAAACTCATGTAGTCTAGAAACATTAGAAAAAAGACGTAAAAAGCAGAGATTAAAAATACTTTACCAAATAATTCACGGAGAAATTAACATCAATAAAGAAAAATATCTGCAGCCTCCAGGTAGACTAAGCTCCCGCCTTAACCACCACAAAGCGATTCGGCCATACTTGACACGAACTAACGTCTTTCGCTGCTCATTCTTTCCGGATGCTATTGAGCACTGAAATAAACTGCCCGCTCACGTTGCTGAGTCTACAGGTGTAGCGGCATTCTTGAATGCACTTGGGGATTCCGTCTAGGCATGGGATTCTTGTAGATGGGCGCGTAACTGATTGTCCAATATTGCTTTTTGTATAGCAGGTGATTCTACAGTGGTGTGAACTGTGTTGCGTTTCAATGCTCTCTTGTATTGTATGCTCAAAGAAGCTTGTTCATTCATGGTTATATATGCATTTTTTTTGTCTCTTCACTTTCCCTCCCTGTAATGACCCTCAAATGAGGGTTGACAGTATTCATAAATAAAAAATAAATAAATAAAATGCCTCTTTTTATCTGTTTCATAGGTCGTGAATTGGAGAATAATTCTCTAAGCGTATATTCTCACAGGTTAACATTTATTCAAATTGGCAGTGGCTTAGCTCGGCTATGCCAGGATATACGAAGCGAAAGCGAGCGTAACGACGAGACGTGCGGTGTGACGTCATACCAAACGGTGGCTCCGCGGCGAGGCGCGCGGTGTGACGTCATGCCAGATGGCGCGGCGAGCGCGCGGCGTCCGCCAGCTGCGGCAGTTGCTAGGCAACGGCTCAAGGTCGGTCTCTGTGCCTCCTCGGAGCACCGCCACAGCGAAATCGCAAGTTCGTGGCCATTGTAGCTTTCGCTACAATACGTAACGATCAGTTAGAAAAAGAAAGCAAATGTTGCAGTGTTTACGCTGATGTAGCAACTTTGAGATGTTATGTCTACATAAGTGGACTCGAATAAAATATGCTCAAATATGAATATCTGTTCACAATTTTTTGCACATCACCTATATTTGGTCTACTGATCGTGACTTGTACAGAAAAAGATTTTTCTTTTTAAGAGATTTAATTGGCGCCTGAGGGAGACATAGAACGTGCAAACCGCAGCCTGGCGCTGAAAAATGCCACATAGTGACAAATTTCACAGTAGGGGCCGCTGAGACAAGGCTACGGCGCCAAGGCTGTGATTAGCGGAATAAGTGACTTGAGTAATATGAATGGGTCAAGATAGAAATGTCTAGGTATTTAATTCTGTCGGTTAGGGTTACAGGATAATTACAAAAGGCGGTAGGTGGGAGCTAAGTAGTTATATGACGGCGATGGAACGGCCGTAATGGAGTTTTACTAACACCTAGTTTAATGTACCAGATATCACGCCATTCTTGTATATTGAAATGATCGGTCTGCACAGTGGCAACATAAGATAGATTAGTTATGGAGCAGTACGCACTACACACTCATCCGCAAAAAGGCGGATGTTAGATGTAACGCTACATTACAATATAGATTCAGGAAACAATGGGTCCCAGTACGGCACCTTGAGGAACATTTGACAAGGCATATGAGAACGGGCAAAAGAGTGGGAGTTAGCAACGACGAACTGCAGGCGATTAGTTAAGAACTAGCAGACCCAATTGAGTACACATGGGTCTAAGTTAAAGGCACACCGAGGACAAACTGAAGACGACCTGCATCGGCAGGCTACTGCGTTCTAATCACAAAAAAATCGCCATTATCGAAGGCGGAGTTTTTATAAGCTAATAAAGATTATAAAACGAAGTATAGTTCTCCACTATCCGCTGACTTCGCAAAATGCGTGCGTCAACACCATTTAGTCGCGGATCCCGGAGTCTGAACTATACCGCCATATACTTCAACGTTGGCAACCCGTCCACTTCAGTGAAGACGTCACGACCCTGAATCGACTGGCGGGAAGATTTTTGAATCCAACTTTCTCTCCGATAAATTCGTCTTTTGTTGCCGAAACAACTCCAACATAGTCAGAAACAGTCATAGAATCGATTTCTACTGACAGATTATTGGGTGGAGTTGACACCAACGTCAAGAGAGCTCGAGTAGCAGGCGACGATCAGAACTTTATCGAAAGCTTTGACATAGTTTAGGAATAGAGTGTCTATGGGTATTATTAAAGGCGAGATTTGTGTGAATGTCGTGATGGAAATGAGCGAGCAGGGTTTCACGAGAATTACATCACACACACACACACACACACACACACACACACACACACACACACACACACACACACACACACACACACACACACACACACACACACACACACGCGCGCGCGCGCGCGCGCGCGCGCGCGCATTGTCTGTACCGGCTTCTGTCATATGCACACATTGTTTCCACAAACACACTACTCTCACACACGCACGCACTCGCTCTCGCACACCCACACCCAAACACATATATACACACATATACATTCACGCTCACTCTCGCACATGCAGTCAGTCATGCACATGACCCGAAAGACGCGGGTTCGATTCCGGCCGCTGCGGTCGAATTTCAATGGAGGCGAAATTCTAGAGGCCCGTGTACTGTGCGATGTCAGTGCACGTTAAAGAACCCCAGGTGGTCGAAATTTCCGGGGCTCTTCACTACGACGTCTCTCGTAGCCTGAGTGGCTTTGGGTCGTTAAACCCCATAAACCAAACGAAACCAACCACATGCACGCTCTTTCTCTTTTGCATACTCAAACACGTGGTCGCACCACTCATCACAGGCAGCTCGGCAAGGAGAAAGTGCGCACTAGAAAAGCCATAAAAGTGCATTAGGCTTGTGACCCAGAAACAAGCCTAGCGGCCGGGCGCTTGTCTCGGGGACGCCTCCGCACACGGCGTCCATTACGGCGCGTACTCTCGCCCAGTCTCCACGCGTTCTTCGCGCGTGCGCACGCTCACACATGCACGCACAACGCCGAGTCGCTCTTCGGCGTCGGAGCGGCAGCCGCCCGTTCGCGTAGGAACGGGGCGTTGAGTCATCGCAGAGGTGGAGAAGACACCGCAGCAGCAGCCGTGGTGGTGTGGAGAGGAGGATGTGGGCCTTCGGGAACGACCTACCCGCAGGCCTTCCGCTGCTGCTTCCTCCACTTCAATGGCCCTGTGCGCAAACACACGCCTCGGTGGTTACACTGAGCACGCGGCCACCGTGTGGTTACGGCGCTTCAGGTTGCGTCATGCGGGCAGTAAAAGTTGGCGATTAAAATGCCAACGGTGCACCGTGTCCGTTAGCGCAACGAAGTTTTTGGTGGGAGGTGACTCGCTCCTTTACCACGCTACCCTTTGCATGCCGATGTACGGCGAAATCCACGTTTCTTCAGTGTGCGTGTTCGTTTTTTTTTCTGTTTTTTTTTTTTCAAGTGCTAGCCGCGCCTGAGAATTTGCGCGCAGTCAATGGACGTTCTTTTTTTTTCTTCAGAGCTTTCTCTCTTCGACGACGCGATGGTCATTGCCTGACTTCGCCTTTCTTTTGTTTTCTTTACTATTTATTTAAAATTTTCAAGGAAAGCCCCTGCAGAAGGCGCGTACTGCTTTGCCAGGAGCTGCTGTCTCTCTCCGCTGGTGATCGAAGCTTGAGAATGAGGACGCTCTTGCGATTAACGCCCAACCTGGAAGTTATCCGGTTCCGAAGGGAAATTTGCGACCTGAAGAAGTTGCATATACATTGGTTACGTTGTTGTGTAATTCTAATCACTCTGTCATACTGAACTGACTTAATCTTGGGGTTTCTCTTCAGCTTTCATTCATTCATTCGTTTTAAATTCTCTCCAAAGCGCTTCGACCACCTACCCCTCTGCTTTTACGCGGGCCGTTTTCAACTGACAGATAGAAATTCTTTCCTTGTGTCTCGTTTATTTCTTTTTAAACCTTTGCATAACAGACTTTGACTCGCCCGAGGTAGCCTCCGTCGATAAACAAGCGAATGTATCGTAAATAAAGAAATGCAAGAAATGGAGCAGTCCCCCATACTACCGCCACATTGAGTCAGTTGAGGTGCCGCCTCTGGGACTTTGAAATCACCTAAGGTATCTCCTTAGGTATCGCCTTAGGAACCTTAGATATCGACCTCGATTTGCGGAAAGCCTTTTATTCCGGAAATCACGACAGCTTACTTAGGAAATAAAACCGGTACGGAATTAAAAGGTGTCAGCTCAGAACTTTCTGAGAGCCAACTGTCAGTGAGACGCCACTATAATTTTTTTTAGCAATGATAGGCCCCAAAATTACTTAATAAAAGCGGATGTCCCACATGGTCCAATACTGAGACCAGTCGTACTTCTCTCATACGTTATTAAGATCACTGAGCTCAAACACACACCTGCTGAAATCGCATTATTTGTTAATGACAGAAGCGTGCTCCTTACAGGCAGAGACATCCAAGAAATAAAAGAGAGGAAGATAATGCCTATCTGGGACAGCTATCCTAGTGGCTGGAAAAATAAAGTTGGGGATGCATATACAAGAAACTTAAGTATATAGTGTTCAGACACATCAATAAGTATGTAGTATATAATGGCGTCAAGGTTAAATTTTAAGGCCACTGCTTGGAGGAAGTGTGGATCCAAAAGTTTCTTGGCATACGGTTTAATGAACCTTGGTCGTGGACTTATCCATTTGACGCGCTCTTTCTTAACTTTGGATGTTTAAGCGAAGTTGCCTGTGTCGTATAAGTCTCAGGCTCAAAAGATCAATATATTGCACATTATTTTATCCAGAATTGCTATACGATGGTGTGTAACTATGATAGAGTATTAAATCTGCAAAATTGCGTATTTCGGACACAATAAATTTATAAGCACTCAGTAACAAATGTGCTTAAGCAACCATCTTTTTCCAAATTTATTATTATCACGGGTTGACAAGTACATCTGGACAAAGACCAGAGAGGAAACATATAGCTAAGCTGCTCGACCTGCATTAATTTGCTGTTATTTCAGCCTGCCGTTTAAGTCGTTGTGAAGAATTTTTAGCTCTCTTCAAAGAGGTTTCTGGAGCAATAGACAAACTACGTGCGCTAGAAAATACATCTATACATAGTTATCATGCAGTTCCAAATTGTGCACTGAATTCTGTTGCCTTTTTTTATTCCTTATCCCTCTACTCTTGCGTGTACTTTAAAATTAACTCAGTTCTGCTTGGTGTTATTGTTGGGTACAGCTCCAGTGCGCGAAGCGTAAAGTATTTTTATTCTTCTGCTAAGGTCGAGCTAAGTGTATTTATTTATTTAGTATCTCAGGGTCATTACGGCATTATAGAGGCACTATGAGTGTAACCACGTTCCTGTTCAAAACCAAGAAAATATACATCTGTCACTGCAGTGTGTTTATTTTTGTCCTACCGTAACTGCGTTCGTGTTTGAAACACAGGAAATATACTAGTGTTGGTGCAAGCTACAATTCGCGCAAGGGGGCCGAGGTGTCATCAGGCTTTACAGCCACTGTCCTTGCGCCACACGCAGAGATCCACCTGCGTTGTTTCCTTAGAATAACGGCTATTTTTCCATTTCAATCTCATTCATTCATTCATTCATTCATTCATTCATTCATTCATTCATTCATTCATTCATTCATTCATTCATTCATTCATTCATTCATTCATTCATTCATTCATTCATTCATTTCGTTTAATGGAAGAGCCTGAAGTAAAAGCTGTAGCTGCGGCTTTAAAAGTCCTCAGCCTCCATCGTAACGACTGCATATACAGGAACAGACGTCGATCTGTAGCTGTAAGGATGGGCACATTTATATAAGCAACTCGTGTGCACTATAGAAACTTGCGAGAACCAGCTGAGTCGGTAGCGAATTTGGAACGAAAATGATAAAACAAAAATAAATAAACACATTTGAATTGCAATAAGAGAGTGTGTGACAACAACTAATGTACTTCGGCTGGAGAACTCATACCAATCCGACACAGCGAGGAGCGATGAGCCTGCTACTTCTTGAAAATTCACCATCGTGTGTATTCAAGTTGTATACCTGAGGGGAGTAATGAAATGACATTACTGAACAAAAAAAGCTGTGTAGTATGTGAAAGAACACCGAAGCAGTCAGCGGCAGATATTAACATATACATACAGGGCTGAAACATGAAAGAGAACACTGTTCTAGCATTTATTCAGCGATTATTTTCCAAATATGAGCGGGAAGCTCACTTTTACTTTTTTTTTCTAAGCACTTTTTCTCCAGGCACCTGACCTCCTTTGTGTTTATATTTTAATCCAGAAGCGGAAAATAAATTTGCATCTAGAACTACAACTAAGCGTTGCCTTGTGATAAGAACAAAAAAAAAAAGTGTAGGCAGTGATTTCTTACAATGCCCGAAACTTCTCAGTTTTTCTTAACCAGCTTTTGTCTAGACACACGATTCCTTCAATGGCTCTTCAACTTCAACGCAAGAGTAAAAAAAAAAGAAAAAAAAACCGTTCCGTTTGAGTGGAGACAAAGCGTCCCCTCTTATATGGCTCGCACCTGTACGGACCCCATAGATCTCGCTCTGAAATGTTATCTTGGTCGTGTCATTCAGCTTGCTGTATACGCTGGCAGGATGAATTACTTTACGACGAGGTGGTTTTCCTACACTTGACGCGTGCATGCAGGTATCACACGCATACTGTCAAGGAAGCTGAGTTAAGCGAAAGGTGAACTTACTGGAGCAGTTGGCACTGCGTATAGAATAAACATTTTGTACGTCCGTGTATACATGGGCGAGGCATTCAGATTGAGAGAGGGCTGAAGACAGACGCTAAACAACGCGGGAAGTGGGCATCGAGCCCTTTGACATATCCCCGCCGAACACGCGCGCAATCCGCAGCCCACAGGACCGGCTCGGTACGTCCGACTCGCTAGTACGAAATCCAGACACCACGGCTTTACGACCTCTAATCACAGGTCATGCGTGCGAAGCAAGTGGCGTCGAGACGAAACGTCTGCAGGCCCGCCCTCATGCTTGTTCACTGCTTGCGACACTACAAGGAGAGACGATATATATATTTTTTACTTGTGACAGGAGCAATAAAAAAGAAAGGGAAACATCCTTCTCATCTTAATCCACTCGAAGAATGAGCTGTAATAACTCTTCAGTTTGCGCTCAGTGAAACGTGCAATGCCCTGTTGGCTCTACCTTAGGCATGAGGAGGAGCCATATTCTTTCTTCTTTCGCTTCCTTCTTTTTCTCTTCCCTAACCGCGGGGTTGTGTCCTCCGAGGAACGAGACATTATTGCGCCTTTTTATTCGGAAAGCAATTTTACGGTGCATACCGGCGCCCACGGTACGCGTGGTACGCCTTTTCTTTTTGTTTCGCTAGTGTTGCATGATGTAACATGACCGAAGGTGGAAAACGGCAGCTGCGCGAGAACCCTCTTGTGCTACTCGTGGGATAAAGGCACATCATGGTGGCTCACTGGTTACGGCGTTCGGCTACTGAGCCCGAGGATGCGGGACCAAATACCGCTTGCGGGGGCCGCGTTTCGGTGGAGGCGAAATGGGAATGACGCCCGTGGGTTGTCCAGTGTCAGTGCACGTTGACTATCTCTGACATTAATTGAAGCCCTCCACTACGGCGTCTCTCTCTTCCTCCTTTTGCTCCCATCTTCATCCCTTCCCTCACGACGCGATTGCGGTATCCATAGAGGAGGAGTGAGGCAGTTTTTGCGCTAACTGCTTTCCTCAAAACCAGTTCTCATCGCATAGAAAAAAATAAAGTTAAAACCGAGGATTTCGCTACGTTGTTTGCAGACAGGAGGGCAGGAGATGGCCGAGGAGTTTGTTAGGATAGCCCTCCATATATGCCTCCTTGTCTGCTCATATCACGTGACTGCGCACTCACTCACTCACTCACTCACTCACTCACTCACTCACTCACTCACTCACTCACTCACTCACTCACTCACTCACTCACTGACTGACTGACTCACTCACTCACTCACTCACTCACTCACTCACTCACTCACTCACTCACTCACTCACTCACTCACTCACTCACTCACTCACTCACTCACTCACTCACTCACTCACTCACTCACTCACACACACACACACACACACACACACACACACACACACACACACACACACACACACACACACACACACACACACACACACACATGAACTTTTCATGTGGTCATTACTAATGTGAGTGCGTTTATTTTGCCCAGTGGCGCTGAGCTTGATTACGTTCCTTCCAGGAATCCCGCAGGTTTATATGTATTGCGAGCTCTTTCAAGCAATGGAAGAATCAGCAAAAAAATCAGTCAGTCAGTCAGTCAGTCAGTCAGTCAGTCAGCCAGCCAGCCAGCCAGCCAGCCAGCCAGCCAGCCAGCCAGCCAGCCAGCCAGTCAGTCAGTCAGTCAGTCAGTCAGTCAGTCAGTCAGTCAGTCAGTCAGTCAGTCAGTCAGTCAGTCAGTCTCACGTCGTTACGGAGAAGATTTGGGTCAAAAAAGACTTGCTGCAGCTTGACAAGGTTGCTAGAAACCCTATTACTGAGTTCAAATTGCGATAGACTTCAGCTCTTGTGTTGCAAAAACTTTGGACAATAACATGTTCAATGAACAAACGAATTTTTAGCTGTACTCCAAACTAACTTCTTTGGCGTCCGCCATGTTTGTCATAACGAGTCCCTCTTTTCCCTTCCCTTGTCTGCTCATTACACAGTAGAAAGATGAGACCACTGCAGGGTTCAAAGGAAGCGACCGTCTGAGGATATAACGCGGGTGTCGAATGTGTCTGTTGTACGCACAAATTGAGGCATCACTGGAGCGACCTGGCGCGACAGTGCGAAGGGACCTAGGCTCGTACACCCGCCTGTAAACCGCGCCACCGAGCCGACACACCGAAACAAGCGAAAGACAGGGGGACAGAGCCCTAGCTCTTCAGCTTCTGAGCGAAAAGAATTTAAAAAAAAATAACAATGCGTTGTCTCGCCAGCTAGAAAATGCCTCTGGGCAGACGCACCCCGTGGCCAGAAGCCGATTATTCGCGCCGGCAGGGAAGAGCGCCGATTAAAATAAAAAAAAATACGATGGGAGAAAGAAACGCGAACGAGTATTTCCTTCTGCCCTTTCTTCAAAAACGCCGCCAGTCGGGAGGCAGGCATAAAGGCGATGGGTCGTGCCAAGGACAGAAACAAAAGCACTACCAAAAAGAAAAACCAGTTTCTACACCGAAGGAATGTACTGTGGTAGGGCTGAGAGCACTCCATGTCTGTGAACAGGTTGCAATCAAAGAGGTTTTCATCTCTCCAGTGGAGCAGATAAAGCTGCGGCCATATTGTTAGAGTTTTTCAGGACTTCAAGTTTCCAGCAATGACATCAAAACACTCTAAAGGTGAAGCGTACTTGTATGCTGGAAGATAATTACAAAGCTTCATGGGTACAGAGTAATCGGGTTCGAAATATTTAGTTGTACGCTTGACATTTCCTCGTTAAATTGCTGCCAACTTTTACACTGAGAGCAGCGTTAGGCAGCGCCGCTTTCCAGCAGCGGCGCAGCTGAAAGACAGCGCGAGAGGTCGCCGCCGTCGAACCGAGTTTAGCGCCCCCGCGGCGAGGAGCCGCCACAGGCGATGGCGCGTGTTTCCTCTCAGTCGTTGGCTCGGTGTCTGCGTGGTTCGCGTCAGTGCGCTGTTTGTGCCAGTGTTCGCCCCGCGGCGTGCGAATTGTGCCTTTGACACGCCCCAGGACCTTACACACAGACCACCCACGGCTCGTCCACGACAATGAGATACGCGTCCAGCTAACCGGTGAGTGACTCCGATGCCGACTACGGGACGTTTTGTTGCTGCGGCTTTCCTGAAAGCCTCCGAGAGTCAGCGGCTTCTTACGTTCGCGCTAGGCGACGACATCTGTTTGAAACCTACTGGGCCCCTGAAACCCGATGTCATGCAGCGAGTGATCCGGTGGTTGTCGTTGGCGCGGCGACAAGTGCCCTCAGAGTGAAGCCGGTATCACACCAACACACCTCTCCAGCCACTGCGCGGCTCATCGCTTTTCCCCTGGTTATTTTTGGGTCTCTAAGGCCACAGTGAGGATGGTACCGGCTCGCGTGCCCGCGAGCGCGGCATGTAGCCGCACCGGTATGTGTTTGTGTGTGCGTCTGTGGCGACATTTGTGGTCTTCATGGAGCAGTGGTGGAACCTAGTTGTCCGTGATCGCATCGTTTGGTAGGTCGGTTGCCGCTTGCCGGTAGCTAACGCTTCGAGCGCGTGCCGCGGTTGCTCCACTTTTTGCGACCCCGTCTGTCCGTTTGTCCGTCGAGACGAACTTACCGGCGAGCGCGCGCGAGCGATATCAAAAAAGATTCCGGTTTGCCCGTCGATGCGGTCGGCACGCGCACCGGCTGCCGGACTGGGTGCTGCCAACCTTGAAACGTGCCGTCGTAACCGGCAAGCTAAATCAGCCCGTCGAGAGAGACTGCCCATTAGAAATTCACTGGTGGACGCCGACACGGAGCTTGCTAGCGATCTTAGCGACGGGAGCAGAGACACGATTTTCTTCCTTTTTTGCTTTTATATCGTCTCACGACGACTGGTGCGCGCATTTTCGTGCTCAGCGTAACGAATTCACTAGTACTGGAAAGAGTTGGGCCAGCCGTTTCTTTCGAAAGAACCTTCCTGTGACTGCTTTCGCTTGATTGGTCGCACACGTTTTGTGCCAGAAGACAATTAGTGTGTTTTGCGCTGCATATTTTGTGTTAGTCTTTTGGCTAGTATATCAGACATTGGTTTGCAGGGGATCGCTGTTTGTGCCAAGAGCACGTCGTTTCTGCGACTGCCGCTAACACGCGGCTCGCCTTCGCTTGGCACGCGGTTAGAGCTCCTTGCGGTCGCTTATAAGTTATACTGCATTAGCGCTCGTTTCTTAGAAGCCTCGCGATCGGCGACTCAGGCGTGGAAACGTGCGCGCCGAGCCACGGATTTGTCATACAATATATATCGTGCGGCACAGCTGCGAACATGCATATATATACCGGGAGTTTCCACGTCGAACCTTCGGCGTCTTTGATCGCTCGGGGCTGGGAGCCAGCCAGAGCAGACTACGAGTAAAAAAACAGCTTCTCTCCAGTGGGTGTCGGAGTGGTGGTTTGGTAGCGTCTTGCCGGGAGCTCCTTCGTCGCTGCGGCCGTATCCGGCCCAATCGTTATCCGGACGTTGCTCCCGATGATTAGCGGGGCGGTTGTTGGCAGTTTCGGAAGCACCCCGGAATCGTCGGACGTCCGGCGCCATTGGTTTTTTCGCCCTGACGTCGACATCGTCTGGTCGTGCCTCGTCATATCGCCCTGGGTCTCAGCTCAGATTTCCCGCGTCTTGGCTATGGTCTTGTAAAACGTTTTGCAACTGTTAGCAGTTGATGTGTAATCGTTTGGAGGCTGCATAACCGTCCAACCGTGGCTGGTTGACGGCATTTATACGGGCGATCCTTTCTGAGCGATCGTAACGCCTCTTATGTCACTTTGGCGGTGCATTCGACCTGCGAGACTGGATGTTCATTCTCTTAAATATTGCTATCTTGAGTGGACGATAATTCCTAACAAAACTCGTGATAACAAAAACCGCGCCTCTAAAATTGAGTCCTGGGCTGCAAACTTTTCGGAGAAGGATAGAACACGTTGTTCGGTGGTTCTTGTCGGTCGCCGACGCCGCATGGGGCCTAGAACCCTGCCTACAACTTCAGTACTAAACCTTTGGCGCAGTTATTTCAGACATTTAGCGATGACGGGGCATCCCTGATACGTAGTTGATGATGATGATGATGTCTTCAGGCTTAAGGCACCCAATCACCCAATCACCCACGGCGGGTGATTGGCCAGGGTGCGCAGTTGATGATGATGGTGTCTTCAGGCTTAATTGGCAAATACCCACGGCGGGGGATTGGCCAGGGTGCATAGCGGATCTTGTTGTACTTCTCTTTCTTTGCTTCTTCGTCTTTTTCTGTCTCTCTCTTTCCGTCTGTGTTGCGTATAATCTGCCAGCAGCCCTATGACACTGATTATGTGGAGGAGCACAACAGAGCGATGATACGGTTCTGTTCAATACCGCGATAAGTGTGTGTTGACACACCAACCTGAAATAGTTCGAAGCTGTACCATAAGTTTCGCGGTGACCTGCTGAAATTGATCGTTCAACGTGGATACATCATCACGTGCCTCGAAAATGCCGCGCTAGGTACACTGTGCGCCTTACATGCATAGATCCGCTATGCTAAACGTCGCAAGTTACTGAAAGGTCCATACAAGGAGAACTATGTGCTTACATTGCAACTACGCAGAGCGTGCCACGTTTACGTAACGTTGAATGTGCATGCGCGGTGACGTGTTCGTACAACACCCCCTGAACTTGTTTTAGGGGCGTCGTTGGTACTCTACGTTACTATGAAGGAGTACTAGGCTGAACGAGCAGCAAAAAAAAAAAAAAAAGTGTGATATTTTTTCCCCAGCGCTAACACAAACATCCGTCGTTCAGTTATTACCACTACTGCTAATATCACCACCCGATCGTCACAAGACGCGCCTGATGAAGCTATCGTTGCAAAGAGAAAATGTTATATGTCGCGCTGTGCAGAAAATGAGGGAGGCGCATCTTTTCACACCGCATTTAATGTCTCTCGTGAGCAGTCGTCGAAGAGACGGCTGTTCCTTCGCAAACCCTGCACGCGTCGAGCCGTTGAAAGATGGTGTCTCGTGATGACAAGCGACGCGTCCGCACCTCCTCATTCGCGCGCTGTCTTCTTGCCATGCGGTGAGCCCCGCAGTTGCGCGTATATGCAGGCAGCCAACAGACGTGGCGAGCAGCTTCAGAAACGGAATTGTTGTGGTGCTTGCATGTGTGGCTGAAAAAAAGAAAAAACTCAACCCGCTCTGGTGGTCTAGTAGCAACATCACGTCGACAAACAACACTGTCTAGAGACCAGAGCATGAGCGTAGACGGCCACTTTTCGAGAGGACTCAGCCCCAATGCCACCTCGATACTGTGGTACGCCGCAACTGAAAGCTTCCGGGTACGCCTGCAGTCCAAAGACAGTGTTACCCAGGCAGGCCTGATCTATAAGCGGTCGACACATGCCCAGAAATTCATGACGAGCGTATTTTTTTCATGTATCTTAAGATTCCTGTAATAATTAATATATCCGCAGATCTTCCTTTGGCGGGCTTGTATTTTTTTGCTTTTAACGTTTTTGTTATAGTAAAAAAACAAAAACAAAAAAACTTCGGTTTCCTCTGGCAATCTTTACTCGATGCGGGCGCTGAACAAAGTTTGAAAGAAAGATTTTGCTGCGAATCGGAATGGACCATTGTTTCTGTAACAGTACCTACAATATTCAACAACTCTTTCACAATTGAAATTGGTGTCCAGGGATACCGGTGGCTCAGTGGTTACGGTGCTCGGCTGCTGAGCCGAATGCCGCTGGTTCTATCCCGGTCGCGGCGGTATAATTTTGATGGAGGCGAAATACTGGCGGCTGTGTAGTGTGCGTTGTCAGTGCACGTTACAAACACCAGGTAGTCGAAATGATCCGGAGTCTTCCACTGTGGCGTCCCTCACAGCATGAGTCGCTTTGGGAGGTCAAACCCCATAATACCATAAAGTTTGAGTCCTGAAATCTTTGACTTCTAGGGGCCGGGGGAGCAGCAACACCAACTGCACCTACCTCATTGTTATGGTAACAACACCTCGACGCGATCTGTCTACACGGTGTCGCCACCCCTTCCTCTGACCATAAGTCGTTTACGGACCCCATCTGTCCAGACGGCGGCAATGTAAATGAGTGATTACATAGCGTAGAGACCAGTTGTCTAAGTGACTGGCCAACCCTTTCCATACCACACGTGACTTACGGACCTTTTATAACACCACCTAGATACTGCTTAGATGGTGTTGCTGACCCCCCAGGTTACAAGTCGGTAACGGACCATCTGAATGGATGGCAATTCCGCGGAGTGACAAGTCCATTGGGAAGTATTTTTCTACACAATGCCCCCCCCCCCCTCCCCCCCCCCCCCCTCCCCCTAATATTCCCTAACATGTCGTTTTAGACCCTTTATAACTGGTGGCAGGAACACCGTCACTGTCCATATGGTAATGCCATCACCGATTCACTGTCTAGAACTCTAGGTGGTGTTGCTACCTGCCAACATCGTCGTTTATGTTCTCTGTCACGATGGTGGCAACATCACTTAGACGCCGCTGACCGCGGAGAAAGCCTGGCCATCACCGGTGGTATCGCTGTAAAACGGGACGGGCTAAACCGGCGCGCACTCGGCGACGACGCACGTGCACACTAGGAAACGCGGCGCACGGGGCGAGGATTCACCGTCCAGCCCCGTCGCCGAAAGCGTAGCAAAACGCTCCGGAAACGCGGAAAGGATTCGAGGCGGCGCGTCCTGGTACACGAAGGGGGAGGGGGAGACATCCCTTTCTCTTCTCCCACTTGGGGGGGGGGGGGGGGGGGGGGAAGTTTGAGAAAATGGACCGCATTCCGCCGGGCGTACGTAAGAAACCGCGTCCGGTTCGGCCGTTTCTGCCGCGCCGTCATGTCTGCTGTCTTCTGCCGCTTTTGTTTCCTTGGGCGTTCCTTCTTTCTCTGTTGCTTGCAGGTTGTTACCGTACTGACGCGAATACAAGCCCATCTCGTCCTTGATGTTATAACGGTAACTTTGTTGTAGACTTCTTTCAGCGCTTTGTGTGGTCATTTTTTTTTGCACAGTTACTGATATCGGGCTCTCGTGACAGTTCTTATCCTTTGGAAGTCCTTTTCCAGCAATATGAGCCGTTAACAATTACTGCATATGTTTTCTGAAAAAAATCTCTAATTTCCTGGTTATGGGCTTAGTATTTTGTTCATAAATTCTGTATAGAGTGAGGTTTTTTCAATCTTGGAGGAGTCAGGTCGCCGATCTCCCTTGCCGTCGACGCCCGATATACAGTCTGTACCACTGCTACGAGTGTGCGCGTGGTCAATATTTCTTTTTAATGCGAGAGCATTCAAAGGA
Organism: Amblyomma mixtum; assembly: GCF_055824585.1. Classification (NCBI taxonomy): domain Eukaryota; kingdom Metazoa; phylum Arthropoda; class Arachnida; order Ixodida; family Ixodidae; genus Amblyomma; species Amblyomma mixtum. Next base: position 8,255,942 of record NC_143012.1, read on the forward strand.
CCACGACGGCGAATACTGTCGGCGTCGGAAGCTGTGTGAAACCTCCACCAGGTGGCAGGAGGCGTTTAGGGGCAGCTCCCGCTCTCCACCTGCCATAACAACAACTAGAAGGAAACATCGGCTCTAATTAAACAGCGGTAGTGGTACAGTTCGTGCACCAGGCTGCAGAACGATAGCGCAAAGGTTGTGAAGAATGATCTCGCATATATCCCCCTTCAATCCATTGTATAGCCCGTCATTTATTTTTAACGACCGTCCTTCTGCTTGGAAGAAGAAAAAACAAAATTCTCAGCTCGAAGTTCCTTTTTATATGGAGTGTGCGAGTAATTTTTTGAATCTGAACCGTATACATACAGGGTGTTTCACCTAAGACTTCCTGCAATATTTAAAAATAAGCTATTTGAATTAGATGCGCGCTTTTTCTGGCATAGCATTGTCAGTGGTGTAGTACATCATAATGCAGCTAAGACGTGCTAACTAGCAGGCTTGTTAACCAATATTTAATAGTTAACTTTTAAACTATTACCGTTGGGCTCCTTAATTATTGAGAGACATGCAGCCCACCGTAAGTGATGTCCATATCCGTTTTTAGAATTTCGAGAACGCGATTATCCTCGGCGCTGTGGCCCAACAAAATTTGGCTATTTCGACGAGTTACGTGCACTGGAGAGGTTGCTTTGCCTGCAAGCTTCTCAAACCGCATGTATTTTGGCGCGATGATAGGCGAAATTTGTTGGGCCACAGCGCCGAGGATAATCGCGTTCTCGAAATTCTAAAAACGAATATGGACATTACTTACGGTGGGCTGCATGTCTCTTAATAATTAAGGAGCCCAACGGTAATAGTTTAAAAGTAAACTATTAAATATTGGTTAACAAGCCTGCTAGTTAGCACGTCTTAGCTGCATTATGATGTACTTCACCACTGACAATGCTATGCCAGAAAAAGCGCGCATCTAATTCAAATAGCTTATTTTTAAAAATTGCAGAAAGTCTTAGGTGAAACACCCTGTATAGCCTTGCTTTGCTGTAGAATTGAATACGAATAGCACGGGTCCGTTCAAATACGAATCCCAATCAAATCCCCCCGCCCGTCGAAAAACCGAATCGAATACAAAATTAACAGTGAAAGAGCCGAATCGAGTACGAATCAAATATTTGTGTGACTATTTGCTACTTGTGCGGACATCCGTACAAAACGAATATTCGTGCGAAACAGCGGAGCGCTAGCGGCGGCGCTAAAATTCATATAATTAATGCTGTAGCTGACGAAATACGCAGCACTGTTAGGGGACGCCCCGCAAGAAGTCGGTATATGTACTGTCACCATCATTCCATCGTGGAATGCTCATAGGCAAAGCACCTTTTGATACTGAAGAAGACAGCGAACAAACCAGCGCGAAATTTCAGTTAATGAAATAGTTTGAGCCATGGCCTCCGATACCGGGCATGGAGGCATGGTTTGCTAAACGTGGCTGAACCTTGTCGAGTCGCCCAATATTGAAGGCCATATATGTGTGAGAACTGTGAATGCCGCCTCACGAATGCACCACGTCGCGGCGCTGTACCCTCCTTTCCACAGAGGCCGATCGCGGCAGCGTGCTCTGCGGCGTAGGAGTGCATAGGCCCTTCCTCTGGGTGAAGGCGAGGTCAGGGTGTTTTTCTCGAAAAAAGCCAAAGCGGAGCGGGGTTCGTGAATTCGAGCTAATACGGTATGACGTTTCCTTGGGTGGGCCAACACCCTCACTCGGCAGCGCTTGCGGCGTAACGAGCGCTATCTGTATCGCGATCGGCCGAGTGGTCCTCGCGGCCTTAGTGCGTCCGTTATCTAAGTATACCTGCCATCGGCCGATGTCGGAAGCGATTGCGCGAATGGAGAAGAGGGAGAGGGTTGCTTGCTATGGATTCTGACGTTTTTTTTATATATTTTTTTCTCCGCCTTTCTCTGAAGTGTTGGCCCTTGTTCGCTTGGGAATCAAGGACCCAGATTTATACTACGCGGTGTGTGTATACAGTACGTATTGTAGAAGGAAGGAGAGTCGGGCCTTCGTCTCCGGATAGATTAGTCTTCGAAGCGGCCAGGACGAAATATAATTCGCTTTATGTACGTATTTGCGTAATGTCCGCGTGGTTCAGGAAGACGCTTTTCACTTCCTGCAGACGAAAATCAAACAAACACGGAATCTGGATATCGTCCCTCCCTTCGTGTATTTTGCCGGTGCGTATGTAAGTGAAAGGTTCAGCGGGACATGCATTTATGTATGTAAGCTTTTACAAGCTTATAGTGGGGCCCAATGACTCCAAAGTCTTCTAAATACACATCAAACCAAAACAAAAAAAAAATGACACCCCCGATGTTAGAAAGCAGCGATAGCACTTGGTTTTGGTTTAGGTTTGGTTTAGAGGGGTTTAACTTCCCAAAGAGACTGTGAAGGCCGCCGCAGTGAAGAGCTCCGGAAATTTCGGCCACCTGGGGTTCTGTAACGTGCACTGACTGCACTGACATCGCACAGTTACACGGGCCTCTAGCATTTGACCTCTATCGAAATGCGACCTCCGTGGCCGGGATCGAACTTCGTCTTCCGGGTCAGCAGCCGAGTGGCATAAACACTGAGCCACCGCGGCGGCGCGATAGCATTTGGATTTTGCGCTCGCTGATTACTTTCATGCTTTTACTGTAATGAAGGATTTTACTCCAAGCCGAGGCTTCACACACGTGACAGAATTTTTCTGGAGGGGGGGGGGGGGGGGGGGGAATGGGCGGAAGTGGGTGGGTTGTTGGCGGGTGCGGCTTCTGGAGGGTTAGGGGGACGGGGTGTGGGCGGAGCTTCTGGAGGCGTCACTCGCCGAAGCTTCACACAGAAAATTTTTTGCCTGCACACAGGTAAGCGTTGCTGTTACTGCCGCCACAGTAAAACATATGACCAAGAGCGTCTGCGAGAATCCATCATAAAACGGGCAGGTGAACGAACAGCCGCACTTTTGATGCGGTAGCACTAGAGTAGTCGTCGCACCAAAACCGGGCCGATGTAGGGGAAGATTCGCCCGTAGGTCAAGAGGTCACGTGACTTTGTGACGCCATCACAACGCTTCTTGATTGACCGAGAGAGGTCACGTGATCTTGCGTAAGTTAATGGCTGGTCGAGACAGATCACGTTACCTTGTGACGTCATCACAGCTTGTCCACCGGGTTGTGAGCAACCTAGTTCATTGACAGTTACCTAAATAGAAGATCGAAATGTGAAATCTGGAGAATATGTAATGGACAGCTGCAACTGCAGCTAGCAGTCCGTATATGCCGATTGATGGACCGGAGATTGCAAAGAAACTGATGCAAACGTGCACAGAGGTTGCAATAGACGTTGTGACAAATGCGCATTCCACTCTGAAGGTGACTTAAAGGGGCCCAGAAACACTATCTTAGTTAACTGTTTTGCCTGTTGATTGCATACAGTGAGTTATAATGGTGCTATTGGCGTCGGTAACACCGCGTATATTCCGTTTTTTATTATTTCAATGTCCTCCCAAAAACAACTTCATGGCTCTGATGGTGTCTCCACACAGTGGCGGGTTTTTAGCAACGGATATGACATCACCTGGCGCGAGCTTGATGATCAAACAAACAGTAAATATACTGCAGATTGTGTGAATAAATAGAGACACATTTTGTCACCTGTCTGCGTTTTATATTAGATCAACAAAAACAACTTGTTTGTCTTAGATAAAAGCCCTGCAAAGCAAGTAAAATAAAAATACACCACCAGGGGCGCTCTGGCATGGAAACGACGCTGCCAGTCTCAGCAAGAACGAGTTACAGAGAGCAGGCAACCATGGAGTACAAACTTCCGCGACGTGCTCTGGCTGGCTGTTTTGATTGGTTGCGCCAGGTGCCGTCATTGGGAGAGCGAAATAGGAGTGGGAAGCCCCGCCAAAATCGAGTTGAGGGCAGCGTTTTGTTTGCTTGTATTTTGAAATTTCTTCTCTGAATAACTTCCGTTCGTGTGCATCGATTCCTGTAATTCTTTTTAAGTCAGCATCTGTGTGGCATAAAGAACCCACCTGAAGTATAGCCGGTAACCCCCCAAGCAGTGTTTCGCAGCCCCTTTAAGCGTCCGCACAGTTTCTGTACTTTACCCGACTATGAGCACCCCTCTTGGATATCAGACGTCCTCCAGCATTCTGCAGCGTTCAACCGATCGCCGACTAATACGATATGTTTGCGATTCTGTGTTCTGCCATGGTGTTCTCGGATTTTCGTATGCACCTCAGTCCTCGCCGCCCAACAATGAACGCTGGTTCGTGTGGTTTGTTAACAGAAATTGCTCGCACGTGCAGGGTGCCCGCTTTGACGATAGCCTTGAGAAGCTTCATCTTGGTTTTGAAGTGTATCAACGCAATGTTGCATCAACTCAAGCTGTGAGAATCGGATATGCTGTGTTCATTGAGACTGACTGTACACTAACTGAGCAAGCCCGAGTGTGCATCGAACTGTTTACAGGGTTCCTAAGAAGTAAGAAAACACTGCTTTCGTACGGATTGTCCCTTGCATTGTTTTACATCGATCGCGACTGTGCTTCGCAAGGAGATCGAACGGGTCCCATATCGTGCGCTGTTTGCGACACTTTTCAGAGAACACCGGTGACTGCTCGCGACGTTTCGCGATCGTTCTATAGATCGCAGGCGTTCGTGCGATGGTTTCGTGTGAAAGGCTGTACACCGGTCGATCCGTATACGTTGTGTGTCGTGGCTCCCTCACTGCGTGTGAGGCCGTCAGCACGCTTCGCAGTCGCTTAAACTGCATGCTGGCTGTTTTGTCGTTTATTTGCTAGACTTCGAACGCTTGCTCATTAATTCAAATTAATGACTGCCCGTTCTGCGCTTGCCTTCCTGACTCGACGAGTTTTTTTGTCTGATGGCCTAGATTTGCTAAACATCGTCCTCTGTTCTCTGCTACCAACGGTGTGCCCAGGCTGCAGCGAGCGAAGTGATACAACACGCACACACTGCGCACTGACGGAAAGCGGTACAGGCCTGCAGTCTCTTGGGCAGCGTCTAGAAAAAAAAAGAAAACAAGGAAGCAAAGCGAACCGTACAATTATGCAACCTGTAATGGTTGCATAATCGTGAGGGTGGTGATCTCGTTATTAACCGATCAACCTGTTATTGTTTCTCCTCCTTCTCTGCCATTTTTATTTGGCTCTTCGCACGTCACTATAAGCATATAATTGACCTTATTTACTTTTGATAAACTAATTGGTTTCGAACTTAACAAAGTCACGGTGAGCTTTGGGTGGTGGGTAATCTTCACTGATCATCGCCCGATGGTCGGCGCAGGGATTACTGCGCCTGCGCGTTTTTGCCGTCTGGTCAGTTTCTGAAATATGTCTGAGCAACGTTCACGACATTTCCAGGGGTGTGCATCTGAATGAGTACGGAGCAGGGGCGATGTTGTGTTGAGGCCTCGAATCAAAAAAGTATTTTCGAAGACTAAATATTCGCGGAGTATTTTCGAAGTTTGTGAGAGCAGGGAATTTCATTTTCCTTTGTGAAAGAGCAAACTATTACTGTACTGGAAAGGAAAATTTCACGTAAGTAAGGAAACGGAAGTGAAATGAGACCTCACTGTGCACTGCATAGGTACCACATTTTGCACTTTTTCCGCGTTTTCGAGCTGAGAAAAATGGTTTTCCTCTTTGCTGTATTTGGAATGTATTCCTACCTTACGCGCGTTTTGTATCTTCCTTCTTATTATTTCACTTGCACCGATCCAGCTGAGCTATATTTAGAACGACATGGGAACAATTCCACACTCTAAACATGAATGTGCCTATATGACAGGAAAAAGGGAGTAGCTGTCCTCTAGAGCAACCCCGTTTATAAAAGGGTGAGGACAGCTTATTCCCTTTTTACTTCTTTCTGTTCAGCATGAAGGCAGACGTATCCAGTAATCATTAATGTGTACCTCCCGCCCTCTTATCTCTCAAGTGCAGCTTTCTCGGACATCACTTTTAATTGTGAGGCAACTGTGGAATATTGCAAGATACTGTTACGAACATATTGATAGTAACAGACTAATCTTTGGATGCGTAGCATAAGCTCTCTACGACAATAGACAATAAGTGTTGACAATAAATAAATTTGACTATAAATAGCAGAAAGCTAGAAGCATACAGAGGAGGGATAAGCGAATATATTGATTGTCATGTTTCACTCTTACGATAGGCGTAAACATATCGTGAATTCGTAAACAACTTCCCGTTTAAGAAATTCACTTTTCCACAATTTCTGGGCATGTTTCCCCTCCATGGGTTGGGATGAAACAGCACAAGCTAGCCTAGCCCCCCGTTCTCGTGTGCGCCTCTCTCTACGGTTGCTCACCGTTTTCTCAGTCGCCAGCGGGATTCGCCTTGCTGCAAGAGTGTAATCTACGAGAGCCTGCGCCGTAGCTGCTTGGGAGGGGATGCGAGGGCCAGTTCAGTTTTCTTTTTTTCTTTTTTCACCTTCGCAACATTCGTATGCGCGCGTATGTGTTTGTGTGAGAGTTCAAAGCGTAAATCAGCGGGGAAAAAAAGCAGCCAAGAGTAGCTGCCCTCCTCTTACTTCAAAATTTTTCATCTCCGCGCGACACGCGCACAAAAGCGGGGCTCGGTGCGGGAAGAGCGTCTTCGCCGTCGCGTAGGCTGCCTGCGTCCCTTCGTGAATGCACCGGGGGGGAGTCTGACGGTGGGAGCCAGCTCTCGCTTTTGACACTCTCCGTGCTGCGACGATTCGTGCCCTGTGCGTGCGTGTACGCGTGCTTGACAGTTGGCAGATGACGGTGCGCGAGTTGCGCTATAGAGAACTGTCCTTTTTTAGGGACACGGGTTCCGAGAACGTTTTCTCTTTATTTTTGGACACGTAACGCGAAAGAAATGAAGAAAGAGAGACACACACAAAAGAAAAAAAAATATGCGAAAGTGCGTGCTCTCTATCCCACCTTGCTTTCATTTCATCTGCATGTGTAATTGCGGATGTAGTATGAGTGGAGATAGAAAGTTATGTTCGAGTTTCTAAAGACCCTCTTTATCCAGGGCGCCGCCATCTTGCCAGCCGCGCACTCCTCAGAGAAGAGCCGGAGAAACCACGGCAAGGAACCTGTGCATGCGGCACTGAAAAGATAATTCCTTATGGTCTCTTTCCTCACGGTGTGTGCGCAAGTGTGCGCCGGTTTCTCTGATTTCTGTCCGCTCTGTGCAAATGTCTGTACTACCAGGTACAGCGAAGCAGTTGACACAGAATGTCCTCAGCAAGATTGGTATGCTGGGTGAATTCGCTCCTAGTGCAGTACCTACCAGCTCCTGATGAAGTTTACGAACACAGGGATGGGAGGCAAGACGAAGTTAAGCGAATGGGAGAAGGTGCAGAAGTAGGGAACGAAGAGAAGAGTAAACTTGTAGAGGAGAGAGAGAAAAGCTGAATGATGAGAAGGCTGATAGATGGGATCGGAACACAGTTCAGCCGTAAGCTAAACGTCTAGGAGCAAACTTTTTTTTTGTGCCTTTAGGTCTCTTTGTGGAGGAAGTGAAGATCCGGAGTGTCTGATCACGCTCAGGCCAGCTCTGTGACCTGTCTGGATTGCGCTGGGGAGTACGCTTTTAACGAAATTGGCTCTGGAATTGGGGCATAAGTTTATTGCCCTTTTGCGGCGTGATCGTGGGTGTAAGAGGAGGTAGAACAGTTGACGTTATTCGGTCCATGACGCAGAGTTAAAAAAAAAAAAAAAGTGTTCACAGCAGACGTCTACTGATATCCTACACCATTTAAGTCGTTCTTTTTTCTTTTTCATTGTAGCCGAAAGCGGCAGACTTTGCCCAAAAGAATCCCAAATGAGATCTGAGGGTACTGGCGCGAGTTTTGTGGGTCTTTTATTTACTCAACGTCACTCTTGAGTAGCCTCACTACATTGTCTGTTCAACATGAATGTCGTTTCGAGCCCCTGAACTGCGTGCTCCTTTCAGGTTCAACTCTCGTGTCCTCTAGAGAAATAATCGCGAAAAAAAGAACTACTCGTCGTAAGCTAACTGAACTATTGGCTTGCGGCGCGGACCGCAATGCGTTCTGTGCTTGCTTCTGAAGTGCAACGCGTCTGCAGTAAGTTACATGGAATCATGTGCAGTCATGTGCGATCATGTGTGGGGAAGCATTCTGCTTTGCAGTGAATATGTAGTAGAAGCTTGCGCGAAAGACCCTGTGGCATCAGAACCAGGCCGTCAGGGTGGCATCACCTTCTCCAGTTGGTCCGAAATGCTCGATTGGCCGTTGTATTATTCTCCCGCATCCAGCGAGTCGGCGCCGAAAAATAACGCTGTGTCGCTTTAAAACCGACACGGAACTGTTTTTTTTTTTCTGCAGTCGTGGCTCTTTTCGACTGGTTCGAATTGAAAGCCGCCGGACTTCTCCTTTTTTTCTTTTTCGATCCTGGTTTCAGTCAGTTTCAGTCTTGAGGTCACTCTGACGCAACCATGAAGGAAGTTCATGGAGAAATTTCTCGGTTTAGTTCGAATTCCTTCTCGGCGTAACGTCATCTTCTGGGGAGTGTGCTAATTGCCCTAACAAAAATTTCACTAGGCTGTCCAATGCCTGTCTTTGTAGGTGCTACAGACTGTCTTCGTCAGTCTGAAGAATTACTTGTGAGAGTGGGTAACACGACCGCGCAGGGATTGTCGAATGCGGTTACTTCCGGTTCATCCGGATGACGTGCATGGGACGTACGATGAGAGACTTCGGAGTCCTTTAATCTGCAGGAAGTCCTTTGCCTGAAAAGGGTACAGACACGAAGCTTTGGATGTCCGCTTCTTTTTTTTGTCTCGTTACTAGGCATAGTTTCTAGGCCTTCGGGCGTAGTAACTATGCAATTGAGCTTGAAACACTAATGTTCTGCGTTAATAATTAATCGCAACCTATTTTGTACCGGAAGTTTCGGTCTCTGTCGGCGCCAGCGCTTAAATGCACCTTGAGGTCATAGAGGATCGGCCACCCTAGACTACCACATTCCTGATGACGTCGACGTTGCCTGCAAGCACTGGTTGTTCCTGCGAATAACCATTCGGCTAGGTGACGTCACAATAATTGGGGCAAGTCCACCTTGACTTCACACGATACGAGTGGATATGCAGAGCGGCTCACCGGACAACGTTCATAAATCAAATTAAATTATGTTCCACGCAACGCCTGTGGCTGAAACTTGCTACAAGGCATCTCCTGATGGCCAAGTGAAACAAATCATATCGTTAGGCTACGTTCGAAGTTTGTTGTGTGTATCTCTTCAAAAAGAAAAAAAAAAATTCAAAGGGCACTTACTACCACTTACGTGCTTTGAATGCAAAAGCATTGTCTCATCGTGAGCTCTGTTGAGAGGTTCACTGAAGATTCATTCCTTTCTAATGACGCACCTACTCAATAGAATACAGTCGTGAGGAAACTCATACACTAAGTTTATTTATTTATTTATTTAAATACCCTAAGGGCCCGGCTGGGCATTACATAGGGGGGGACAGCAAATAACACAACTACTCAAACTTCACTTCATGCGTAATACAGATAGAGAACAAAAGAACTAGGTGTTAATGATCAAATTCGGTAGTTTTTTTTTTTTTTAACATCGTGGGCATGGTGCACTGGGCAATAAACAAAAATAATATGTACACGCATACGGCCAAGCAGGGGTACAAGGCGACAAGTTCAAACAGACGACAATGCTGCGCCTGATTCAAGAAATGTTAGTAGCGCTGAACGGAAAGATGATGGTTCAGTGATAGCTACAATGCTAGCAGGTAAACCATTCCACTCCCTTATAGCCAAGACTAACGGGGAATTCTGATATTTCTTTGTGCGGGCGAAAATTGTTTGAATTTTATGCGCATGGTCGGTTCGAGATGATATGTGATGTGCTGCTGTGATGTGCCTCCGTGCAAAAGATGAATGGTTGTAGTAGAGGGAGTGGAACAACGATAGGCGAAAGAATTTGCGTCGTATGTTGAGGCCCAGAAGATTTAGAGACTGTTTTATTGCGGTAACGCTCTGAAATGGAGAGTACGACCGTAAAATAAAGCGTGCTGCCTTATTTTGCACTGATTCTATAGAGCTAGATAAGTTTTCTTGGTGGGGATGCCATACTACCGGACAATATTCCAATGATGCCCGAGCTAGAGATGTGTAGGCCAGCAATTTGGTGTCAGGGTTCACCTTTATTCGCGAAGCAGCAGCGCGGTGTTGTGGCCTATGGGTCGCATGGTCGCCTCGCATTCTGGAGGTCTTTGGTCCAATTTCCCGCGATGTTGTTTTTCTTCCCTGTGGACGTCACTATCTTACATTCTACTGCTGACGTCATGCGAGACGATGGTGACGTCACTGGGGGGTTTTCGGACCGCTGCTGCTGGTCAATGCTGCCGAGAGAGACCCTTGTGCCAGCTAGGCGTATGCAGTACGGGAGCATGTAGCGACCAGAGGCAAGTGCGGGGCACCCACCGCTCGGGCCCATCACGGCGAGCAGTGTGGATAGGCCGCGCGGCCAGTCTGCCTCGGCTAATGCGTTCCCGCGGCCAGGCCACTCACGCCGTCGCTCGCGTGCCAGCGACGCAAAGAGGACGAGGCAGCTTTCGCCTCTCCCTTTTTTCATTTTTCATCTCTTCCTCTCGCCGTAAGCGGAGCGGGACGCCGCTGCTCGCGTAAGCGCCCACGTAACACGTGGAGCACCGCGCCGCAACACTGGCACCGAGGGGGCCGTACGGTCCGCCGGGTGCCGCATTTCACCTTAAAAGAAGTGGGCTATCGAAATGCGGGAAGAAGCACAGTTCGTAGTGATATTTGTAAACAATGGGGCGGGATTTCGCGAAAGTGGGGCCAAAGACGAGTTTGAGTCCAGTAGTTGAGGGGAAAACCCTTAGGGAGGATTAAAATTTTATGGAGGGAAATAATTAATATAGTTAGCGTCAGCTTAAGCACAACTCTATGGCTAGAAAGTAAAGCTGTGCAGTTCGCTTTTTGCTTCTTTGCAGTTGAAGAACTAAGATTTTTCAAAAGCTGCGAAGGTTTCAGAAACGTCCAGCTGTGAAGATTTGAGGAAACCGTATAGCTTTCATTTGCGTCCCTATGGGTGCGTTTGGTTAATACTAATTGTAATTAAGGTTTCCTCATTTGGACGCCACGTTTGTACTCCGTCTTGTCCTTCCACAAAATGATGTTCAGTGGTGCTAGTTCAGGTTCACCGCGTTTCATGAAAAATTCTCTCGTTTCCACCGGTGGTGACGTCATTAGTTACATCGCCATAGAAACCGCTGCGAGACGAGTTCCTAGTTAGTTTTTTTGGTGTATGGATGTGTGTGTGTGTGGGGGGGGGGGGGGGGGGGGGGAATAGAAGCCGTCTCAGTGACTCGGCCTTGTCGGTCTGACAGCAGCCGACGTGCATCACCGGGCGGAGCGCGGTATTTGAGACAGCATTACATGAGCGGCTTGCCATAATTTTTTCGGTCACACGAATAGTTCGAGCGAGTACCGATGGAGTTGCCAGCGGTTCTCTGTTCGCAGCCGTTAAAAATTTGTGCGTCACAAACTTAAGAGAAGTACTCACGTTCTAATGGCACTAGAACAATCGAAATTAGTTCTCTAAGATAGAGAGAGGGTAGACCGAATTATTCGTCTCTCAGGTATCGAGTGCCTTATACTGTGTCTGAATGTTGTGAAAAGATTTTACTAGCAATGCAAGCGTGTAAGGAATCATGTTAGCTAATTACGGCGGAGGCATCAGGGATCGTATTGAAGGATGCGCTTTCATGCCTGGTCATGTGGAGAGCTTCCATCTAGCTAGTGCAAGGAGACCCTGTGACTTGCTTGCTTCAGTTAGGCATTCAAAAGTCGAGAACGCTGTTAGTTAGTTAGGTTAGTTGAATAGCCAATAGTTATAGTTATTATAGTTATAGTTATTCTCATGACATATCTTCTAAATCTGTGCTCTGTATCTATAATCGCGCCGTTATGAAAAAGAAAAAGTTCGCATCGAACAAACTAAACACCATATATGTATACGAGGGGTGGCTGGTTCCGAGAAAGGACGCTAACATCTCCTCAGCTCAGATAAAAATAAAAGCCCTGTGGCCGGCTTGACTGTCGTGTAGTCTCCGAACTCATCCTCTCAGTCGAGCAGTGCTAACCAACGCAGTGTATTCCCACTGGAAATTTTAACTTTTCAGTACGAAGCGTTCGCGGCACTTAAGTCAGAGCGAACAGATAAAAATTTTCTTGACAGCAGTGTGTAGCTGGGCTTCTCTACGCGCTCTTTTACCATCAGACAAAAATGTCTCGTCACGTTCGTTAAGGCGCAGTCAAGTACGCGACGTCTACCTTTTTGTGTCACGATGAGACGCCACCACGAGGCGCTAGCTGCTATTTCGTATTTCGTTCATGTCGGATGCCATTGAGAGCGGCCGGTATATATACGAGGCTGTTTCGCAAAGCCTGCCATCATGTTGCGGATTGGGTCCGAGCGATCAATTTCTGTTAGCGTCATATTGTAACGCCCCACCACGGCGTCCGTGAAGCGGTATGAATAGTGGTTGGAACGTGACCGGGGTATTTAACTACCACAAAGCTTTTCTTACTATATATATACTACATACGTGTAAGTCGTGGGAGAATAAACGAACCGCGCCGCTGGTTCGAAAGCCGCCGATTTTGTACTCGAAGATAGAGAGCGATGCCGCAGGCAGTCGAATCCAAGGTATTGTACGAGAGGCAGGTAGCAACTACTAAACTTTTTCTCTTTTTTAGCTTTTATTTTTATTTCTCTAGCATGTCGTGAGGCTGACGCGTCTTCTCAAAGGGGTATTCTTCACCTCTGGTGAGCACCTGTGTATGTGTATTCCGCCGCGTCCAAGAATAGCCTCGCAAAGGGGGGTTTCTTAGCGTCATCGACGAGACGAACAGATGCGGTCGTCACGCCGCCGATGCAATTTTTTTCGCGTGCCGACTGCGAGAGATAGCGAAAGAAGAATAGGAAGGCGTAAAGAAAAGAAATCGTCCCTACACGGAAAGAAATGAATAAAGCCTCCTCTCGCTGTGAGGTGCGATCTGAGTTCAATAGGCAACAGTGGCATCGATCAATAGTGAACCGTATACAGCACGGAACACTTCCTGTTTCCATTTCTTTCGCGTACGCACCGAAAAGATGGACAGAAGAACAGAAATAGGTGAGAGGGTATGGGAGCGACCCCTCTCGAAGCGGAATCGACACTTCGGTTGTGCAGGACCTTGTTGTTGGAGGGGGGCTCAATGCAGCGATTGACCAGCGGCGTGTAATAGATAAGTACCGCATATATGCGGCCTGTGATTCGGAAATGTGTGCAGGGCCTGTGCTTCTTTCTTTTTTTTTTTTTGTAGTCTAAGCTAAGCGTGACTTCCTGCGGTGTTCTTGCACACTCTTTGTTGGGACCCGGGTTGCGAGGTCCGGCTCAGCATTCGAAGGAGGCTATACATGTACTGCACCTCGTCGTGTGATCTTAAGGAGCGAACGGCGCGGTTCGGTCGTGCTGACCCGCTTATGACACGTACAGCGCGCGGCGGTATATATATATATACGCGGCATGTACAAGCGGTCCGCGCGACTTTGCGGCTTTGATCAAACATCATGTCGGAAAGGGGTGCGAAGAGTGACTGCCCTTCCCGGCCGGTCTCGTCCAAGATGGTGAGGGGGGGGGGGGGGGGGTGATTTTTGACACTCAAGGAAGGAGTAGCGGTGAATAAACACGGGGCCTTCGGTGTACGGTCGAAGACGCTTTGAGAAATGATCCCTGCCGTCTTGCACCCGGAAAAAGCTTTCTTGGGCGTGCTGTGGTAGCTGCCTCTTTTCTTTTGCGTGCCTGTGTTGCTTCTGGGTCTTTAAATTCATTTCGTGCTTTTTTTTATCAGTAGGCTTCGTGGTTGAAGTTGTTGAGCAGTTGCGGATACCGTATATATACGGTGGGACCGGGTGTATGTAGTCTTTAGAGCAGTATGCCTCGCAAAGGGAGTTCGTAGCCCAGCTCCTTTTGCAGAGGCTCCCCGGGGATCAGGAACGTGCCTGCATGGAGGTTCACTTTTCCTCTGGCCGCCTCGAGCTGTGCTCCTCTGCGCCGTTTCCGTGGTCTCGGCTGATCTTGGCTTTGTTTTACCGCAAGTGTCGGTGCAAAGGTGCAGAGACATTGGATGCGTTCTTTGCTCTAGCTATGTTCTTTTCCGCGTACGCTACACTGAAAATAGTTCTACAGTGCGCTTCGTATGTGCGGAAGACAGTGTTTTGGTAGCCTGCTTGTTCAGCCGTACAGAGTCTAAAAGTACTGGTTTTCTGTCTGCCAGCAATTCCGTACTGCGTACTGCAGCAACACTTGTGTTTGAGTTTATGGTAGGCAGGTTAGTACTCCATCGGATTAGTGCGCTAAGGGATAAGTGCTGCATTGGAAGATTCCGCTTGCAACATCCTGTCTCTAACTGTCCCTATATATTGCCTCTGTAGAGCACGTGTCATAGAAGGTCCTCTGACACCGCATCTGGAGCGCGTAGTCTCAGTTTCGTAACCACCATCGTCAGTTAAAACCAGGGCAAAGGCCTCTCAGTGTAGTCTGCACATACCGATTGTCTTGGTCCATGAAAGTCCTCATACATCGTTAACACACACCGTGCAAAAGTAAATGCAGCCGGCTGGATTTATCTTCGCATGGCGTGTGACAATGGGTGCATGAGGATGTTCATGGGTCATCCCCGTCAAGATTAGATTCGCCTCCTGAGCGTATGCCGCCACGATGCTGCAGGCAGCTTTTGAGGTAATCCATGCGTCGTCCATCAAACTATCGCCGACCGATTCGATGCAGACCGCAGTTTTGTGCAATATTATGAAACAATATTCCACAGACTGGGGTGTTCCGCGGTACCGATGTTGTGATGGAATATTCTGCACGCTGTTAGCGGCGCTCCCTTTTGGTCCTGTGCGTGCCCGACCTGCGCGTTTCCCGAGCCATAATCGTACGCGTCCCCGCGTGCTCCACTTGCCACCGACACGCATTGTTCCTGCGTCGTGTCAGTGTTGTCGCGAGGGCTGCTCGTCGTGGAAAGGAGTCGTGGTCAGCGGATCAGCGCCAAAAAGCGAGCCGCTCTGAGCCGCCGCCTCGACCGGGTTGGCTGGGGCACGCACGACCCGCTTGTCCCTCGGTCGGCGCCGAGAAAGGAGCAAACAAAAAAATAAAAGCTTGCAACAAAACAATAAACTCGGCAGCCGGGCGCAACACGCTGGCCTGGTGACGGGCGCTTCGCCGCTGTTTCTCTCTCTCTCTCTCTCTCAGCGCGTGTCCTTCTCTCGTGTTGTTCATTTCTGTGGACGTATATGCATGCATGCATGCATGTGACCGTATATGTGGCAGAACTTGTGCGAACCACTCTCTAAAATTTTTCACACCCTTAAAGGTGCAAAAAAGTTGTTCCAGTGTCCTAGGGCTAACACGATTTACGATGTTCATAAACACCTTTGTAGCGCCTCATAAGCACATTTAGGCTGTTCACAAACACCCGAACACCATAGAGTGCTCACGAACACAATTAAGGTGTTGAACACCCTTTATTGGTGTTAGCCCTGGGACAAGACCGTTACACCATTTGAGAGTGTAAAAAATTTTAGAGTGCCGTCGGCGCCAGGGCTTGACTGGGACTGGTGACTGGGGACTGGTGACTGCATGCGGCAAGAGCGAAGCTCTGTTGGCACGTCTCGGGCTACCTGCTGTATTTATCCTTTCATTTTTATGTTCTTGCCTGCTGGGGGCTTTCGTTTGTCCACTGTCGTGGGGCGTCGCCTTTCGTTCGTATGTACTCTGCGTGCAATCTTCGGGCCCGTATGGCCTTGCAGGCGACGCTACATCAAGCTTCGCTTGGCAGTGGATGCTGACGCGCGAACTTTTCAATTCGGTAATGCAGTTCGGCATCGAGGGCGGGGTGTCTGTAGGCTCCTAGTTGATGAATTATTTGGTCGAGTGATGAAATGATAAATCACTCGAATGAATGACTGACTGAGTCGTTGGTTTAGCTTCCCATTTTGAGTTACCTTCGTAGCGTGGGCATCTCCTAGAGGTTAGGCGTACGTCTTGCGTACGCTCGCGTCCGAAGAGTGTTTTCCATTAAATTAAACAAAGAACAACCACTCCGCTTCACGTGTGCTTAAAGGACACCGAGTACTAATGAAAGACGGAGTTTTTTTGAAGCCAAGATAGATCGTAAAACGAAATCGAGGTGTTGCCACTATGTTACACCGTCATTCATTTCAAAGCGGTGTCAACCCGTACTTATCGGTACGGACGTCACGAGTGTGAATCTACTGGCGGGAAAAATGCGTCTTTTGTTGCCGGGCAAATGTCAGCATACCCAGAAGTAGGCAGATAATTAATTTTTTGCTGATAACAATATTTACACGGAGTTTTTTCAGTGTCGCTTCAATACCCTGACAGACACATCTAAGACTGCTTACGTGCGCTGAGTCGTGCGACGTTGCAGAGTGACTGAGTCATGAGTCATGACTACGAGACATGACAATGCATACTTTGTGCAAACTCTATGCACCTTACATTACATGACTTGTAAAGTGCGGGTCCATGCTACGTTACAGGATGATTATCAGTCATGAATGTGACTACGAGGCATGATTTTCACACGTTACGTTCGTCACTCATGACTATACATGTTCGCTACATGTACAGTTTTTGTCAAAAGTAACCAGGCTGCATGGTTTGCTTCTAGCTCGCACAGTGGAGCCCTTACAGCTTCCCTGAAGTGGAAGCGGTCTTCAAAGGTAAGAACTGGGGGTCTTCTTACCTAACACCTTCTGATCTTTAGGAAATCCACAAAGGCTCCACTATACAAGCTAGAAGCAAATCATGCATCCGGGTTACTTTTGACAAAGACTGTATGTTGACCTCGTACGCCGGTGTTCTGGCATCAGAATTTCATGCCATGGACGGCGACGGATGGCGGCTTTTGTGCTAATGGGACATACAATGCTTTCGCACTAAAATCTTCCACACACCTTCTGGCTTGCGGCTACACTCGTTATGGCTACACATTTTGCGGCTACGCGTGTAGCGGCTACACTCGTGGCTGCGCTCCTTGTTTGACATGTCGATGCACGATTACCGTGAGACGAGGCGCGCGTACACAGCTGGGGCTTCGGCCGGCGTGATTGCCACGGTTGTCCGGCATTGTTGACGAGCGATCCTGTCGACTGCCCATCGCGTCGGCCTTGGCTGCGCTACCCGTCGCCTGCGCAGCACTGCCTGGCCCGGGTGCACGGACGGTTCTTTCGCAAGCGGCTCGCCGGGGCCTGCGCTGGGACCTCCTGTGCCGCCGATAACGTGTCTTCTGCATGCCGTCGATAATAGTCTGCAAGTAGGTAGCCGCGCATATAATGGGCGCTGTGGGCCGCGTTAGGGGAAGTGGAGCTGCGTAATGACAATCTATTGCCTCTTCGGTGTTTAGCCGGGGCTCGGGTTTGGTTGCGCCACGGGTATTGTGCTGCGGGTCGTTATAAAGGTTAGGTTAATCTAGTTTGTTCCTTTGCTTCGTCTCGGTGCATCTATTTGCTTGCGCTTACTAACCGTCTCATCTGACATCCTGTGCCACTGCATAGCCGATGAGGTAGCTAGATTACCGAGTTGAAGTGGACGGCTATGTCATACCTGCTGCGCGCGCAAGGCTTGGTAATAGGGTCAATGGAATTATGCGGGCCAAACCAGAACTATAGGCTACGAGGCACATCGTATGATGTGGAGGGCTCTGTATTCCTCTCGACCCTCTGGTATTCTTTAGCGTGCACTGACATCACAGAGCACGCGGGACGTCTTTTGCGTTAGGCCGCCATCGAAATGCTCTCCACTTCGTAATTGCAAACTCCTTCCAGCACAGCATTCGATCACCAGCCTCAGCGGAGTTGTTCTCGTTTAGCTGATGTTTCGACTTGTCTTCCTCAAATTAACAAGATGACAGAAGCCAACAGCCACAGAAACCAAGGGGCACAGGGGATTTTTAATTAATTTATTTATTTTGTGGTGTTGATCAATTTAGAATATTACTGAATATGTTATACAAGTAATATTTATACAAGTAATATGTTATACAAGTAATATGTTATACAAGTAATATGTTATACAAGTAATATTACAAGGTTATACGGGGTGCCTCTGTACGCTAGGCAATGTTTCGACAAGATGACGACTTTGTCTGGACGAAGACGCATCCTCTTGCCGAAACGTTGGCAAGCGTTCTGAGCCTGCCGTTCAGGCCCTTGTTCACTTTGTTCTTTGTTGTTACGTATATACAAGTAATACAGGCATATACGTATAGGCTGATGCACCCCCCCCCCCCCCCTTTTTTTTTTCGAGAACGATTAGCGAATGGAATGCCCTGCCTGTGGAGTGATATCGGCTGTTGACTTTATCAAGGCACTTTAGGATGCATTCTGGATCATTTGTTTAGTACATCCATCAGTTTCATTTGTTCTGCTTGTTTTACCGATGTACGCCTACCAGCTCTTGTATTGATTTTGATTTTATCCCTCTGCCCTCTCTGCTTGGACCTAAAGAATGGTTCGCACTAACGTGGAAATAAACAACTTAAAATAATAAAATATCTAACTTGGGTTATATGCCTCGCATAGCTCATGCACCTCACATGACTTGCATACCTTATATACCCCACATGGCCTATACAGCGTCTGGATATAGTAACCAATATCCGGACGCTGCATGATAAGGTCGACGGTTTTTCCGTCTCCGGACGGCACAGCTCTTGTTCGTGACTTTCTCGCGGGCTGCGCAATTATCCTTGCTCGCGCAAGTGCGGCTAGCTGCCTCCCGCAGAGCTGTGTGTGGCGGCGACCGTATTCGCCCGCTCACGTGAATGCAATACACGCCGACCCACGACAGCGGTCGGGATTGCGTATACCGCATTGGCTCCGAATCCAGTCGGCGGTGCGGTGACGCGTCTGTCCGTGTTGAAAGGGGTTTCTCCGCGTTCTGGCTGGCGACGCTGCCGGCCAGATAGATAGCCGAGACGCGCGTCGGCGTTTGCCGGGGCTTATAGTAGATGCCGCTTGATTAGCGAAACGTGTTACCTCGGTTGCGTTGCGCTTACTAGCATATAGTATCGACTCGCTGAGGGTGAGAACTTGGCACGCCGCTGTTCACGTGAGAAGGCGTGACGTAAATGGCGGCCCCTCCGCACGGTTCAAGGGCAGTGAGGGCTCAACAACTCGCCATTCGTTTATCGTTGATCGGCTTGAACCTGCTTTGACGTACCGGTACGGTGCAGGTTTCCTCCAGCCTGTCTATACTAGGCTTATACTTGGGGGGAGGGGGGGGGGGGGGGAGGTTCGTTTATTGCGTCACGTCGCGAACTCTGTCATATCAAATGTCACACTTGCAGTGGAAATGTATACGTTAAGCTTAATGGCTTGTTGCAGGATGAGCTTGGTGGTTGTTGCTGTAATGTCTGAAAATGAGCCAAATAATTATTCTATTAGCCTATTAATACATTTTCAATTTATCGGATCATCAAATAAGTTAATTAATTGTTGAATAATTCGCGGTATACCAATTTTCGTCGATCACTCATTGCTTTAATTTTTCGATAGACCACTAACTCCTTTGTTTTATTGGTACATAACTCACTGCATTCATTTTTGGACGGACTGATCACTTGATTTTCGAAACAGAACGCTGAATTTATTGGCCGTGGTTAACCTAGTGATCGGAGGCCTAGTCGTTCGATCAGCTAAATTATCACTTAGTCATGTCGAAAGCGAGCTTTTAGTTATTGCTAACTGCCACTTGACTAGTGGAGTTAGGGTTGTCGTAGAGCCGGATGAAATGATCATGCTGTCACTGCACCAATGCCTCGTTGAATCAGTTCAACGTTTGCCTTCGATCACTGCTTCCCCTAAGTATGTGGGGCGACATACTAAGTACCGTGCTAGCATGCTGTTTATGACGGCTATACTAAGTATTGCTAGTGTTGGGCTGTGTGACGCCGCAGGAACCTTTCTTGGTGCTAGCAAGCGTTTCTTCCTCCTCCTTCGGGTGTCCACGTGGAGGCCCCAACGCGTCGGGGCAGGCAACCCCACGACTCCTTTCCGCGCCTGAATAGCCGAAGCCGCCCGGTCGGGAAGTGTTCGGGCCGAGCACGGACCGCATATATGTGGGAGAGAGGCAGCCACGGAGCGTGCAGAGCGATAACTTC
Organism: Amblyomma mixtum; assembly: GCF_055824585.1. Taxonomy (NCBI): domain Eukaryota; kingdom Metazoa; phylum Arthropoda; class Arachnida; order Ixodida; family Ixodidae; genus Amblyomma; species Amblyomma mixtum. The sequence continues at coordinate 8,276,221 of NC_143012.1, forward strand.
GCGCGATATACTCTCTTCCCCGTCGCGTGCCCGCGGGAGCTCAGCGGACGCCGACACGTGGGTTCGGAAACGGGAGTATCGGCTTTCCTGGGGTGCTGTGAGCGATAGAGCAGTGTCTAAAGCCTGCTGTGAGACATGCGCGTATTGAAAGTGCTTCGTAGCTACTAAATGGTGACCGGATTTTTAGTATTGATAAACGGCTCATCCAGAGAGAAAGGTGGCTTACCGCTGTCTGTAATCCATCTTCTAATTATGCCTGTACCCGATGCAGGTGTACCTTTTCCTTTTATCGCCTTTTATTTCGATGTCATCTATCACTTAGCATTTGCTAAACCTCTTCGCGAAGCCCTCGCTCTGAAATATAGGTTATCACAGTGTTATATTGGTTGAATTATATCCTCAGAAACCAGCGTAACAGAGGGTGAAGATTCAAGGTTGTCTTCTCCGCATTCAACTTCGACTTCTCCGCACCAGCTCGGTTACGGACACTGAACATTGAATGTAATGGAAAAGTTAATATGCAGTCAGTATTTACAACAGTATATACAGCGACTGACAGGACAAGCAATGACATACGATGCCTGTTTTCTCTGATGTCATTCGTTCAAGGTCACATCAGGTCGTCGACCGCTGATAGTCGCTGAGACATAAGTGAGAGGAGCTTGGCGGTAAACGAGGGAACAGGGCTGTTATAGAAGTGCAGTTACCTGTCCATGACAAGGGAGCGAGTGTCGCCACCTTACCAAAGAAAGGGGAAGTCGCCAACCATCAATTCCATCGGCTACTTTTTAGCGTTGGCGCGGGGCGGGCAGATTGACGGGAGACAAGACTCAGTTGCAGAGTGGTGGGTAGTTTATATTAAGTTTGCGGGCATAGGGCGGCCGCAGCTGGGGCAGGACAGTGTTAATTGGAGATATGAGAGAGGCCTTTTTTGCCCTGCAATGGACGTAATCAGGCTGATGCAACAATGTAACCATGTGGGCTAGTTGGTGTGTATCAGACATAACTTCACCAGCGAAAGTACGAGAACACCAGGAGGAGAAGAACTCAGGACAACGCTAGTTCTGTGTTCTTCTGGTTGTTCTCGTACTCGCTGGTGAAATTATGTCGGGCTGATGATGATGATTTCAGTAGAGCAGACGACGTGGCTATCCTGGATTTATTAAGTGACGCATTTGAACAGTTTCAGCACCTTAGCATATCAGGTGACGTGAATTCTTTAGTAACATTTTTCGAAAACATTGTGAAGGTCTGTATTCAGCGTTTTGTTCCATTAAAAACTAAAAAGCAAAACCACAGTATGCCCTGGATAACAAGGGACATACTGCATCTTTCTCGCCGTGTTGCCAGACTACGCGTTTCCAAGCGCAATGGTAACCCTGAACTCTTGCAACAGTTCAGCGACGCTAAAGAAGAACTCCGTGCCAAAGTTCACTCGGGAAAAGATTTTTACTACAGAAATTCCTTGCCGCAATTAATGAAACACAATCCCCGCAAATTTTGGGCATCCATATTGCCACAGAGCACTAGTCCCAATACCTTCATTATTGATGATAAGCCGGTCTGTGACTCATTAGCTATAGCTACTAATTTCAACACATATTTTCAGTCGGTATTTACAAGAGATAACCTTGAAATGATTACTTTTCCTAGCAACTCTCAATGTTCTGTCGAAGATATTTCAATAAGCGTCGAAGGTGTTCTGAACCTCATTCTGAACATAAATGTGAAAAAAAGCAGTGGTCCTGATGATATCCCTAATGTATTTCTGCATCGTTACTCTCTTTGGACCAGCCGCTATTTGACTACCATCTTCCAGAAATCGCTATCATCCGCAACCGTCCCCGTAGCCTGGAAGCTTGCAAAAGTTATTCCCCTGTTTAAAGCTGGCAGCACCCAAATCTTGTCCAACTATCGCCCCATTTCGTTAACTTCACACTCATGCAAATTATTAGAACATATCATTCATAAGCACATTACAGAATTTCTTGAAGCTAACAATATCTGGTGCAAATTTCAGCATGGGTTTCGGCGCGGGCTCAGTACCATTTCACAACTTGTAGAATTCACGCACGACATTGCTAGTTCCCTCGACACCGGCTCACAAATCGACGCTTTATTTATCGACCTTTCTAAAGCTTTCGACACCGTTCTCCACAGCAAACTTCTTTGTAAACTTAATGCAATACTCAAAAACCCGTTACTGGTAGACTGGATATCAAGCTTTCTTTCTAATCGTACACAGTATGTTTCTTTCAACTCCTGTTCATCTGAAACTGTTAATGTATCATCCGGTGTACCGCAAGGATCCGTGCTCGGGCCACTGTTGTTCTTATTATACATTAATAATTTGCCAGAAAATATTATTTCTAAAATTCGGTTGTATGCAGACGATTGTGTCATATACAGTTCAATTAACACCCCTGAGGATCACGCGCAACTAAATCAGTCATTCGTGTCATTCTGCTCATGGTGTGAAACATGGCAAATGCAAATAAACTTTCGTAAATATGTATACATGTCATTCTGTAATCGCACAATGCCATCTTCTTACACCTACTCATTCAAAGATAACTTTCTGAATCAAGTGTCCGAGTACAAATATTTAGGTCTTCTTTTTTCTTCTAACTTGTCCTGGTCAAAGCATATTAACACAATATCCAATAATGCAATGCGGAGGCTCGGTTATCTAAAACGTACACTAAGTGTTGCCCCACAAGAAACTAAACTGGTAACATACAAAGCTTTAATTCGTCCACTTTTGGAGTATGGGTCAATAATCTGGAATCCTCATAAACAGTCCGATATCAGTAAGCTGGAATCCGTCCAAAGGAAAGCAGTACGGTTTATTTGCCGACGGTATGACAGACATTTTTCACCTTCATCCACTCTTCCTGCCATAGGCCTTTCCCTCCTTTGTACCCGCCGCGACAATGAGTGTTTAAAATATTTTCATGGTATTGTTAATTCATCCCGCTTTGCTTCACTGTCTGAGTATTTGCATTTTTCAGCATCTTCATCTACAAGGAGCTACCACCCTTTTAATGTAACACCCATTCACGCGCGCACTGATATGTACAAATTTAGTTTTTTTCCTCGTGTTATCGAACGATGGAATTCTTTACCCGGTGATATACGCTCCCTGGAACCAAACCTATTTTTCAATGTTGTTGCAAATCTGTGATTAGTCTGTTCCATTTCTGTTCTGTATTTTAATGGTGTTCACTTCTGAATATGTTGTCCCTCTCAGCCTTTTTTTTTCTTCCCCCCACTCCTGCAATAGCCCCATCGGGGCTGCAGTATATGTAAATAAATAAATAAATAAATAAATAAATAAATAAATAAATAAATAAATAAATGAGACTTCATTCAACGAGGACACGAGTATATATATAGACCCTGGGGACGGACGTAATACTGGGGTTGTTTTACGAAGACTCAACACAGTCAGGATACAAATACACGCAACAAGCCGGAAGACAATCATCAACCAAAAGCTTGGGCGACACTTAGGCGCATTCCGCGCACCCTAAGCGTGGAATGCGACGGAGATCCCCATTGTTGTTGCTTTGGTGTTTCATTTTTTATGCGTTTCGGTGTGCTCCTCAGACACTCCTCTCAACCTGTCCACTTCTGTCACACAGATGAAGCAGCAGATGAGGTCGCATGACCTCTCGATCCGGTGAGCTGGTTGCCATCTGCCACCGTGGACACGTTGGGATGACGTCGCGAGGTCACGTGTCCCCTCTCGACCAATCAATTTTATCCCCACCTGCCGTGGTGGGCAGGTTGCTCACAGTCCGATGGGGCGGTTGCGATGACGTCAAATGGTCACATGACCTCTCTCGCGGCATCGGCGGGGCTTTGGTGTGACGACAACTCTAATGCTATCACAACGAAACTGCAGCACATGTGCGATTTAATATTCGCCGTCATCATCATGAGCAGGACTAGCCTGTCGGTGCGTTACATTGTGCTCTGGGCCTCACTTCCAAGCGCTCACCGGACAGTGTTCAGAATGAGCGAGGGGAGGAAAATCCCATGTCCGGTCTGCCGGTCGTCCCCCCTTTGTTCTCCGGCGGCGCCGGTCATACTGGTGACGATAAAGAGCGCGCCCGTCGCGATAAGCGCGGCGCGTTTTGCCACGTCGTTAGGGCTTTGCTCCTCGAAGCGCCTGGAAAATTAGCGCCTTCTCTTTTCCACGACCGGTTTCTCAGCCGGGGCTGGTCGTTAGCCCCCCCCCCCCCCCCCCCCCCCCCCCCCCCTGTTTTTCTTTTTTTCTTTTCTCCCTTCTTGTGTCTCGAGCAGGGACAACAAACCCGCGCAGCGATAAGACGGCTTGCACCCGAGCAACGCTGACCATTTTGTCTTGCACAAATTTGCGCGGGCGGGGCTGGAGTGGAAGGAAAGCGGTAATGATTTACTTGCAACCCCACGCGTTGCTCTCCGCGTGAACACTGTGCTGGCTGCGGAATCCATTGTGGAGGCTTGGATTGTTGTGTATTGCTGGAGTCACGCATGCTTTTCGCCTCTTTGTTCGCTTTGGTGAGGTTGGACTCGGAGAAGGTTTTTTGTTTGTGTGTTTTTTTTTGCTTGTATATCATCGCACTGGGGCAGGTGTTGAAACTGAAGTTGATTTCCTTTGTTACAAAGGAGGAGCCGGGACAGAAAGCTGCGGCAACAGTTTGACAAACGGTCTCGACTTCTTTGGGTATTGGCTGTACAGAAGGAAGACAGATGCATTACACATACTTACAAATGCAAGCGAAAAGAGCCCGTCTCTTTTACGTGCTGGGTGACATGTAAGCTAAGCACGCTACTATAATAACTCAAGTTGTAGTCCAATGTAGGATTTGAATAGCTGCGACACAGCTGGTTGATGTTGAAGCCCATCGCTCATCCATGTGCGACCCTCTGTACACTTCAAGGTGTCCTGGTCGAAGCTGCACGTAAACGATGGAAGTTTTGCTTAACCTCACTGGCGTATCACTGTCGCGACGATCGCGCGAAGATTCTGTTCTATAGGTACATTGTCTGGACTCCCTTTACCGGCCTCACTGAGCTGACTAGAGTTCCTGTACTCTAACGCTCCCAGTACTTCTAATATGAGATCCGCAGATAAATAGCTTGTATAGCTCCTGGCATCACGCAGACAAGTGATCATCCCCGTTCACACATATGTCTATCTTAGTTTAATAACGGTGGATTTTGAGGTATACTGCTTTTTGTGCACTAACCTCTACTGCAAGACCAAAAAGGGCTTTGATAATTGGATGTAAAGAACTAACAAGCAAATGCTAACAACTAACGTACAGCCTGACAGGTAAACTCACATACAAACGAGGAAACAAACATTCTTCCTCACTCGAGTTTTGAAGTGCAATATATAGGCCCTGCTAGGCCACCATAACACGGCCTAGCAGTGAACCCTATGGTCTAGAGTCTTTCGGAAAAGACGTTAAGCGTTAAGGACGTTGAGGAGTTCTACGTATCGCAGCTATATATGACCCTGTTTCCCAATAGTCGCGGCTTCTCCAAGTGTCTGGGGCAACGTGTCGCCGCACTGTGTTGCGTCGGCGCCGACTCCCATACACTGCCCTTTTGCGCGGGGTTGAGACGATCGAGCGACGCCCGTTCTTCGGCAGCCTCGGTTTGAATGTGAGTACAGAGCATCTTCGAGTGAAAGGCAGTAAATCACGCTCGTTACCCATCGTCTCTTCTTTAGCCGTCCGGGTCGTACTCGGAACAACCACTGGCGAGCGGAATTGGCGGTCCCAGATTCGTCGTTGTCGAGGAACTGCGAATCTCCCTGCTAGACATTCTAGACTTGAGACAGTGACTCGTGTCGCCTGGAGAAGGAAGCTCTATGCGTGTTTTTTGTTTTTTTTTTCGAAGAGTCTCTGGTTGTTCCTGTGATAGGCCGCACATCTGCATTCAGTGCATTTCGCCAGAGTAGCGATCAAACTTGGCGTCCTTTACGGTCCCGGCACTGGTGGTCCTAGGAAGCGCTGGGGTATTCGCTGGAGCACTGCATTTCGCTTGCACAATTTTTCTCGATATCGGTCGTCCTCGTTTTCATGTTGTTCTTGGAACCGCATCCCCACAGACTTTCTTTCGCTCTTGTCGCTACGCAAGCTGCATATATAGTTAAATGTTTCGTTTCTGCGGAACCCTTTCATCACTAGACTGACGGTTCCAGTGCGTGGATACATCTAAAATGGAGAGAGGCACGGTTTGGGATGATTTAGCTTTCTCTCTCGTGAGAGGGCCGCGCCACCGACGCGCTGATTTTTTTTTTTTTTTTCTCTTTGGGCTGTTCAGTCTACGCCCGTAACGATCAGTTTCGAATCGCCCCAGACTGAGCGTAGGCTGCAGCGTCGATGTTTCCCGCTCACGTTGACTACGTCTAGACTCACGTACCGCAACTTAACCGAAGATGCGAGTCTGGGTTGGCCGCCTCTGATAGGACCTGCGTGAAGCGGATTCAACTGCGAGTATACGTAAGCGCCTTGTTCTGAGCCTCTCTTCGCCTCTTTTTTTTTTTTTTATCGATATCTTTGTCCCATCGTCTACCCTTGTTGATGCCTTGGTGTGCGCGCATGTGTCACAGAGTTCAGTTTGCAACATCCGTGGTAGTCGCTCGCCTGTCGCTTTTGTTTAACTGCCTTGGTGCCTGTGTTGTATGTTTCAAAACGTGTTGCAGCTTGAGCGGTAAATGGTTCTTGACTCTATTTAAAACTTGCACTGAGTACGCATAGAGTTGTAAAACACTCATAAACATTCGCGACATTTGAAGTCACGTTTGTTTGCTTTTCTAAGTTTATAGAATTATGTCTTTAGAACCTGCTTAATTCTCTCCCAGTACGCGTTCAAAACAATATTTAATACATACATACATACATACATATTTATTTTGTCATATTTACACATGGAAGTATGTGTGCCCGCGGAAGCGCAAGACAGGGCGCTTGTGGGCGGGCCACGGCAATCAAACAAAGTGCAGACTCAGTACAGACAAAATTACATGGTTTGCAATATAAAAGAGAGAAAAAAAAAACATATTGATAGGAACAACAATCACACTTGTACACACTGAAAAAGTAGGTTAAATACATAGATTATGAGGATGCAACAACAACAACAACAACAAAAAAGCAACCGTGCTTCGTAACACATATCAACAAGACCTTAAAAGTGTTTCGAGCCATTATGTCAGTGTACCGTTTTAAAGGTTCTAGGGCAGGCGCTCGTCACTGCACGTCAAAACAATTTCTAATGAGCCACACACTCTACAAAATTCTAATGAGTTGTATCTTTAGCACTTTAAAAAACCTTTACGCGAATTCACTGCAGAAGATTCCTCTATTCTCATTTCAGACCTACTTTTTAGAATTTGCGATGCTTTCATGTACAGCATGTTGTGGGCTCAGCGTGTCTAGACTTTTATATTTTTCGGCAATTCATCGACGAACACTTCACACACGATGGGGAGCAGGCGCTCTGCGTATCAGCCTGTTAGCATACAGGTTTTCCCAATAATATAAAGTTATATAAAGTTCCTTCTAAGTTATGCAGGGGGCTTTCTAAAACCTCTGAAAGTCCCTGTTTTGAGAGGTGTGGAACTCTGGCGATGGGAAACGGTTCGCGCTATATGAACCAGCAGAAGCCAATTCCTTGCCAGCCGCTGTGGCTCAGTGGTTATGGCGTTCGGCTGTTGGCCCGAAAGACGTGGGTTCGTTCCCGGCCGCGGCGGTCGAATTTCGATGGAGGCGAAATTCTAGAGGCTCGTGTACTGTGCGATGTCAGAGCACGTTAAAGAACCCCAGGTGGTCGAAATTTCCGGATCTATGGCGTCCCTCATAGCCTGAGTCGCTTTTGTACCTTAAACCCCCATAAACCAAACCAAACTAAATTCCATTGGCTGTAAATTTTTGGCAAAGACTGCATTTGGCGAACTACTTTGGTCACACGCGATGGTGGAGCCAGGCAAGTGTGTACTACTTCGTGTTTCTACACGTTGAAGTTGCTCGCGACTAACGGCGGACTCGGCGGAGCCTCGCCTCCTCCGCGTCGGTTCTTGTCGACGCAACGCTCGCGGGAACAGCAACGCGGCCCGCAGTTTATTATGCGACGGTCCTCGAAGCTGCGTAGACAGAATCCACGTTTGCGCACCGATAAACGCCACCGGAGCTGCCCTCGTAATTGCCGCGTTAATTCCGCTGGCATCACGCACCGCGGAGTCGCGTCGGTTCGCCTTTTCATCCTCTCCCGTTCCCCTCTCCTCTCTTTTCTCGTCCCATCTCTTCCTCCTCTCCGAGGACACGGCAGCTACCTACGAGGAAAGAAATTGCCGTTCGCGCAGTCCCGTGGTGTGCCTACCTTTGCCGCGTGTATTCGTGTCTTGCGTACGCGGCTGCGAAGATTCGTGCTGCGGCACACATCACGTCACGTAAGGCGCTGAGAATATAGTCTATTGTCTCCGGAGTAGGGCGCGTTGCTGCCGCCAGATTTAAGAACTGGAAGCGTCTGCGTGAATAGTTAGAGGACTCCTTTAGCTACCTATTTCGTCTTTTTTAGTCTCACATGTATGCAATTCGTATTTTTAGGTGCCTCTGGGACATTCTTTGGGGCCCGTGAAGACAGCACTGGAGGGTTGGTGTGCGCCGACTGTGGTCTGAAAAAGTGGGACGTGAAGAGGTTGATGGTCGTTCACAAGACAACGTAATAGACAAGGAACAGTTTAAGACAGACGAGAGATAAAATGCTGATGAGAGGGACCAACTGTTAAGACACAAACGGAGGAATTGTTCTTTCTCGCAGTGAACTAAACCTGTTACACAGGCGCCGCGGTGGCTCAGTGGTTACGGCACTCGGCTGCTGACCCGAAAGACGCGGGTTCGATCCCGGCAGCGGCGGTCGAATTTCGATGGAGGCGAAATTCTAGAGGCCCGTGTACTGTGCGATGTCAGGGCACGTCAAAGTACCCCAGGTGGTCGAAATTTCCAGAGCCCTTCACTACGGCGTCCCTCATAGCCTGAGCCGGTTTGGGACGTTAAACACTGATAAACCAATAAACCAAACTTAAGAGAGCCAAGAGATAAAATGAGAGGGACTCACAGTTAGGACACAAAAGGAGGAATTGTTCTTCACCTGTGTTAACATTTGGTCCGTTTTACCCTCTAGCTGTCTTATCATTTGCCCTTGCCTCTTCTTATCTCATAGCCATCTAGCCTTCTTTTACACGTTTTTGAGATAGAGAGTTAACCAGAGGCGTTCTTTAATAAAAGCTTTAGGTGCTTAACTTGCCGCACGCCTTGAACCTGGTGTGGAGGGCTGGCGTGAAGACGGATCTCGACTCTACCATTCAGAAACTATACTCCGGCTACTGCGCGCCGGTGGGAATAATTGATAACGGGAGTTCCTTGGCCCATCTGCACCTCGTTTCACCTCCACCGTATGTGACACGGAGACCGCTGGACATCTGACGTACGCCTCATGAAACCTCACTGAGGTGAGCATGAGCTACGTGAAGGCGTTTGTGTATATTCTTGGCGCGTGTTTATTGCTTGATGGGTCCTCGCAAACCCAAATCGGCTGACGGAGAGTGTTCAGTGCGACAGAGTCTAATCGAGGAGTAGCGCGGGATGTCATCGAGCTCTGCGCCTGCGCCGTTTTGAATTGAGCGTAATGAAGGAATATCGCTGTAGCGAATATTCAAAGAAAGAGCTGCAACACGTGGACCGGCCGAAACAAATAGTGTAGAAATAATACCTTAGACAAACACATGAAAAAACATTGGCAATATTAATTTCTGTAGCGTCTCGGCCTACTAATGCGCTCAGGTCTTGTCAGACATTACAACGTGCCTCTTCCGTCTGGTATCCAGGCAGGATGTTTTGCGCAATTACATGCGTACATGATGTATATATGTATCACTTGATCCTTTCCAAGAAAATGAATATATGACATACGCGACCCTTTCGAACCCTTTCTTGTTCATTTGCATATGTGAGGCTCAGCCTCTGGCCTCGCTATGTGAAAGCATCTGTTGTGTAACATCTTCCATCGAAACCTGTTCTCACTCGATCCGCACTTAGAGTCGGCCGCCCCAGGCCTGATTCGCGGGTAGCGTCTTCCGAGATACGTGGCAAGCAAGGCAAATGTCAAACGAACGCGGAAATAAGTAGCAACTGTGGCATGCTGGCAGACATAGAAACGACGTGGAGTTCTGTCGCTTTTTAAATATTTTTTTCGCCTTCAACACTCGAGAATTTAAAGGTGTTGATTTTAAGACCACGGCAGCGGCGCTTAGAAAGGATCGAGCGCTGAGTGGTTCAAGAAGCGCTTGCTTGTTTCGCTTTGATCCTTCGGGAAGCTCGGGACAGGCTGTCGAGTTAACACGTCCTCCCTCACTCGTTTGGGTGGAAGGGGGGGGGGGGGGGGGGAGGGGGAGGGGGGGGGGGGGCGTTTATAGACTGCTTCAAATGAAGCAGCTGCGGCGATCGCCGATTGAAACCTCGCAAGCCAGCGGGCCGCGCTGTGCGTTGACGTGTCTGTGATATACGTTCGCCGTGTAGAGCTGCCTCCCGTGCGCGTGTGACGCAGTCGCATACGTCATGCTGTCTCGCCTGTCTTGTCTTTCCGGCTCGCTGCGTTGTTGTCCCTATCTTGAGTTACGTCGGCGGCTAACAACGCGGCGAGCGGTGACGAAGTTGCGCGACGTACACACTTTTTCTGCGGAAACATCCAGGTGTGACATTTCCGTTTATTTCCTGCTCACCTTTTCCCCCACCTGTCGTCCTCCCCACTTTCCACACCTCTCTTTTTTAGCTGCAGATTTTTGCTGTGTATGTCTACTGGCATTCTGCGGCAAGCGATATCGAAAAACTATACACCCTAAACACCAATACGCCTATATGCTGACCCGAAAGACGCGGGTTCGATCCTGGCCGCGACGATCGAATATCGATGAAGGCGAAATTCTAGAGGCTCGTGTACTGTGCGATGTCAGTGCACGTTAAAGTTCCCCAGGTGGTCGAAAATTCCGGAGCCCTTCACTGCGCCGTACCTCATAGCCTGAGTCGCTTTGGGACGTTAAACACCAATAAACCTTTTATAAAAGGGTGTACTGCCGGTATTATCGACAGCGCGTATTGCCGTCTTAAATATACCGCTAGAAAGAAAAAAGCGGGAGTAAAAAAAGGGCATAAAATAAGGAGATAAAGAAATAAAAAGGATGGAGAAAACGAATAATAAGAAACGAAGGAAGGAACGAACGATAGAACTTGCTTTCATCCGCTCATTTCGTCTACGAATGGCCATTTCCGTAGGCTCCGCGCGTTAGCCGTAAGCGCGCACATTTTAAACAATTCCCTTGTCCGCGCAGGGTGGTGGTGGTGAAAACATTTATTACGAATGAACAGGAGGTATGTTTGAATCAGCCCGTAAGGGACCGATCCTTACAAACACTAGGTGGAGGTCCCTAGTATGGGATCCCAGTGGCGGTTGCCGCCGCCCGGGCGCGCCCGACTAAGGCTTGTTGGGCCTGTAAGTCGTGGCAGCCGAGCAGGGTCGCCTCCCAGTCCTCCCGGGTTGGGTTGGGGATGGGGGGAATAGCGGGGTTGGAGGGGCAGGCCCACGCCATGTGATAGGTGTCAGAAGACACAGCGTCGTCTTTTTTACGCGCTGAGCAAATGAAAGGCCCTTGTCGAAGCTTTTCAGGCATGTCCGACAATCCATCAGCTGCCGTTGAATAATGGGCCACACCTGAGATAGGCTGTCGGTACCGTCTGTACTTCGTATTTTTGTTTTGTTTTCGCGACGCGGTGGGCATAGTAATATACGTGCTATATACGAGGAAGGCTTAGCAACTGTAAGTGTTGGAACTACGACTTGTGATTCGAGACGCGGAAAAAAGAGTGAACATGGAGGGTCAGAACCAGCAGCCGGAGATTAGTGGCTTTCTTTTATACCACCGTAGACTTGCTACACCACTCATCCGCTGACTAAAACTCAACCAGCTCACGCGTTGCGAACCAGCTTACGTCCGTCACACTTCGGCAAAGAAGCCGCGAGCGTGTATAATAAGAGATTTGTTCGGCGTCCCGAGATCGTGACCCGTCTCGACGCAACCCCCAACGGGGCTCGCGGCTCCCCCGTACGCGTTATAAAACGGCCTATAGCTGTCCGCAAGATTATACGAGAACCTGCGTGAGACGGGCGCGCGGCAGCGATCGCCAGGGGGAGACTCGATCGAGCGTCTAGCGCGCGAGGCGGCCGGTCCGGCCGGCCACTGTTCGTGACGCCGAATAAAAAAAAGATAAGAGGAGAATTCCATGATTGATATGATTACTAATTGGTTCTTGTACACGCTTCGATGACCTCTGAGGGGACTGAACGTACTGCGTACGGACACGACTTTCAGCCGTCACTTGTCGTACATGCTCTCAAGAGGGGCTGACTCGAAGAAGCGTTAACGAAGAAATTAACGTCTAGGGAACGACCTTAGTGTTTTTTTTTTGTTAGATTGGTTTATTTTTCGAATGGCTTTTAACGCGCCGTGAAGCTCCGGACGGAGGGACTCTTCGGTTAATCGTGCGGGGGGATGGGGGGGAGGGGCCGGAATAGGAGAGATTGCGTCCGTCGACGGCTTGGCTTGCAATTAACGAGGTGCGCGTTAATCATTGCTCATTTTCGACCCGCCAGCAGGCGGCTCCTCGATGAGAAGGAAAACTAGAAAAAAAAGTAAAACTACACCCTCCCTCTCGGTCATCGGCCTTGCATGCTGCAAGGGTAGAAAAAAAAGCGTGGCTGATCATGCGCGCGCAACAACATTTTCTGTGGCTTCGCAGCCAGCGTAATCGGGGCGAAGGCTTCCAGTAACTTGCGCCGTTGACTCGTGAGCGCGTGAGAATAGCACACGTGTGCAGACAGTCGGCTCACGCTTGTGGGTTCGGATGAATAGCACGCAAAAAGAAGTGCTACATCCCCCCCCCCCCCCCCCCCCCCCCCCCCTTGCGCCGAGAGGTCTTGCTGCTGCTCTGCGCAGACTGGTTTGATTGCTGCAGGACTAATAGCGTCCGCGTGTTGCGTCGATGCGGAGGGAAGACCTTGCGGTTTAGGAGCTGATCAGAGGTAGTTCAGTGACTCCGAAATGTTCCCTAGGCAGTTATGCAACCCTAATGAATTATCACCAGGCAATTATCAAAACTATTTGTTAGGGTTCGCCTTAGTTTCGCTCTGCATATTTCGACTGTTATTTATCCGGGTCATGTGTTTTCGGTGACGTATATGATCTCTGCCAGAAATATGCATCACAAAGGAGAGTTTCCTAGCTCACACATTTGGGCGTTCTAGCAACAGTGGAAGCCCTAAAGTTTAAGAGGTTTTAGAACGATAGCTTCTCTCCCTCATTATATTTCGAATGGTCTGCATATTTTTGAGAAATGTGTGCGCATGTCATCAAATTTCCTGGCGCCTATTTTCGGCTGCACAAACCCGTATCTCTGGTTTCAGTAGTGCGATCGCTAATTCGCGTACAATTCTCAAATGTTGTGTTTGTGCCCGAGGTGACCGAATTTGTTCAGGCAGCAGTTACTACGTGCACGACGTAACGAGTTAGCGGTCACTGAATTTACTTTAGTCGGATGCAATCAAGAACTAAGCTGCAAATGCCCCTCAAAGGAAGCCTTCCAGCCAGTGGTGCGTACCGATTGTCATGACGTCATGCCTAATTCCTTTGCACCTGCCAGCGCGACATCAAATCAAATCAAATCTTTATTTCCATCGGTGCTACAGATGGAGGGCTACGGAAAAAAAGCTGCCACTTGGCAACTTGACGAGTCCGCAGCCCCATATATAAGGCAGCGTGTAGACAGCACCAGATAATCAAAAAACAATAAACAAATCAAGACACTTCATCAGTGCAGAACAAAGCAAAAAAAGGCTGAGGCTTAACTTGGTTAAGCCTGGAGAATGCGAAGCATCATCGTGTCGCGTAATTTGGAGGCGCACAACTACAGCGACGGCGCGAGGTGGGCCCCTGTTTCTCCACTGTCGTGACGTCATCGTGTCACGTGGTGTGACGTCATGTATCACGTGATTTGGAGGCGCACAACCACAGCGACGGCGCAAGGTGGGCCCCCGTTTCTCTACTGTCGTGACGTCATCGTGTCACGTGTTGTGACGTCATGTATCACGTGATTTGGAGGCGCATAACCACGGTGAAGGGCTGAAGTGGTAGCTAAAGTAGTATGCTTCGCATAAAAGTCCTGAGCTAGGTAAAGCAAACATCAGTATAGATGAAATCAGGTTAGTCAATCGGCAAACATGTCTCTAAGTTTAACAGTGGAACAACTAAATAAATCAAAATTCAGTGACTGATAGTAGTTTAACAGAGATGGCAGAGAATAACACAATCGCTCCATACCAGAATTCAAGCGTGGTACAGCAACCTTCCAGTTTTCTCCATGTCTAGTCTGATAACATTTAGCATTTCCTTCTAAATGTGCCAAGGCATCCAGGCTATGAATATTTTTTTTCACTTCATATTTAAACCGAGCACTCAAACGGTAACGGTATAGCTTGTGGGCTGTGATAACATGAGCACTGAGAAAAAATTCTGCAGTGGTTGCATTGTAGCCAGCATTGTACACGTGACGTAGATACCGTTTTTGCATATGGAATATTTTTTGTGTGTTAGAGAAAATGTAGTTGTGCCCCACACAAGGTGGCAGTAGTTGACGTGTGAACAGAAAAGAGAATTATAGACCAATATTTTTGTTTTAGTAGAAAACATATATCGGAGACGACCAACTACACCGGTTATTCGAGCAAGTTTCACTAATACAAAATTCACATGAGATTCCCAGGACATATTGGCAGTGAATATCACACCAAGACATTTGAAATGGTCAACAATGTCAGCAGGATGAGATTTTAAAACAATATCAGCATGAGGAGGAACAGGTTTATTTTTCGGCTGGAAGACAACTGCTTTTGTTTTATTTTCGTTAATCTTCATGTAATTGGATGAGGACCATTGCTGCAGTTGGACTATGGTGTCGTTACAATCAGTGATAAGTTTATCGATGTGATTACCAGAAAAAAATATGCTAGTATCATCTGCATATATAATAAATTTGGCGTTCTGGTTAATGTTAACAATGGCATTAATATACAGGTTCAATAGCAAGGGGCCCAATATGCTGCCCTGTGGGACACCACAAAGCAGTGGCAGGACTGGTGATCGCGAGTTGTTTATTTGGACTACTTGACATCGATGGGGTAAATATGATTGTAATAACTGTAATCCGCACCCTCGTATACCGTAAAAGTCCAACTTCTGCAGCAGAACATCATGATTCACCAAGTCGAATGCCTTGGAAAAATCGACAAATAGGCCGACTACTATTGCCTTGCTTTCAAACTGCGTTAAAATATACTCTTTCTGGTGAAGCAGAGCTAATTCAGTAGACATATTCTTCCTAAACCCGAACTGGTGTTTCGTTATTAATTCGCAGTGGTCAGCAAATCACAGCGGTTTTTGAGGGGAAACGGAACTTACATCGGATTGAGATGAGTAACTGTGACGTCACGACAGCTGGTCGACGCCACTGGCTGGAGGCCCTCCTTTGACTCCTGACTGACTCCTTCAGCGCCAGTCCTATCCACTTCTTCGTTTGTCCTTGTCTTTTCGCGCTGCATGCTTTAACCATGTTCACTGACAAACAAGCCCAAACAGCCACTTTAGCCCTCCTTTTGACCGGTATTCGTCGCTTTGTCCTTGAGTTGTATGCGGCTTTAGTTATCTTCTCATATCGACCCATTGTTCTTTGGAGGGCAAGGTTTGTGCCGGTTGCGTCTTGCTATGGAAACCTCGCAATAATCGCGCAATCGCTTCCTCCGAGTCACACCAGTTGAACGTATACCCAGTGTAGTATAGCCGCCTAGATAGCGGTGTTCTCGAAATCCGGGATCAAGTTTCGTCACATGCCTATTCCGCAGGGAGAGGCCCACGGAGTAGGCGTTTCTTAGAATGCTTGCTTGTTAGCCCGATAAATGAGCCACGAGCGATGGTGAACGTTGACTCACCAACACCACCGCGGAAAGTGAGGGCTTCCCAAGGTAACGGATGCTGTAACGCTTGGAATGGATTGTTCGTCGTATATGGGTCTGTTCCCACCACGGAGTCGCGGCATACAGCCAGGAACATTAGACCATCTGCGCGTGCGCAGATCATTCCGACGGGCGCGCCCCTGCTACTGCGCAGGCGCATCGGGGGAACCCGCTGAAGTGGATCGCGCTGTACTAAATATCTCTATTAAGTTTGAACAACGACTCCGTCCGGGTCAGCGACGTGAGCTCAATCGAGAAGTGGACGCTTTTGAGTGGGTTGGTGGGCTGCTTTTCGAGGTATTTTGCGGTTCGCAAATGTTTGGTCGACTTTGATGCAGCGAAGCGATGTTTTGTTTCCAGCAACTCTGCAATTAAGTGAGTTGATTTCATCATATGCAGGCACTATGGTGTGATAGAAAATAAAGAAGTGACATGCGTTTCAAGTGTGTTCCTCGTGACGTTCGTGCCGCCTGCCGTGTTTTGACGCAGTACTATTACCTCATACTGGTCGGAGCGGTGCTGCTGAAATAACCACGTTTGGCTGTTGGTGTTTAACACACCAACTTCCCAGCCCACTGGTATGCCGCCACTTGTACAGCTGGATCTGAGCTGCGCATCAGTGCCTCTCACTGCTCCATATTTTCAATATTGCTGTGTCGTTTTGGAAGATTTGAGCAGCCCCGCATCTAATGCGGGAGGTTGGTTGGCTGAGGGCAGAATTTGCATGCACTCGTGTACTTGTGTGGGTAAATGTGCGAGTATATTGTGGGCTATGGGTCCGTGTTTGCTTGCAATCGGTGCCAGGTGTGTACTTGGGCTTTAGTTATGGTTTTGTGGCGGAATGTACAGTCGGGGACAAAAGTCTCTGGAGCACGTGTTCCTCAAACGAAGCTTATAGCTCTACTATTAGACGGCGTCTGGAGACCACGCTTATGGAGGTAAAAGTCAAAATTTTGCTCTTTCATCTACACTAGCGTGGTCTTCAGCCGCCGACTAATAACAGAGCTATTGGCTTCGTTAGAGGAACACGTGGTCCAGGGACTTTTGTCCCCGACTGTACTTACTCCTCCTTGCATGGCTGATGACGTGGCGTTGTGCGGTATTCGCTTGGAGCAACGCGTTCCCGCAGTCTGTTACAACCTTCAAGATCCTTTTTAAGTCTTGCCGGTTCCTTACCTTTAGTGTAAATATCCGTCAGCTAGGAGTGCTGTGTGTTGCCCTTTAATTTTGAAAACTGTATTCGCGGCGTGTGGTATATTTTCGAGAAGGTCTTACTTTATCTAACTACCTACAGGTGCCGCGATATTCTCAAGACGGTCAACTCGTGGACTAATTTTCGAACGACTGGGGCCCTCCAGGTTGGGTGTTACGCAACTACCCCGATTAAACAGCTGTGTAATCTTGTTCTAAAAATCAGGGGGCCGTGCCTCGACAAGCGCGCCAATTCAGCGGCAGTCTTTCTTCGGGTCAACAAAAGGTTCAAGGCAAGGCTTTTGACAACACATTTCGCCGACGAAGCCAATTCACCTCTTTCGAAGTCCTCCCGTCGCCATCAGAGAAGTCCTTCGCCTACTCTCCGACGAGAAGGAACGGGAGAAGAAAAAGAAAGGGCAGTGCACTGCAGTGCAGCGCACCATCGCAGAGGTCCTGTCGCCTCTGTTCTGCTGTTGCTGCTTGTATTCATTTGTGTGCTTTTTGAATGCCGCCGTATTGGCTCCGTCGTCCGGTCACCTCGACCCTACTAGGACCCCCTTCCCCGTGAACGGCTGACGGCCCAGCCTTGTCCCGCGGTGCGGTCCCCCCTACCGCCGGCAGCAGCCGCGGAAAAGGGCCGACAGGGGGCGTGCGAGTCCAATAAAGCGCGCGGGCGAAGGACCATGTAATAACAATAATGGGACGTGAAAAAGGAGGTGGGTCGGAACTGGTCGGCACTGGTGCGAGCCGGCCGACCGTCTGCCGTGAACATCGTCTTTTGAAGGGGGGGAGAGCACAAGGAGGAGAAGCCCTTTCTCTCTCCCTGCCTCCGACTCGTTTATGTACTCCCAGGCGCCGCTTGTTGCAACCGTGTCGTGAGTAGTGTGCAGTGCGCCAGTCGCCGTCTTTTCTGTTGGCTCTTGAATTGGCCGGTAGGATAGCGTGCTACACCAAGACATAAAAGCGTGCAGTGAATGCGCGGAGCTTCAGGTAATGCCCGCGGCAATAAACGCTTCCTGAGAGGCGTCGTGGTTCGCCAGGCAGGCCGCTATTGTGACACAAATGTCTGACATCAAAGGGCCCCGATGGCGGGGGACGAAGAATTAACTATTCTAGTTTATTTTATATATGTCGTCTTGTTTTATGTGTATCTGTCACATTTTATATATGCCAGCTGCATACAATATAGGCTTATTGGAGTTTTTAGGGTTTAGGTATGTATAGTACTCCGGTGCGGTGCCCCTGATTCCTTCAACTCTCGAAGAACTAGCAGATGTACGAGTCCACCCCTCATATAATGCTCCAAGAGAGTCGTTGATGTACTAATTAATACATATTGTATAAACATACGTATTTGTTATAGTCTCCTTTTGATAGAACTGCCTTCCTTAGGTGGTGATGACTGCATCTCCATCTGTCCATCCCTAATCCCATCTCCATCCCGAATGCAGCTCCATGTGTGGCAATACTTATAGCAGTGGGAACTTCTTCCTGGTATAAATATTAAGGGTAATGGAGTCGCACGGTCAGTACATGTAAAGCCGTGTTTCCACATATACTTTTTTTTTTTTCACTCGGACATTACTCTTCGCCGAAGCACCGCCTCTGCGTTAGCGCCCCAGTGTAGCATTGCGCCTTGTGCATTCACGAATTCTCTCTATCGCTACACCTGCGTTGTGAACAGAGTACAGTGCATCAAACGCAAGCGCGAAAGGAAGGCACAATGCCGTTTTACATTATTTGACTCCCTGTGCTTCTATCTAGTGCATTGTCTTCTATCTACAGTGGCCTGCCAGTTCGCATTAGGTTCACCTTAACGGGTTTTCAGGTAATTGGCTTGGCGCGTTCGCTTTGAGGTTCGACATTTAGGTACAGAGTTTCAATGAAAAGTGCTGCTTTATGTATTTAATGTTGCTGTGCTTGCGTAATATGTATGTTCCGTGGTCTGGCTCTCTGGGTGGTTCGTGCGTGCTTATATTATACACACGGTTCTTGCTAATCCCGCGTTCCCTCGCTTTTCTCACCGCTCTCCTCCTCCTTCCTTCCCCCTCCGCCAGAGTTCACCGGGTCAATAGAATCCGGCGGCCGATTGAAGCAGGAACGCAGGGGCCGTCTGCGGGCATACGTGCGTCTGGTCTTGTGTGCATGCATGAATGCATTCGCGGGGAATTTTCTGCTGCTGTATACCTGCCTCCTCTGCTGTGAGTGTGCCGGTCGTCTAGACATGAAGTCCCGCGGGGGGTTGCGTTTAACCTCAAGCCCTTCCTCCCCTTCCACTGTGCCCTTCATTGCCCCTCCCCCTCCCCATTTTATTATTTTACTTTTTTTTTTTTTTTTCACGGCAGCTGGCTACTGATCTCGAGGCCGCGAGCACGAACCCGTCCGCATCGAGAGGCCGGATTTGGGCGTTGGCGAAACGAAGAAACGCCTGTCTGCTAAAACTGGGGAGAACGTTATTTAAATGACCCCTGGCTCTTGAAATTATTCCGAGACCCTCCACTACGGTATTGTTTTGTTATGTTAAGCGCACAATGTCGGCAGGTGAGCAAATCGCTAAGTCGGTTAGTTTGGCAAGTTAAGTAACGCTGATTGCTGGGTCAGTTGATGAAAGATTGTAAGGAAAAGTTCGCGCGAAAAAAAAAAAAAACGAGGCAAAAGGAAGAAGAGACACAGACGAGCGTTATTTGGTCAGAAAGTGAGCTGGTGATTTTACGAATTGGAAAAACAGCGCAATCAAAGACGAGACACAAGAGAAGGACAAAACACCAGCGCTGTGTCTGTGTCTTGTGTCTCGTCTTTGATTGCGCTGTTTTTCCAATTCGTAAAACATGTACCAACCAGCCCGTATTTGCCCTCTTCTGGTGAGCTGGTGAGTTTTTTTTTTTTTTTTATTGATACTGTTGACCCTCGCTTGAGGGTCGTTACAGGGAGGGAATACAAATGCAATGTACAACAGAAAAAATTCATGTCTCATAACATCAAGTTGGGTGGCCCCGACACAAAATATCGATAGAACGTTCGAACTTGTGCACATCCGATTGCTCAACAACTTCAACTGGCAAAGCATTCCACATTTCGATGACATCAGGAAAAAAAGAGTACCTAAAAACATCAACACGTGAGTCGTAAGGCTTGATTGATCGATTGTGGCTTGTTCTCGCGCTGCGTCTTCCCGGAGGCTGAACATACCTATCTGATTTTATCTTGAAGTGTCCTTGAATTATCTGAAAGAAAAGCTTTAGTCTTGATTTTTTTCTCCGATTTTGAAGTGACTCGAGCCCACATAAGTTCAGCATTTCCGTCACTGAGTCCCTTCTTCTGTATCTTGACGAAATAAACCGAGCAGCCATTCTTTGAATTCGTTCCAGTTTATCTTTTAGAACTTTTTGGTGCGGGCTCCAGACGACACAAGCGTACTCCAAGGATGGGCGGATGAATGTTTTGTAAGCTATCAGTTTGACATCTTTTGTTGCATGTTCCAATTTCTTCCTCAGAAAGTAAAGTTTTTGGGAAGCTGTCGAGCACACGTTATTAATATGTTTATGCCACTGCAGATTATGTGCAATTGTGACGCCTAAATACTTGAAGGTATCAACATTTTTGAGATTATTTTTTCCAACATTATAAGAAAATAACTGCACAGTCTTCTTATTAGTTATATGCGTAAAAGTTGATTTTGTGTAATTAATTTCCATGCCCCATTTTTCGCACCAAAGATGCAAGGAATGAAGGACACGGTTTATTCTAATTTGGTCGGCAGCTTGTGTTATTCGAGAATAAATTAAACAGTCGTCTGCAAAAAGCTTCAATTCTACGGGAGACTCGGTAACCTCGTTAATATCATTAATATAAATTAGGAACAGTAATGGAGCTAAAACCGACCCTTGAGGAACGCCAGAAAATACTTCTAATGTAGAAGAAAAACAATCATCCACATGCACAACCTGCCTGCGATTGTTCAAATAGGCTTTAATCCACTTAAGAATGGTTTCGCTAATTCCTGCTTTGTGTAACTTGAAAAGTAATTTACTGTGTGGAACCTTGTCAAATGCTTTTGCAAAATCTACGCAAATGACATCTATTTGCTCTTGGGCATCTATGGCTGAACTAAAATCATGTATCGTTTCTATAAGCTGTGTTATGGTAGATAGCCCTCTTCGGAACCCGTGCTGATGCTGATAAAAGAACGCGTTATCCTCGAGGAAAGTTAGTATATGTTTACTTATGATATGTTCCAATAGTTTACAGCTGATACTTGTCAGGGAAATTGGGCGATAATTATTTGCGAGTAGTCGGTCGCCGTTTTTAAAAACAGGTGTTACGACTGCGCACCGCCAATCTTGTGGCAAGGAGTTAGTGTGTAGGGACTTTGTAAAGATTATCGTCAAGAAAAATGATATCCACTCAGCGTATCGCTTTAAAAACTGGGTTGGAATCCCATCCGGCCCGCTAGCCTTTTTAGAATCCAAAAGTAACAATTGATTAAACACGCCGGCCTGAGTCACGACCAGGTCTTCCATCGAACATGAAAGGGAGGAAGGCGGGTACGCGTCACAGTCATCATTGCTTGGTTTAGAAAATACAGACTGGAAAAAGTTATTGAAATGATCTGCTATTTTTATTTTTTCTGTTACTATGTTCTCACCAATTTGAATTCTATTGATTTCTTCTTTATTGCCACTAAGGTAAAGCCAAAACTTCCGAGGTGCCGTTTTAACGAAGCTACTTAATTTTTTATTAAAAAAATGCTCTTTTGATTCCACCAGAGCCGTTTTTAAACTCCTTCGCAATTTCGATACCTCAGCTGAGCTGTCTTTTCTCCTGCGCAGCCTCTTTATCTTGCGCTTAATGTGTATAATAGGTCGATTAATCCAAGGGTTACGGGGTTTTATTTTCTTTTCTCGAGTTGGAATGAATCTGTCAACGCAATGTTTTATGATATTCTTGAAACGTAGCCATAGGTCTTCAACTGGTTCACAATCGCAGGCATGTTCGAATTCATTATATGACATTTCTAAAAAATCTTGAATGGATGTGTCGTCTGCCTGCCTATAAGCCTTAAATTGCACAGATACAAAGGGTTGGCCACGAGTGTTTGCTCTGATCGGAATGTGCACAGAAACCATTCTATGGTCAGATATCCCGTCTTTAACAGACACAGTACATTCACCCACTCTGCCCGAAAGAAACACCAAGTCCAAAAGTGACCGGGATTCGAGTGTTACCCTCGTGTCTTCTTCCACGATTTGTTTAAGATTGTGCGAAAACATTATTTGCAGCAGTGCTTCGGAACTAGAAATTTCAGCGTTCCCAGGTAGGAGTCTGTCCCAGTTAATGCTAGGCAAATTAAAATCTCCGGTCATTATTAGTCTGGTGGTACGGTTCAAGTGAGTGCATAAGAACATATTAAGGTCATCCAAAAACTCTGGTGAAGTGGCAGGCGGCCTATACACTGCGCCAACAAGGTAAGCAACACTCGCATAAGTAATTTTGCACCAAACTGTTTCAGGCAAAGTGCACTCGACCATTACTGCATCTATAGATCTTTTGACAATGATTGCAACACCCCCACCACGAGTATCCCTGTCCCATCTGAACATCTGGTAGTTTGGGGGCACTATACAGTGACTAGGCACACCGTTGTTTAGCCATGTTTCGGTTACGACGAGCACGTGTGGACTTTCTGTCATTAATACATATTCTAACTCGGTTACTTTGTTAAAAAGGCTACGAGCATTCAATGATAAGATTCGTAGCTATGACGGGGTGAGTTCAGGTGTTGAATCGGCGGAATTATCCGAGGCGTAAGAGCCATCATGCGAGTTGCCTGCTTTTCGAGTGCGTTGCTTGAATTTATCTCGGGAGTTCAGGAGCGAGCGTGATAGTTCAGGAGCGAGCGTGACAGTTGATCTGTCAATCGGTTATAGTAAGATCCAATTCAATAACGAGGCGGCAAATGCCCTTCGAAGGAGGCCCTACAGCCAATGGCGCTGCCCGATTTCATGACGTCATGGTTAATCCCTTTGGACCTACTAGCGAGACTTCACAGGGGGTGGCTGATCTTATAGTCTTAATCTGATTAACCGCGGCATCGTGAATATCGGTCGTCGCCGTTGACCGGAGGGCTTTTTTTAGAGGAATCTGCCTCTTCGTTCTTGGGTTGTATCCGACTGTAGTAAGGCAGTAGTTAGCTGTTCATTAGGTTAGTTACTCAGTCAGCTTGTTAGCAAGTTAAATCAGTCCGTAAGTTAGGTGGCAGACTCCACGGTACGAGGCCCGCTCCACAAAGCACTTCGTCGATGTTGTTTCCTCGTGCCCTTCTACCTCGCCGCCTCGTTACGTGACATTCTCTCTTAGCGGGGACACCCATCAGCGCACCGAAACACCTCGGCTGTCGGCTCGTCCGATTTCGGTCGTCGCGCCGCCGCCACCTGTGACCGTCGCCACAAATCCGAGACGGCACTCTCGCCCTGACATGGCGCTGGGCAGCTGTCCGTTCGGCGCCGCCGTCCGGGGCCCGTTCGATGCTAATGGACTGCGAAGTGATCAAGGAGCGGGCGGCACGATAGAGCCGGCTGGCGCGCGGTTTTTCCCGGCCGCGTGGCCGTCTCCTGTGTGCTCAAGCACTCGTGTACCGCATCTCTTCGGATGCAACGGGCGACGGTGGCTCCCTCCAGATCCCACCCCCATCCTCGTTGCGTTGGAGGCGCCTTCAGCGATGCGATGGCTTTCATTTCCCCTAAATCATTAATTAAATTGGCACTGCGCTGTCGACTTTTTTTTATTGTCTTAATGCTGTCATACATGGTGCGCCCGCGCTTTGGGGCTTTTATTTGTTTTTACGTTATACATTTCTCACCATGTGTTGTAGTTCGCTATTAGGGAAGTTTGATCGCGTTGTCGGCGCTGTTCCGTCACCACCATCACATGCATAGTATGTGTTCGGACTTCGTGATTACGGACTAGATGCGTGAACCTTGCATCACAGGTTATTTTGCGTGTGGTTTTCGTCGAAAGTATGCAGGTTTTCAGATACGCGCTTCATTGGATCTTTCGGCAGAACCTGCCTGAGGCTCACCGCCTATAGGTATACCATCGCTGGCTGACTTAAACCTCTTGAGCCGCCACCTAAACAGCGGTTTTCGCATGACTTGCAACTCCAGTTCTTCCAGTTTATTGACTTAATTTGGATTCGTTCGAAGAGAGCTTGACCTGAGCGAAAAATCAGCTAGAACAGACAACTTTTTGCCGCGCCCTAGCGCCTTATCATCGTCCGATTCCGACCGGGGCGCGCAACGAGACGGAGATAACGATGACCGAGAATGATTTCAAGGATCAAGGCAATACCAAACGCAAGCTAACGTGGAGGTTGTGGGCGTGGCAGACGGGATCACATGTGCAATGAGTGAGCACAGAACGTTTAAAACGAGGTGTAACGGTACTCACCTATGGGACAGAAACGTGGAGGCTGACAAAAAGGGACAACACAGCGAGCTGCGATAGGGAAAATGGTTGTTGAAACGTTTAGAGACTGGAAAAGGGCAGAGTGGGTCAGGGATCAAAACCTCGTTTATGACATCCTAGTCGCAATCAAGAGGAAGAAATAGGCCTGGGCAGGGCATGTAATGCGAAGGCAAGATAACCGCTCGTCCTTAAGGGTAACGGAGTGGATTCCAAGGGGAGGGAAGCGTAGAAGAGGGCGGCAGAAAGTTAGGTGGGCGGAGGAGATTAAGTTTGGGGGATAGGGTTGCCGCAGCGGTCAAAAGACAGGGTGAATTGGAGAGACACGGGAGAGGCCTTTGCCCTGCAGTGGGTGTAATCACGCTGATGGTGATGATGATACTAAAGGCAACTGTCCTCCGCTGTTGGTTGAGAGCCAAGGCACCCTGGGAGAACTAACTTCGCGAGGAGGTTCCGCCAGTACTTGGCATCTATACACTGGACGCCGCCACTGCGAGTAAAAACAGCTCGTGGCCGGCGTCGTATATCGTATACCTCAGAGGGTTGCGTTCCCTTGCCACGCAGCCGTCACTGGCACCACCCGTCACCACCAAGCAGTACCTTGTGTCCCGTGCGTCGTGAGATCAGGTTGAAGCTCATATTCACCGGGGCCGTCTTCCTCCAACTCTGCTCCGCATTGGTCTGTTCTGCGCTGCTCGTACTCGAGTTCGCATAGCTGGGAATGCGCGTCCTCTGAGAGCTGCTCGTGCTTTTCATACGCCCCTATGTCCCGGCACTTTTTACGATGCAATTGCAGTGCAGGAACTTTCAGCGGGGTTAACTGCATTAGCGTTAACAAAAAGCCGCTGTCTGCGAAACAGCGATGTAACTTAAGTATTCGGGTGGTCGGATTGCGGATCCGTCTGGCGATTGCGCGCCGCTCAGCGGAGGAGTTGCGTCTAAGCATCTGTTAGGTGTTTACGTCTCATCCGTTAGTGAAATTGTTGCATCGGGCTTACAATCGCGCGCGCGCGGTACGCTCGCGCCAGCTCGCTCGAGTGATTTAATGTGGGCGGATTAGGACGGCCTGTTGTGTCCGCTGCAGCCGCGAGTGCGGAGTCGGAAGCGTGTGTGCCCGTAATTGCCTTCGTTTTGCCGTTCGTTGTGCCTCCTCGCCCGCCAACTGTCTTTCACGGTCATTTCCTGGAGCACCCGCTTGGGAACGCGTGAGCTTGTCCGTCGAGCCTGCAGACGCCGCTGCCGCAACTGTGGTATTGCTCCAGAAACAAATAAAATGCTCCCCTGATGTAGAAGGAAAGGCAGCCCTTACAATGAATAGCTCACGAAGGCATGCAGTGGGCCCTATTGAGTGGTCTCGTCGGCTCCTATCTGTGGCTAACTGTTTGGGAGGAAAATTCTACAATTCCGCTGTCCGCCGGATCGAAAAAGGGACAGCGATAGCTCTGTAGAGCGCGCTGACTCACATTCCCATAGAGACCATTCTACGAGGGAAGGATCAGTTTCGAGAATGATCAGGTCCACGTAGCTCACATGTTCCCCGCAGCTCGGGATCACGTAGACACATGTTCCCCGCAGCAAACACTGAGCCTCACGTGTGCCCAACTTTCGCATTGCTGATTCTCCCGTCGGCGAAGTTTTCCTTGGGAAGCAAAAAAAAAAAAAAGAAATGGCAAAGGCTTGCGTTCGGTTGTTGAGTTTCCCTTATAGGTATCCCAGCGGAACTACCTTCAAAGATGGTCCCTGTATTTCCTCCTCTGCCATTTTTTCCTCTTTTTACTCCAACCAATTCCGTTTTCCTTTCTTGTGCGCCTTCTTGTCCTCGGCTGAAAATGTTTCCTAGATCTTCGCTCGTCAACCACTGTTTATCGCTCACAGAGAATCTCCCGAAGTCACGTGATGTTCTTTTGGATACTGTTCGCGTTTCCAGTGCAATTTTAGGCGCAGAATACTGCCCACTAGTAATTGTAATTTTATTGCATTTACTGTTCCAAATTTCTTGTTGACGTTTGTTTCGTTTTTTTTCTTGGAGTGGGATGTATTGCTTTACTGCCTATTATTTTATCTCTTATTTAAAACATTTTACAGTCTTCTTGGTATTTGAATTCATGATAAGAACCTGAATAATAATTAACAAGATATGTAAGCTAGCATCACACCGCCCGTGTTCACTGCAGCCGACTTGCAGAGCATCAGCTAATCACCTAAATTTGAATGCCGGCTCAAGTGGCTGTTTTTAGACCTCCAATTAGCAAACGAGGCGTGCTTTCTTTTAGGCAACGGGTCCGAGCCGAACCGCGCGCCCGCCACACCTGGTTCCGTCCCTCTGCTATTTCGAGTGGTCGAACGGCCGGTCGAGCCGTTGGAAGAAGCGACTGCGCTTTGCGAGAGAGGCAGCTCCAACGCACACCCGAAAAATAGCCGCTCGTATGCGGCGGGAAAGCCTATAGGGTCACGTGAGTGGCCGTCTGAACTTTAACAACGCCCACGGTTCTGGCACTGGCGCGTTTTCTCCCCTCAGCGAAATATTTCTCTGGCGACTATTCAGTGAACCTGAAAGGCACGGCGGATTTTCAAACGCTTTGTCCGAATGCTGGACTTCGCCGTGGAACAGTTCTTGACCTGCTGGATGGGTTAGTGAAAATGCTGTGCTTTTAAATCTGTTAGTTATGCTGTGGTACTGATAGTCACTGCAGTATGCCAATCGGCACCTCGATGTTCATTTCTTCCTTTAAGTGCAGTCGCACTACTAGGCGCATTTTCCGATTTCGAGCATACGTACACCTGCCCTCGAAAGGGTTTGCTTGTGAGGCCTGCTGTATGCCTCGTTATGTGTCCTCAGGGACCGTAATCTCTCCTGAGCTTTGTACTCCTTGATGTGCTAGAGAGCTACGCTAAAGAGCTCACAACAAACCCCTTGGGCCGCATACTTTTCACGGGAGCTGTACGTTCAGTACGTGCGTATACGTCCCTGAAGCCTGCTTTGTGGCAGACGGCTCAACTGCCCGTCGGGTTGTGGACACACCTGGCATGCCCTTACCCGAAGGCCTGTAAGGTAAAGGTCTTATGGTAAAGACCTTTTGGTGGAAGGCATTTATGGTTAATGTCTTTAAGCCAAAGTTCTACAACACGTATAAGTACCTTAAGTGCCCACCCTAACTGTGCTACCGCATCATATTCCGCGTAGAGGCATGCTAAACCGTCTGCTGTTTTTATTTTCTTTATGCCTCATGTTCCTTCTACCCGCGCACTGCTAGTGGAGAAGACCTGTCTGGGTGACATCGAACATGTCTCCTTGCTCCTCGCATCTGTGCTTCTTTGCGACTTTCTTCTCGTCTGTTCTGTTCAGCCTCTAACCACACTCAGGTATTCGGACTGTGCGGATGCATCTCGTCTTCTATTCACTGCTCTCGCCAGCACTATACCAGTATTATGCGTTTCGCCTGGCTCGTTCCTCTGATGTGTCGCAGTGCAAAGGAAAGCCGTGTTTATACAACTATGCGGTATGTTAGTCAATTCGGATGTATGCGTGCCTTAATGCACTAGAAGAGGTTTCGGAGCATTCCTGTCCACGAAAGAAAAGAAAGATTCTGATAGGTGAATGCGTGAAGCGAGGAAGATGGAATGAAAACACGGACGAACGAACAAGCGAGCCCGCTGGGGCAAGGTGCGTAACACTGCGCGCACCTTCGGCGCGCCCCGTATGAATAATTCCTCGCATCTTTCACGTCTTGTTTCTTCCGGTGAAGCGCATCCGTAGCCCTTTCCCTCGAACCGTGTCTCGGCTCGTCCTGCGATCGTTCCTGTCCGCTTGACAGTCGGAGGTCAAGGAGAGGATGATGTGGAGAAGGGTCAGATGAATAGGGAGGGGGAAAGCGGTCAGATATCGTATTCTCGCGCATTTAAGCGTCCGCCTCCGCTCCCGGGTCTTCAGACAGCGTCGCATCAGTTTTCGAGACAGACGTGCGCAGAGATGCATTATGCAGACACCGCTAGCGCAAGACCACACGTTGTTTTAGACTACTAAAAGAAACGCTCAGAATCGTGAGTGCTGATGACACTGTGAGAACGCGTATATTTGTTTAGAAATACTTAAACCAAACTTTGAGCTCAAGGGCTCGAGGACAAGATTAAAATGTTCAAATGACTTGACCTCAGGGCCAGGCACGTAGCCAGGAATTTTCTTCAGGAAGGGCACAAGGTAATTCCTTAGAGGTGGAAGGGGGGGGGGGGGGGGGGGGAGGACAGGTCTGCTTGAAGGCTTCAGATCTTCTGTGACTAATTATTTAACTGCTACGTCTTTCTTTAGCATGTCCGATAGCGTAGTAAGTAAATTAAATTAGAATAAATCATGGGATCCGCCACTCGTCGCCAAGGCTGCTTAGAACACGATTTAGGATGCCTAGCGTTAAGGGCGAAAACAAAATCAGAGTTGCCAGGAAACGCACTGCCCCAGCACTTGTGGCTGCGGTGCGCGTATGATTATGTTGTCTGGTGCGGTTTTTAAAACGTGTACGGCTGACTTATTGAGCCATGTGCTAACCGTTGTTTGAGGGAAAATTTTCTGCCAATTTCCTCAAGTACTTTTCGGTTTTGAACATCCCCTTACCCCACTCTTGCTTTTATAATTAGGTGCCCTAACTTCCTTTTAGGGGGTAATTAGGATAATTAACTAGCCACGCGTCGTTCAGGGGCCTGTCATATAAAAAAGCAAAACAAAACATAACAAAAAAGGGGGTTGGTTAAACACGCGGTAATGCGGTGTCTGGGATGCGCGCATGCCTCGAGCTCCACGTGCGAAGCGGCCGGTGTTGATGTTTCTTCCGCTCGGGGTCGCACCCTGCGGCGCATGCGTAATGGGCGTTTGTCATGTATGCCCGCGGCCGGTGGTTGGTCGCTCCGAGGAAAAGAGGGGAAATTACCAAGACGAGTGAGACGCTAGCTGCGCGCGCTTCCGAGGTTTTCGTAATTTTTTCTTCATGTCAGGTTTCGAGCGAGGCTCGATTTTTTTTTTCTTTTACCGTCATACTTTTCCTCGAAGAAGCAGGAAGCAGTGAAGAGGGCACGAAAGAAACATCAAGACGAAGGCGTCAGAAGTCGAGGACTCGTTTTGACACGTGCAGAGTTTGTGCGGTTATATGCGGTTGACCAGAGAGGGGGGGAGGGGGGGAGTCACGCTGTGTTAGCGCTCTTGTGAGCAAGGCGCGGTCTTGATAACGTAATCAACTGTGGTTGCGCAAGCCTGCTCTCTGTGTTGCTCAAGAAGCGTCTGACGTCGGACGATGCGCCGAGGAGCGCGATGCATCATATATATACTGTTTCCAGCAGCGCTGGGCTTCCTCGATTTTCCGGGCGCGTTGTACATAGTGCGAACAGGCTTGAAATAGCCTCGTACGACTTGATGCAGCTTGTATCTTGGGAGGACCTATGCCGCGGTCAATGTCAATCTTGGTGTAATAATAAAACAAGTGACCGTCAAAAACTGCTACTTCAGCTGCATATATGTCAGGCGTATGTTGAGTTGATGGACAGGGCATATAGGATGGAGTTGTTTCGCTCTGGACATTCGCGGAAGCAGCTCGCTTTTTCATATGACCTGAACTTCAAGCCGGTGGAAGCATCCGGCGTGATGAGAATTCTGCAGTTTCCTTTTTTTTTTCTGTATCTCGCAAAGGACTCCAGCTATGACGTAATCCAATTACGTGGATGCTTGGAGGCTTAGTAGTTGAAGGATGTGGCAGATTCATATAGGTTTTCCATGTTTGGCTTTTGAAAGTGCATTCAAGCCATGACGCAATACGCGAGACAGCCCTGCATTGTCATGGATGTTCTCTGCTTAAACATAGGCTGGTTGTACAGTACATTTAACTAATCTTCTCTCTCTGCGGAAATTGGTTTGTATTTGAGGATGACTGGAAATATTTAACTCTGTTGTCGCTAGTCTATAACGTTCAGATATACCCAAGGTGTGATTGACCCATTCCGTTGCGCCCTATAGCTTACTCCTGGGGGGAACAAGCTTTCGTTCACATTTCCCGTGTTTTCATGTTCTTTAAAGAAGCGAAGTTTCTGAACGAGTTTTGAGATGTTAAAAACGTTTTAGTTCTTTACCACAGTGCCGATACATTAACCTTGCGTTTGGCATATGATTCCGTAACACCCAAAGCAACCAAATGGCGTAGAGGTAGAGCATCCCCGCCGCCGCGGTGGCTCAGCGGTTATGGTGCTCGGCTGCTGACCCGAAAGACGCGGGTTCGATCCCGGCCGCGGCGGTTGAATTCGATGGAGGCGAAATTCTATAGAGGCCCGTGTGCTGTGCGATGTCAGTGCACGCTAAAGAACCCCAGGTGGTCGAAATTTCCGGAGCCCTCCACTACGGCGCCTCTCATAGCCTTAGTCGTTTTGGGACGTTAAACCCCATGAACCGAACTGAACCGAACCGGTAGAGCATCCGCCTCACGTGCATGAGGACTGGGGTTCGAATTGCGGTAGCGCGCAATTCTCCACCGGGTAGAAAAAAAAAAATAACTGCGTGATCGATGGAATTGCATAACCAGGCCTGGGGTGTGGCCCGATCTCTGTGACCAGAACCGAAAAAGCACTCCCTCAAAAGAAGCAGAATTTGGCCACCCTGGTGTAGTACCTGGCCACAACCTTGTATGAACAAACCAATTAACGCAACACACAACACAGTTATACCCCAAGGCCTTTAAGAAGTTCTTCTTAAACTCTTCTTAACTTAAGAAGTTAAATTCCAGGGCACAGGTTATACTAAAGTTGGATACAACTCAAACTTTCTGGAGTTTCATCCGACGGCAGGACTGCGGCGTGCGTCTCGTGTATGGACGGTCTAGGATTCGAACCGGGAACCCGCAGGTTTTGTTGCGGCCTTTTAATGACCTAACACCTTGAAATGGTACCGAAGGCTCTCTCGAGCCAGTAACAGCTGGATTGCGAGGGGCCTTTCGGAAAGCGCCGACGGCCTGTACGCACTTTAGGTCCTAGCGAATTCCCCGTCTACGCTTTGGCCATCGTTAAAGATGCAAACCATTAGAACGCGAGCTCTCTATCATATAAACTACCTCATTGGAGCAGACAGCGCCGAAGTGAGGAAAAGCGTCTTTCCTCTTCGGAACTTTTTTTTTTTTCGGCACCTGTTGCCCGCGTGCGTCATCACGCGGCAACGCAGGCAGAAAAGTAGCTTTCATGCACGAGCTCTCGGGTTGATGCAACGCCGTTTAAGCTGTAATAGGCGCCTCGCGAGCGTTTTAAGCGCCATAGCTCATCCGAAGCCCCCCCTGCGCGTCCCGGCTGGGTTGTTTTCGCGCAATTTCGTCCCGCGATGCTAGCTTCCCGCTGGCGTCGTTAGAAAACGCTTCAGGGTGAAAGGGACCGCTTCTTTTTTTGAGTGCCGTCCAACGTAGGGGCGCGAGAGGAAGCAAAACAGAGACAAAGCAACCGAAGAACGAGCGAAGGCATTCTTCGTGCCTCCGCTCACATAAATATCTTCCTCGCTCCGCCCCGCGGCGCGCAACACAATGTGTCTGTGTCTGGCTGCCGACTGTCTCCCTAATGAATAGGTGCGCACTCGTGATTTTTGCGGGGCTTAAGCTCTGTGTGTGCTTGCGAGTGGAGAGGGAGAGATTAGTGTGGAGGAGGCGAGAGTCTGCTGGCGCGCTGCCACCCCCGACTCACCCTCCTCTCATAGTTCTCTCCCCGGGTGACGGACGCGCTTCTGCCGCCCCTGAGTGAAGTGCGAGCACGAAACGTCCGGGCAGGAAATATTTGTCACGCGTAGTATGTGCCTAGTGCGCGGGTTTGCAGAAACAGTGACACACCCACGACGTTCTCTGATCGAGGTTGAGGAAGGGCCATGCAGTCGGGCCGATTCGTGAGTTTTTGGAGACTATAAGTGAGCGCGCGTTTTTGTTTTCCAGGCATTCTTTTTTTCTTGCGCAATGTCATAGTCGTGGCGGCATGTTGTGGCCCGTGCCTCTCTTGTTTGATACTGCGGCGGTTTCGCGGCATTAGATCGCTGCGCTAATGATGTTAACGTTTATCCCCTGTGGGTATGTGTCGTGTATGTGTCAGACATTTCGTGCAGGAATTGAAGTCTTATTTTTGTGGCGCTTGCTAAGTGCAAAGACGGCTAGGAAGGAATTATTGCTGTTGCGTTTCTACCGAACTATACTTCGAAGAGTTTTAGGTACAGCGCGAGAAGGTCACCGAGACATGAAAGGCGCGCTACCCAAAACTGAAACACGAGGCTGTATACGACGTCCAGCGCTGTGTCCTGCACGACATCGCATAAGAGGTCCTATGCAAATTCCAATACGAGGTGCAATACGAGGTGCAATACGAGGTGCAATACGAGGTGCAATACGAGGGCCAATAATACGAGGCACTATACGAGGTAATATTTTGGCTTGGAATAGGGCTTCACGATGTGCAATACGAGGGCCAATACGAGGCACTATACGAGGTCATATTTTGGCTTGAAATAGGGCTTCACGATGTGCAATACGAGGGCCAATACTATAGGCACTATACGAGGTCATATTTTGGCTTGGAATAGGGCTTCACGATGCGATTGGGCTGAATCATACAACACTGAGGAGATCGGCAAGGGACACAAGCTTTCGTACTTGTGTGGTAGCTCATTTAGCGCGAGCGTTCCAGGGTTAGTGGCGGTTTAGGTGTCCTGCTGTCGTCGGTCGCTGTGCTCCTCCGCACGTTTTTTTAACCATTTCCTAACTTGCGGAAATATACCAAATAGGCGTTGATCTGCCGTTTTGCGTGTCTGTCTAAGTGGCGTTCTTATCACCACATCTTTTTTGCCCGAAATTGAAGTCGTGATTGTTCGCCGCTTATACTACTTGGACGGAGCCCAGTATTCAGGAAATACAGAGCAAAACCCTATCACTACTCTCACCGCGGAACCGTTCCGTCAATATCTGCGGATAGTTCAACCTTGTTTTTTTTTTTTTTTTTTTCGTGGCACGTTTTGCCTATATACGCAATAACTCGTTCCGCCGAACGGGTTTTCAGTGTAGACTCTGCATGACGGACGACGCTGAAACGCGAAGCTTCCCCCCTGCGCCTTCACTTTCCTTTGGCTCCGTCGCTATACCTTGCTGGCTCGGCCGGACAGCAGTTATCTTTTTCGGCCATCAGAGCAGATCTTCGCGAGATACGGCGCAGCACGCTGGCTGGGCAGCTCGCGCCTTTGCCGCCACGGAAAGCGGTAGGCGGCACATGGCGGCGGCAGCACCAGCTGAGCTCGGCTTGGAGATTTTATCTGCACTCGCCTGCGCCTCGAGAGCCAGTCCCCGTGTAAAGAGTAGTGCCATTACGCGGCTGACGCGATCGCGAATCTCTCGGGGCGTATTCTCTCCCAGTCACGGAGACAATAGTACGACGGTGCGGGCTTAAGGTCACTGAGCGAGTGCAGTTCCAGTTGGCGTATACCTCTATACAGACGAGTTCAATACGAACTGCAACGTGGCAGCGCTGATCGTATTGCGCGACGCTCCTCCACAGACCGTTCCGTGTGAGTCGCACATGTGGAGTAAGGGGAACAGAGTCCGTATCTTATGAAAGCTGTAGTGAAATCCGTATACTTTTCATGTTTCCTGCGTTGTTTTCATAGCCTTTCTGTGTGGTTTCTACATAGTTTTTAAATGTCATACGAGGTCCCTATGTATTTTGACTTCTTTTTATGCATTGTCCGTACATAGCCCGTTTAGATTCCGCATCTTCCGTGTGCTTTCCATATGAGCCTTATATAGAAAGAGCACCACCAGGAGAGTAGCGACATACTGCGTGGCGATGTGCGGTCCTAGCATCTCACTAATTGTATAAGCGCCTAGCAGAGGCTGTATGCCTGCCATAGGACGTCGTCATGTGTAGTCCAACTGTGTGTAGTGAAAAAGGGGGGGGGGGGGGGGGGTGAACGTGGCACAACTGTTTCCCCCCCCTTGCGCTCAAATGGTGGGCGGAGAATCTTGAGCTTTTCCTTTCCCCTGCCAGCTTTCGCCTTTATGCTTAACATCGAATTCGAAATGAAATTAATTGCGGCCGTGACTCAGTCGTCGTGAATAACGGACAGTTGACCGACTGCTGACTGAAGCTATTGAATGCAGCCGGTGACTACAGCTTGTGACTGTACCTGCTGACTCTAGCAGTTGACTGTGGCTGCTAACTGTGGCTATTGACTGTAGCTGCTAACTCTAGATATTGACTGTAGCCATTAACTCTAGCTGTTGACTGTAGCTATTAATTCTAGCTATTGACTGTAGCTACTAACTCTTAACTATAATTTACTGTAGCTGCTGACTCTAGCTTTTGAATTTGTTCACTATAGCTGTTCACTATATATCTGTTTTCTATAGGTGTATCTCTGTATATATCTGTTGACTACATATTTGTTGACTATAGCCGTTGACTATGTATTTGTTGACTATAGCTGTTAACTATATATTTGTTGACTATAGCTGTTGACTATATATTTTTTGACTATAGCTGTTGACTATAGCTGTTGACCGTAGCTGTTGACTGTAGCTGTTCACTAAAACGGCTCACTGTAGCTTTTGACTGTAGTTGTTGACTGTAGTTGTTGACTGTAGTTGTTGACTGTGGCGGTTGACTGTGGCGGTTGACTGTGGCGGTTGACTGTGGCGGTTGACTGTGGCTGTTGACTGTGGCTGTTGGCTGTGGCTGTTGGCTGTGGCTGTTGGCTGTGGCTGTTGGCTGTGGCTGTTGACTGTAGCTGTTGACTGTAGCTGTTGGCTGTAGCTGTTGACTGTGGCGGTTGACTGTGGCGGGGTTGACTGCGGCGGTTGACTGTAACAGGTTTCTGGCATTATCTGCGCATAATGGTGGTTTGACCCGTCGTCGGGCCTCTTTTGAGCACCTCCTGTGCCGTTCGCCTTTCTCTGTTTTCTATGCGGAACCGAAAAAAAAATAAGTGGAACGCGGCGACACAACTTTCTACTTCCTCGTGCTCCCTGGAGACGAACTGCGGCGTCAAAACGCGCACTCGCGCCACCTTTCGCCCAGCGCGTGAAAATGGCGAGTACCTGCCGGCCTTCCCGCGACCTTCCGCCTGCCGCGCAGCTCTGCAATTGTTGTCGCTCGAGTGCGCGCAACCTCTGGGAGCGCCTGCAGTCGTCTTCACTTGGGTGTCGCCGCGAGCTCTGTCTGTGAGGAAACGAGAAACGGTGCAGCGCTGGGAGGGCTACGAGGGGCGCTTTGACAGTCACTATACAGAGGCTATCACAGTACAGGTACGATAGACTAGAGCCGGTTTGCGGAATCCTTTTGTTGCAAAATCAATTAAGCCTTGTTACAGCGGAAACGGTGTATACGGAAGTGAATGAAATTTCCCTCGGAAAAGTAAAAGGCGACGTTAGTGCCTGTCTAACTTCATTTGTGGCACTTGCCAAAGCACTTTGGTCCCGTGTTGTGCCTTTGGAGTTTGGTTGACGCTAGCATTGCTGTTTACACGATACTTGATTTCGTATGCCTGTTAAGCCTCGTTATAGCGAAACAGGCTCTGGTGAAGTAACGGATACAACGGAAGGAGCAAGACTTGGCGTGGAAATATTTAACGCGATATTGACTCTGATATAACGAAGTAGCTGCTGTAACGAAGCGGTTTTCGTGTCCCTTCCGACTACGGTCAACCTAACTGCGGTTTAGGCCCTTGTTCTGCGGTCCAGACCGCGACTTATATCGATATCGCTCAGACGCGGTTGAAACTTCAGCATCATTGTAATGAAGCAGTAGACATAGCGAAGGCAGGGTGATTTCCCCTGAAGCGTATGACACATTTCCCGACGGACATACAGCATAAGACGGTAATAACGAATCGATTTCAGTGTCGCTCTCACTTTAGATTTGACTGCGTTTGAGGGTCTTTGCGAAGAACTTTGGTCCCACGCGTTGCCTTCGTAGTCTGGTCGGCGCCAGCTGCGTAGCATGCATTATACTGCACGATATTATTGCGACAGAGAATCACACATAACACGGGAAGCCACGCTCACGGGCCTCGGTCACCCCTTCGCAATTCGTGCTTCGCTCCGCCCTCTGTTCCCGTTTAGGACCGCCTCTTTGTCGCGTATAGATTTTTTCCTTTTCTCTGTCTCTCGTTTAAGATGGGCAGCTGTAAACGTTTCTTTCTTCTTTCTTTCTTTCTTTCTTTCTTTCTTTCTTTCTTTCTTTCTTTCTTTCTTTCTTTCTTTCTTTCTTTCTTTCTTTCTTTCTTTCTTTCTTTCTTTCTTTCTTTCTTTCTTTCTTTCTTTCTTTCTTTCTTTCTTTCTTTCTTTCTTTCTTTCTTTCTTTCTTTCTTTCTTTCTTTCTTTCTTCTTTCTTTCTTTCTTTCTTTCTTTCTTTCTTTCTTTCTTTCTTTCTTTCTTTCTTTCTTTCGTCCGTTTTCTTCGTGCTTCCGTCGTTATACACCTGCCGCTGTCGCCCGCTTTATTTATGGCTCTACCGTTTCTCTTCCGTCACGTTTCGGGGCGAAAATTGCTCGCGAGGCGGTGCACACGTCGATTCGATACGCTCGTCTGGGGCTTCCTATCGTGCGTGTCGCGGGTCCAAAATAAGCGGCCCTCAATTCGACGTCTGTGTCTAGTTGCTGACCTTTCCGGTCTGTGTACTACAGTGTGGGACACGCAGTAGCCGATTCACCGGCGCTTATCTTCACGTTGTCTTATCTTTCTTTCTTTTTTTTTGCAATCGGTAGACTGGGTCGTTCGAGGTGGGAGTGATTATACCTGAGGAGATAAACATAAAACAAAGCGCAGGAAAGTAAAATACAAGATTAAATAGTAAGTCCTAGCTGGTGCCCTTCGACAGTGATTGTTATCGGCCGTTACTGTAAGGTCTCCGCAAATGGGGTTTCGTTCGTGCTGTGAAGGAAAGAAAAAAGGTCTTGTTTACCGGTTTATTGTTGCTAAATTGAATTGTGACATTTTGACGGTAACTTTGTGCGGATAAAGTTTTCTCACGGCTGATTACATGATTACATGCGGTGAATGGATCTCTGACGTACCCTCGGCTACCAACTCCAGTGGCAAAAGAATCCTGTCCTTCACTCTCAGTGTATACCGTCGCGATCACTGTGATCAGTGTGCAGCGCTGATTTGCAGCTTGGGGAAGCCTTAATAATTTTGAGCTCTTGTAGATCTGCCGTACGTATGCCTGCCTAATCCTCCGTACGAGCCTCTTCTTCTTGAGCCAGCGGTTGAAGTTCGGGATTCGTTGTCACCTGAATTCGTGTGCACTTTCAAGCGTGATCGTTAGTCCCCGGTGGTGAATCTCGATGTAATGTAATTCTGTGAATTTCTGTTTTTAAAGAACTAGGTACACTAC
Source organism: Amblyomma mixtum (assembly GCF_055824585.1). NCBI lineage: Eukaryota > Metazoa > Arthropoda > Arachnida > Ixodida > Ixodidae > Amblyomma > Amblyomma mixtum. The sequence goes on from NC_143012.1 coordinate 8,314,363, forward strand.
TGTTCCCAGCGGAAAACGCGGGCGTTCAGTAATTATTGTCGAGTTTTAAAAATCTTGATCTAATGCAATGAACATATTTTTTCCTTCCTTCAAAAAAACAACAACATAATTCCAGTTCTGAAGCCTTGGTTTAACGGATACGCGCAAAAATAAAAATGCGTAATAACCTGAATAAAGCCAGTGCTGCTAAGAATATCAAACCCAGTATTTTGTAGCCTACATCGTTCTTAAGAAGCCAAGTAGAAACCATTTACGTATCCCCTAGTTTCGTAGAGATTAGAAAGATTACCGGAAGTGGCCAGTGTCGCCCCCCTCCCCCCGGAAGTGGCCAGTGCCCCCCCCCTTTGCTCATACAGAGCGTGCGAAATACAATGCTATAGCTGCTTCAGCTGCAGGAAGGAAAACCCAACCTAACTAGTCCGTGTGGTTTAAAGAGATGTGTGGGTGCTGCAGTGCGAATGCACTACACGTGCACGCCAAGGCAAGTTTTAATTGTCCCGACTTAAGCGCGCCTCCGCGGTGAGGAGTCGCTTCCGAGCTTTCATTGCGCCTAAAAACCGGGTTAACTACTGCTCCCTTCACGGATTCGGCCCTCGTGGGGGTTTACTTTAGGTAACGAGCCGGCAAGTTGCGTCCGGTTGCACTGCCGCGTTCTTCCCTTCCTCGTTGTGTGCTAACCTCGCTTTCGTGGTGGCCTTCGTGACTGTTTTCCGTGCCTCTCTAATCTGTTATTCTTCTTCTGTGCACAAAAGCGTGCCCTGTGTATCTTGGTGTTATTCTTCCGCCTTTTGTCTTAACACCGTGGTCTTAACTCTTCTCGACCTCCCTTTGTCTGTTTTTTTCTCTATACCCAAGTTCTTACTTCCCAGAGCAGGCAGGCGTTTAATACTCATTTCTTCCATCATCAGGATTTTTTCTACACCCTTTCTTACCCTTTGGAGTAGGCAGGTGTACTTTAATACCCTTCATTTCCCCCTTTCGTCATTTTTTTCCTCCTTTAGTCTCACTTTCCACCCTTAAGCAAGCAAGCATTGAGTCCATTCCAAGACTGATAATTGCCAGCCTGTTTGTACCCTTCAGCTACCTTTGAAATGAATTCGAATGACGCAAGGGAACAAACACAGGAAGAGAGAAAGCTAGAAAGAGCGTCTTCTTCAGCGCTGTCTTCCTGCCTCCAAGCCCAGCCATCGTCTAGCCTTCGTCAGCCTGTGTACTATACATGTATGCGAGGGGCGTGTGTCGGTTTCGCGCTTGCTGGAGCGGAGAGCTGTCTCTCTTAGCGACGTGGAGACGGGCGTACGGTACACCGAGCGTCTCGGCAGCGATGCAGAACGACGTCGGCGACAACGCGGTGCGTGTGGCGCCTCAGCCGTCGCTGCCGCTACATGTCGCTGCCGTCATCGTTACGGTCTGGCCGTTCGCGCCGGCGCGTCTGCGGTACTGTTGACGCGCACAGCTTTGTAGACCGTTCGCGACGCTTCCGATGAAGCAGGCTGAACAGGGAGGATGTTGAACACCTTGGGCGCTTTGTGGCGCAAAGCGGTCCCCTCACTGCGTATATCTGTGCAGTCATTTCGCTCTATGCAGCTGGCTAAGAAAAGAAAAAAGAAATTCAGTGTTTTGTTCATCGTGGGATGGAACGTCTCAAAAGGCGGAAAATAAAAGGCGAATGCACGACAATTCTCCTCTTTGTCTTTTTCGAGCTTTTATTTCCAGATATGCTCTCACCGAGTCGCCCAGACTTCCATCATGGTGCAGTGTTTTGTACTATAAGGTCTGCAGGTATGCTTCAGCGGTTAGATGGGATTAAAAAAAAAAAACAATAGTTTTTGAGGAAAGAAAGTGGCGCATTAACTGTCGCTTCTCGGTGGATATCTCTACCGCGTCGTAGTGGAAGGAAGGAGGGTTTTGCGCTTCGCGCCCGTGTGCTGTGCTGTCGTGCATGTTCTTTCCTACGTCCCTTGTGTCGTTTGCGCTGATTTTTATGCGAAGCATACTACTTTAGCTACCACTTCAGCTCTTCACCGTGGTTATGCGCCTCCAAATCACGTGATAAATGACGTCACACCACGTGACACGATGACGTCACGACAGTAGAGAAACGGGGGCCCACCTCGCGCCGTCGCTGTGGTTGTGCGCCTCCAAATTACGCGACACGATGATGCTTCGCATTCTCCAGGCTTAACCAAGTTAAGCCTCAGCCATTTTTTTTTTCTCAAGATGCAGCACCAACTCGCCTGGCAGCATGTCCACATGTGCTGTGCAATATCAGTGCATCAGTCGACGTTAAAGGTCACCAGGTGGTCGAAATTATTCCGGAGACCTCCACTACCGCACCTCTTCGTCTTTCTTCTTTCACTGCCACTTTCCTCCGTTCCCTCCCGATGTGCATAGTTGAGGTGCACACCGAGAAGTGACAGCTACCGCGCCTCTCATTTCCTGATAACCATTTTATCATAATAAAGAACCCCAGGTGGTCGAAATTTCCGGAGCCCTCCACTACGGCGTCCCTCATAGGCTGAGCCTCTTTGGGACGTTAAACCCCAGAAACCCATAAACCCATCAGTCAATTGGCGTTTCGCCTCAAAAGGGTGTATCGTAAACAACGTAGGTATAGGGAAGGTGGTGAGAACAGTGCTTCCCAATGGGGAAAGAAGATGGCGGCTTCGAGAGAAGGCTAGGACATATACGCACCAGAACCGCGGATTCAGAAGCGTCATAAGGGAAGAACTGACTGCATGTGCTTTAATTGAAATAGACGAGCGTCTCTTTTTTTTGTCCTTTTCTTCATTCTCAGCTTTCTCAAAATCTCGAGCACCAAATACACGAGCGCTGCGTGTGCGAATCAGACTTCTTCCTGGACCATTCACAGTGCTCTATGCTCTATCGTACCGCGTGACTTCCTTGTGGTGGCCTTTGCTGGCCTGCCTCCAGAAAATAAAAATAAAAAAGGGGTTGGCTCGCCAACTGGGTCTCCCCCGGTTTCTTTTCAGTCTTTGAAGGTGAAGACGCGTTGGCGGGAAAATGATGACCGAGTTGGACCAAGTGTTAAAGAGAAAGGGACGAGGAGGGGAGGGTTAGTGCAAGACCGTCGTCCGTTCTCAAGATCCCACGCTCATATGCCACATTGCTGGCGGCGCTTTCACTGTCATCTACCCCGATAATCTACTCTCTCTCACGCGCACACATGCTCCGATCGAGGCCTCTTGCTAGCCTTCGAATTAGCCAGCACGACGCGCTGCTTTTGAGCGTGATGGATGACGAACGGCGCACTGAGGGCGAGGAGGAAAGAGGCGGCGAGAAAGGAGCCGCAGTTCACGATACGCGCAAAGGAAGAGAAAAATAAGGAACGGAGAAGAGAGGGGGGGGGGGGGGGGGTCATTTTTTTTTTGCGCCCAGAAAACTGGTGCTGCAGCCGGGCGCGCGGGCAGGCAGGCAGAGGCCGTGTTGCTCCGGTTTCCGCTGGACGCGACGACCAAGGAATGGCCCTCTCCGAGGCGCATCCGGATTATCGCGGCGGCGGGGCATTGGTAATGCGGCGGGTGCCGTCGCTGGAGTTGTCGTGTTGGTGTCCAGTGGGGGGATGAAGCGTGAAGGAGAAAGTTGTGCTAAACGCTCTTCGCTGTCGTCGTGATATTTCCGAAAATGCTTACACACGCAAAAGGAGGCACGAAATGAACGGCTCACTGCTTTAACATATGCTATCCTGGCCGCGGCGGTCGAATTTCGATGGAGGCGAACTTCTAGAGGCCCGTGTGCTGTGTGATGTCAGTGCACGTTAAAGAACCCCAGGTGGTCGATATTTCTGGAGCCCTTCACTACCGCGTCCCTAAGTCAAAGTTAAAAAAAAAGTTCAATGGGGCTCGCTTAGGGGACACGGCGGAAATGTGTGAACGGTCGGCGTTACGAACTGCGCTCATGGACTGCACACCGGTATCTTTTCAATTTCTTTTATTTTTCGTGCTAGGCGTATTCGTTCTCGTCACCTTCCTTAACGCCGCGACATTGGTCATTCTTTACATTCATAGATTCCTGGGGATCCTCATACCCCCCCTGGCGCAGTGGTGCAGCGGTTAAGCGATGCGCCACTGCCCTGCGATGGCAGGTGCTGCCACCGGTGGGGCTTATGCGACCCAGGTTGGTCTTTCCGAGGAACCTCGCGCGTCCAATCGTTAAATCAACTTTCACCTGCCATGGTGGACGGTTTGCTCACAATACGATGGGCAAGGCTTCAATTTTAGGGCTTCACCTGGAACTTCACTTTCTGCGTGACATGACCCCTCTCATGTTTTCGCATTAATAAACTTGCCCTGCCGGCACCGCCATAGGTACAACGCGTTGTCTTCACAAGGGTCAAAACTGTTTGAAAAACGAAAATTTTGTACTTCTGAGCGCTGTGATGTTGCCAAACCTTTCAGAAATGCGGTCTGCAGCGGACGTCATGATACTGGTTAGAATCACGTTCTAAGAAAGGTCGTTTTTGCTGTATTAGTATGACCTCTGTTTCGCCCCGCAGAGTAGCGGTTGGTTGGCGATAAGTGGCTTTACCATAGTGCTTCCACAGTACTTTGCCAAAGGCGTTACGTTGTCATTACGGTTTGCAAGAATGTGGAGAGGGCGGCCGCCGCTTTCGCTGCTGAGTCAGTGCATTTTTTCAGGGAAATGTATTTCCATCGTCCTTAGACCGGCCATCGACAGCCGTTCATAGACAGCCAATAGACCGTTCATAGACATAGACCGTCCATAGATATAGGCCGTCTGTCGACATAGACCGTCCATAGACAGCCATAGACCGTCCATAGACCGTCCATAGACAGCCCATAGACAGCCCATAGACAGCCCATAGACAGCCCATAGACAGCCCATAGACAGCCCATAGACAGCCCATAGACAGCCCATAGACAGCCCATAGACAGCCCATTGACAACCCATTGACAACCCATAGACAACCCATAGACAACCCATAGACAACCCATAGACAGCCCATAGACAGCCCATAGACAGCCTATAGACCGTCTGTAGACAGCTTTAAGGCCGCCAATAGACTGCATATAGGCAGTTCACTGAAAGTTTTTTTGGGGTTACCCTTAGGGTTTATGAGGGTCGCCCCACCGCAGCCGAAGCGCGGTGCGCTGTGTCGGCGTGGCGGTGTTTGCTGTTTCACTGCACGCCCTCGGGACCGCTGTGGCGCATCCTTGGACGTTGAGTTGGGAGAGGAAGAGATGACCCCAGATTCGGAGAAACGATAGCCCCGGCGACTGGCGCCGCTGTCGTGATGCCTGCGAAAGCTTGGCCGGTTTGCTGGCCGCGGTGGCGGCGTCGCATTGGCGTTCGCTGCTTTTCGCGGTCGGCCAAGGACGAGTCTGCAGCGCGACGCTGGTCCTTTCTTTTACAGGCGTCGGTGTTGCTCCTTCGTCGAGGGGGTCAGCTGAGGAAGGGTTACGGAATGGGAAAGAGTGCTGTGACGTCGCAGGGTAGAGAAAATGAAAGCAGCGCGGTGTTGGCCATGGCTCCTCGACTGAAAGCTGCTGCGCATAGTATCGTGTCCGTACGACTGATTTCTTGATGCAGAAGAGAATAATTTCATGCTCTCATTACAACTAATTACTGCATTCTTCGATTTAGTACCAAAGTATTTAGCCCCGAGACTGATTCTGATGTTATCAGTTTTGCAGCTTTGATGTAAAGTTTGTTTAGCGCTGCCACGATGCTATCACGACACATTTCCATAGCAGCCGGGCGTTTTCTGCTAACGCCGCACTTATTCTGTTTCCTTTTGATGCCTAGAGCTGAGGAGCTGACCTTTAAGTCATCAGACATCTGGTGCAGCCTTAATAACATGCAATGCTACCCAGGTGGGCCCGGGACAAGAAGAATCACTAGGCGAATATAACCGCGACAGAATACATGTGCTTAGCTCCAAACCCTCGATAATTCATCTTACATCATGGGTATGCGACACTTAAACTGAGGTCGAGAACAACAGCAACGACCACTGCGGAGACAGTTTTCTGCGGCAGTGCAGTAGGAGCTGCGGATGCGCGGCGACGTTTTCCGCTAGTCGACTGTTTTCCTTAAGAGATATAGTCATAGAGATCTGGGGAGTGCCGCACAAAGCTCTCCTCGGATGTAATACTCATGCATACTTGGTGAGTGCTCAGAATATTTCTCTTCTGTACATAACTGCCCCAGCTACAGTCTCTCTTATATAAAACTTTCGGAAGCGCTGCGGCAGAGACAGGGTAGGAGGAAGGTAGGACTCTTGACAAAACAAAATGAACATGAATTGAGAGGGTGCGTTAGTTCGCTAACGAACGCTTCGATAAAAGTACAAAGTCTTTTTTTTTGTGCCTTCACAGAAGCCTACCAGTCTGGTAAACCTGGAACTGAGCTCAATACACCACAGACGATCTTTAAATCAATACACCAGTGCGTATACGGTGAATAATTAATTACAATTATTTTATCCCGGCAGCTTCATCCTCTGCTGAAGTGCTCTTTGACGTCACGGTCGACTGGCTAACCCGCACTACCAAAAAAATGTGATGGCATATCAGCATCGCCGGCAAGCACTCGGTTCGGCGACGTCACAATAATTGGCGCTAGTGCACTTTGACGTCACTATAGTTACGTAAATTACAACCACATCAATAGATGTGGGTGTAATTGCCGAGCGGCTCCTCGGACAACATTCAAAATCATACGTTCCGCCCAACGCTTGCATGTGAAACTTACTAGAAGACATCTCCTTACGCCTATGAAACAAATCATATCGTTTTTGCATTTAGGTCACCTTTGGGACATACGTCAGAGGAACAGCCCTTTCTTTCTTTTTTGATTTCGCCGCGCAGATTTTCCTGATTTCTTGAATTACTTAAAATGAGGTCGTGCTCTGCTCTTTCCCATGCTTTTGGAGCGCCTCCTCCTTCGGGTTGATCTGACGCTACTGCGCTTAGCTTCGGCAGCCTGGCGGAAGTGTCGCTTCCGCCGTTGCCTCGCTTTTTCTTCCCCCCTCGACGAGAACTAATTGCCTCACACCCGATATACAAGAGGACGGCGACAGTATAAATGGCTAGGCGAACACCCTTTCAGTTATCGCAAGGGGATTGGCACAGATTCCGAGCCTAAAACCGAACCCTGCACGGCGGCTGTGGTCACTCGCCCAGCGCAGATACAGGCGACGTGGGAAACTTCCGACGTGTCTTTTCCGCGAGCGCCTGTGGGACACTGAAGGATTTTGTTTTTGACGATCTTCGTCGTCCTCGCGGGTGCTGTTTGCACTTTCGATGACGCCGCGCGCTAGAACTTACCCCGCCATTGCGAACAATGTTTAGACGCGTTTGTGTGCGAACCTGTTTTAAAGTGGCTCTCAGCGACGTCTCTTTCCGTTTCACTTCGCGCGTTTTATAGGGCCAAGCAAGTTTTACCTCGTGGGCTACAACCTTGTATTGTGTGGCGGAATTGCAATACGCCACATTCAAAGGAGAGTTTGGAATGCCACCTTTCCGATCTTCTTTTAATGAAACAAAATGAAAATAAACAAAGTACGGTCCTCTAGGACGAAAAAGACATGACATTTCGGCTCCAACGCGGGACACTTGTTCACCATTGTGATCGATCGTGAACAGTGCTCTCGTGTAGGAGCGAAAACATTATTATATTCATCTTTAGGTCAGCATTACTTTTATTTTTTTTTTCTTGTGACATCTTGACTGGACGGGCTTACCTCGAACTCCAGGAATTGCTATCTTTTCTCTGACCTATGCGGCGCATCTATAGTGGCTGCTTTGTGCCTCGGACGTGGCCGAGAACTGTGATAGCTACGCATTTAGTTTTATCCTACGTTTTCGCTCATTTCTCTCTAACTTTGCTCTTCACTGTCTCCAGCAGAGCCTCCGGGCACTGTACAGCTCTGTGCGGTACCTTCAGATCCGCACACACGCGCGGTCTAATTTCGCCGCTCGGAAAACCGGCGACGCACCTCTGTGTGTACCATGAGTGGGGTCCTGTAATTTCCGTCCGACACGCACACAACGGTTGAATAGCTGAGGGTTGAAACGGGGGGGAGGGTATGGCTGGCAGGGACGACCATATAGAAGCGGAGAGACTTTTTCTTTTATTGTTCAGTAGAGAGCGCCCTGAGAACGCGATGAACGGCTCTCGCAGCGTTCTCTTTCGTCCCCGTCCGTATTCTGCTTAGCGCTTCCGTGGTTTCCGGTCTCTGTGTTTCTCTTTGTACGCGTTGCCTCTTCCTTTGTGGGTCGCCGTTGCTGCTGGCCCCTCTGGTCATTCAAGTCCTCGCCGTTTCCGCAGTAATCGTTCACTGGTTTTTGAAACAACTTGCTGAGAGAAGTAAAAAGCAAAGAGCTAAAGAAGAAACAATGCGCCTCCTTTCTGGGCTATGAAGTGATCGCCACAGTGGCCGCGTGCGCCTGTATTGCCACCTTGTGTCTGAATATCGACGCGACCGCCCAGTGCCCCGCCCCCCGATATCATCAAGCGCTCATCACAGTCGCTTGCTTCGCCAACCGAACTGGAGAACCGGACGAGACTCTGCCCGACGCCTGTGATAGAGCAAGCGGCCGCATTGAAAGGCTTGACAATCAGTGAGCGTACAGAACAGTATTTAGTCACAGCTTTCGCTTCAACAGTGCTGTCACACTTTGCTGGAAGGTTCAGGTTGCCCATTCACCTCCATATTGTGCGGAAACATTGGGTCGGAGATAATTTTATGAAAAAGTTCAGCGTACGCATCCATTATCTCATAATTAACTGCACACACATAACAAGGTCGTGAAGGATACACAACAATCGCAAACTCGCGACTGAGATTTATTGCAAATAAAATTCATTCTCGCACCCTCCAAACTGCCACATCATGGACTACAAGCAGTCCGAAAACCTGCTATCCTTTTGACAGATTAATTGATGGAACGCTCACACAGCCACCTTCCCTCTTTTTTATTGAAAACGCCTCAGATAGCTCACGTGCCACCTCCTCATGGCTCCTCCTCAAAATTTTTGTTTTATCGGCAGAGGCCGACAAAGCTTACTACGCGTAGCTTTCCGGCATGCGCCGCAATGCTGGGGCAAATGTGACCCTATTTTGTTCTTCATTTAAAGCTGACGTTCCCTCAAGCAATCATCATAAAGGTTTAGTTAGTTTAGTTTATGGTGTTTAACGTCCCAAAGACGCCGTAGTGAAGGGCTCCGGAAATTTCGACCACCTGGGTTCTTTCTCGTGCACTGACATCGTACAGTACACGGGCCTCTAGAATTTCGCCTCCATCGAAATTCGACCGCCGCGGCCGGGCTGGAACCCGCGTCTTTAGGGTCAGAAACCGAAACCAGTGAGCCACCGCGGCGGCGTCGATCATTATAAAAGGCGCGTCTGGAGGATGTATACCCTCCGATGGCGTTAGCTGCATCCATGGTGTTCGCACCAACAGCGTAGACAAACGTTTTGTTGGAACATTTTTCCTGCATATATATCCCCACAGTTCGCTGCAACGTTGCGGCCACATTGTGCTAGCCTCACTCACCTATACCTGTTTTACATCTTCGTGCAGTGCGGGTAAAAAAGCAGAGAGTTTATTTCATGCGTTCATCTGTGGCGCGGGCATTAGGCGTCCCGCACTTCCGCTCTCGTGGAATAGGTGTAATCCTGGCTGCGTGCACGCAGCGAACAGTACAGCTGCCTTACTCTTCCTGACCGCAATCAGCGCGCGTTCGGCGTCTGGCTCACAATAACCATTCCCAGCGCGGACGGCGTCGTACACAATAGGCGGGCCCCACAGCCAGGAACGGCCATAGCGTGCCTAAGCCTCAGCCGCTCAACAACTTCCCAATGCACACACACTGCTCGTACAAGTTCGGCGGCGTCTTGCGCACGCGCTACTTTCTTCCAGTTCTGTGCTTTGCACATTTCGTTCGTGTCTTATCGGGTTGAGCTCCAAAAGCAAGGAAGTTTAAGGGGAAAGGGGGGAGGGGGTGTAACGAAGTGGAGGCTTATGGTATACAAAAGCAGGGATGGGAACAAAACTAAATTTGGGTGCGCGCTCCGACGCGCGCACGGAGGCGCTCCCTCCGCGATGCGCTTGGTGGTGGTGGGAACGTGCGTGAGGCAATCGGTGTGAGCCACGCTGAAAGCCCCCTTCTCGCGCTCTGCTGGAAGAAACACGCCCGGCTTGTAGAGCGGGAGCTGATAGATTTGTCGCGTGCTCGGCACAGCTGCTGGCCAAGCGACCGAACGACCAACCGACCGAAGCGGCTCGTTGGGCTGCGGCGAGTCGCTGTGTGTGTATATGCATATTTTGCTCGGTGAACTGGATTCTTTTCGGGGCGGTGCAAGAAGTTCGAGCAAATAGGCATCGAAGCGAAGCGGGGACGCGCGGATTAGTGTAGTCCTTCCTTATATTCGGCACCCGCTTTCGACTGACTGATTCCGCGTTGAAGCGCGCACCGAATTAGTGTAGGTCCGAAGGAGGAAGGAAGATAGAACGACCAGAATACGACGGAAAGCTGTGGCTTTCTTTTGTCTTGGCCAGAGAACGCGAGAACCCGCTTCGAGCTTTCTTTCATTTTGTGTTGTTTAGGAGACGAATTAGGGGCGAGGAATGATGCGCTTCTGCGGAGTTGCATTGGTTTTCTCTGTTTCTTTATGTTGTCGTCATACGTCGTGCGCGGCGAAGAGCGCGTCCGGGGAGCACGGGAACGGCAGTTCTTTAAAGAGGGCTGTCTGAGCGAAGACACTTTGTCCAAGACTGTCGTTCATCATGTTTTCCTTGACAGATGCCGCGAAGCGTTTGTTATCCCTGTTCCTCTACCGCTTTTGTTGGATATGGTGGAAGCTTTCTGTAGATAACTTGGACGGCCGGAAAGAGCCGTCGAGGAGGCAGTGATTGTTGCTACTGCGTTCGAGTGGACAGTTCTTTCTTAACGGATTAGGGATGTCAAGTTCCGACTTTGCGCAAAGCCTTTCATACTCTTCCTGCACATGCTAACATTACTTTCGCCTCGTATCTGTTACAGGCGGTGATACCCAGTGAATACAAGCATTCCCCTGGCGTGGTGCTCGGCTTACCTGAGGTGAGATGCATGGGAAATACGTCATTGAGCCCGCTTTAAGAAGGGCGAAATGCCTTGTGCCGTGAAGCTCTTTGACCGAAGCTACCCTTGCGCCGTACAAATTCATGATGATCATAATCATTTTATCAAAGTGTAAGTGATGGTCACATCCTAAAAAATAATTATTGGTCTTGTTCGGCCAGCACGCAAGCAGTTACCTTCATATCGACGCTGACTATACAGTTTGCTGCATGCTTGACGCTGACTGTGTTCCGCAGCGCGCCGCTGGACCGGAGTCGCGATGCGTGAGGAGGGTGCGGTCAGCCGAGAGCCACCACCATCGTCTCGCGTGTGTCGTCACGCACGTTACGAACTGCGCGCTCGCACGATGCGGAAAGCGAGTTGGGCGCGGCATGGCGCCACAGCCCAGTCAGTCAGTCCGTCGTTTGTCGCCCGCAAACAGAGCTTGACGGTTCTACGTGAGGCGGAGGAGAAGCTATCCAGAGAGCGCACGCGCGCCGACTTCTTTTAAAATCTCCAAAAAGGGGGAGCCGACCACTGCCCCGAGCGTTGATTTCTCTCTGCGACGTCGGCCTTTGAGGCCAGTAAGTCGACCGCTCCATCTGGACGGCGCCGGAGGCCGGATTCGCTTTTCTCGTCTCCACTGAATGTGCGCGGCCCGTTTGCTCTTCGTCAGCGAGAAACCGTTTGCGTCGGCGGATTCTCTGGGAGGGTAAATATGGTCTTCTTTGGTCCGGTGTCCTTCCTTTTGTGACGATGGCCGTTTGTCCGGGAAGTATTGGAGCGCGGTGCTTGCTGCGTGGTGCCGCCCTCCTCATTTTTCTTGCGCGACATGTTCATCTTCGTCAGTAAAGGAGCCGAAATGTGTTGCTTTAAACTTACTGTTTGAAACTTACTATCTTCGAATTTACCGCCTTGCAGCTCAGTGCCTTGCAGCCCAATGCGTTGCGACTTCATGCATTGCGACTTCATGCATTGCGACTTCATGCATTGCGACTTCATGCATTGCGACTTCATGCATTGCGACTTCATGCACTACGACTTCATGCACTGCGATTTCATGCATTGCGACTTCATGCATTGCGACTTCATGCACTGCGACTTCATGCACTGCGACTTCATGCACTGCGACTTCATGCACTGCGACTTCATGCACTGCGACTTCATGCACTGCGACTTCATGCATTGCGACTTCATGCATTGCGACTTCATGCTCTGCGACTTCATGCTCTGCGACTTCATGCTCTGCGGCTTCATGCACTGCGGCTTCATGCACTGCGGCTTCATGCACTACGACTTCATGCACTGCGGCTTAAATCACTTCTACTTAATGCCTTGCAAACTAAATGCCTTGAAAACGTAATGCCTTGCAGTTGAATGCCTTGCCATCGAATGCCTTGCAACTTCCTGCTTTCAGACTTGCTGGCGACTCACTCTCTGTTCTCCCTTGTGTGTTCGGTCTGATTGCGCGTACCTTTACTTCATGGATGCATACCAAATCGCCCGCCTTGTGTAGCCCTGCTACATGTTTAGAATAACCAGACCAGACATCGCCGTGCTTCATAAATTTAACACATTTGTCTTAGTTTTTCTTTTAATTATGTGCACTTGTGAATAACCAGACCAGACATCGCCGTGCTTGACAGGTTTTACACATTTGTCTTAGTTTCTTTTAATTATGTGCGCATGTGAATAACCAGACCAGACATCGTCGTGCTTCATAGATTTAACACATTTGTCTTAGTTTTTTTCTTTTAATTATGTGCACTTGTGAATAACCAGACCAGACATCGCCGTGCTTCATAGATATTACACATTTGTCTTTGTTTTTTTTAATTATGTGCACATGTGCCCTGAGTACGTCGAAGTGCCCAATCTAGAGGGCGTCCGTGAATTGTCTGTTTGCACTGGACACCCCGGGGCTTACTAATTCGCGCCGTCAAAGTAATAGCATTCGAAGTATACGGAGATCGTGGACCGCTTATGAGCACCTTGACTGCGATTCTTTATAAAGTATGCGAGAGCGGAATCGATATGTTTAACCGATGTGCCACGCCAGTACTCTCTTTTCGGGCTGAAATTCGGAGACCAAGAGAAAAAATATACTATAGAATTGAGACTAACAACTGTGGAGCGAGCTGTGGATAGGAAAGGGACCGGCGGAACATCACCAGGGACAACCAGGACAGCGCGCGTTGAAGAGAAAGTGAGAGTTCGGGAAGTTTTAGCTGAAATAAAGAAAGGAAACTGCACATGCTGGGCACGTGAAGCGGAGAACTGAGAAGCGGTGATCTATATTAGACTGAGAGAGCGAATATCAGATGAGTGATAACGTAATCGGGGGCAGTCGAGAGCCACATAAAACGTCCATCTGAAAGCGACATTAAAGCGACGTTGCGTGAAACTGCTTCCCATTATTTCATTGCTAAAGCACGATTCTGCGTGTCATATTGAAACTCTTGACGTCCTTACCGAAAACGACGGGTTGCCACCGTTTTGAAGTGAATGGCAGTGCAGCATTGCCTCTGGGATCCGCACAAAAATTGGGTGTTGACAGAGGCATTTTGGTTACGAAATCGGTCGGCGATGGCGACACCTGTATTTCGTTTTTTTTTTGTCTTCTTTTGTGTTTTCTAACTTATGCAACCTTCGTTTTCGGCGGGAGGGGTCTCTTTGTGATTAGAGCGGGGTCGCCTATTGGGATAGTGTGGTACAACGTGGGCATAGTTGGCCCAAAATGCAAGGATGACGGATACCAGTGGGAGAAGCCCTTGCCCTGCAATGACTCAGACATGAGTCTGACGATGATGATGATAATCCCGCTGGCGATAAACGCGGCCTCTTTTTCGGTCTCTTGACGTCAGCTAGTGAGCGGGACCGGGCCGCATAAAAGGAACGGGCAGGGCTTCGATAACGACGCCCTGAGCGTGCACTTTTTCCTTTCGAGCACCAATGCACACTGGCTGCTGGCTCGTTCCTCACGCCTTCCGTCTCGTCGTTTGTCTCGGGGCTTACGCGCGCTTTTTTTTTTCTCTCCTTTTTGTGGTTAGCAGGTTCGGGTTGCAGCCATACCGGCGCAATTACAGGCTCGCAGCTGCTAGTACTACCGCTGCCACGGCGGCGTCCGTGTCGCACGCGGTCTGAAAGGAGGAAATGGGTGAGGGGGACGGAAGGAGACACTTCGCAGCTGCTCTCGCGCGGTTTTTGTCGCTCACACCCACGACCTCCTTGGCATGCTTTGCCTGCCGGCCCTGTGACTGAGTGCGCCTAGCCCCCTCCTTGGACTGCTTGACCTGGCTGTACGGATACACCCAGCTGCATGCCGATCCACACGGCTCGCCGCTCTTCCTGGCTGAATGTGTGAGCTTTCTTTTTCTTTTGCGGTCTCAGCTCCCTTTTAGCACCAGTGCGCCTTCACTTTTTTTTTCATTTTCTCACACAATAGAGCTTGAATGGATCATATGCATGTTTCCGCTCAGTGCTTAGGAGCGCTCTTTGTTGGACTGTATGCGCGTTTGAGCACCTCGTTTGCGACTGTGAGTGAGCCTGTGTAGTTTCGATAGCTAAGATATGCGGTGGCTTCAGTAGAACCTTTTTGTACCGATACCTCTATGTCGCACTTTCTACGATGCAAGCGGCGTCCCATGTGCGAACCGTAAGCTACCGCGTTGAGCAACGGCAGTGATTCAACTTGTTCATTGTGATATATCCGTGTATGGGACATTCTCTTCTGGTTATACGCGGTGTTGGTGTAGTTTAGTAATTGCGCCTTCCAGTGGCTCATATTTGGAGGAGAAATTCTAGAGGCCCGTGTACTGTGCGATGTCAGTGCACGTTAAAGAACCCCAGGTGGTCGAAATCTCCGGAGCCCTCCACTACGGCGTCTCTCATAGCCTTAGTCGCTTTGGGACGTTAAACCCCATAAACCAACCAACCATTGATTTCGCGTGGTCTGGACCCACAAAAAGTGGTCTGGACCCACTCTAGGCCGGCACCGTTTTATGGAACGCGTACTTATACTGCGTTAATTTTGAAAACAGCACGAAGGACGGGACACAAGGAAGGAGACACCACAAGCGCTGTTCACTATGCCCAATTCACTACGCTCGTGCTTATAATGCGATTGCTGTTGAAAGCTTATCACTGTGTGCCCACGCTAAACATAGTTTGCAATGACGTCATCGCGGCCGCATTTGAGACCAGGGAGCGCAGCTTTTTAAATTCTGAACGTTTTCCTACTCCTCTTACCGCCAATGGTTATTGCGTACGCTGTGGAAGCTAACCTTGTTACCCAAAATGGCGTCCGTGACTTCCGGTGAAAACTCTACATAGAGGGAATGGCAGAATGTCTGTAATAGGCTACACCTACCGGCATCATACGGAACGCATGTTACTATCTGTTGGGCTGGATAATGTGAATGTCTCCTTCGTGATGTCGAGTCGTCGGTACCTGTATTGTAGGAGTCGGCTCCAAGGCGTTTCTAGTTCCGGTCGGTCACAGCACCGCCATCGCTGAAGGATTCGACGGACGCAGTCATCCATTCAAGCCTTTGGTACTGCGTGTGCACGGGTACCAAGGCCCCCAATCAAGGTTTTATTAGCGTGCGATGTATCGGACGCGTTTCGATGCACTTTCGCGATCGTCAATGCGCGGCCTTCGCTCGCAACCTTTCCCATTGTTTATGGGGTGAATTTGGGACGCGTGCTCTGTGGAGCGTTGCGGTCGCGGAGCAGAGAAGGCTTGGTGTCGCTGCGAGCGGCGCGCGCACTTGTCGATATGGCTTCTCGAACGTATGCGTTACTGGTAACGGGTGCGGCAGATGAGACTTCCCTTACCTTAAATGTAATTCTGTTCTCGTCGCATATAGTGATCGAAAACTATACCGATCGCCTGGTGGTCAATAATGTTACTTAGATGGCCCATGGTCCTCAGGGTTAACGCCCGGGATCTGCACATAGGGCAGTGAGACACGCTGGAGTGGAGGGCTTTTCCGAGTTAATTTCGATCCCCTCTGGTTTCTTGAACGTGCACTGACGTTGCACAACAAATGGGCGTCCTTTTTTTTCGCATCTCGCCTCCACCGAAGTGCGCGCCCGCCACGGCAGGGGTTCGATCCCGCGATTTTTGGGTCACCAGCTTTTTGCTGCTGACCCCACGGTAGATGTAAGAATGGTCAAAGTGCTGGAAAAGTGCCAAGCCTGTTCCTCATGAACCTCATTGCATATAATAATCTTTATCATCCTAGCCGTCGTCGTTCCTTACAGCTAGACTTCTTTTGACGAGATTCGTCCAGTGGCTGGTCAAGTTTGCTATTATTGCCTCTCTAGTGCTTTGGCAACGTTCACACGGGAATAAAACTTATGATTTTCCTTTCTTTTAAATAGAGTGCACTGAAAACGAGAACTACATATCTCTTTATTTTTTAAAGACGCAGTGATACAACTGAAGCACCACGTTCTTGATGGCAAGACGAGAGGCACCAAAGCAATTCTCGGCCTCGACCTTGAAAGCGCGTTCGATAGAATCGCGCACTCGGCGATCTTACACCAGATATCGCGGCATAACCTAGGTGTACGCACGTACAACTACGTTAAAGATTTCTTGACAGACAGGCGAGCTGTTTTAGTGGCAGGGGACCTCCAGCTAGAAGAGCAAACGCTGGGGAGCACCGGCACCCCGCAGGGCTCCGTCATCTCGCCCACGCTCTTCAACCTGGTCATGATCGGCCTAGCAGAAAAGCTACAAGAACTGAAAGACGTCCGGCACACAATATACGCCGACGATATAACCCTTTGGGTGCACAAAGGCAGCGACGGTCACATCGAAACGGCACTCCAACTAGCAATCGAGACAATAGAGGAATACCTAGAAGGTACGGGTTTACGATGTTCGCCGAAAAAGTCGGAACTCCTACTCTACCGCCCCACGCAGAGGGGCAGACCACCCGGGAGTGGTCGGAATGCGGCAACGACAAAGCGCGAGTACGAAGAGATCAGACTACGTACGAGAAACGGAGCAACCATCCCGATAGTACACACAATTAGGGTCCTCGGCATGATAATCGAGGCCAACGGCGTCAACGGCGAAACGATCACTAAACTAAAGCACAAGACAGCTAACGCCATGCGAATCCTCAAGAGGGTCACTAGCAGAAGAAACGGAATGAGGGAGGAGAGTCTCACACGACTCATACACTCTTTCGTCATTAGCCATATTGCGTACGTTGCGGCATTCCACAACTGGTACAAGGGAGAAGAAGCCAAGATCAATGTCCTCATTCGCAGGGTGTACAAGATAGCACTGGGTCTACCCGAGTCCACCAGCACGCATCGCTTGCTCCAGCTCGAACTTCACAACACGCTTAGCGAAATCGCCGAGGCGCAGCGCACTTCACAACTGGAAAGATTAACGGGAACGACAGCAGGCCGCCAGATAATGGAAAGTCTCGGCATCCGTTACCACGTACAACAAGGCCAGAAAGTCGCCATTCCAAACGCGATCAGACAAACGCTAAGAGTCGACCCGATTCCTCGAAACGTCCACCCGGAACACAACCGGGGAAGAAGAGTGGCCAGGGCCAGAGCTCTCCTGCACAGCCACGGAGACGATACGGGGACAAGGTTCGTTGACGCCGCGGAATACGCAGAACGCTCGCGATTCGCGGTTGCGGTCGTCGATTCGTGCGGCAAAACGCGCATATAACGTCAAGTGTAGCGTGCGAACGCGCAGAAGAGGCGGAGGAAGCGGCGGTGGCACTCGCCCTCACGGATCCGACGTGCACCGTGGTTCTCTGCGACTCGCGTCAGACGGTTAGAAACTTCGCCAAAGGATGGATCTCACAGAGAGCGGCCCGAGTCCTGAGGAACCGACAAGTCCAGCAGGAGGTAGAATTCCAAACCAGAATTCAGTGGTTCCCGGCGCACATGGGAGAAGTATCGAGGACGTATCGCAACCGCAACGAGACGGCACACGCCAAGGCGCGCGAGCTCGCGAACCGCGCCGGCGACCGTCGTCCGTGGAATAGCACCAAAGACTGCTTGACCAGCTACAACGAAATTACCAAGGCCCTCTGCCTGGCCCGCCGAACCTTCCCTCCGCCCAGCGACAAGCTGGACAGTGCGCACGCGGTGACCCTCAGACAACTGCAGACGCTCACGTACCCCAACCCGGAGCTATACCACAGGCTTTACCCCGGTACATACCCGACAAATATATGCAAGGTCTGCAACGCCAATGTAGCCACTTTAACTCACATGCTCTGGGACTGTAACAAAAACCTTCACGGTGCTAATTCCGGAACCCTCCCGCCGCGGTTGGCCGCTGCCTTGCGCAGCCCCAGCCTCGGGGACCAACTCTGGGCCGTCCAGCAGGCCCGCGAGGCGACGGCGAGGCAGCGCCTCGACGTCCCCACGTGGGAGACCTAAGGACCCGTCGACGAAAGCTCTGCAGGACTATGAATAAAGTTGTTACCAACCACCTGCAAAGTAGCTCTACTCCTAGGAGGTGTGAAGCGGCACCAAGCAGGAGCCAAGTGAATCCAAGCAGGAATATAGCCGACACTATTTTTCCAGCAGCTGAATTAGCGGCTCTTTTAGCTGACGTCACGTGAGGGGTCGCGCCTATTCACGCAGCACTCACATGTGCGTCCCGTGTCGTTGCTCACTCGTAATATGGGAGAACGAACGGGCGTGGTAATAGTATCTCTCATGAGCGTTTCCGACAGTGCACCTTCCAAGCCAGCCCGTGAACCTTCCGTGTAAACCGTAAGGGGAAGGCAGAGCGAGGGACAAAACTGAATAATCCGCGTACTTCCCACTCCCACACGGGATCAGAGAAGAGACGGCGATGCTTTCTCCAGAGAAGGTACCCCGAGCAGAAAGCGGAAGATACATGCAGTCATCGTTGCGCTAAGCGTTCCGTCCGGCCGATACGCACAGGCGTAGCCTTCACAGGGACAACACTCGCCC
The DNA here is from genome assembly GCF_055824585.1 of Amblyomma mixtum. NCBI lineage: Eukaryota > Metazoa > Arthropoda > Arachnida > Ixodida > Ixodidae > Amblyomma > Amblyomma mixtum. Next base: position 8,333,419 of record NC_143012.1, read on the forward strand.
CTGCCGTTCCCTCTCCCCCTTACTCTTTTGTCACCTGTCACTGCGTTTCCTCCTGACAAGCGGGCGAGAAGGAAGGATGAGAGAGAGAGAGAAGCGCGCTAGTCGGACGTCTTGGTCGTCATCGCCCTAAGCGTTGTCGCGCATTGAATCGGGGACACCCAGCCACACGCATACAAGAGCGGTGTGTCGGGCAGCTACACGGCGTAATGAGGTGGCGTGGCGAAGGGGCGAGGGAGGTGCGACAGGGGGGCCCCGCGTGTGTGCGTGGACGTGTTGTTGTATGGGCACCCAGTAAGTGGGAAGGGGCGGGGGAAAAATAAGAGACAAAAGAAGGCCGTTTGTGTTTTTGTGGCCGCCCGCGTTGCTGCTGCTGCCTCCGGAGCGGCGGCAGGCTCCGCCGTCATCGTTGCAGCGGACAACAAAGGGCTGCCGAAGCCAGCGCTGCGGTATATCCGGACGGTAGTCCCCGTGCGACGTGTATGTCGTACTTCGGCACCATTGTTGAACGTTGCGAGGCGCTCGCTAGCTTAGGAGAGCGTGCCGGCCTTTGCGAGCTCTGTTGCCCAAAACGCACCCGGAGCGTTAGCGAGCGGGTCATCGTAGAGCGTTTCATCGGTACTCGGGACGTTATCATTGCAGTTAATGGTAATTATTGACACTCGCGGATTCTTCGTCCGTGGAGTACATGTGCTGGTGAGCCGTCTTGTCACGTCTTTTTCGGCACTACCGTCTCGCCGCAAATGCGTTTACAGCGCTAGTTTTTCTCGTAACGAGGGCATAGATGCAGGTACAGTCGGGAACAAAAGTCTGTGAATCGCGTGCTCCGTAAACGAGGCCAGCGGCTAATAACAGAGCGACATGCTTGGTTTACGGAGCTCGCGGTCCAGATACTTTTGTCCTCAACTGTACGTTGTTTTTTTTTTCTTTTTTATGCAGGCAGCTAGTCATTTAGATTAGGTAACGCTTCTTGGTCACAGGGATGTGAAAGAAAAATCGTGAAAGTTTTAGTATGCACGTCGCTTTGCGGCCGAAAGAAACAGAGAAAAGAAGCTCGATTCGCCTTTAGATCTGCGATTGCAAGCAGAAGTTGAGTTGTTATTGGGACGGGTGATGTGTCAGAAGGCGTGGATCCGGCATCACCCCGTTCACCGTCGCCTATCGCGTAGTTCCTTCCGCCCCTTAAGTACCGCGTGCCGGTAAGGAAGCCGTCAGCTATGCGATTCCATTTTCTCCTCAAGCGCCAGCATCTTACGTGACTTTTTACAGCGTCCTCGACAGCCGTCGCACCACTTACAATGTAGTCTCTCTTCCGCGTGCTCTGCCAGCATCCGTGCACTTTCTCCCTGACACACGCGGGCTCGAGCTGTCTGTCACACTTGGGTGACCCGATCGCACGGCTGCTTCGCCGTGGTGGTGCTTTTAGCTACGCGACTGAGTCGAATTGCAAGGCAACGGTGCGACGGGACTGCATTTATAAACATGCGCCTCGCGCGTTTTTGTAATGTATACGTAACTCCGCGTGATTTCTCGCTGCTTCTCAGTCCGGGAATTGAGAGCGGAAAGTTGTACTCAAGAGAAGGGAGTAGGGGGGGTGCCAACCGGACGGCATTCTTGGCTCCTCCGCTGCAGATGCGGCGTTCTGCATCACTTACGATCGTTCCGCACTGGCGCGCACCCCGTCTGAATCTTATTCACATCTCGTCCGGCTTTGCTCTCTCTCTGATGTGCGTCGGAACTTCGGTGATGTTGTTTGTCTTGCCTCGGAAAAGTCAACGGACGCACCTACCCTTTCCCCTTCCTGCTTCCCTCCTTTCTCTCCTCCTCTGACAACTAATCTTCATCCCGCGCCCTTATAGAAATGGTGTATAGGCAGTCGGTAGACTTCTTATAGACTCTATTACCTTCCTATACATTTTGGTAAATTTATAGCCTATAGATAGTCCATCGACAAGTCTATTAAAAGTGTATGGCCATAAATCTATAGATTGTCCATAGCATTTCTATTGCCTACAGACTGTCTATAGCATTTGTATTGCCTACAGACTGTCCATAGCATTTGTATTGCCTACAGACTGTCTATAGCATTTGTATTGCCTACAGACTGTTCTGTAGTATTTGTATTGCCTATAGACTGTTCTGTAGGATTTGTTTGTAGAGAGTTTATAGACTTTATGGACAGAAGTATATGGACAGTCTATAGACTGTCTAAAATAATTTTTCTAAGGGCGGAAACGTCCAGGCCTGTGGGCTCTGCAAATTAGTTTTCGCATATCGTTTGACTTATTTTCGGGCGTAGAATTCTAAGGTGGAAAGTGTTTCATTAGTATTTGGCCCTTGAAAGCAGCGTTCACCACCGGTTACCGGTCTTCATCGGACTTAGATATTTCCCGCCTTGGTACTCGTCTCTGGAGCCCCGGACTATATGTACTGCGGTATTCCTGACCTTATGCGTTCAAAGCGCAACTCCCCCTTTTTTTTTCCTCGACTCGTGGCGCCATCTGGCGTTTAATATAGTGCGGCATGGGGACGGGCGTGGGAGAAACGAATATCGCTCAAGAAGCAATGGAAGTAACTACGTCGTTAAGTTAACCACGCTTGCTTCTCTTTTGCGCTTTTGCAGCGTGTAGTTGCAGGAACAGTTGTTTACCACTGCGTTCCGTTGACGACATGCCCGCTAATTAGATCGGGGCTGTCGCGTTCTGCGCACGCCTGGCTTGAAGAGGATGGTCGGGAGGGTAACCTGTCTTGTTTTTTTTCTTTCCTTTTGTGATCTTCGTTGTGGCACGGTAATGCATTATGTGGTTCTCTCCGATTAATATTAGGTTGTGCAAACCGGGGAGATTCAATTAGTGAGTATAAGGGGGCCTGGTGAACGCTACGCCACTCATAATTCGATATTGCGCGGGATTTATTTTTCTTATCTCCCCTGTTTGTTCCGACATCGATTCGTGCCTGTATAAGAGGAGTGTGCTGCTTATATTTATGACGCTGGGGCCAGTGTAATATACATGTGGCGTTTCTGGGTTTTCTGGCGTTCGGTATTTCAACGTTGATTGAAAACGCGCCCTTTATACGTCACTTTGGATTAAAGCAGTACCGTCAAAAAATAATTTCGTGCTTAGCGTTCGCTAATTGATTCTAACAAGAATGCATTGCATAAACGTACTGTCGTTGGCTCCTTTCGATTTTTATTTTTGAGGAGGTTGGTGGAGAACCGTTATGTCTTACTTGGACTGCTCAGTGTTTTACGGATTATCAACGAAAGAAATAATAAAAAAGTCCCCCGAATTTCCACTCTGTTCGAAGGGTTGACAGCGGTAGCTGGTCGTCTTTAGCTGGGCGGTAACTTAACGTTTCAAAAGATTTCAGGCAGTCCATAGACAGTCCATTGACAATACGTATTGGTCCATATACAGTCTGTATAAGTCTATATACAGTCTATAAACAGTCCATACAAGTCCGTAGACAGTCCATATTCTGCTAATGGGCTATGAACTATCTATAACCTGTTCACTGACATTTTTGTTTGTCTTTGGCCAGGTTAGAGCAGCATTTAAGGGCGGTGTTTAAAAAGGCATTTTCTATGCTGTGTATACTTTCGCGTGGAACGGCGTAATTAAGCGATGTTGCCCGGCTTGTACAGATGGCTCTCTGAAAACACTTAACCCTTCGCACATTCATTTCCACCCGTGTTTCACACATGCGAGCCCTGTACAGCGTGCATGTGTTGTGCACCAGCGTGACAGCTGGTCTTGATTTTATTCGCTCGTTGCTTTCCTCGTTTGTGGCGGCATAACTGCGCTGCGTTCATTCCAGCTGCATCCGCGTTGTACAAAGTGTTACAAGGTGCCGCACTGTCGTCCGTTGCGTCATGTCATGAATGCGGAAGCTCTGCGGCTTTGAAAGTCGGGAAGCCTGCATGCGCTAAGCGTTGCCGTTTTTTTTTATTGCTTATCCTTGTTTTCTTTCCGGCTGTATTAATGAGGTCATTTCCCATAACCGTGGGAAAATTTTTGCTGTGCATCGCGCGGAACAGGCGGTATTACGCTCTTCGCTACTTGCTTCTATGGAAAATTGTATAAGCTTCAAAGGTCGCTATATTCAGCTGTATGCGATAGCACCCAGCATATTAACGCTTGTTAACAATCAGCATGTTGCACTGTGTTAACTTCAGGATAACCACCTGGATATACCATGGATGTCCAGGCATGGCTAATGCTTGCATTACTTGTTGAGAAAACGCAGTGTTAGTTTATGCTGGCACAGCTGTTAGGGAGCCGAACACTTCCACTATCGGACTGTTGCGGACTCATGAAGAGTTGATGTTGGCTTCAGTAGTACTGTATTTAGTTTAGTTTCTAAATATAAGCTTTAAAGATCCGTTGGCGCCCTTAGGAGCGCGTGCTAGTCCTCATCGCTTTGCGTGACTGATAGCTACTATACGAATCACTACATGCCTGAGGTATTGGAGTGGTTTGCGGGTTCGCATGAGAGCAAAGTGTGCAAATCGCATACTAAAACCCACTCTTCACATCTTTATCGGTTGTTGATAGGGTAGAGCATGCACTGAGCGTTACGAGGAAATGAGGAAAAACAAAAACAAATATTTCCAAAATAAGTATACACAAAAATAACAGACTTAGCCAAAGGGCGTTCATTCTGGAAATTGTATTACCGTAACTTTCGTTCACACTCCGCACTCGGTTTATTATATTCCGGAGGCTGAATTCGTGAAAAGTAAAATCGTAAAAATAAAATGAATTTCGTAAAAAAATATTTTTTAACGAAATTTTTTTCTGCTAAGTACATAGAATCGCGTCAGGCAGTTCGCGTTATATTGGACGTCATATTTTGTAGACCTTGCCCTATGCATTTGATGGTGTTTGCTCATAAATTACTTGCGGTAGTGATAATTGTATTATACGTTCTGTTGAAGTGAGCAAGCAGAAACAAGGCTATAGATTACTTATTCATTATATCGAGTTGGACTACAATACAACGGGCACAACTCCTTACTTGTGCCGTATTTTAAGCCGATCCGTGCAGCGAAAATTTTCATTCTCAGTCAGAGCCGATGGTCACCCCCACAACGACCTGCCGAACGGGTTCTATGCATGCATGCTGGTCGCTGGGCGCAGGCAGTCTACATTTCGTATCACATTAAAACAGGCTCCTCGGATACGGCCGCATTCATTACAGGAAGGAATCGGCGCCCTCGTCTTCGCGTCCGAGGATTATTTCCAGTCGCGTCGCACCGAGAGACCCCAGAGCTCCCGCGGTTGAGGGATATGGAAGGAAGCCGCAGAAGATGCAAAAAACAAAAAAGCGCACGCGAGGAAACCGCCACGCCGCCGTCGGAGAGTGGCGCAACCCTGCGCATACACCACCAGCACCACCGCCTCGCGTCTTAGCACCCGGCGACCTTACGGCACGGACGCTATGGACGTCAAAGAAAAAAAAAATCATGTAAAATGCGAGGGAAAAGGATATAAAAGTAATGAAGAAAAGAAGCGGAGAAAAGTCGAGCGAGACTGATAACGCATCGGAAGGAAGACGTTGTATGGGAAATTAAAATAAAAAGAGAAAAAAGAGTTCAGGAGGCAGGAATCCGGGCTTCCTCTTTTTGCGAGAGCATGCACTAAACAGGCGACGCGATAAGCAGAGTTGCTTCTTGTATCGCGCCACCGATGCTGCGCTGGCGGCGGTGGCAGCCGGTTTTTATTTTGATTTTTTTTTTGTCGTCGCGGATGCGTCGCGGCGACCATTGCGACGACGTCGGCTCGCGTATGCGTGTGACGCCGCCGTCGCCGGCAGCGCCTCTGCCGTAGACGGGAAACCGTGCGGCCCAGTCGCCGATATGGATCTGCAATGCCGACGCGTCCGCCGTCGGTTGCTCCGTGGCCGACCAGCCGACCGACCGACCTGTGGCGGCGGCGCGACCAGGAGCGTGTCCTCGACGGTCGGTCATCAGCGATCACCCGCCGCGCCGTGGAGAAGCGCGTTGGGGTGCAGAATACCGCATCGATGCGTGTATAACTACCCCACGATTCCTGTCCCTTGGAGTTTAATGAGCGAGAAGCGGTTTATTGAAGCGAAGCTTATTACTCATCTGGCGACTCAGTGGAATAGGAAGGCGGATGAGAGAGGAGCGCGAGTGACGATGACGATGGACACAAAGATGACCTGACATGCGAAGCGGAAGTCCGGCAGACACGTACAGAGTGGGCCGGGAGCTTTCCTGTGTACCGCGAAGGATTGCAGCTGATTACACAAAATTTAAGTATTTATAGTTGGTGCTTGTCCCCAAGGTAGCGCGCATCACCGAGTTCCCTGATGGACAGAGGAACACCAGTCTTCTTTTTCCGAGGACAATTTTCTCACTCAACAATTTGCATCGCGCATAAAACATCGTCTTATAACCGCATTTTTCACAAAATGCGCGTGCTCGGTTTCCTTGCGGTGTCACACTATTTACTCGAGCGGGTGCTGTCTATGATACAGGGGTCCTTCGATGGTGGACAGTTTTCGATGACGGTCACTCTTCGATGATGGTCACTTTTCCATGATTGGCAGCTCTTCTAGGTGGGTAGCCCTTGTTGGTGGGTAGCTCTTGTTGGTGTGTAGCCCTTGTTGGTGGGTAGCCCTTGTTGGTGAGTAGCCCTTGTTGGTGAGTAGCCCTTGTTCGTGGGTAGCCCTTGTTGGTGGGTAGCCCTTGTTGGTGGGCGGCCCTTGATGATGGCAGCCCTTGATGATGGCAGCCCTTGATGATGGCAGCCCTTGATGGTGAGCAGTCCTTGATGGTGAGCAGTCCTTGATAGTTGGCACCTCTTGATGGCGGGCACTCTGTATGCCCTTTATGGCCAAGGTCTTCCTGCAGAGCAATTTTCCGCCGCTGAATGAACGCGAGTTTTTGATTACGACAAATGACAATGGTGCTGAGGCCGTTTGCCCCGTGGAAAGTGAAATATACAGGAATCTGTCTAAAAAAAAAGAAGGAATGCCTCTTAAGTCTGCGTTATAGCGGTATTCCTGGTCCGGACGGCAGGGCGGCCAGATGATCGCCCCTTTTCAAAGCGCGCACGCGTCTTTAATCGCCTCTGCTGCGCTAACCGGGTCACACTCGGCTCTGCCCTTCCTCGGTCGGCTCGTCAGAGGCCGCTCGCTGCGTGCAACGTTTTCGAGGCAAATGCGCCGCCGAGAGTCCCTCGGTTCACGATCGCTGCTCTCTGGTCGCTTCCTCCTCGGTCCTTGGGTTATGCTCGAAAGCAGCGCTTTTCATTTGCGATGCTGCACACGCCGTTCGCCCGTCGCTCTTGGGCTGCTTATGCTGTCTTTCATTTCCCTTCTTTCTCTTTCTTAGTTTCTCATTTCTGAGCTGCACTGGTTGCAAAATGGCGTACGGGGGGCATTCTGCGATCGATGAGTGCAGTACACGCACCAGGCGCTATCGTCTTCTATGCTACCTTCACTTACAGTTCATCGAGTTCTCCTTGAATATAGAGCTCTGATTTCATAATGGGCTGGGTAGACTTCGTAAGTGTATCGCCGGTGTGTGAGCCTGCCGTTTCATCGGCTTCCTTCAGAAGTCTCCTGTACACGTATACTGTATATGTCTCCTGTACACGTCGTCTAGCCTCCGATGGATTGCGATTTCGTAATTTCTTGCAAGAGGATGTCGTTAAGCACGAAAAGGCTATACGAGGACCGCGAGATGTGATTTATTTACACCAACAAAAAAAAAATAGAGAGAGAAAGGAAGAGACGGAGAGGACGGATTGGGCAAGCGCGTACTCTTCGGTTTTATGCTCGCTTCTTTGGGTGAGGGAGACGGAAATGGGAAGAAAATGATGGGAACGAGTAAGAGAGAAAAAAAAGGGACATGTATGTACAGTATATAAATTGGTACGCGTGCAGAATTTATATGAGCGAGAACAGCATTTCCCGTTTCTGCTTGCGTCCTGCGAAGGTATAATCTCGTGATTCATGTGTTAGTGGTGGGAGTTGCTACACGCCATGCGATATGCAATGGCTGCTCACTGACCTGAGAACACGGGTTCGGGTGAACAACACATGACAGCTGTCTTCGTTCATATCGCGCGGCATCCTCAAAGCTACGCGACCAGTCCGGTTTCGGCGCACGGAGGAAGTCGCAGCGAACGGCTTCGTTATTCCGCTGGGCAGACGTCGATTCAAGCAACAAACGCTGGCGCCTCGAACTTGCGGTTTCGCTCGGTTGCGTGCCTATCGATCCTGTAAAACTGCTCTATAATTCACTCTCGGACATTACAAAGTGCACGACCGGCGCTTGCAGGCTCTCGGGACAATGAATCCGCTCTGTGTGTGCGCGGACATGGAACGGGTTTTACTGGCCCTCCCCTTGCACTGGCAGTGAACTTACGCGCTCGATGATGTAACCGAAAGCGGCATTGTCTAGGCCCCTGTGGGCGTGTGCGCCGCAAACAATAAGAAGTTAAGAGGCCGCTGTACGGAGTAACACTTTTGAGCTTTAGTCTAGCCGCGCTCGTAGCGCGGTTTCTCTAGGCCCGAAACTGCGAAAGTGTTTGCTGAACGCTCCGGGAGGAGTGGTGGACCTTTGTTCGAACGACGCTTTGCAATTATGTTGCGACATCCCAATCAAGTGGCTTCTGTAGAACCTTTTCTCTACCGTCTGTGAAATAATGCAAAACTTTTTTGCCCCTGCTACTCGTTCTATTCATCTCTCACAATGACTGGCTGGAGTTCTGGAAAGGTGTACACGGAGGGCTCTTCGCCTACGCCATTTCTCATTGTAACGGGTCGTCACCAGTGCGTCATGTGCGCACCAATCCAATTTCCCTAATTTGCGCATATAATGACGCACGTTGCCTCAATTATTACGACATTGCGAGCAGGTTCACTGATAATTGCTTTACTTCTGCGTTTCAGCCTATCGCAACTAATCCAATGAATATCTGGGAGCGCTTGGTAGGCGTATGAATGGATATTCGACCTATATAAATTGAATATGAAGCCGTTTAGTTTCATACCTGTCATACGAATTGGTCTCTGTCTATCAGTTTTTCTTCTTAAATATGTTGATATATGGGGGAGATGGTATCGCATAATTGGATCAACAGTACACAGGTCGACACAGACACAAGAAAGGCACAAATGACAGACGAGCAGAACTTTGAATTCATTTGTATGGCAGTTTGTGTTCCACATTTCATTGGTAATCCTGTAAACCAGTTGTAGGCAGTTGTTTTGGCCAGTTGTTTCGGCCAGTGTTTTCGAGCACTTGCTTCGGCCAGTTGTTTTCGAGCACTTGCTTCGGCCAGTGTTTTCGAGCACTTGCTTCGGCGAGTTGTTTTCGAGCACTTGCTTCGGCGAGTTGTTTTCGAGCACTTGCTTCGGCCAGTGTTTTCGACCACTTGCTTCGGCCAGTGTTTTCGACCACTTGCTTCGGCCAGTTGTTTTCGACCACTTGCTTCGGCCAGTGTTTTCGACCACTTGCTTCGGCCACTTGCGTCGACTTGATGTTTCAACCGGTTGTTTCGGCCAGTTGTTTTTGACACTTGTTTTTGCAAGTTTTTTTTTTGCCCGGTTGTTTTTGGCCGTTTGTTTTTAGCGCAGCTTTCAACTCATTTGGCTTAGTAGCTGGCCCTTTCTTGCTGTCCGTGCTCTTCTTATGTTATGCCAAACGGCGCATTATTTATCTAATCGGTCTTTATGCTTTAGCTCTCCCTTTCCCTTATTTCAAGTAGCTGCTCCACTCTCGTTACAGTTCGTAGTTGTTGGGAATATCAAGAGGCTGCTAACGCGTTCAGCTTCTCACGATACGGTTATCGCGCAACACTAATTCATTTGCCTTTCTCCTTTCCGCGCGCTCGCTATCGAGTAGCGGAGCAATCAGCTCACGCGTGCAAAAAACAAGCTGTACACGGGCTTATCTGCAACGCGTGGAGTAGCTGCTGTGATCCCCGCGTTTCGAGTTGAACACACTCTGCGAGGAGCCTGTAGGGGGTCGCCTTCGATAAAAGCAAGAAAGGCTTAAGGCCAGCGCAAAACTTCGCGTTGCAGCCTAGAAGAAAGAGCGTGCTGTCAGAAAAACGCGCGGCCATTACTCAGGCGGCGCTTGGGCTCTGTGTGTTTGCTTGGAAGGGGGCGCTCGTTGCAAATGCTCTCCTCCAGTGGGTTTCGCTGCTCCACGTGATGCATGTAGAGTGTACGCGCCACCGGGGCGATTGGTGGTCGGTGGGCGGGAGAATGTCGGGAGAAGAAAGCGAAAGCCTGGTTCGCGGCGCGCACGCATCGACGAGACCGACCGGTTGCCTGTGTACGCGCGTGTGTTTTCTGATAGCTTCGAGCTTTATATTCCGCCTCGTCGTTTCTTTTAGTGACGATGTTTGTTCTTTTTTTTTAGTAACTCATCGAGTGATGCCGCTCAAGGCAGCGTTTAAACCGCATACTCTTGTCCCAATTTAACCAATTGCTTGCTGAATGTTCTATATTACCGTATTTTCCGGTGTATAAGACGCACCCTTGTATAAGACGCACTTGCCATATATGCAAGCTGTCACTGGAAAAGTTCGTATATAAGACGCACCCGTGTATAAGACGCACCCCAGTTTACCCAGTTAGGCCAGTGAGGCTTAATTAAATACGCTTGCGCGACTATCGCTAAATGCACCGTACCTGTGAGCAATTCTTAAGCAACGCTAAGTGATCGAAAAAGGCAACACTCATGCCATACTCGTCCACGTTCTAGCAAAAAAGAACGGAAAAACGATACAGCTCCCCATATGTCCATAACATTTTATTCTACTTGAAACCTTCGAAGTCTTCATCTTCAGATGCGCTATCAAAAGGTTCACCCATTTCTGGAAGCAACTCGGCTGAAACATGCACTACGTACACGGAGCAAAAAAAAGTTGCAAAGGGTGACTAAAAAAGAACGCCGGCTTGTCTTGACAATGGCGAGAAGCGCGATTGTCACCATCTTTTGGCGCTTCTCATTACTTTTGCTTGGGGCCTCCGAAACAGCCGCGCGTTTGTGATCCCGGAAGTCGTCATCCCCGCCGTTTCATAATATAGATCACCTAGAATGTCGCGCACGGCGGTCCCGGTATTGAAGTATTAACCGTGTTACAACCGCGTTATTGGTAGTGATATTTTTTAGGTGAAAAAAGCTTGAGCATGAACTGGAGTAATCGATGAACGCGCAAAAAAAGATGAAAAATTCGCATATAAGACGCACCCTTGTATAGGACGCACCAGCAAAATTTTCGAAAAAAAGCCGCGTCTTATACACCGGAAAATACGGTACTTAGCCTCTCCATGCATTAGGCGATGGCCGCTATGATTAACTATGCTTGTGGCCTCTTTGTAGTCTGAAGGAGTGGTGGCTACCCTTTGAGACTCTTATGGTTATGACAGCGCAGTTAGTCTTATAAGGCCTTTAGTCCTTTATGTGTTGGGCATGCAGTACCCGGTTAGAGAAGCTGTGCGTCGCTTGCGCTAATTGAAGTTCTTATCTCGCGCGGCCGACTGCAGCGGCGCGGTGCTTCGAACGTTCACACGCGCTCACAGGCTCGTACCTGAAGGAAGGATGGACGTCATCAGGCGCCCGAGCTACATGCATACACAGTGACACACACGCAGGCAGAAAAAAAAAAGCGCGGGATCATTTAGTTCTGGTCAAATTTTTACGGGGATCCCCCAAGGTGGAGCAAATTTGTAGTAAGGGAGCAAATTATTCACTGGCATCCAGCCAAGCGCGGCCATACGGCTGCTAAAGAAATATACAGCTTCCGCAGAAACTTCTCAGTTAAAAAAAAAAAAAAGAAACTGTCGTGGTCCGGGGTTCGAATCTGGGACCACGTTTCACCGGAGCAGTCGCTCTACCAACTGAGCTAACCGGGCGGCCAGCATATGGTAGTGCGAGAGCGCAGTGATAATAACTCGAAGGGGGAACACTGCCGGGGAAATGTTTAGTGGTTTGGTTTTAGTTTTATGGGGTTTAACGTCCCAAAGCGACTCGGGATATGAGGGACGCCGTTGTGAAGGGCTCCGGAAATTTCGACCACCTGGGGTTTTTTAACGTGTACTGACATCGCACAGTACACGGGCCTCTAGAATTTCGCCTCCAAAGAAATTCTGCTGCCGTGGCCGGGATCGAACCCGCGTCTTTCGGGTCAGCAACCGAGCGCCATAACCTCTGAGCCACCGCTGCGGGCAGTGGAATCTCGAATGTTTAAGGATTCTCTCTACTTTGTCGATACCTGTTGCTAGTCTGCGTTCTTATTTATTCGTAAGCCAAACAAGGTAGGCGTGCCTACTTTTTCATCCAGGATGCGCGTTCTCGCGTATTCGGTTCTCGCGGCGTGTGTGTGCCGCCGTGTTCCCGCGACGGCGCCGAAAGTATCGGGGCGGCTCTCGAGGGCGGCTGCGTGGCGAGACACTTGGGCGAGCGCGAGGGCGGTGGTGCTGCGACCGTGAATGTCGCGAACCGGAAAGACTTGTCGCGACGACCGCTCCTTCCCCTGCCGTCTGGCCGGGCACTTTTTATAGATGTGCTCGTCGCGATGGAGCAAAGCAAAAAGCAATAAGCGAAGTGCTATACGCAAGCCAGGACAATGATCTTTCGCGATCAGATTAGGTTGGGTTACGTGCAGCGTGGAGTATGGTTTATGCGGCTTGAAGTAAAAGTGGCTTGTTATGAATGGTCCCGAAGAAGCGGCGATGCTTTCAGTTGTAGGAGACTACGCGCACATCGATCAGATAACGATCGCGTTGAATAGAGTCATCGCGAATCGAAATTAAATATGAATTCTGCTCCGTTTACCCAGCGCGACGAGCACGAAGACGGGCGGCATGTGTATGTGTTTGTGTGCTTGGTGCATGCGCATTGTGTTGTGATGTGCAGCATGTGCTTATCTGCTTACTTGATGGTACGATACGGCGCTGCAACGTTATGATGTGGCGACTCCGTTTCATTGCTTCATATATTTGTAACTGTTGGCTGCTTGTACGAGACAACAGCAGTATCACGGCTTTGCTGACAGAACGGGAGGAACATCGGCATTTAAAGTGTTAAAAATATATAGGTGGTTCAACGCAAACAAGCCAACAAGGCACGTGATCTCTGACGTCAGGCTCAGTTGCTGCAATGGTCACGACGTTCCTATGGGCAGGAATGGCAATCCTGTTTTCAAAAGGAAATTTGCTGATCTGTAACCGTGTTTGCGAGGGGTAACCAGGCTGCAATGGTTTGCTCCTCTTTCTTATACTGGAGCCCTTACTGCTTCTCCAAAGATCCCTATACTGTTATAGTGCTTCACTATACGTATGAGATGCAAAATATGCGACCTGCTTACTTTTGGCAAAGACGCTACGTCACTGCCCGGTGCCTTACTCATTCCGAGTTTGTGGTTTGGTTAACGGGCTGCGGGTGGTTTGGTGCGGTTAACGGGTTAACTAAACGGGCTGCTTATCTATAAAGATAAAGTCATTGGAAAGGGAAAAATGTAACAGGATTATATATATATATATATATATATATATATATATATATATATATATATATATATATATATATATATATATATATATATATATATAATCTCGCACTGAGAAGTAGATTGAAAACCTCAATGTATCCCGGAGTACGTCTCCTTTGAGCGAGGACGTCGGCGTAAGAAAGGGGTGTCGGTCGTGTAGGCACCTTCGGCGCCAACTGTAGCCACGTGGTGCAACAAGGTCTTCTCGCCGCATTTACAAACCGTGCGGAGAGGAGGACGCACAGGAGTGGGCGCAATGGAGGCCACGCGCGTTCCCCATCTGACGTTCCCCTCAACCTCGCTTCATCAGCTCCCGGCGAAGCCGAAGTCTTGGAGGAGAAAGAAGACAGTTCCTGCAGCGAAGCAGCTCGCACATCCTTTGTCCGAGAACGCTGACCCTGCCCGCTGACTTTCACCAGCGGCGTTTTCCCCACCGCTAATTGTTGCCCGCGCCAAGTATACGGATCTCCGTCCGCGGATCCAGAAGCGCGAACAAGGACGGAAAAGATATATATAGTTAAAAAAGCAGACGAGCGGAAAGCGAGAGCGCCGACAGCGCTGGCGCCGGTGGCAGCTGAAGTTTGCGAAGAAAGAGGTCATAACTGAGCGGGCGGCTTTGACGTCGCAGATGTGGCTACTGCTTTTCGGTCGCTCTAATGGTGGCCGGTATAGAACGAGTCTCGTCTTCGTGGTCCGCGCGGCGTCCCGCTGAAAAACCGTGCATTGTTACGGAAGGTACGGCTGCGCCGTCGGCTGAATTTTCTCCGCCTGAGAGCATTTAGTCGCACAGTGCCTGTCCTAATGGTTTCCTAGTCGTGATTGGACGCGAAAAGAAGCTGGCTTCGGTTCAGGCGTCACATTAGCTGACGTCTGCTACAGGTTCCATTGCACCAAAGTTAATGTCAGTTCTCGCACCTTACTTAGAGTAGAACTATATTTTGGGACTAATATACAGAAGTAGAATTTCATATCCTGTATATCTTGAGTAAGATGAACTGTGGAACTATAGAACTTTATGCAATAGAACTTCTGTTTTTTTTTTATAGAATCCTGCATATGTGTATAGAACTAGTCTATATAACTACAAGTGCATAGAAAACTGATTTGATAGAATTTTATTTCTATGAAGTTCTATATAGTTCTATGCAGCCAGTAATGGTATGAAAATGAGGGGCTCGTTATGACATATACATACAAACGAAGCCAGCAGTTACCGAAACTAAGGAAACCTCAAGGGATTTTGTTACTTATTTATTTCTGGTATTGGTTAATTGAAAATGAGCACTTTTTAACCTGTATGGTAATTGATCAGAAGGTGGAAGAAAAATCAGCCACATGCCGCCGGCGGGCACGGTGGGAAGAAAATCTACCACATGGTGTACCAACTGAGCTATGGTGGTGGCTGCCTAGTGTTCTTGTCCCATAAAATACATTTATTATTTCGAAACAAGGTTTCATTGCACGGATTTCGCGTGACTGACTGCGCATATTCACTCCAGTGCCGACAGATGAAGGACGAGGAAACGGAACGGATGGAAGAAATGCGAGCCATTTTGCAGCGGGCGAAAAAAAGAAACAAAAACAAAGACTACAGCAAGCAGCGCGGGAGCGCACTTCGTGTCGCGTGTGTACGGCGTTTGGCCCGCTTCTTCAGCAGCTTGCATGCGTGTTGCTCGCTCGTTATCCGCGCTACTGAGAGCGCCTTCGCATCGTCCTCTTCCGCGATACTAATCGGGTGCGTGCGCTGGCTTTCTTAACGCGCGCTTGTGAGGCTCGTGGTAGTAGTATACAGACAAACCCGTCGTACAGCGTTATCCTCTCACGAGGGGGTCCCCTCCGACGGTAGCCGGACACTAATTAAAAGCCCGATAAGATCTTCTTCCGTGAAGATTGGAAGATAGTTGCACGCGTCTTCGGCGTGTCGCGCAGCTTACTTTCGTTTTGTTGATTGCTTGTCTTTTCAAGGCGAGCTGGGTGTTTTTCCTGGACCATTTATTCCGATCGCGTTAGCCTGTTGCCGATGCGTTTTTGCATCTTGTCGACTGGCGGGCGGGTATATAAGGAAGGAATAATGTAATATCCGAGTGGCGTTGCTTCGAAAATTCGATTTTATTTCCTGGATCGTGCTCTTTGCTGTTTCTGGATGACTTTTTTTTTATTAATTGCATTATGGTAGATACCGGCCGGCCAAAAGCGCCGGCTAGTCCTCGTCACTTTGCATGAACAGGGACGTCGCGGGAACAAATAAATTGGTTCCTGAAACATCAAAGCGATGGGAGAGCAAACACAACGGGTTTTCGCGAGCTCAATAGCATAACGCGCTTTTCTACAGTCCCGCGTAGTTCTCGGGCAGGAAACAAAAATATATATAATTGAAAGCCACCAGCATGGTGACTACGGACATGTACACAACGTACAAACGAATTAATAGATGTAGTAATGTTGAAGCAACTCCATTTAGGCCTTCCTGTGATGAAAGAGTACTTTTTTTGTTGTTGTTGATATAAGCTTAAGTAAGACAGGTAGCGTTCTGAAACTACTGTAATAGTAGATGAAGCCCTATAAAGGATTTCCAGAGCGCCCTGCTCGAAAACTGCTCATACTGAGGAAAGAAAGTGCCAGACAAGACTGATATCTGCTGCGGTCAACCGTCGAGTCTTCTAATCAGCACCGAATACCAAGAGTTCTTAGTTTCCACGGCTTTAATTAATGGCGTGATACATGAATAACGATGGAAGTTTCTCAATTTCATTTCGCTGGTTTTTATATGGTAGTTGATTGATTTCACGGAGTTCGCAACGTTTGCGAACTACGGCTGTCCTGACAAGGTCAATTTTGACGGCACTTCGAAGGGATGTTGGTAACAGAAATGAGCATTGGCAATCGTGTAGCTATGGACGCCGAAGTTCGTATATTTGAAATTATACACGAAACATCTTTCGTACATAATGTTCGGCGATCCCTCCTTCCCCCTCACCATCCCTTTTGTTCTTTTTGTGCATATTTAAGCAATTACATTTACCAGTTTTTCGCACACTCGTCCTGGTTTGCTTAGACACTATATGAATGCTTTGACTTCGTAGTACTCGGGACAGCTCTTTTACATTCGTCTTTTGTAACAGAGTTGCTTCATTCGCAGCGGCTGGAGTAATTTCTTCTCTCGTACCGTTAACTCGCGCACGACTTGCTTCGCTTATTCTATTTCTCTTTCCCCTTCTTTCTCATCCTCTCCACCTCTGTTCTGGGCGTGTGCGGTCGACCCTGTACGACGAGTCAGAGGGTCAAATCTCAGTCATGACCTGCCTGCGCCGGTAGCTTTTCTCTCCAGGGACCCAAGCCCGCCTTCCACTCTCGCACGCACACACGGTCGCACGTACTCCCTGCGTTAGCCATTGTTGTTCGATAGGCATCGGGTCGCACCTGTTCTTTCATAGCCGCCCAGCATGCGAACCCGTGAAGGTCGCTTGCTTCGCGACAACCTTGCAACTTCCTTTCTCCGCCCTTCTCTTTTTTCTCCAAGTCCGGCCCGGCCGTTCAATCTTGATCTCTCCGTAAGCCGATCCCCGGCCGGCTGCACGCTCTCTAAACGTTTTCTGCGTGTTCGCGGGTAATTTTGCGGTGCTCTCGCTGACCTGTTTCGCGTTTCCGATTCTTTGCGTGTATGTGTGTACACGTATCTGTGGCGCGCCTATACGATTTCGTGGTGTAGCGCCTTTTTTCTCCCCTTTTATTTATTGTCTGATTTCTGGATTTGCATGACAAGCGCGCTCGATGCAGGTGAGGCAGGGCCTGGTCGGTTGTCACGATTTTCTTGAATTTGTTTTTCTTTGACCTTTCGGGCCGTATTCTGCATAGGCGCGGCCGCTAGCGCTGACCAAATCGTGGCTATGGCGTGAAGAAACCGTGGTCGCAGTATACGCGTGTTGCGTGCTTAGCGCCAAGGACACTGCGCGTTCTGTGACCGGTGTAGCGCTGTCCCGACGTCTGTGTTCCGGCTGTGATTTAGTTGTAACCGTTCTCACCACTGCAAAGACGGCGGAAAACTAGCGGGGCGTGTACAACTGGTTGTTCCAGTCGACGTTAACGTTGCGCATTGGGTAGCAGGTCTGCAGTCCGCCTTTTGCGCGTCACTGCGTGAAATCTCCGTAAACTTTGGTGTAATTTTCCATGTGAGTTTCCGTCGCTCTAAGTTATTCGGTAACGAAGGGGGAAGTATGAACAGCGACCACTGTCAGTGAACCCCGCATGGTTTTAACCTGTCAAGGCCTGCTTCTCTCACTCTTACTACGACGAGTGTTACTGTGCTAGTCACGCTCGCACATTCCACGTATATTGCAAGATGGCTGCCCTCCCTCCTTTTTCATTCTTTGCCTGGGCGCGTCTGCAGCTCTTTCTCTTCACATGTCACGTCCCATCTTCACTCTTTGCCCCGGTCTGCGGACCGTTGGAAAAAAGTGAACATGGGACGTGACGTCATAAGAGACGCAGACTGCGGGAAAGAGTGAAGATGGGATGTAGCGTCATAAGATAAAGAGCTGCAGACGCGCCGAGGCACCACCACCGTCAGTTCGTGACGTCATGGCACGGGGATTCGAAGGAAGGAAAAGGCAGCTAGGAGGGGCGGCCATCTTACAAAAGCAAGATACGGGGAAAGAGGGCGCCCTTTTTCTGGTGGGAATAAATGTCGTTTCAATCAATCAATCAATCAATCAATCAATCAATCAATCAATCAATCAATCAATCAATAAATAAATAAATCTTTCCCGTTTCTCGTCATTTCCGTGTCCCATCAGGGCAAGTACACATTCTTCCGGTTGGCCTCTACCCATTTCGGCATCAACGCTCTCTCTCTCTGTTGTTCAGCAGTGAAACACCATATGTGCTCAGCCAACGCGGGGGGTCTAAATTGTGCGTATATCAGACTGATCATTTACTATGTCTGCACGTACCAGTCTGCACCATCTACTACCGGAACACAGTCGTGCTGCAAGGCGCAGTCCTCTGCATATAGCAGACATCCTGACGATCAGTCGCTCCTTCACAAAGAGCCAGCAGCGGAAGCTCAAGTGCAACACGTTTCAAACAGAGAAGAAAAGCGACAATGGACGCTCCAGACACGCGTATCCCTGCGGCGGAAGTAGTGCTGGGAAGAGCCGGCGCCAGTGGCGGTGGCCATTAGAGAGACGCCAGTGGCGTCCGAGGTACACGTTGTACGCGGGGCGAGTCGACAATGGGGTGGCGGTGGTGCGACGCGGTGCGCGATAAGGTTACGTCTGGACGGCCATTGGGGCTCGGCTAAGCCTACGCGTCCGGGACGCGATGGAGCTCCGATTACGGCGACAGGCGCCTGCCCATTGTCACGCTCCGCACGCTCACCACACGCACGCTGGCCGGAAAGACGGAACACGACGCGTGTATCCGCCGTCGCTGCTGCTGTCGTAGAGCACGCTGAACCACAAACACATAGAAGGCGGCTGTTGTCTCCTGTGTACAGACTAGCGTACAGCGAGGTATAGAAGTGCCTCTCGGCTTCGACTGCATGGGGAGTGACGGAACACTGAAGAGGAGATGGAAGACCTGAAGATTTGCTTCTGGTACTACCGTAAGGACAGAGAATCATTTTATTGAAGAGCACAGATCAAGTGCTCAGTACACTCTGCGCCAGTGGGCCAAGGCGAGCCGGTCTTTCAGCTGCTCCGACATCACAGCCGGTCACTGCAAGGGCGGAGGAGGGGGGGGGGGGGGGGGGGGGGGGGGGGTGAACCGGGCAGTCGGACAGCCCATACAAAAATTTTAGAATGAGTGTAGACATTCGTGTATGAAATCCATAGACTTTCTATAGACAAATCTTATAGCCTAGTCTATAGACTACAAATTCCATGGACAGTCTATAGACAATAGATTTATGACCATGCACTTTTAGAAGACTTTTGCTTATAGAAAGTTGATAGGCTATCAATAGACGAAAGTAAATATCTATAGGAAGGCAATAGTCTATCAGAAATCTGTAGAAAATCGATAGACCATTTTTTTTTAAGGCAGAGGTAGAGACACTGCTCTAGACTGTCTTGAGAGAGGGACAGTTGACGCACAAGGGGGTTCAGAGCGGAGTCGGAAAATGAAGTGTCGGGCAGGTGCAAAAAAGGGAATTAGTGTGGACTTGCATGGGAAGTTTGCTTGGAGTAACAGTAACAGCTTTTGCGGACGGATAAAAGTTCTAATCAGATTGAGTGGTTTTTGGTGCAACCTTAATTGTATGCTCGTAGGCAATTGTCTCGTTGTATGTTGGTATGCGTTTTGTTCTGCTCGTAAGTTAAGTATACACACTGCAGGAAGCCAGGTTTCTTGCACTTTGATGAATCGAGTTCTTAGGGAAAGGGAGCAGGGGCACCGAAAAACGCAGAGCCAGGCGAAGGGACGAACTTAAGTCTTTCGGAAACTGAGTTGCTTTCAAAAGCGGTGAAGGTTTTGTGAGACACGGAACAGATGGCGGGAGAGGAGGGCCTCCAGTCCTGCGATGAGCCGACGACCTCACCTGTCGACGATGATGACAGAAGGATGATATGCAGCTCTCGCAGCTTTGAAATTCCTCCAAGTGCTAGTTTGTTACTGCAGCCTCATCGGTCAAGAAGGCATTGGTCCGGCGTTGCGCGGCCTCATACGCGGCTTGACCTGCTCCGTTACACAAGGCAGTCCGCTTCTTCTCTGCCGTCCTTCAGAGTTGCATCCTCTTCATTCATTCTTATTGCCTTGTCGCCCTGCAGGCGGCCTGGTACGCTGCCAACTTCTAACGTGGGTGGTGTATCAGCGTGGTAGTGTGTGTGTAATGCGTTTAGAGAATAGATAACGCTGAGAGGAAAGACAGGGAACCTAATCAGTCTTGGGTCTGATTGGATACAATGACAGGGAAGTATTAAAACCTCTAGATAAAAAGTACGATTACGTATAAAGTACATACACGTATAAATTCAAAGGCGAGGGTGACCAAGTCGTGCAGTAGGCTGTGTGCTCTCGTTACTTTAAATAGTGAAAATACTGCCTGACACATGCACAGTCGGAACTCCCCGCAGAGCCCAGATATCAAAACCGTGATTGGTCAAAACCTAAGGAGGTATAGATTGTCGCGGTGCTTGCGGTATTCAGATGAACAGCCAAGGGCTGCTTGAAGTACAATGAATGGTTTTCAAGTAACAGCGCAAAAGCACAGACGGGACACACAGAACAACAACACACAATGAGAGCTCGCTGTGTGTTCTTGTTGTGTGTGTCCCGTCTGTGTTTTTTGGCGCCGTTACTTGAAGATGAATAACCAACAAGCCCGAGCTGCTGTTCTGTAATGAGTGGTTGTTGCAGGGCGTCATAAGTGGCGCCACCGCCAGAGAGAAAACCGCACGTGATGCGGTTTTGTCTTTCGAAGAGGCGTGTGCATCCACAAGAATGCGGATTGGATGTCGGACGCACGCAACGAGGCGATATCTCTCTCCGCTCTTTCTTGCTTCTTCTTTTCTGTTTGCGCTTTCAAGGCTCCGTGTACGCGTTGTCAGTTCCGGAGGCATGAATCTTGCAGAAGTACGACTTGAAATAACACTCTGTCACGTAGGATTCACTTTCTTTGTTTCTTTTTCTGCCCCCCCCCCCCCCCCCCCTTCCTAGAAAAAAAAAGGACTTGATATAAAGCGCAGTACAGCTATCAAGGGCGAAAGAAGGACACGTGACTGCAGCTTGTTACTTCTTTTATATATATATATTTTAGATCATGGTTGCTATGCTGAGCTCTTTTAAGGACTGCCGACTTGTAACCCTGCACATTATCTACATGAACGAACCTTGTTAAACCTGACGCCATGTCCTTTAGTTCGCGTTCAGATTTTTGCAAACCGGCGTGCCTTCATTAGCTAGGACACATACGCGTATTCGCTGTGTATACGAGCAAAGACTGGAGTAACTTTACTTAACGATATCCACTGTAGTCGCCGTGATTCCCATTGTACCGTGCAGACATCACCATGTTGAAAAAAAAATAAGCAAACGCATTCTCTGGGATGGAGCACAGCGGACGGCAGTCGTGAGTGATATGAGAGGGAAGAAACTTTTTGCACAAAACTTCAAATTTTCTGGTTACTTCTCTAAATTCGAGAATGGCTTTTGGGCATCATACACTTAGAAAACCTAATTAGAAGAGAGGAAAAACTTTCCTTGTCACACAGAATTGCGTAGTAATCAATAAATTAATTCTGAAACTTTAATCATTCTCATAATGTTCACGACTGTACGTCGTGTTTGTGTTGCAGATAGAATTATCTGCTGCCTCTTTCGACGATATAGTTTTTACCCTATCTGTGCTCTGTAATGTCGGGGCACAAGGACATGCGATAGAGGACAGCTTATTCTCTTATTTGCTTCCATATATGTTTCGAGTACTTCCACGTAAGTTCATCCATATTGTGGTGGGATTGAGCTAGGGGCACAATGTTTAGAAAGTCTCAAAAAATAAAGGAAGTAATAGAGCCTTGCTGTGACCGCCGACTGATGCAACGGACTTGAATCATTATTGAATGAAAGCTAATGTGTTCAAGGGAGGATAATTTTGTTTTTGTACACCCGTGTGCGAAAGTATAAATGAAAAAGGAAGAGATGCTAGGTGAGCAGCGAAACCACACTGTCGTGAAACGCGGGCCCGGGTAGACTCGCCAAATCTGCCCTGTGCATAAATGGGTCGTGTGGGATGCGGGAAAAGGGAATTTGGTTGTCAAGAGCGGTGGTTATGGGCGTCTGAATGGGAATTTGTACGCACCCATCGCCCTACTCAATGTAAGGATGACTGGTTTTGCGCCGACCAGACAATATTATTTTCCTGTTGTGAAGGTCGCTTCCACTGCAGCAAAATTGGATGTACAGGGTATAGAGTAGCCAAGGGATCAGACACGAATGCATTTTCTTAAATAGCCTTGAAAAAAAAAAATAGTGAAATCCATTGTAGCCGCTCATTTGTAGTAGGCTAACTTAACTTGACCACCCCCACGTCAATTCTCACGGCAAGCGTGATAACTTGCCATAGTATGCTGTTTAGCAGCGTGAGTGGCGTCGTCAGGTGCTTTTCGGTTGCTGTTCTCTTTTTTTCTGCTGGAGATCTTGCTCTGCGCGCCACCACGTTTTTGTCACGAGGACCAATGAATTGGCAAAACAATAGCAAAGAGAAAAATAGCGAAGATTGCAGGGGCAGGTGTACAATGCCTCGGAAATGGCTGTCGTTTTGTGCATCGCGGCAACAACTCGACGTTGGCGTGCGCGCATTGGGGGTCGCTTTGTTTCTGCCACCTGTATGGGCTGCACAGCCTGTTAATCAATCGACGGAGACCCGCGTCGCCTCCCCGGAGTGGGACCGAAACTTTTTTTTGCGGAGACGTGGCAGCGGGGCTCGAATAATGGCGGGACGTGAACGCGAAAACGCGAACAATAAGACGCAGCGCGCTAAACGTGTCGTGCGCTCTTGGCGTAATATATGCGCGCGATGTGCGCGCTTCGCGTGGACGTGAAATATGGCGTCGCGAAAAAAAAAATGGAATTGAGGGGAACTTTATGACCGAAGATGCGTGCCATGTTTGACTGGGGTGTCATCAATGTAAAAGTGCTTTTAAGGATAATAAACTGCAGCAGCGAAGAAACGAGTACAACGGAAGAAAACAAAGGCAAAGACGATGTTGCTGATTCTAGTTGATGCTGAAGGCTGGAGGTGATAAAGATAAGTTTAATAAGTGGCGCTTAGTGGCGCGTAAGGATGAACGTTAATAGTGGCGCTCTGTGTTCCTTCGTTATTGTTGTTTCTTACCTGTTGCAGTTTATTATTAATAATAATAATGCATCAACTAGCTGAGCAATACACCTTATTAGTACTTTTGCAGTCGGGAGCGAAAAAGAAAAGGTCACTTGGTCACGTCACTGTTTTGAATCTATGACTTCGAATGCCGCTCGCAGGAAGAGCATGCGGTATCTTTCTCTCATTAGGCTCTTTTGCAGGAGAAGCCTATCACCGTGCTCAGTACGGCTGTCGTGTGTATATCCATATGCCCGTTGTTTCTGACGTTCCTTGACATATGTTCCACGCTCTGCGGAAATGGAATTCCCGGAACAAAACCAAGGCAGCGGTGAAATGTAGATCGCATGCTGCAGTAAATATAGCGCTGGTGCACGCACGCAATGAACAGTACGTTGCAAGTGTCTTCTGCTAGGCTGCTCCGGGAACCGTATCCAACTCGCGTTTCTTTTGAGCATGTTATCGTTTTTTTTAATGCGAAACATTCACTAGCGTGCGTTAGTGTGCGTATTCGCAGATGGTAAAGAAAATCCCAGCGGTGGAAAAAAGTAGAGTGACCTCATCGAGCGGCCATAGAACGCACACAACAAGGCGAGCATCGCCATTTCATTCGTATACATGTCGTTCGTGTATATTGTTGCGTCTACCAGGAAAACTCGAACCCGGGCTCCATTTTGGTAGCGTGTTGAGTCGTCGGGCTGAGGAAAGTCTGAAGCTTCGGAGTTTGGGAAATGAAAAACAAGCTGGTTGAATTGCACTTTTAGGAAACTTAATTACATATTGTACAAAAGAGCAAACGGTCAAAAATTAAAAGTTCATAGCGTCGACCGACTAGGTGAGCCTTGTCGCCAAGGCCCAGAGCATTCGTTCTCACTTAGGGCGCCGGTTAAATACCCTAAGGCTCCGCCCCTTCACCAGGCGGTGGCCAATTCGACACGACGCACAGATCGGGACAGCACAGCACAGCAAACTGAGACACCTGTTGCAGAGTCCACGCGGGGGAATTGGCGAGGAGGAAACGCAAGTCCGCAGCTTTTTCGCTCATTACTGCAAGCGGCACGTGCTTGTCGAACGCAGGTGAGGCATGCTGGCGCCGCGGGCCGCCACTGCGGCTGGCTCTCTCCGATTCGAGCCGGCTCCTGTTAGACCTTTCCCTTCTTCCCCTGCCGTCAGTCCATCGTCGGTCGCTTCTTGCGGGGAACCAAAGGGACGGTCGTTCGCACCGAGCCGAGCGTGGGAAGAGCTCCATCGGCCACTTCCCAGCTAGTGATCCTTTTTTTGGTGGGGTCATCTTGGGGTCCAACGACCTGTCGAAATTTCCGCTGCTGTTGCCGCCACCTTGGTCAAACGCGAGTCGCAAGCTGAGTCATGACAACATACACTCCCCACTGGCCCAACTCAATGTGGGGCCAGTTTTCCCGACCACATTCGTACCAAAAATGTGAGCTACCGTGTGTCGTACAGCGTTCCCGGTGGCGTCATACGATTTCTCGTTGCATATAGCTTACATGTGCGATAGACAAGTTGGAGGCTAGCTTGCGACAGGGATTCGAACCGATGGCAGATGCACCTTCAATTGTATACCTTCCCAGACTCTTTACCTCTTCCCTTAAGGTGCGGTTGAGCTGTCCATCGAGATATGTGAGACAGATACTGTGCCATTTCCTTTCCTCAAAAACAACAAGCTAAATAAGGCGATAACGGACTGAAAAAGAAGCGGGGTTGGCTCAGTTATCCTAAACAGCCCAGCAGAGGATACCGGACTGTTCATTGCGCGCACGTGCGTAATCTCGCACGTTTCGCCCCTGTGCTCTGAGCTACGGCGTTATCGACTCGGCCGTCGACACTCGCACGTTCATGTTAAAGGATTGGAAGGGTGTACACAAAGGTTTATCTTCTGCAGTTGATCTCGCGCGAATCGCCTGCATTGGTCCTCTCAGCGGGACTGCTTGTGCCGGGTGTTTATCGCATCGTAATCGGCGCGGCCGGTGAGAGGCAGGAAAGAAAGCATGATTTATCGCCGCTTCAACAGCTTCGCCTAAGTTGTTCTCTTCTAGCATTTCTTCTGCTCGGCGGGAACTTCTTGGAGTGGTTCTTTTTTTGATGCAGCCGGGAACAAAGGGCTGTTCACTCATTCGCTGTTTGTGGAACGTGAAAAAAAAAAAAAATAGATCTTTTCATGCAGTGTGGAGAAGCCTGGAAAATAAATCGAGTGCTTTCGATCAACCAGGGCACATTCAGGCCTAGCTTATTTCCTATAAATATATCACTTTACTTGGCTCTTCTCTCATCGATAAAAACGCACAGCGAACGTTCTCAAATCTTGTCGGCGGGCTGTTGTATATCTGTATAAAATTCATGAGTACAAAGCAAAGAGGGAGGTCGCCTTGAGTATTGGCACCGCACTGCCGCATCTCGCTAGTCGTTATTGCTTGTTGCTCCCAGATGTTGAGAAGACAGGGTATTACCTGAATAGAAAAAAAAAAAAAATTCTGTGCAATGAAGTTTAAATCTTCATTATTCGACTTGTAATTGTAAGAAAAGCTGGTTGAATAACTGGCTGTCCACTTTGCGGACGTGAGAGCCAAGCGTCGCGAAGCGAAGAGCGCGACTCGCAAGTGCTGCTTCGAACTGAAATTTTCTTTGTGGCAGAAATGGTCATGGTTTGTTATCTACATTTGGGACTTTAACGTCACTAGCTACATTCGGGCACATGTTTGAGAGTTTCTAGGTTGTGTTGGTCGTATACGTGGTAAACACGTGTGTACGCCTGTACATAAACCTGTGTATGCAGGTTATACAGTGTATACAGTGCATAAACAGTGTGCCAGTTTGTTGACTGCATCATGGACTGAAAGTAAGGTCTGAGCTCGTCGCAGCTTTTAGGTTCCAGAGACAACGCTTTCGCGGAAATAGTGTCAGGTACACCCGCAAGCAAGGTGGATACGAACACTTTGCCCAGAAGTAAAGGACTGCTCTCCGATTTCAATTTTATGCGAAGCATACTACTTTAGCTACCACTTCAGCCCTTCACCGTGGTTATGCGCCTCCAAATCACGTGATACATGACGTCACACCACGTGACACGATGACGTCACGACAGTAGAGAAACGGGGGCCCACCTTGCGCCGTCGCTGTGGTTGTGCGCCTCCAAATCACGTGATACATGACGTCACACCACGTGACACGATGACGTCACGACAGTGGAGAAAATGACGTCACACCACGTGACACGATGACGTCACGCCAGTGGAGAAAATGACGTCACACCACGTGACACGATGACGTCACGACAGTGGAGGAACGAGGGCCCACCTCGCGCCGTCGCTGTGGTTGTGCGCCTCCAAATCACGTGACACGATGATGCCACACCATGTGACACGATGACGTCATGGCAGTGGAGAAACGGGGGCCCACCTCGCGCCGTCGCTGTGGTTGCGCGCCTCCAAATCACGTGATACATGACGTCACACCACGTGACACGGTGACGTCACGACAGTGGAGGAACGAGGGCCCACCTCGCGCCGTCGCTGTGGTTGTGCGCCTCCAAATTACGCGACACGATGATGCTTCGCATTCTCCAGGCTTAACCAAGTTAAGCCTCAGCCATTTTTTCTTGCCCAGTATACACTGCTCAATCACTCTGCACAAGGGTGACGCAGACTGCACTTGTGTGTAGGCACGTTTAAGCATAAGCCGAACCAGGAGAAAGTAAGGTTCAGTTATGTGTCGTCCTCATCCTTTCGCCATAGTCTTGAGCTGTCCACGCGTTCAGCTTCTGAGGGTGCGGGCACTCGGTGTCAAATTATCCCCAAACAACACATACGCACTCACAAAAAGAAAAAAAAAAACATGGTTACTTGCAAGTCCAGCGATTTCCTTCGAGCGCCACGCGATGTCCTTCCGTTAATCTAGATCGCGTCCAGAGGACGCCACGCTCTTGCTACATAGTATATATGCGTCCTTGCCCGGAGGGGGACCCCTAGCCCTCCCCGCAGTGTGCGCGTCAAAAGCCCAGCGTCGTCAATGAGGTCAAGTGCGCTCTTATAAACCTCGCTCTTGCGAGTCTCGTGGAGAGAAGGCAGCGAGAGAGAGAGTGGTGGTAGCATGTGCTCTTTCTTTTCTATACCCCTCGAGAAGGCTGCGCATAGCTGCTCGCTTATAAGCCGCCGTGGGCCCCTCTTTGGCTTCTGGTGACCTGTTGACCCGAAGCCACTTCGACGTGGCAACTGTGCAGGCGCTCGCCCATCCGGCGCCGCAGGCAGCGAAATGAGCGTGTGTGGTGGCGCCTAAGCCAGCTGTAATCCGTCCCTTTTTAAAAGCGTGCAACACTGGTCGAGCTAGTAGGCGGAGCTGGCGTGGGGTTACTCACGTAGGGTCGTTTTCACGAATCAATCCTCTGTGGTAGAACGAATCCTGATTGGCTCACGCGGCGTCCGCTTGCTGACCGATCGGGCTTTGTCTTTCTTAATTGCTGACTTTGTGTACGCTCGGCTCCAGATAAGCTTTTAACCTGCGGAAGTATGCCTATAGCTTTGAGAATGCTGCTCCGTTTTAGAGGTAGCGAGAAGGATGGAGAGAGAGAAAAAAAATTGTGCGAGCCGTGCAATGTTGCGTCACCGTGGGCTCCCGCCCCACCACCGGATTATTTTTCCCTCTTCCTTCTTTTTTACGAGCTCTGTTTTTATGAATATTTCCGTTATTATCTGGCTTCCTCCTCCGGCGCAGTCCGGGTCACCAGAGTGGAAATGCGGAGTACAAAAGCTTTGTTCCACGTCCTTGGTTTTTCTTTGCGCGGTTGCCCCTACCCTGTCCATACATGCGTTGTCGCGGTATGCATGACATTTGTACGAAGCGCAGCGCCGTCGGTGTTGCTCGCTGAGTGTAAACCGGAGGTGTGTTGTCCGCTGCCGCATGACACTGACTTAATGCCCGTCTTCTCCCTTTCCCCAGCCATGAGCTCTCGCTTGCTTGCTTTACTGGCCCATTGTTGAAATGGGAATTCGTTGAAACCTCCCTGAAAGGTTAACGGGCCGCTACGGATTAACGCATGGCACGCGTGTGGTGTGGAAATTGTTGAATTACTTGCTCGTCTAAGTATATTAAGGAAGCCAACAGCCGCATAGGGGAATGTTTCTTTTTTTTTTAATTTGTGATGTTGATCAACGAGAAAATAATACTGTGATTAGTCTGTCGCTTAAAGACAAGTAATAAAAATGCAGATGAAAAAGCAACCATGCCGCCGGTTGGATCCGAACCCACGACCTCCGAATTTCGCGTTCGGTGCTCTACAAAAAAAAAAAAAAAATCCCCTATGCACCTTGGTTTCCGTGGCCGTTGGCTTCATTCATGTGTAGGTTAAACGAGGCCCTCATATCTCTTTCCCTGTGCATCTAAGGTTGGTGAAACGGCTATAACGAAATAACCTTCATAACGAAATGAACACGGGCGCTGTTTTCTTGTCTCTCTGAAATGCGAAGCTTGTGCAGGACAAGCCGTGGCACTTCTTTGCTGTCTGGCGTAGTCCCGACATTCCACATTTAATCTCTTTCGCGTGAAAGACGAAGAGGGAGAAGACGGAAGAAAAAGGTGGCTTTGTTAGAATACAAGGGATTCCGTCGGAGCTCCGGTTCTGTTATATGCACGCACATCTCCTTCTCTTACATGTGCAGAATACTTCTCTTTTATACTGGAATTCAGCAATATTCGAGAATTCCTCATTGTCCGGCTCTATAAGATGCCCTATAAACGCGAACCATTCCGAACTCCCTTAACCCTTCGTACGTCAGCGGGACCCCACACTTGCTTCATGGGCGGCTAATGGACAACGTTGCACCTACGTGTCATATATTTTGTGCTCTCAACGCGACCGAACTGTCAAACAAAACCACCGAGTATGTTTTCATCTTGCGCTAATAGGCATTCTTGGCGTTCTGCTAGTTTTCTGCAATCGCAGGTGCGCTGTACTAAGCGGCTCATTTTGGCGGACAAAAAAAAAAAAAAACACTTTAAAAATCTTTGAGCTTTTGATACTTTTCCTTTAGCCAACTGCCTCATACTGCTACTTGATACAATTTTCAGTTTTAATTCATGTTTTTATATACGTCGGAAAGTCTGTTGTACGGACACATACAGAATTGAACGTCTTTTCGCGGAGTCATTGATCCAAATGTGTACGTACCTCTTTTTTTTTTTTTCTGCAGAAACAGTGGTATAATCGGTTTGAAAGTGATGCCAATTTCTAGAGTCCTTCTGAGTACAATTACACCCTTATATGTCGGCATGTGAGACATGCATACATCTTGGGCCTTAAAAACGGTCAGGGCGTGCCAAAAAGGCATTCATATTTATTTCTTACTAACGAGGTTCTTGATGCGGTGTTATGAGAACAACATCTGCTTTGTCTTCCTGTCATCTCAGGCTTCTCCTGTCTTCTTTCTTTTTTTTATGCGCTTCGAAGTCATCGTTGTGTGCGCAAGCGCTCAGCTGTGTTGACTGCTACTCAGGAGCCCAGCGACGTGGGCGAGCGCTAAATGAGGCATGAAATTGCTTGCGCTAGAAACAACGTTACCGCGTTTCCGCACTGGCTGCGCTGCGGAGCAGCGCGAGCAGCCACGTTCAGTTAGCGTCCGCTAGGCGGCGCCACTGCTGCTGCTGCGGCCGCCGTATAACCCCTTGGGTTTGTTTCGTCGGCTCGCGAAACGCAACGTCGAGGCGTCTCGCTTCGCTGACGCCGGCGTTAGTTTTTCTTTTTTGATCTGCTTTCAGGGCAGCAAAGGAGTAGCATAAATGGATTGGTTAATAGCCGGCCCTGCCCGCCTCCACATCAACCGCCCCTTCATTGCCTTTTATTTAGGTGCGCCCATGCATAGTTCCGTTTTTTTTTTTGTGATATTGTCTGATATTGTTGTAATTTAGGACTTTCCGTGTGTAAAGAGGGTACCAGCGATGCGCTCTTAGTAATCTAGTTTGTCTTCTTTTGAAGAACACTGATTGTAGTTTGGTCTGCGTAATGTAGTTGGCGGCTGTTGCGTAGCTGTGCAACGTTTGAACATTTAACGCTATCGCTGTGGCGCAGCTCACTGTTCTGACTCCGCGTACTCTGGTTATGGAGCGACGAGCTCGTGTGGTTCATGCATGATAGCAAACCTAACTGTTGTGGCTCGAGGGTAATGATGGGGCACAGGCCTTTTACGAGATAAAGCTTAGACTTTGATGGTATGCCTTAATTTAGAATCTCTGGTTCCGAGCTGCAGTAGATTGTGCGTTATTTTTTGACCGACCTTTGTATTTACGCTAAAGCGGTGGTAGCGATCTTGTGTGGTCTGTGTGTAGTTCTGCAAAGCGGATAATATGCGCCATTGCTGATGTCAGCCACTGTGCTGACACTGCGCAATCGCACCCTCGGCTTTGGTTGCACG
The DNA here is from genome assembly GCF_055824585.1 of Amblyomma mixtum. NCBI lineage: Eukaryota > Metazoa > Arthropoda > Arachnida > Ixodida > Ixodidae > Amblyomma > Amblyomma mixtum. Next base: position 8,364,192 of record NC_143012.1, read on the forward strand.
TGGAATGCTATAGCATACGCCCGGATCTAGTCACGGATGAAATTAGTTATGCGGCGCTGTATGGAGCGTAAACAACCGTGCTGTGCTCTGTCAGTAGAAATTTGGGAGAAGACGACTTTAATTGCGTGCACTGGAACACTGTTCTCAGTACATCGTGTTGTCGGTATCGTGTGCGTGCGTGTATACACTGAACACTTGAACATACACTGGAGTATTGAGTAGGTCAGTGTTTTCAGTGGAAAGAGCCGTTGGTCCTCATTACTTAGTGCGTGTTCTAGTACTTTCCTTCTAAACACGAACCAAACCAGCCAATCGACACTCCTGACGTCGTGATCTTGACGCGCGAAACTTCCCTTTCAATTCACGGCCGTAACGCGGCTATTATTAAATCAATCTCCTAGTGTACTGGTCTATAGCCGGCTAATGCATTTCCCGTACGTGTTTCGCCTCCCTCTGTCGTCGTTACTAACCGCCCCGCCCTCTTGAGGTCCTTCCGACCTCCGGCTCCGGAAGCCTTTCGCGCTGCTGCTGCGATTTGCACGCAAGGCCCCCCCCCCCCCCCCCCCCCCCCCCCCCCCCCCCCCCCCCCCCCCCCCCTCCCCACCTCCGTCGGCAGCAGCCGTAGCTGCACGCATAGGAGGCGGGTCTGCTTCCGGGCGTTGTCCCGCTTCTGACCCCGCGGTCCGGACCCCACGGGGCGTTGGCAGGGCAACGTCGGAGAGAGGCCCCGCGTATATTGAATTTCCCAGCACCGCCACTACAGTCGGCCAGCAGCAGCGGTAGCATGCGCCCCCGTCTGGCCTCCCTTCCCCTCGTTTTTTTTTTTTTTCTTTTTGTCTCTGTGTACGTCGCACAATTGTAGAGGCTTGAGCCCAATCGATCGGCGAGGAGGAAAACCTCTCCCTCACAACGCCTGTATGGCCCCTCGCAGCCACCAGCAGACATGGTGTCATGCGCTGTGGTTGCCCCGTCGGATGACTCAACCGGTGGTGGTCTGCTTCGGGACGAGACCTGTTCGCGCAAAGTGGAAATTATTACGGCGAGAGCAGCAGCAAAAAGAACGTTGGCTGTTGCGTCATCGCAGGCGGAGCGAGCCGATTTGTTGAAACCGCGAGACAAGTGCGAGAAGTGTGTCGAAATGTTAGTCGAACAGCCTCTGAATCCTTAGCACAGGTAGGGAATGCCGTTTATTTTTATTTTCTCGGTATGCGATACGGAATAAAGAAGCACGAAGAATTCGGAACGGCCGATTTTGTTAGTTACTTCGAGAGAAACGGGGACAACTTGAAACTATCGTGTTTGGCCAACTATTGGACCTGCTCTCGTAGCTTAGCTGAATCAACTTTCAATTTGAATTCAATTTGCCACAGCTTTCGGATGTTCGTCCCCATCGGAGTTGAAACAAATAGAATACATGAATGAGAACTGGGGAAATTTTACCGTTTCATCATCAAAATAGAGCGTGAATATGATGAGTCAAGAACACATTAAATAAACGTGGCACGTAGCAAATCTCTGGAGGGGAAAAAGGTGAGGAGAGAGGTGGGGGGGGGGGGGGGGGGGGTGTAGGAAGGCGAGAAATTTCAGCGGTAGCAGCTGCGAACGAGTTCGGATACGTGGGCAGTCTGTACTTTGTTTATGTTGGAAAAAACAGCGCAAACTAAGACAGAAAACACAGAAAAGAGGGGGGACACTACAGGCGCTTGTAGTGTCCCCCCTCTGTGTTTTCTGTCGTAGTTTGCGCTTGTTTTTCCACCATGAATTCACACCAACTAGCCCAATGTCTGCTTTGCTTTGTTTATGTGTCTGGCGTGATGCACAAGTTTTCCAAAACACGTCTTCTCCAAACTCCCACTTCAGGCGCGCTCTGGCCTTCCCTCTTATTGTGTGCCTTTACTTCAGCGTCGCGTACAGCAATATTTCTTGATATTGCTTTCGTCTTTCTTTTCGCGTAGTTGCTGAACGTCGACACATAACAACAAGACAAGGGAAAGCGTTTTTTGGCGACACCGTGGCTCGCATTTGTCATGCGCGTCCTATTGGCTTTCCGTCTCCGCCGTGCTCGACGAGACGAGCCTAAAGAGATCGAATGCGTTTGGGAGTGCAGACCATTTCTTCTTGGTGTCGTTCGTTTAAGGCTGTGCAGATACATATCGATCTGGGAACGAGGTAGGCAAGGAGAGAGTTGCGGACTCTACAGACATTCTTCACTGTCACGGACATCATCCCCGAAAAAACGCTCCAACTTTAATAACTTCTTTCTTCAGTGAGACAGGTGCGGCAAGCGATGCTAAACTACGCTTCACGAACAAATAGCAGACAAGCAAAAAGGAAAAGCCGGATCTGAGTAGAAATCGCATAGTGAGCAGTCTCTCTTTCTTTCTTTCTTTCTTTCTTTCTTTCTTTCTTTCTTTCTTTCTTTCTTTCTTTCTTTCTTTCTTTCTTTCTTTCTTTCTTTCTTTCTTTCTTTCTTTCTTTCTTTCTTTCTTTCTTTCTTTCTTTCTTTCTGTCTTTTTTCTTTCTTTTTCTCTCTCTTTCTTTTCTCTTTCTTTCTTTCTTTTTCTCTTTCTCTCTTTCTTTTTCTCTTTCTCTCTTTCTTTTTCTCTTTCTCTCTTTCTTTTTCTCTTTCTTTCGTTTTCTCTTTATTTCTTTTTCTTTCTTTATTTCTCTCTTTCTTCTGTCTTTATTACTTTCCTTCGCTTTTTTTTTTAAGTTCTAGTTTTACCTTAATTCATTTTCTACTTCCCTTTGCTTCTGTCATGCTTCACTCTCCTCCCTTACTTCATTCCCTGTTATCTTCTTTTATCGTTTGGAGTCAGTAAACCCCCCTCCCTCTCTCTCGCCTCAGCTCGTCAGCGACTTTCACCCCTCGGTTTTCCGGCCCTTAACGCAACGCGAAGAAAACCGTGTCTCGTCGGCGCCGCCCGCGCCACGGCGCAACCGGCGTCGGCGCCCGTTCTAGCCTATATCGCGCCTCCTACTCACGTCGTTAAGCTAATGGGCGTCCCAGAAAAAAAAAAAAGAAGATAAAGCGCCTCTAAAAAATCCATGCCCTTGTGTTCCGCTCCGCCCTGCTTGCTGCAAATCCTGCCGGCGACGCTGGTCCAACCCCAGTGTTTGTTGTCTACCACCACGCACGAGCGCCTACGCTTTCTGTTGCGTGCTGTTGCCTTCCGTTGACCTCTCCGTATATCTGCGTTATAATCGCGGAGACGCGGTGTCGCTCCCTCCTCGCCCGCGGCATTGCTGCGTCGCTGCAGCTCGTGTACCGTGTGGCAGAGTGGAAGCACCACCCTGTCTCGGTGTTCGCGTGCGGTGGGCTATGTCCGATTGGCTGGGCATGTACGCTGCGAGAATATCTATATACGGCTGGGAAAATGAAATTGCAAGCTTGTATCGTGCCTTTTACATTTCTATCATCACGCAAGCGAGCTCTGGGGACTACGGACAAGCGACTCGCACTCTGCAACCTTCGAATCATTGAACATGCATTCTGTGGTTTGTAACAGTAACAAGTGCACTCCAGGGAAATATAAATGTGTACGGGGGCGGGGCAGAGTCAGAATGAATCGAGAGTTTAAGAGGATTTTGCTGACACGTGTAGGGTGGCCGAGAGATGACTGGATATTAATTGGAGGTCATTTGGAGGTCAACGCTGTACGCACGGATGTCCAAACTTCCAGGGATACCTATACAGTGGTCCTCCGCTGCTGGCCTGTTCCTCCTTGCTAGACACACGCATAGTCAATTTCTACTCCTGGCATCTTTAGACTCGCCGCTGGCGCTGGTGAGGTATGCTTGTTCGTTTAATGAGAACCGAAGAAAATTCCAATAAATTTTTCTATTAGTAAAAATCAATCTGATACCCATTTCTGGCTATATCGATGTTCCTGTCGTCGTCTTCTTCCCGGAGCTCATTTAATAAAGTAGTCACCACTCGCCATCTTTCTTTCATGTCCACTATTTCATCTTTCTCATCAAATGTATACTACGGGATCGTATCTTTTCCCTCGTGATATGAGCGCTTCGTGCAACTTGGAGCAGCTCATTCGGCGATTAGAACATGAAGCTACGGAATAAATCTTTAATGTCACTGGCAAATGTACCATTTATGCCTAAACCGGTTAAACTCCATTCGACAGTTGTAGCAAGCGTCTGTAGTTATATGTCCGACCTGTAGAGAACGGTGCGCTTTAATAAAAAACGGCGTTGCTCTTCAGTGTTCCCACATCGACGACAGGTCGAAACTTTCATTCGAGGGAAGAGTGTGATGTGCGTGTTGTTTAGATTTGGACGGTTACCGCCATTGAGGTAGTGTTTTGAGACTAAAAAAGAAAAATTTTAAGATGCTACATGGGCTTTCATGTTGCGGTTTTTGCTGCTTGCAGTACGAGCTGTTGCTCTCGCTTTTCGAGACTGCCTGAACGCAGAAAACGTTGCAAATGATCCTAGAAACCTGTTCATGACTGGCTTGCAATCAGTTATACTTTTGAACATTGCTACAACGTGCAGTGCAACATCAGCTTTGATGGAGGTATTTGAATTAAATTTATTTGTTCAACACCACTTGATGGTGCTGTGAGCGCGGCAAAAAACTCCAAAAAATCGTCGGCTTGACGGGAACCGAGCCCCCGTTACAAACATCAGTGGCGGCGGCAGCAACACCGCAGTTTGTGACACGAAACAGAAGTTCAACAATTCAAAGAAATGGTTAAATAAGTAAATAAATAAAGAAATTCAAGACATGCAGAGTGAACAAGGAATCTGATAATGTAGCTATACAGACTATATAGAGTTCTACTTTTGGAGCACTGGTTTCCTAACACACACTGTTCTTTTTAATATGAAGTGACCTGCAGAAATACGAGATGCAAGAAAAACTGCGATCACAAAAATAAAGTGCAAAATGTGAGAAAAAATACATAAGAAATTCAGGGAAGATATTTGTCATTAAAAGTAAAATGAGCAGACATTTTTTCTAGACATTGCAGTTTCCATTTTTAGATGTAAGAAAATAGGGGTGGATGCTTGAGGAATGTGATTTGCTCAAAATCCGCCAGGTAAAAAAAAAAGTTGTCTTTATTGCTCTTCTAACTTTTACTGCCGCCCTGTTCTGTCACCCCTACATGCCGAAGGTAGACTATGTGTGCTACAACCCTGCGATGATCCCGAGTGCCGGTACCCGTTCCATGCGCACAAAGGTAGCCACGTCTTGATTTCGCAAACTTCGTTCTCGCGCACAGAGCCCCTGCGTATTCCCGCCTTCTTTACTTGCGAGGTTACACCAACACCCAGTACTATACCGCTGTATATCTAGTGCGTGCTAGCTTCGCCTCATATGGCATGTTTCGAACCACTGCCGTTGAGAGACTGCTTTTAGCACACAGCCTTCTATTTTGGCGGACAGTTTGCTTCGATCTACGTGACGTGATTGCCCTAGCATTTGCGTCAACCACCGTAATCGTTCGGCGTTTACGCTCGGCGAAATGCAATCTTTGTGCATACAGAGAAAGGCTGATCGTCCGCCCCGTGGCTAGCACGAACGGGTGAACGCCTATTCTGGACGCATATACCGACGGTCTTCGTGGCCCGCTATGGGTAGCGAGCAGCGAACGTTCAACATCGCCTTCTCTAACGCTGAATTGCACGCTATACACTTGCGAGCGGTCGCACACAATAGGCAGGTGCACGAACGTACCCTCACAGTATCATCGTGAGTGCCTGCCGAAGATAGCTTGGAGCCCGTATAATCAGACGTCTGACGTTCGGCAATGCTATGAGGCTGCTTTCGCCGTTCCCTTGCTGTTGTTGCCTTAGTGGCATGGCACATACCCACAACAGGGGATAGGCCAGGGTTCAGTGCATTTTCGACCCGGCTGTATTTCTCTTCTTTCTCTTTCTCTAATTTCCATGTTTCTCTGAGGGCCATTCATAATTGTGTCCTGTGCCGGCATGTCACACGCATAACCGAACCGGAATTTTTGGCAGCATTAAAGTGTGTATACTAGATTTCTCTCTTTCCATCCCATTTATTTCTTATTCCGGTGTTACTGCGTCGTTGTTTATGCGCCGTTTCTTCGCGACAAGCTCACTGCGTGATCTACGCCGATGTTCTGTGGCCACGTCGTCCCTCGGCGGCACGCCAGTGACTGCGCGGCTTTCAAAACGGCGCTTCGCTACGCCCGAGGTCGTTGCGCTTGCTTTTTACCCTATCTTTGTCAACGGGCAGCGCGTAAGCAGGGTTTGCATGCAACGACGGCAGCATGCGCATCGCGCCGGACTTGTTTACATGTTTGGCATGCGTGCAAAACCTGTTCGATATCTTCCTCGACGTGAGCGGTGCATTTGGACTGCGGCAATAACTGCGGAGTGCCGTCGTCTCCTCGTCAACAATGCCGCGGTTGCTGCTGTATGCTGCACCAAGTGTCCTTCCAAGCACTAGGGCAAACATGGCATTAAATAACTAGAGTGCTGCTTCTGCCCTTGTTTGCGAGAGTGGCCGTGGCTCTGTGCCCTTGAGTTAGCCCGAGCCTTAGCCCTTTTGCTCTCTCTGTGGGTCGCATATAGTAAGTCTCGCTATAGCGAAATGAAACGTCGAGTAATGAAATGGGCCTATGCCGTAACGATTTTGCCGCCACTTTGATACTATAATCACCTACGTATATCATAACATCATCTGTGGCGCACAGTGGTATAGTTGGAATCTAACAATGATAGTTGGGTGGGCAATGGGCTAGTTGGTAAAGGTGCGTTTTGAGTGAAACAGTGCGAACGGACGAAAGACAGAAAAAAAACACACACACACACACAGACGAACGTTCTGCTGTGTGTTCCTCGTTCCCTGTCTGTCTATCGCCTGTTAGCGCTGTTCCACCCAAAATTCATGGCAATAATAGCACAATATGGTATAGTACAATGATAGTAGGACCGCTGCGTTGGCTCTCCTAACTGCAAAGCGCGGCTTCTCATCACATGTAGTCATACTTAACTGACACCGTCCTTGATTGAAGGGGTGCAGTTTGCGTAATTCGTATCCATACGCTTGCGCATATACAGCGTCTGTCTACTGCGCTAAAAGGCTCCTTGTAAGTCAGGCTGTTACACCATTGCGACTGCACGCAGAATTTTAGCAGCGAGAAGTCAAGCAGCAGGGATCCCCCCTCCTTCCTCCGCTCGTGATTACGACAGTGTTCCGCTGAACTGACGAAAAGTGGAAGCGCGGAGATTACGAAAAACAAGGTAAGGAGAAGTGAAGACGCTAGAACGAATAAAACTAAAAGCGGTAGAAAAAGGAAGCCGAGAAGCTGAGTTCTGAAGGGAGAGATGGGGAGGGTTTTCGGAGTACCCGCATATATTTTATTGCAGAGAGTTGTTTAAGCAAGTCCCGGCTACAGAACCAGCCGACGTCGGCTGTATGTTCTGCACAGCCGGCTCGTTTATTTGCACGTCTTCTTCCCTCCTATCTCTCTCTGTGTGTCTGATGCGGGCGCTGTCTTGCCCTTGCAAAGCGACGCAGTGCTCGGCGTGAAAGAGTGAAGCGTGCGGACACATCCTCCCCAACCGGTCGGCACGTGACCATCGCCACGTCGTCGTTTCCTCGCCGTACGCCGCCCGCGTGCGGAGCCAGACGCGGCATCACCTTCAGCAACCTGACTTCACGAGACATCCTGATTTCTTTATTTTCTGTATGTTTCCTGGGAACGACACAGTGCCACGCTTGACTTTAGTGAAAGCTTGAGGGGAGAACCGGCGCGCTTCGCACTCTCCGGTGCTTTCTCTGCTTGCTTTTTTTTTTTTTTACGATCGATAAAGCACTGCGGTGTCTCGTTGGTTCGATAGGCTGTTCATTTCGGGCTGGGTTTCTGTTTGTTTCTTGTTTCCTCGGCCATTTGGGCCTTTGAAGGGGCCGGAACTTCCATTTTTGTTGCTTTGTACTAGCCCCACCTAATTTATGTATGGTACCTGCGGTTCCATGTGTCACACGTCGCATTCCCTTTCTAATCTGGATTTTCCGGTTCGTTGAACCTTTGCAAGAGGCATTGACTTGGAAGGCGATTAGGGGGTCCAACTACTTTTGTAATCTACTCAGCTGGTCGGCGTCTTTGGATCAGAAACAAAAAAAAGTACCCGTGTTTGCATTTGGGGCTTGGCTTGCCGAGTTTTTTCGGTCGCACTCGGCTTTAGCGCACATAAGACATTTTTGCAAAACTCATGTTTCATCCACATGGTGGATTATCGACGAGTTTTGCCGTGAAAAGAAACGAAAGAGATGTCGAGTGAAGGAACACGAAGGAGGGATTCTTTTACATGCCATTCCAGTGCATGTATTTGTTCCTTCACTAGTCCCATTTTTATTTTTAATTATTTACGCTAGAAAAACCTCTTGAGACCCTTCGCTTTTCTAAGCCGCCTTTCAAGTCATGCGAATTGTATCGCCATGACCCTCCCATCGACCTCAGGTACAGACACTACAGATGCAGATACAGACTTCTAGCGTAACGGAGACGTAATAGCCTAGACGTATACCGGTTTACCGGACGCCGGCTGCGCGCCCGGTGTTGTCCTGCCTGGCCCCGCCCCTTCCACTACATGCTTGTGTGCAGAAGGCGTCCGGTAAACCGCGATGTCTACGTTAGTACGTCCCCGCTACGATAGAGAGATTTAGCATGCCGGAGACGTATGCCGGTTATAAGTGCCGAAGCTGCACATGCGCAGTGGCAATCGCGTCGCTGTGTAGGACCACTGCAAGTGCGCAACAGTTGTCGCTCCAGGCGGCGTCCGGTAAAACGGTATACGACTCCGGAATGCTGAAAACGTTTCTTACGCCAGCCGCACGTGCGCTAATCCAGCGTGTTTTCTAAGCTCGTCACTTCGTCTGAATCATGGACCCGCGATTACGTTTCATTTGCCTTGGTGTCTACTCTGGCCCCATTTCTCAAGTCGAAGCTTATTAGGCGCAGTCCCATGATTGCTAGCTCAGAGCTCCGTTTTCATCGGCCCACACAGTGGCCGAAACTGTATACGGTTTGTTTGGCTACCAGCGAGACCGGGCTCACCCTGTCTGCCTTAAAGTGGCGGCAATAGCCCCGCCTACGCGGCGCCTTTCTTGAAAGATGAAGTGCAGGGCGTCAACCTGCCTTCTTGATCCTTCAGGTGTAGTTCGTGAGAACGTGAGTCGAGGGCGTGACACCTCCTCTCTCACTCGCCGCTGCGAAAGCACCGCGGGTTCGTGTGTCCTTGTCCAACGGCAGACTTCATGATGGAGTCCCTGACAATCAAGTTCAATGCACGCAGTTCGCGCACGAAATGTCTATACAGGGCGTATCTGTGTGCGTATTTGAAGAGAGAGGGAGAAAGCGCTGATGTATAAGTGGCTGGGTGCTGAGAGGCGGCAGAGAAGTATGTAGATTTTGTGGAGAAGCGGAAAGGGAATGTTTGTGGTGGGCGAGAGGGGAGGAGTCGAGAGAAAGAGAGAGAACGGGGTCACTGATTGCCCACTTCGCTTCGTCGACGGTTTGCGGGAAGTGTCTCTCTTTTCCTTCTTTCTTTGCGTAGCGGCGGCGCGGCTGATCGTTCGTTGCACCGCAAGCAGCGGACCCGAAGCAACGCAAAGAAAGGATGGAAAGCAGCGATAGATAAGGCGAGCGGCGCGGTCATTAGGATGTCAGATTGTAAGAGGAGGGAACGCGTGCGCGCCGAGAACCATTGGCGCGTGTGCAGTCGTCGGACTTTGCTGCGCTTGTATAAAACGAGCGGGCGGAATCGACGAGCGCCACGCGGATGAGGGTCGGGCGCGTGAGCTTTCGCTTTCGCTAGCCTCGTCTAACTTGTTGGTTGTTGTTGTGGTGTCGAAGGCGAGGATTTGCGCCCTCTCCTTGGCGAGATAATGCGTCGAAGGGATGTCGGCGGTGACGTCAGAGTGCACCGTAGTTGCACAGTCTCGAGGTTGGGTGTGGGCGACGTAATTGTGCCGGGCAGAGAGGAATTGAGCAGTTCGCTGCCGCCCACCCGTTGATGCGTAGGTACCGTCTTTTCCGCACTACAATCTGCGCCGAGTGTTAGCCTTGTTGTAAACTACATGTTGTTTTAAACTACATGTTGTAAACTACATGTATTGAAAAGAGGAAGATCGGCAGATTGGTGGCTTGTGTCGGTGGACGTAGGAGACACGATCATTCTGCTACTAATCTCCTGGACGTAGGCCAAAGACCTACCCGCACCTCCACAAAGTTGTAACGTGATTTACAGGGTTGGTCCCCAGGAAAATCAGGCTGAGGAGAGCTAGCAGAAATGGTAGTCTGATTTCTAGCTGTCATCGCAACGATCTCGAGCCGTGTGCCGGCTGTGCATCTGCCGCCACTGCCCATATTTCCTCTGCAATATATATTTTTTATTTGACCTTTATCGATGTGTCGCCTTGCCATGGCAGCCCAGTGCATCGAACCCAAGACATGTAGTTCTCCGCAGCAAAAAGTGCCATAGGCGCTCAGACCTACCGATGGCTGGCTAGCGTTAACACGCCTATGATTTTCAGTTCTTCACTGGACAAAAGCTTTCTTCTTATAGGATTAAGATATATGCAGGAAAACTCGGTATTTTCTGTACGGTCGACCTCCTTCGTAGGCTTTTCCTCGGCCGCGTTTTGCTTCTTTTATTTTTCAATTGTCCTTTCCTTTCTATCTCTCCTTCACTTTCGTCTAATGCCCGGGGCGGTCTGATCGAATGGTCGGACCGGCCCATCTGATGTCGATTTCCAGTCGTCGCGAATTCGCATTTCCGATGAGGCGGCGACCGCCCGCACGCGACGCGATAAAGCGCGTGGCGTCTCGCTTGGCTGGGCTGAGTGCTCTCGGCGCCCGAGCGTCGTATACGTTCGGCTTTGCTCCGCTCTCCTCGTTCGCTCGAACGAGACTGCTCTGATACTGACGTGCTTGGCTTCGGGGGATCCTTTGTTTTGTGGTCATTAAGTGGGAAGTAAACAAGAAGAGAGCTGGGTATAGTTTGTTTTTCTGCATATGGGGCGGACAGACAGCGGTTCCTGTTAACCCACTTAATGCGCCGTGGTTAGAAATTACTATCTGTGAGGTAAATAGAGGAGTGGCAGGCACGGGAGACTCGAAAAAAAAAGAAACAAAATTGGTGGACCCCTAAATCGCGCCGTGAGGGAAGGGAGGAAGGTTTGATTGAAAGAAGACAGTGAAAGAGATGCCGTAAAGGTGGAAGTGAAATAAGACAGCTCAAGAGATGGCGTAGTGGAGGGCTTACAAAATTTCTAAGGAAAAATTTAGACCATCGGGGATCATCAGCGTACACTGATATCGCACAGTACACGGAAGCCTTTCTTTTGTGTTTTAATTGCCTTCATCCAGCCGCGGGTAGCGCGGTCGGATTCGAACCCGGGCATTATGGCTCAGCCTCAGTGGGCACCGCAGCGGGTTCAGAAATAGCGTCGCAGCACCGTAGTCTTGAGGGGAGCGGAGGTTGCGAGGAAAGGATGGGCGCAGTAACTCCCCCTCTCCTGTCGACTCCTTTCTCAGCATTGCCGTTAGGGAAGGAATGGGAGAGTGAAGAGCCGGAGGATTAGAGTGCAGTTACACACCGCAGTCTGACTCACAACTCAGCGTACATAAAACGAGGCCAAAAGGAGCACGTTCTTTAATACTTCGAGAAGAGCCGCTCTGCTTTGTTTGTCATGCAGTTCCACTCGTCTTTTCTGCCCTTTTTCTTAGCTAAATGAATAATTGATAAACGTTCATGTTATGTTCACTGATTGGTACTCAAAGCTTAGTGAAGGCGAGATGGTTAGTATCCTTGTGCTTCCCACAATTCCCGTAGGGGTGAACTGTTAGCTCTTTGATCTTCTCTGCTGTGAAAATCCCTGTCTTGTCCATGAATTGGAATCCGACTCTGTCATCGGCCCAGAGTTCGGAGGTCAGTGAACTGTCGCGTCACTTCGCGGTGGTTGAAACAGCTTATCAGAACTACTCAAACCAAACCGAAATAAGAAAGCTTTCAGTGCGCACCGCGGTTGCTCGCAGGCAGTGCCTTTTTGTGCTAACCTCCAGAATCATGCCGGACTTTGTATTCGGAGTGCCATAACTTGGGGGAATAAATAACTTTACGTGGTACCGTCATTGTGGCGTAGCACCCTTCCTGTTATGCTTAGGTAAGGAATTTACGTAATAAGAAAATGGGTTGTGATTGTGCCTGACATATTTCCCCCTGGCGTTATACACAGAGGCTGTACCCACGGATGTGAGAAAAAATGACGCAGCCTATTGACAAGCGAGATCGCCTCTTTTTACATACATTTCAATACATCCTGAACGTCCCCAGGACGTCCAAGGGAGATTCAGTGCCCATTGGGATAATTTATAAATTTGGCTATACAAACTGGGCTGTTCGTGAACTGTCGGTACACTGACTATAGATTAAGCATAAACTGAGTGCGAACAGTTTGGATAATTATTTGCTCGGGGTTCGCCCTAGCAAACCGTTGAACACAGCAACGTAGAGAAGGGATAGCAGCACCTCGCCGGGTGACTCGGGGCATGCGTCAGCGCGGCGAACGCCCCGACGGATGGAATGCCGTTCTCCAGGACGGCTTCTGGACAGACGCTCTGCGAAGAGCCGCGTTTCGAATCATTCGCCGGCAGCGGCATTCTTGAGTAAACGGAGCAGCGGCTGCAGTGCCAACTCTGCCCTGCATGCCGGCCGAAGCAGGGTTCGCGAACCCGACCTGGCCGACCGACGAGTGCCGCGAATGCCCGTCTGCGGGAGGTGTGTGTTTGGGCCGGTGCGTAAATGCCGGCGGGCGGGTAAAGGCTCTTGTGTATTTGTGTTGCGTGTCTGTGATGTTTTTTTGTTTTTTTGGCGAGTGTGCGGGCATGCGTCCGTCCGTCCGTCTTTTGAGGTGCCCTGACTGCAATAGCAGAGCGAAATGGACGGATTGGTGAAGTGCAAATGACGGTGGTGCGCAGTTCTTACCACCATTTCGCGCCCCAAGTCGGTCATCGGCCGTGTACACAGAGGGCGCTACTTTCTGTTCGTCTCAGTGCGACAGGGCGATGCCGGAGGATCGAAGTTTCGTATTGTGTGTACACATATAATGCACTCTGCCCACTTGGTGTTGTTTGCTTTGTTCGTGACTGCCGAAAATCGTTCTTTGGGCTTTCGTGGTTGTAGTACGAGTTGTAGTCGGTCTTAAAAGCAACATATTTGGATATCGGTGGCTCAGGTTTGTTGTTTTTGCTGATACGCTGTTGGCGGCTTCAACCGAACGTGCCATTTCGCTCGGTCGGCAACAATAGGTTGCGAGAGGGGGGAGGGGGGCGGGGCTAAGCAGGGAGGTGCGTGTAGATGAACGCTGTTATCTCGAGAAAAAAACAGCGCAGGAACAGGGACACAAGAAAAGAAGACGACGGGACAGGCGCTGACTAGCAACTGAAGGTTTATTGCACGGAGCACGAAAAAATATACTCTACGAACAACCAGGAGCACGCATGATCGACGCCAACAACACTGATAAGATGTTACAATCAGCCATGATCTTCAAGGAACGATATCTCACAGTCATGAACGAAGACGGATGGGGTGCTTACGCATGTGTTTTTTTCTCAAGATGTGCCAACTCGCTCAACTTACGATACGATTTACGAGAAGCGACTGACAGCAGATACGGGTCGCCCCACGCACGCAGTATTTCCGACAAGCCCAGCATTGGTGCTAGGTCATATGGAGTTTATTACCTCATTTTGTCCCTACGTCATTTAGCAAAATAGTTCAATAGCGGGCGCATAATTCGGGTGCACATTCTGCCCAGCGCGAAACGCGTTACCACTTTGCAAGCATGTTTAGCAGCGCTAAAACTTCTGTAGTCAAGATATGCTTTTGCATCTATTTCGGAGGTGCTTTGATGCGTGATTTCGTCGACGAGTATCTAAGCAGTGAGATTGCCCTTACTGCGGAGCAGACATTGACCGGGTAGTTTAAACTTAACGCCGAAGATATGACGTTTGCTTGTGGTCACGCGGTGCGCAACAGGCTTACGAAAAACCGGTGTACGTTTCCGCTAGTACGTTTCCGGCATGCGTAATCTCTCTAATGACAAAACAATTCGTCTTGACAGCTCAGGATGGAGCGGTCCTGTCCTACCATCATCTGAAATCGCGTGTACCGATTTCAGAGTCGTGTTGCTGCGACTACCTTTTGTGCGTCTTTAGTGAATGCAGTTAAGTTTTCCGCATGTTATTCAGACGCTCTTTTTCTCTGTTTTTGCAGGCGCAAGGATGGACTCCTCCCATTGCCTCCACCGCCGCCCGGTAGACGAGACGTGATGACTCACAGGGCAACCCTCATTGCCAAGGTGAGTCCCACGACAACATCGCTTCGTGCTAGACACGGGATGGAACCGAAGTACCCGCTGGCGGGCCTTTGATGTTTTATTATTGTTGTTTTGTTGCCTTTATTCGAATGTATCCTGGCTACGTATAGTGTGTTCTGGACCACTTTCTTGAGTTAGACTATAGATGTCAGGGCGAATGCTGTTAAAGCGATCCTCTACCCATGAAGTATATTCATTCATAACACGTTCTTATTTCTAAATGCCGGCAGTAATCCTAGACTAGATGCAGAGGAATAGCTACAGCTTCAATCTCTTTAGGCGGAAAGGTTGTTCACCCGGGCACGTGTTTGCCGACCTAATAGGCTAACAGGACCAGCCGACCTCATCGTTCACAAGTTTCGTTTATTTTATGGACCCTTGGGCGGGCCAGGAGCTGCCCTAAACTGTATGCGGCATATCCTAGACGCAGTGTCAACAAGCCTGTAATGAAGTGAGTGCTTGATGTTCACGAAAAAAAAAAAAAGTTGCCTCTGCTTCTCGGCGTCCGAGCGGCGGCTTGGTGCGTGACGAAACGCAGGCGGCGGCGTGTGGCTTGTAAAGGAAGGGGTTTGCTTATATTCAAACACAAGTTTGTTTTCGGCAAGCCATTGAGCACTTCATTTCAGGAGCTCAGTATGAAGAGCTCGGCTTTGCTGGCGTCTGGTGCGACCGCTTATATGCTATGCCTACTGTGGGAAGGCGGGTTCGATGAGGAGAACAAGCTCAGAAAATGTGTGTGCCCAAACATGACTCATGGCGCTGAAAATCTGAAATTACGGCGCAAATTTTGAATTTTCGCTATGCCCGGTTGATTTTCTATAGCCGTGAGTGCCAGTTAGGAGATGGCAGGAAGAGCGGGGCATTACTGTCAACGTATTCGCGCAGCATCTTTACTGGCTTCTTAGTTTTCTCACTGTTACAAGCAAATACGTCCGCAGTGAAGTACGTGGTGTTTGCTACTGGCGGTTGATAGATGGCGCTAGCTTATGTCTTGCAAAAGTTGGTTTGAGGTATTACGAGTAGCAAGAGTGAATGACGAACGTAGCCGTAAAATAGTAATCGCATTTTGAGGCTGAGAAGTTCAGAACGGTGAGAGACAATTTTCGTAAAAATATTAAGAGCCTCGCGTGAGGAAAAAAATAGAAGCAAGATCTCATCCTATATCTATGGGGATATGAATTTCCTTCTACATATATTCCGTGGAGTCCAGGCGAATGTTGTGCACAACTGTCTGCAGCGATTTATGGCTGTCGTGGAACTTTCGTTCGGAAGGGCGCTTAATAGAATAATTTATCTTAGCAGTCGATATTAGTTTCCGGATTAATTAGTGCAGCACCAGCAGTCAGTGTTTCCGAGGTAATCAATCCTAACCGTCGCGAAGCGCGGTGCTCGCTAGTTGGCGTGTCGGACCAAATGAACCCGTTAGGACTGACTCGTGCACTAAACCTAATGCGACTGAAAGACTGAAAGAGGGTGAGAGAAGGAGTGAGTGTGGAATAACTATACTTTAGTCTCACTCTCGCCAGCCTTCCCTGCCTGCCTTGAGGCGAGCCAGCTTTCCGTCGTCGTCTCTGTTTGCCAGCTTCGCGAGCTCGTTCGCAGTTGGCACAAGTCCCAGGTTGCGGAGACGCGGGCGGGCTGTCTGCGCGGTCAGCAATCGTCACCTCCGAGTCGCTGTAGCCGCGTCCTGTTGTTGTCAACGCTTCTTTTCCCCCTGTTCGTTCGCGACGATGAGCTCGCAGGTGCTGTTTGCGTAGGTGCGTCAGCGACGCTTTACCGCGGGCCTGACTTGAATTTTATTCGTCCATTTTGCAACGCGACGTCGATGTTTGGGCGAAATGGATGAATGAAAAACCGGTTGTTGAGTTAGCTTCTTGGGTGGGGGGCTTTACGTATACAGGAAGGGGAATCAGGCCAGTTATACTTTAGACTCCTTGCGGGAAAATGAGAACAGTTGTGTTGTTGGTCCCTGTTCGCCTCTCACGTAATACACAAGCCCCCAGTCTTTATCCTGGGCCGCGCCATGTGCAACTTTCCGCATCACATGCGCTGCAAGGTGTATATATATATATATATATATATATATATATATATATATATATATATATATATATATATATATATATATATATATATATATATTGTTACGCGGCGGCCAGCCGAAGAATGAGGCGTGGTGAACGATGGCTATGAGATGGTTTAATGGCCGCTGGCCTAGCGCGGGCGCTCTGTCCAGCGCCACTGCCAGCTTCGTCTTCGTCACAATATATATATATATATATATATATATATATATATATATATATATATATATATATATATATATATATATATATATATATATATATATATATATATAGTCACCAGAAATTGAAAAACATAAGACTTCATTCACGACGTTTCGGCTGAGGACCAGCCTCGAAAAAGGCTGGGCCTCCAGCCGAAACGTCGTGAATTAAATTTTGTGATGTTTTTCAATTTCTGGTGACTTTATCTTATATATATATAAGGTATATATAATATCGGGCCTCATCTCTCCAGAGATTTTACTAGTTCCACAGGAGTGCTACGAGAGGCCACCACGCGGACCACCAGCAGCAGAACCATGTTTACATTTCGCGTCGTATGGTACACGCTATTCAGGTTTTTGTACTTCCGCGTCGGTCACTCTCAGACGGGCGTGACCAAGGTGAGATGTGCCCCGTTCCGGCTGTCTGGTCTTCCCGTGTTAATCTTCGTATTAGACACACGTGGAGAGAGACGTTGAGATCTACAGCTGGAGCTACCAACTCGACGCCGCTTTGAAAATAAAAGTGCTATAAAAAACAAAGATATTAAACGTGGTTAGCGCAACCATCGTTGGCCGCACGCCAGCTGCGTCGACATAATAGCGAATGAATTATGCGCTGATGACGACGTGGGGGTAACTACGCGTTCAGGCACTGGGAGTAGCTGAAGCAATTACGCGCTATTAGCGCCGATTTGCGCTTGCGTAGTAGCGATTCGGACGCTGGCAGCTCGCGAACGATTGGTAGCCGCAGCATTCTGCTGCCTGGCACGAAGTCACGGAAGTCCTGCTGCTTGTTCCCTACTACCGCATTTTGGTGCCAGCGAAATGTGTGATCAAAAAAGAAAGAAAGATGGAAGCGTTCGTGTATTGAGATACCGATTAGCTTTTAAAGGACTCCAGGCCGCCGAAATCAATTCGCAGACGAAGCCGCCGTGGTGGCTCAGCGGTGCTCAGCTGCTGTGGCGAGTGACGCGTGTTCGATCCTTGCCGCAGGGGTCGCATTTCGATGGAGGCGAAATGCTAGAGGCTTGTGTACTGTGGATGTCAGTGAACGTTAAAAAAACCCCAGGTGGTCGAAATCCGCCTTTTTCACGACGCGACTGCGCATGCGCCCATCCCCTGGCGGCGGTGTCGCGAAACATACTGGAAGTGTAAACAAACCGGCTTCCTACGCGGCGGGGTGCTTTGATGCAGCCTTCGGGCGCTCAGCACGACGCATTTGGCGATGCCTACGACATGTGTTGCATACGGCTGCAATGTCCAATATGTAAAGGGAAGCAAAGCCGAATTTTTTCGCTCTCCGAACGCTTCCCGGGACCGCCTTCGACGCGAAGCGTGGATAAAAGCAGTTCGCCGGCTCGACGATAGTGGCCGCCCTTGGGCACCGTCAAGAACATCAAAATTGAGCGGGAATCACTTTGCGACAGGTACGGACAAGTTACCGCTGTTAAATGCGTGTGCAGTCTATCACAAAATCTTTTATTCGTGGGTAGGAAGGCCTCGGCACCGCGGCACCCAGACTTCCGGTCGCTGATCTCAAGATCGCGTTTTCGATACAGACCACGACAGCCGCATTTCAGTGGAGGCGGAATACAATAGCACTAGTGTGCTGTGTATGTCAGTGCGCGTGAAATAAGTCCAAGTCGCATATATTAATACGGAGCCCTCCACTGAAGCGTTCCACGCAGCCCATGTTTCAGACGTTCAAATCCATGTCGTGCGCTCATCGCAGACAACTGTTTTTCAAGAAACAAGAAAAGGTGCACTGCGGCAGTAGCCTCACACGCTTCCAGTTAGTCACCAAAAATGGCTTTAGGTTTGTATCCCGGTAGGGCAAAAAGTGAATCGGGTATATTTAAGTTATCTCCAAAAGTGTTGCAGCACGCACATCTGTACGGTTCCCTACGGACGGGCGGATGGTGGAACGGAAGAAAAAATAGAGTACACTCGAGGCAAAAATGTGGCCATTTCATCTGTTCCTGCATTAAAACACTGCAAACTGGAATCGTACACCAGCAAGCACATACGAGTTTGCACATTCAATATCGCTACTGTATGCAGATCGGCCTCCATGCAGCTAAGCTGCGGCACGTTTTGATAAAGCTAAACAGCACTGCCACCAATGAATGGGAAATGATCGGGATATTTCATTGAACATTTTGTTCCGAATGTAGCCCTGCATCTTTTGGTGCGGCGGCCCTTGCTTAGGTGGCGATCGTATCGCATGCCGGATGATCGGAGATACTGAAGAAATTGCTCTTCGGTGGGCACAGCAGCCTGCCTCGGACTTCGCACCCCGCCATCCGTCAGCCGTAGAAATTCTCCAGATACCAGGTGCTGTCATGGACACGCCATCGTCGAGAGATTCCAACAAAACGTGCTCCGCAGCGACACTCAGTCCGGCCGGGTTGGGCGCACAGTACCCTACCAATGAGCTTCCAGCGTTGTACGCGAGGTGGCAGCACAGGAAAATGAAAAAGGCCGATTATTCGGAGTCCTCCACTACGGCGTCGTCTGGGTCTATTGAAGGCGTTAAACCCCATAAAACCAAACCATTCCGCAGAAATTCACTGTGTCGTCGTCCTCACCCCGCAATATGTGTAGCTTTGAAATCCTACTGAGGACGACAGCGTAGTAGCTACACAGACAAGGACGGACGCAAGACGCAAGACGCAAACACAGGCCTCTGTATGATGAACTAACAAGCCAGCCACTACATATTTTCAACTCCTATTTCGGCGACTTTTTTTGAAGGGATAGTATCGCCTAGTTGATTAAACGTGCTGTCATTATAGAAGGGCCCACTTTTCGATGCACAGAAACACGGAACAGTATGCACAAAGTGGCATCTGGTGTCCGTAGTTCGCGGTAATTATTTGCCTGCAGAAGCATGCTGTGACTTTGAGATGTAATTACGCGCTTGTACCTCGTACTTACGTAATCACCATATATATAGCTATGTGTGTTACGGAAGTCCAGTTTTCATTTTACTGCGCAACATTGTACCTTTCAGCCGAAAGAACCGTGGTACGATTTTTCTTAAACAGCTATCACAGGAATATGCGCACACAAAAGAGACGTCAATAACTGGACAGAGACTGCAGCCGTATCACACACCCTGACGCCCGCTAACTCTTCATAATAGCCGTCCAATAAGCCCAGAAACCAGTGAACGCGTAGTGCTCAATAATATTGAGGTTTTGTTGTCTATTTTTTGTTGTTACTTCAGCGCTTAGTTTAGTGCTTTGACGACCACATGAAGAAGTGTCCCTGAGTATATGCTGTACTGTGCAATAAACCTGCACAAAATTTCTTCACAAAATCTTTGGGCTGCCCATAGACTTCTGTCTATAAAGTATATAGATTCACTATGATTTGTCTGTATATTGTCTATAGACAAATCCTAGGGAATAGTCTCTAGGCAATACAAATCCTATCGACAGTCTATAGACAATCTGTAGATTAGTGGCCGTGCACTTTTAGTAGAGTTTTGTCTATCGACAGTCTGTAGATTATGGAGAAAAAAAAATCTATAGGAAGGCAGTAGAGTCTATAAGACGTCTTTAGACCTGGTTGCGCGGCATCATTTTGAATGGAGGCCTCTCGAGGGTGAATTGAGAGAATTATGATCGCCAACCCTCCACAGCATATATGGCGCTACATGAGCCACGCAAAACGCCCTGCAGGGAACCATGCGTGTGGTTTGTGTATTTCCGACGAATGCTGAGCAGTCGCCTTTTAAGGTCGCCAGATTAATCTCCAGATAACGTAGACGTTTCAGGAGATAACAGAATCACCTCGAGATGTAACTTTGATAACGACTCGAAGACTTCGCAAGGACTCTGAAACTTTCTGTCTTGTGGATTACGCATTGGTCGTTTTCATGAGAATGCTAAGTTGAAACCTGTTCAGCTGATTAAGTGATGGGTAACACGCCATTACTGTGGAACTTGACACTATTATTCGTTGTCAAAAACCGAGGAGACCGTTGCTGGATTCATCCTTCGTCTTTCCGGCAGTTCGTGATCATGGATACCTACAAACTTGATACGTACCAACTACCCTTGCAATTCGCTTGAGTTCTTTTTTTTTTGTTTATTCTTTTGCGTGACTTCTTGCTGTCGGCGCCTTTCTGTCACGGTCAGCCTTTCAGCCCCTGCTTCCGAACCTTTCTTTCGATTTTATTGTGGCAGTGTTTTCACGCAGTTTTCTGAGCAAGTTCCGCAGGGAGCTTGGCAGCGTTGAGGAATTTGCCGCGTACGTGACTGCTTCGGAGAACGCGGCTGCCGGAAACTGGCCCGTCCTCACATATTTGGAATAACCTTCTTCTGTTTCGAGAAACAGCTGATACAGAGAAGGAGGGAGTGACGTCAGAGGGGTAGTGGTGAAGAATTTACTGCACCGCTGTTCGCCATGTGCGAAGTTGCTGAAAGCCTGTAAGCAAACTTGAGTTTCTTTCTTTCTTCCCTTCCTTCTTTCTTTTTCTTTCTTTCCTTCTCTCTTTCTCTTTCTTTCTTTCTTTCTTTTTTTCTTTCTTTCTTTCTTTCTTTCTTTCTTTCTTTCTTTCTTTCTTTCTTTCTTTCTTTCTTTCTTTCTTCCTTCCTTCCTTCTCTTCCTTCTATTTCTTTTTTCTTCCTTTCTTTCTTTCCTGCTTCCTTCCTTCTTTCTTTCTTTCCTTCTTTCTTTCTTTCTTCCCTTTCTTTCCTTCCTTCCTTCTTTCTTTGTTTCCTTCTTTCTTTCTTCCCTTTCTTTCCTTCTTCCTTTCTGTCCTTCTCTCTTTCTCTCTTTCTTCCTTTCATTCTTTCTTTCTTTCCTTCTTTTCCTTGCTTCCTCTTTATTCCTGCCCCTATTCCTTTCTCTTCCTTGTTTCCTCTATTCTTTCTTCAGTCCTTCTCTTCCTTCTCATGTTTTCACGGTCACCCACAGCGTGCACTGTCCTCATGTCCTCTTTCCCTGTGCCCTGCAATTTCAGTCGCGCACTCTCTCCTCATGCATGCTAGTCGTCAAGGGACGTCTACACGTCCACCTCAGGAATAGGGGGAGGGAGAGGGGGGGGGGGGGGGGCTCGTTGAGAGGATCGCTTTCACCTTCACGTATACAGGCGCATTTCTTCGCTGCAGCTGCGCGTTTAATTATTCGTCCCGGAGGAAGGCTCCACCCAAGGCCGCTGCCGTCGAAACAAAGCCGGGTCACCTTTTTCTCGCTTTATTTTACGGGGCAGTCTCTCGCATGTACACCGTCGTATAGCTTCCTCGCAGCTGCGTGCGTGCCTGTGCATGCATTCTCTTTCGAATGGCCCGCTCCTTCCCTTTCAGTCTTTTCGTCGGGCTCGTCTTTTTACCCGCTTCTCCGCTGCGAAGTCCCTCTCTTAAATGCCGATATTTGGCTACGGGAGGAAGGCTGCGGAGAACTTGTTAGGTATTCTTGGTCGCCTTTGTGTGCCCTTCCCGTAATCACGCTGCGCGCGCGTGACGGCAGGTGTTTGGGCGCGTTGGTTTGCCGAATAGGCTCGAGTCTTCTTGCGAAACGCGGATACGAGCTTCCCCATTATTCGAGCTCGCGGTGATTTCACGTCCCAGTTCTTTTTATACCTGGAAATCCGGAAGATCCTGCAGATCTAGTGAAGGGGTTTTCTTTCATAGGCTTCTTGGCGAAACAGCGCAGACTGTTATTGTAACGTTACCAGTCGGGAGAATCGTAAATCTCTAGCTTCGACTGTGGTTGAAAGGATGTGTGGACAGCGTCATTTCTATGGCCTCTATTTATACTCGTCCCACCTGGGCAGCGCTTCCTCAATTCACGGCATTCAGTGTTGTGTCTGTGAAGGGGCTGAATAAATGTTCCGCTTGGGTGTGTGTATATATATATATATATATATATATATATATATATATATATATATATATATATATATATATATATATATATATATCATAATTATACGCCGGTCGGTCGCAGGCATGCTATTCAGGTGTTCGGTTTCCAACGTCTAAAAACTGGAGCATCCTATATTGATAGTTATGGTACTCACTACCCGTCTCGTGCGTAGGGAGCGGTTAGTCTTTACCGACATCAAGTGTTCCTCCTGGCTGCGGCGTCTGAAAGTTGTCGCTTTTTATTTCATGACATAGTGTGTTTCTCCTCAGAATGCTTATGTATGTTTAATTTTATGAAACCAGCCAACCAACGAACATGACTGGTGGTTGACGTGGCCCGCGTTGTGAATGCATCCTGTCGAATCATCATGTTCTCATCTCCTTGAAGCTTGTCCCTTCTGCGATGATATGATTAATCCATTTAATGGAGTTCTACTGTACTCTGCTTTTCTAGGCGGGGCGTCTCGTATTTTTCATGTTTTTTTTTGTTTATGGATGCTATGTTGTAAACAAGCCGCTTCGTATTTCGCGATATAATGCTGACGCGTACCGGGTCGTGTCAAACGTATTGTTTGTCTATAATAAAGGGGGAAAGCTATTACAACTTTGGTTTAGCCGCCTAGTCCTAATTTATATCGTTTAACCTACAGTGTCAGCCGTAAAACCTTAATTACTTCGTGAATTAATTAAATTTGTTGAGTGCAGCTTACTTTAATTAGATTAAATTCAATTAAATTGCCACCTGCTAACCACAGGCTGTTAGGCCACCTGTCAGAATGGGCTAGCGGCAAAGTGGAGAGAGGGAGCACCCTTTCCGCTTCTTGGAGAGAAGAGGGGGAGGTGAAGTGCGGAAGGGATGAGAGAGAAGCCTAGTGGCTTGGTAGGTTGTGGCGAAAGCGGAAGAATACGCAAACGGAAGGTGGCTCCCCTGGGAAGAATACTGGGGGTGGCTACCGTGGAGAGAGGAGGTTATTACAAGGGTGGAGGAATGCGCAACCTGAGGTGGTTCCACAGAGGAAACCAAAGCTTAAACAGCTTTCGCTGGTTCTTGCGCTGAGCCGCTAAGCTTAGCCCTAGAATTTTGTTGTTCTGTTGCAAGGCAACAGAGTTCACAATTGGTAGCGAGGTGCTGAAAATGACTGGAGAATACGTCTACTGAGGGCAGGTAGTGTCCACTGATCCGGATCACGAGAGGGAAATAACCAGAAAAATAAGGATGGGTAGGAGTATATATGGCAGGTTCTCTGAGATCATGATTGGCAGTTTACCAATATCCCTCATGATAAGTATCCAACAGCTGTATCTTGCCGGTACTCACCTATGGGGCAGAAAAGTGAAGGCTAACGAAAATGGTTCATCTTCAGTACAAAGCAGCGAGCTATGCGAAGAAAATTATAGGCGTAACGTTAAGAGACCTGAAGCGGGCACAGTAGGTGACGGAACAAACGCTGGTTAATGACATCCTAGTCGAAATCAAGAGGAAAAAATAGTCTTGGGCAGGGTATGTAATGCGAAGGGAAGATAACCGCTTTTCCTTAAAGGTAACGGAGTGTATTCCTAGAGAAGGCAAGCATAGCAGGAGGCGGCAGAAAGTTAGGTGGGCGGGTGAGATTAAGAAATGTGTGGGGATACTGTGGCCGCAGTTGTCAAAGGACAAGGTTAATTGGAGAGACATGGGAGATGTATTTGCCCTACAGTAGGCGTAGTCAGGCTGATGACGATGATCCGTGTTGTATTGCAAGCGGCTAGAGCGGATACTGTTCTTTGCTTCGCCTGTCTGCGCAGTGTGTAGGGACAACTAGTAAATACAAAGAGGAAAGCGAGAAGCCAAAGGCGGCGTATAGTGGAGTGCGTCACGCGGGGAGATGACGCAGCCCGCACGGTATTTGGGCTGGCGAGCCCCAGATTCGCCGCCCGGCTTTCCCTCTCTGGCCTTCCAGCCAAGTTTACAGAAGCCGCCCGAGCGGATGTTTTCCGAAAACGAGGCCTTCGTTCCTGCGTTACCCGACGTCCGGAGCTGCTGCGCCGGCTCCCGGCGCGCTCGTCGTCAGACGTTAAAAATATGAGAGTGGAGCCTCGGCAGTTTCCAGGAATCGGTCAAAGCTTGCGCACGCATGATAAACAGCGGTCTTTCGAACCGCCTCTGTTGATTGTTTTTTGTAAAGCTAGGCTTCTGTCTGACGAAACTGTCGGCATCCGTGTGGAAGGCCAGTTGCGCGGTGTCGTGATGTCAAAGTTCGGAACAGCGCTGCAGACAGCTTTTAGTCCCCGGCCAGTCCTGTCAGGAAAGCGGACACGTTAGGCCACCCGTGTCGCTCCTCCACCATTTCCTTTTAGTAGTTCGCTGCAGTGTGCGCACTTGACACGTGAGCGACTGGAAAATAAACTGAAATAGAAGCTTCTGAAGGAACCAGCGCACAAAACACAATGGACAAGAAAAAGGTGGTACACGACGGACAGGAGCGCTGTCAGCGCTCCTGTCCGTCGTGTACCACCTTTTTCTTGTCCATTGTGTTTTGTGCGCTGGTTCCTTCAGAAGTATGTATTACCAACTAGCCCAACAACAAGTGTTGCTGAAATAGAAGGACGAGCTAGGCTGGACTCTACTACGCTTGGACTAGGCTGATGGAGGTTAGGGTGCCTCGATGCAGCGTAGATGGATCTAAACTGGTGGGACTAGGTTGGTCTACGCTGGACTAGGCCGGGCTGTGGTTGTTCTGTACTAGACAGGTCGCACTGGATTGTACTACACTAGGTAGGCTCGAATGCACTGGTTTGGACTAGACTTGGTTGGACTTGGTTGGACTAGACTCAGTTGGACTGGATTGGACTAGAGTCGGTTGTACTGGATTGGACTAGACTCGGTTGTACTGGATTGGACTAGACTCGGTTATACTGGATTGACTGGACTAGCTTGGGCTGGACATAACTAGGCTATAGTCGGATAAACTCAAGAAGGAAGCGGCAAACGCCCTTCAAAAGAGGCCCTCCTACTAATAGCGTCGACCATGTGTCATGACGTCGGGGTTAATCGTACACCTAGTGCGACATCACCGGTGCATGGCCCATGGCTCCGTGAAATGGCATTAATGACGTCATGACAATCGGTCGGCACCATTGGCTGGGGTCCGCTTTCGAGGGGTGTTTGCGGCTTCGTTCTGAAGCTGTATACAACTATAGGCTGAACTGCATAGCATTTATACTCAACGAGGCTGGACTAAGCTACGATGTGCTGGACATGTCTAGGTTAACGAGGAATATCTATTCTCACTCGTACGCTTGACATGTCCAGAGCTGCTCATCCGAGAGAACAAGGAGGAGCGGGGAAGCCTTTTTGTTCCGTGCGCATTGCCTAATAACGTTCGGTACCTTTGTGGGCGTGCTAACAAACATGCAGCCAACGGCAGCACGAGATTTCTCCACGTGTTTGCTGTAGTGCGAGAAACACGCGCGTCGACTCTATAGAGTGCTGAAGAATGGGAAGAACACCGCAGGCCTTCTAGAAAATTCTCATTGCATGGAGCCAAGACGAACTTGGTGAAAGAAAAACGTAGTGTTTAAATTATTTGTGCGCTATTGGCGTCGCCGTCGCTTCTCCCTCCAGGGGGCGGCCAGAAGTGTCCTGGTCCTTCTTTTATTTCTGGTATTGTAGTGTGGGAGTCGATATCGCCCATCTCTAGGAAGTGCGCACAGACATCGGCGAGCATATATTTTTTTTTATCCTTAGTGGCATATATTGGGGAAACGGTGATTGTCTGTTTGACGAAGTAGGGACATTCACCAGAGCCCCTTCCCTTGGGTCCCACCCTTTTTTCCGAATTGGCCCGTTATATCACCTCTCTCCACGCTAGCACCAGCTCATGTCTTGCGTGTCTTTATCGCTGTCTCAAAATGTCCCGCGCTGCGCGCAGAATCCGTGCTAAGCGGGGCAAACGCGCGTTCCAGAAAAGATGCGTCGGCGCTTTCGCCTTCCCCGGCCATTCGGACAAGCGCAGTTAGGCCGCGAACGGTTTCCGGTGGGAGCGGTCCTCGCACCGCCGCAGCCGCGGTTCCTCTTTCGTTGTCTCTTCGCTCTGTCTACCCTGTTTTGTGGTGATTGCGTCTTCTTCACTCGCCGTGCTGAGGATCGCGACGCGGAATAGCAGAGAAGAAAAGAAAGAATAAGGGAAAAAGAAGGCAAGTCCGCACGTTCTCGTGTCCGTCCGGCGCCTATCCGTCGTCTCCTTTTCGGAAAGCGAGGCCCTTCCCAGCGGCTTTGTGCGTCGCTCACGTTCCTCACGATGGCGG
Source organism: Amblyomma mixtum (assembly GCF_055824585.1). Classification (NCBI taxonomy): domain Eukaryota; kingdom Metazoa; phylum Arthropoda; class Arachnida; order Ixodida; family Ixodidae; genus Amblyomma; species Amblyomma mixtum. Next base: position 8,391,028 of record NC_143012.1, read on the forward strand.
CGGCTGCGTTCAAAGGAGTGGAGCCTTCCGCCCAACGGGAGTGAGTCGTCTCCTTCGGCCGCTTCCTGTCGCAGTCGGTGGACGGAGGGCCGATAAACGGGCCGCCTTTTCCCCTCGGGTGCCGGGGGTATTAGCGTTTGGCGCGTGCTTTTGCCGCGCCGGGAAATAAATAAGGCGGCTCGGAGCTGTACTAGGCTTATTTCGCACCGGTCAGAAACCGTTACCGGCGAAGACGACGATGCCTGTGTATGGACAGAGCGGCGGTAATAGAAGGGAGCGCAAACTTTTGCGTGTAAATCAAGTTGTCTACCGTCAAGGGTTAGTGAGAGAGGGAGAACAGAAGGGAGAGGTAGGAATGGAACGAATGAGAGGTGCAGACTTCAAGGCGGTGAGAGGAGGAAAGAGTAATTCAGTGATGGAGAGAGGGAGAGAGAAAAAAAGCAACGATGAAGGCAGGAGATTAATCAGAAGAATGTTAATAAGTGATGGAATGTGCGAGATAGTAAGGTAGGAAGAGGCGAGAGTGAATATGTTCTGGAGAGGGCAGGAAAGTATTCGAGGGAGTTAAGAGCAAAAAAAGGAGTGAATAGTGTGGGAGGAAGTGTGCGACAAAGCGAGTGAAGCAGGAAGACGAGAGATAATGAATGGGTGATGGGGTGTGCGAGAAAGTCTGCGAAGGAGTGAGCGACGAAATGAAAAACAAAGTGGACAGGTAACTTATGGACTGCTCGAAGGAGTCAGAGAGGCAGCGAAAGGCAGTGAATGGGTGATGGAGTTAGCGAGGGAATGGAAGAGAGAGAGAGGCAGAGAGAAGGAGATGAGGAATGATTGGCGGAGTGAGCCGGGAGAGCAAGCAACTAAGCGGGTAAGTCTACTTTCATTGAGAGGGAGGGTCGTATTTTTGTTGTAAAGAGAAGTTGGATTGCCCTCTCGCTTTAGCGCTAGGAGTAAGCGGCTATTCAAACGATGAGTTAGGGTAGCCTGAGGCACAGGTACTCGCATGCAACAGAGCACTTAGTTGCTTTGGAGAACGTTTATTTTTTTAAATGTGTGTAGGACTTGAGGAAACATGAAGCGGTTTATTCCGCCGAGAGCTGCGAACTACTCCGAAAAAGGCAAGGGCTACGCTTCTCATTCATGCTTAACAGGCAATCGTGGATCGTTGGTTGCGTACTTGTAAGGAGTTGCCCTTTATAGAGCATGTGGTTCTGTTGACTTCTAACGAGAGCCGCGTGACGTATTATCGCGCAAATTTTATTGCCCTCACTTCTATTTATTCATCTTAATTCGTAGCTGCGCGGAGGAGTATTCGTGTTTCGGGATGGGATTAGGACGTGCTGAGTCACGTTACTGTGCAGTAGCTACTTGCTAACTTACCTGCCTTGAGCATATGTCTTGGCAAGTACCAGGCCAGAAATCAACATTTATTTTGGCCGTCGAGTGCAGTGCACCTGTTGCTAATTGCACAATTTTGGGGGGCAAGCGACGAAGAGAGCTCGTTAGCGTTAAGGTTCGCGTTCTGCAGAATACCCGGCGTCTCGTTGTTGTCGGCGGCGTTGTGAACGAAAAATCCCCGTAGAAGCAACCTAATTGGTCCACCTAGGTCACGTGACCTTGTGGCGTCATCACAACCTGCCCATCCGGATTGAGAGCGAACTGACCGATGGGGCAGGTGACAGTTAAATTAAGGATTTTTCGCGAGTAGTTGCCCAGGAGGAGCAACTTGGGTCGCACAAGCCCCACCGTTAGCAGCACCTGCCAGCGCGGGGCCATCGCTTGACCGCTGCACTACTGCGCCAAAAGTAATGTGAGGACACCCAGCTATCTATGAATGCAAAGTCCAGAATGAGCAATTCCGCATATACGGGCAATTACCCATTAACGCTATCGCATCAGGCCCTCCAGGCGGAACTTGTGTGTCCCCTCCAATTTGTGTGTTTTGTTTTTTCAACGGCAGCTTTACCTCGGAACTTCCTAGGCTTATACTGGCGTCGCCGCTGTTGTTGTCGTAGCAGCAGTATCCCTTTCGTGACGGAAAACTGAATGCCGTCATCAATGCGGTACCACGTGATCACTGCTGACCAATTATTATGGAGCACTGTCTCTTTCACCTGTAGCGAGCAAAAATATGTGCCTTCAGTTTCTTTTTTTTATGGTTTATCCGGAGGACGTATTTCGTAACGATTATTTTAGTTTATTATTTTGCTTCCTTGTTTAAGCGCCTGCTGCAATACCAACATGCCGGCGAATGACATTAGTTGCTTGATTTCAGCCATGACGTCATGATCCTCAACTACCAATGGAAGATGGCAAATGAGTGAATGGGGAAAGGCATTACTGCAAAATACGGCCTCAGATGTTTGTTCTTTGAGCTTAGGAGTGGGCCGACTGGAAGGAGAGAGGTAGTGAAGCAGTCATACTGGTGAACAGTGCAAAAAAGGCGGGACAACAACAAGACAAGCGCTGACTATCAACTGCAGTTGGTATGCAGTATGAATGCATACCAACTCGCCCAGATCTCAGCCTTACTAAGTAGTGAAACAGAGAGGGAGAGTGTTACAGCCGGGGAGAAACGGCTGTAGGATTTTAAATAGCCATTCCTCCTCTCTCTCGGCCCCTACAGCGTCGCATAGAATCGTGGCTTACAGTTTCCACCGTTAAAGAAAACTTGATTTAGGTCGGGGCAGCGGAAAACATGATTTAGGTTGCGTTTCACTGGCCCACGTACTACCCAGACGCACAACTGCGCCGCAAAAGGCGTGCGTCTTAGTTTACGACCGGCTCGTCTCCCGCCCAGCTGACCACAACCGCCGCTGCCCTGATCCGGTGTGGCGCCGGCCGTCGTAACCTTATTTCACGACTCGCGCTCTCCCCGCGTGCGCACTTTGGTACACAACCTGCCCCGCGTGTTTCGTGCCCGGCTGCAGCAGCAGCAGCAGCAGCTGATCACGTTTGACCGCTAGAGGGTTCGTCCGAAGGTATCCGTGTATACGTCTGCATGCACAGGGGTCTATTTTCCCGCCGTATCGCGAGAAAGGCTCGGTTTTTATGTTATACTTCCGCTATCTGTTCCATGCCGTTTCACTCGCGGAGTGTCGCAGTAGCACCGCCGAATTTCCCAGTCCGTTTCTCGCCGACTGTCCCCTATGCAGTGTGGACGCTTTTTGAGGGAAAGGAGAGGTGGTCGTTTTCTTCGGCAGTTTTCTGAAGCCTGGCACGGGGCGGAGGGGTAGTATAGCTCCACAAACTGGATGCATGTGCGATACACATATGGGAAACGGGTCGAACGCGCACACAGACGTTCGCCGCTGCGTGTGCGCAGCTTTTTCGTGATGGTCTGGCCGCTTTTGCTCGAAACTGATGGGAACTCCAAAACTTCGAGTTTATATATAGACAAAAAGTGCGAAAGGAAGAAAGATGGTTTGGTTGGTTTGGTTTATGGGGTTTAACGTCCCAAAGCGACCAAGGCTATGAGAGACGCCGTAGTGGAGGGCTCCGGAAATTTCGACCACCTGGGGTTCTTTAACACGCTCTGACATCGCACAGTACACGGGCCTCTAGAATTTCTCCTCCAAATAAATTCGACCGCCGCGGCCGGGATAGAACCCGCGTCTTTCGGGTCAGCAGCCGAGCGCCATAACCACTGAGCCACCGCGGCGGCGAAAGGAAGAAAGAGAACGACAAAATCAGAGATAGAAAGGGAAAAAGACAGAACGACGCAAGAGCGAAAGAAAAAGAGCTAAAGGAGTAAGGAGCGAAAGGAGTATGGAGGGAAATGAGTAAATAGCGAGAAGAATAAAGAATGAAAGAATAAGGAAGAATGAAAGAATAGGAAAGAAAGAAAGAAAACAAGAAAGAGAGAAAGAAATAAAGAAAGAGAGAAAGAAAGAAAGAAAGAAAGAAAGAAAGAAAGAAAGAAAGAAAGAAAGAAAGAAAGAAAGAAAGAAAGAAAGAAAGAAAGAAAGTCGTGGCGATTTCATTTCTTTTTATTTTCGTTTGCTCGATTCCTTAGCCCCTGTCTCGTATGCCGCCAAGTTCGTGTCCCGCGTTTGATTTACGCTGGCCGCGCTCGACGGTCACGCTCACGCCACCATACACCGCGGCGCGGTGCGATCACGTCTTCTGGACGACCGCTGCCCTTAGGCGCCGACGCGTGTGTCTTTGCCATATAATAGCGGGGACGGTGAGGAGCTGCTGCTGTTTACCGCCGGCGGCTCGTGCCGATGTCGTACAGTCGTGCCTCTCTCTGCGCATATATACTATATCCGCACGCTCGCCTCGGGCAGCCCGCTACGACTCGTATGCGATATCCGCCGAGTCTCGATCTTCGTTCCTTGTCAGCACGCCTCGTACTTCTTTTGTTTTTTTTTTCTTCCTTCGTTGCGCTTCAACACAACTTACTTCGGCGAAGTAAGCTGACAAGCCCTCCGCGGTAACTTACTTCGGCGAAGGAGGGCCTGAAGTCCGCGAAGGATATATACTCTTCGATAGCGGATTTTCTTACTCTGCTGCAACTTTTAAACACCTACACACTACAGGCCAAAGCAGTGTAAAAAGGGATGCTTTATTGGCAATTTATCTCCATACATCAATGCGAAACAAGTTTTTTTTTTTTTTTTTTCTGCGCGCTTATTCTGTTTGGTATTTTGTTAAGTTGGATGAACCAGTGAAAAAAAAAAGTTTCTTGAGGACGAACTAAGCCTTCCCGCTTGTTTTTCGCAACTCTTCGCCAATGAATGTTCGCGACACTGCGGTTGTTGTTAACCTACTGTTAGTAATGACAGTAATGTAACGTCAATACTCTTCGTAATGTCATATTAACTTTGGCTGACTCTCGCGGAAGTTGCTGTCAACGCGGTGACGTTCAGTATCGAATCGATCGTATCTGGCGACGAGAGGCAGTACGCTGTTTGCATCCGTCATGCGCGTTTACTCACGTCACCGCTGTCGTCCTGGCTGAGTTTGTCGCACGCATCCGCGCTGTCGTCATCGCCTGCAACGATGAGGAGTGTTCCTTGCACAACGGGGCTCGAGGGCAACTCCCGTGCACTTTTCTCTTGACGGCCCGCCGCGGTGGGGCTCAGTGGCCATGGAGGCGACGAGTTCGCGCTTGGAATCCCGGTCAAGACGGATGAAAATTTCGAGGTGAGTCTCGAAAAAGTTCGCCTACCTAGGTTGCAGTTAAACCCTCGGTTGTCGCAAAAACAATGCGGAGTCTTTACTACGCGTGCCTCAAAGCCCGGAGTGTTTTCAGCGCACAAAATCAGATGAGGAGTTTCTTTTTCTTTTAAATACGAAGGCAGGCTGAATAATAGAACTTTTTTTGCACAGAATTCAGTGGAACAAATTATGTCAAATCTTTCTCACGAGGGCTCTGGTCATGTGCTCAAAGCCTTTAGCACTACATCATATATGATAAGGAAACGCCTTGAATGCATGCCGTGCGAGGAGCTGCGAAGATTTCTAAGGTCACCATTCCCGACTTAGCCACATAGGTTTCTTATGCACACATTTTACCTTTCCGCGCTCAAGTACAGCGCACGCCATAGCGCACTTTCTTCATCCTACGTATGTTTCATTTAACGCAAATGCACTGCTTCCAATTCGCCTCAGTACGCGAACAGGCACTACCGTAGTATTAACAATTCGCGACCTTCACACTTCACTCCGGGTAACGGAATCGGCCGCCGACCACAACGTATCGTCGCGTTGCTGGCCTCTCATTCTCTGGCGCAAGGCTGGTTCGTTGAAGTTAGTCTGTTTCTATATTCCCCGTGTGTTAATTATGCACTCAGCGCCCAAAGAGTATCTTGAAAGTTTCGTATGGTGACCTGACAGTCGTCTGTGTGCTGAAGAACTAAACTTTCAGGCTTTGTAGCACCGTAACGTTGTTCGCACTGACGTTGGGTCGATTGTGGGATCTCAGAGAATCCCAGCTTCCATGCTTTGTGCGGTATAGTCCAAGCTGTATACGGCGTTGGCGCTTTGGGGAATGTTCAAAGGGTGCCGCACAATTTCGTGGATAGCCGAAACTTCTAAAGTAGGTAAGATTTCTGAGAGGTTGGACGTTCTTGTTCAGGCTAGACGTGCTATGAAACCCCTATTGCACGTGACAAGAAAGACAGGACGACAAGCGCTCTTATATTTATACCGCCCTTTTGAGGAACAGCGGGCGAGGATATATGTGACACTTGTATTCAAGCTTTCTTGATGTTGGCGCTTGTGTTGCTTTTACCGTCGCCCATATTTGCCCTTTCTGCACCGTGTACGTTGGACGTAAATGCTTGTCAGAACTCATTCAACTTTGTTTTTGTGCGATGAGTTAAGCGCCGCTGAAACAATTAAGGCTTTGTGGGGCGATACCTCGTGAAGTACGTATAGAGTCGTCGCAGAGTAGGGACGTATAACGGCGTAAGACTGTAAAAGTCTAGTGCAAGTTCGGATAAACAATTTCTCGGAAATCGCTGACTGGGAGAGTCATATATGACCCAGCCATTATAACAGGTATGTTTTTTAACATAGAACTCGACACTCCGCTGGGGGTGTCGTGCCTTGCATTCTGTGGTATTCTGTAGACTTACTTAGCGGTGCTTGAGTGGTTGTTCAAGTACAGCCAAAGTGTGTTGGTGAAAACGGGCTAAAATGGTGCCCTGAGGGGACCCAAACACCTGACCTTGATTCCCATGAGCAGGCTTGATACATTTTCTAGCAGAGGAATGCAATAAGATGCACTTTCTTTAATCAGGTTGGGATCAAGCCATGATCGCAAATTTTTGGCATTTTTTTTGTCACAGCGCTGTTTTGTGTTCCACTTGTATGATTATGCCAAAACCCCGGAAAAATCATCTGGTACAGGTCTGTAAAAAGCTGTTTTCAATCTAGCCTTAGCCTCTTGTTTGTGATCAAGTCGCTTTGCGCATTGACAAGTGTGACGAAGCTAGCATGGAGGCTTTTACTAGTGGCCATTTTTAAAATATCTTTCCTTTGTCATCACTAGGTAGTAAAACTAACGTTTTAGGCCCTCTACACCACCGATCACTTTTCACATTTTTATAAAATTCTGCTGAAAACTTTTCCTATACTTAGTGCTTGGTGCATGATGGCCTTAGCTGTATATGTACCATGCATTAAACCCAACACAACACAGCGCAAACGCCTCATTTTGACGCAGCCTAGAGTTCGTACTTAAGTACGATTAAAAACCGTACTTTTTTCTGAGTTGCTAGCTGCACATAATATGCCCGATACTTTCATAGCCTCCGCGGTGGCTCAGTGGTTATGGCGCTCGGCTGCTGATCCGATAGATGCGGGTTCGATCCCGGCCGCGGTGGTCGCATTCCGGTGGAGGCGAAATGCTAGAAGCTCGTGTACTGCGCTTTGTCAGTGCACTTTAAAGAACCCCTGGTGGTCGAAATTAACCGGAGCCCTCCACTACGACGTCACTCATAACCTGAGTTGTTTTGGGACATTACACCCCATAAACCAACCTATCAACGATACTTTATCAATTTACATTTAGGAGTAAGAATATGAATGATTCACCGGCTTGAACGAAGACTTCTTTTTTTCATATTGCCCGTGCCTACCTGAACACACCGTGCCCTTGTAGCGGAATAGCAGCAGCGCGCGTTTACAGTTGCTCCCAGCTTTAAGAGCGAGGGACGTTGCAACACGTGCGCTCTTACTCGTCCCCAACCTCTCAGCTTCTATTTCTTCCCACGTGACAACTTACAGAAATCCTGGAAACCCCAGCGTGACCGTGTCCCTGCTCGCACCCTTTTCTTTTTTTTTTTCTTGCTTCGCGAGATGAGTGCCCGCCATATTTCACGCGTCGCGCTCCGTCGAGGGAAATTGAGCAACGCGTGCTAGAGAAAGCTGCGCGCGAACGCGCGTAACCAGGAGCGCGTTAAATCTTCGCGGAGGTACTCCGAGTGCCACGGCGCCAGGTATGCTCACTTACGCGGTCGCTGTCTCTTCCAAGAAAAGCGTGCAGTACTGCGAAAGCTACAGTGCCGGCCTCACCTGATCGTGGGTCCACAGTCGCAGCAGGAAGATGAGGAATGGGTGGTAAAGAAGTATAGACCTAAAGAGAGGGAAGTTGACCAGGCGCAGTAATATCTGCTTGCGTACGACAGACATGGGGAAGGGGCAAAGGAGTGTTAAAGAAGAGAAGAAAGTCAAGAACATAGGGTTTAGACTATGACAATTTGAAAAGATGATTACGGTGCTCGGTAATGCGACATTTGAGCGCACCAGGCACACTGTCGCAATAAAAGTGATGGTCGATTTGCGTTTTCAGGCCAGTTGCGAATTAGGTGTATCTAACAGTTCGGTTTTCCCTTCGGTTCCGGGGTTCAAATCCAGTCCTCAGAGATGGCAGTTGTTCGGATAGCGACAATGGGTTAATGTTCATATATGCGGCATTGGTAATTCTCTGCATTCATAGATCCCTGGGAGTCTCCCTACCACTCCTGGGAAGGAACATCTGCAAATCATCTCGCGTATATGTGACATTTGCACGGAATCAGGTGCGCAGCTCTCATCACTTGAAAGTGTAACCAACCAAAAAAGAAAGCTAAATGTCCGGGTCGCTCCGAATCCACAGCGGCTACCGCCTGTAGTTTTGAGTCGCACAGTCTTACTAACCGCAGCACCGTCTTGGGCAGAGCAAGTTTCGCTTGGGATAGGGGTGATATCTAGCTGGCGCCGGGATACAGTGTATCTTCGGCTGTCACCCATCGTCTTTGTGATCGTCCTCAGTCCGAGGCACATTCAAAAGCAGCTTCGTGGCTGTTGGCCCTCGTTGGTTGGATGAACGCGAAGTTTTATACTGTATCTTCCACAACGCTGCACTCTTATTCTAAGCGCAGAATGTGCTTCTTCCAGATGCATCGTTACCCGTCGTATGCGCGAGTACGCGTAATGTGAAATGCACGTTCCTTGCCATCTTGCGTCTCGCATTTTTCGTTCATGGTTTTACGGCGGAGACGTCGCGTCGTCCGTGACCTTGGACGTTCCGCTAACAGTGTACAAGCGTCGCGTTCCGCGTGAAATTCAGATGCGTCCCGCCAGCTCCCGTGTACTGGTATACACTCCGTACGCGCTCGCTTGTAATTTCGCCGCGTATAGCGGGATTTTTTCTTGCCGCATTGCTGATGCATCGCATTTTTCGCGATGCTCCTCTTGGAGCCGCCTGCTTCTGACGGCGCCGCCGCCTCTTCTGAGGAATTTCCGCGTCGGTTGCCAGGATGCTACTGGATGCTCCGAGGAACACTATGAGAGGATCTGACATGCTTGCTCTCAAAATAGAGAGGAGGGTTGCGGCGGAATGTTGGTGACGAAGAGTAAAGAAAAGTGGTGTGCTGGCTTTTGCCGCGGGGGAGAGATGTCGCGTATCGCCGATCGCTTCGCGCGCGTCGGGAGAAATAAAAACTGCTGCGCACCAACGGGATGTGCTTGCGTGCGCGCGATTTCGCTGGGCCTTTTCTGGGATTTCTCAACGCGCGCCTGGCCTTGGCGAGTCTTCGAGACTCTGCGTGTGCAGTTCTCATTTGATTTTTTTTTTGTGTGTTTCGCTTTATGAATCTTTATCCGCGCTCCGACGCTGCATCCCTTGAAGGCTCTGCGAAATGTACAGCGAGGAACTGTCACGTCATGCGAATTGCGTCAGTTGGCGCAAATGTACTACGGACCGCTGACGACGCTTTCGCATGACATGCGTTACGACTTTTGTCTGGGGAGTTTATTACGTGAGGAAGCACGCCATGTTTGGTCTTCTTTTTTTTAAATTTGCTTGATGTGCATGAGACACTAAGTTGCTTACTAACGTTGCATGGGCATGTTGGTGCTGCATGACAGTATCAAACAGCTAGCAATGGGCGACGAGCACTTGTGTCATCTCCCGTCTCCCTTTTGTCCTGTTTTCTGCGCTGCTTAAGCATGAACCCATACCAACTTGCCCAGTTTTTCGTTCACGTGTGTCTCGTCGTTTCTTTTCTTGTGTCTCCGTTCAACGTGCGCGGTTCAATCCAGTCTCTAAGTTGCTTTCATTTTATCTTTGTTTAACCCGGAACCGTTACAGACATGAAATAAATTATTGATGTAATGCACTCGCGATGACAGAATGTGTTGAATGTGCTTGTCTCTAACTGAACGGCATCTTTAACCAGTCGGATTTTACATTTCTAGGGGATTCTACTTCTGACATTTCGTTTCGCTCACCATATCGTTCCGTGGCATATGCCGAACGCTAAAGGGCAGTTGCAGGGGTTCGAGATTTCCACCAGCTTAAAGGGGTCAAGTGTGTGAAACTTGCAGGTCATCATCATCAGCCTGACTACGCCCACTGCAGGGCAAAGGCCTCCCCCATGCATCTCTAATTAACCCTCTCCTTTGCCAGCTGCGGCCACCGTATCTCCGCAAACTTCTTAATCTCATCCGCCCGCCTAACTTTCTGCCACCCCCTGCTACGCTTGCCTTCTTCTGAAATGCACTCCGTTATCGTTAAGGACCAGCGGTTATCTCGCGTTCGCATTACATGCCATGCCCAAGCCCACTTCTTCCTCTTGATTTCGACTAGCATGCCATTAACCCGCGTTTGTTCCCTCACCCATTCCGTCCGCTTCCGAACTCTTAACGCTACACCTATCTTTTTGCTTTCCATAGCTCGCTTCGTTTTCCTTAACTTAAGCTGAACCCTTTTAACAGGTAAAGTGTTCCAAGTCCCTTTGGGCTATCATTTAAACTGGTGGCGTAATCGCCAATTAAAATCGCGTGGACCTTCAAAATTAGCAGCCCACAGCGCCAGGTGGGGGGCGCATGATGATGTAAACTCTGGTACCGGTATATCTCCAAGGCATAAACGCTCGCTTTGGAGGAAGAAAACTAACGCCACCGAAGGCAAAGCGCGCGGAGCGTTGTTTGGCAGCATCCAACGACACACGGAGGGTGTGGTTGGCAGCACTGCAAATTTGAAACATTACCGTCCGGGACGTCACGCCGAGCTTCTTCGCACTCCTACCGTGCTCTCAGGAGAAGCCTGAAATTTAATCGTTCATTGCGTCACCATTTTAAATGCTGAAAGAAAAGAAATAATGGCATGTTTTACCTTCGAATTCTTGAATATTGCGGATTTCTCAAACAGGGGTGCAGTTGCTCTATGATCTGTGTTATTTCCAAAGTTTCGCCGCCGCGGTGGCTCAGTGGTTATGGCGCTCGGCTGCTGACCCGGAAGACGTGGGTTCGATCCCGGCCGCGGCAGTCTAGAGGCCCGTGTACTGTGCGATGTCAGTGCACGTTAAAGAACCCCAGGTGGTCGAAATTTCCGGAGCCCTTCACTGCGGCGTCCCTCATAGCCTGAGTTGCTTTGGGACGTTAAACCCCAATAAACCAAACCTATTTCCAAAGCTTCTGCTCTCTCTCTGTGGCTTTGCAACCTATGGTGGCTACAGGCATAGCAGCTTGCAAATTTGCTACGAATACTGTGTACTTACAGGCACCCGAGCCTTCCAGCGAATTAACGACTGCGATGCTTTTATATGCGCCTGCAGAAGAGGAGCAGCAGAACTTCCCGCTATCACTCACGGCTCGCGCCGTCGTGAAAACGAAAGGTTCAGCCCGCCAAACTAGCGGCATTACTAAAGCCTTGCGTGGCCTTCCATGGCACACGCCGCCGTGAAAGTGAAAGTGTTCAGCGCATAGGTCCAGCTCGCCAAACTAGCGGCATTACAAAAGCCCTGCGTGGCCTTCCAAGGCACACGCCGCCGTGAAAGTGGAAGTGTTCTGCGCATAGGTCCAGCTCGCCAAACTAGCGGCATTACTAAAGCCCTGCGTGCCCTTCCATGGCACACGCCGCCGTGAAAGTGAAAGTGTTCAGCGCATAGGTCCAGCTCGCCAAACTAGCGGCATTACTAAAGCCCTGCGTGGCCTTCCATGGCACACGCCGCCGTGAAAGTGAAAGTGTTCAGCGCATAGGTCCAGCTCGCCAAACTAGCGGCATTACAAAAGCCCTGCGTGGCCTTCCATGGCACACGCCGCCGTGAAAGTGGAAGTGTTCTGCGCATAGGTCCAGCTCGCCAAACTAGCGGCATTACAAAAGCCCTGCGTGCCCTTCCATGGCACACGCCGCCGTGAAAGTGGAAGTGTTCTGCGCATAGGTCCAGCTCGCCAAACTAGCGGCATTACAAAAGCCCTGCGTGGCCTTCCATGGCACACGCCGCCGTGAAAGTGGAAGTGTTCTGCGCATAGGTCCAGCTCGCCAAACTAGCGGCATTACTAAAGCCCTGCGTGCCCTTCCATGGCACACGCCGCCGTGAAAGTGAAAGTGTTCAGCGCATAGGTCCAGCTCGCCAAACTAGCGGCGTTACAAAAGCCTTGCGTGGCCTTCCATGGCACACGCCGGCGCGTGGTAAAAATAACCCTAGGGCGTATAGTAAAGGCGGGGGCGAACCCTTGACCGTTTGGCATGCCCACCCGTGTGTAGTATATGCGTGACTCACTCAGCTTAACCGCGAACCGTGTGACCGTGACGTTAGGCGGCGCGCGCGGCTGAGCAGGTAGATAGATGAAGCCTCGGCATCGATGCGTGTGTGCACAGCTATAGCGAATGCTTGCCCATAGCGTAGAGGTGGAAAAGAAAAATAAAGGTAAGGGCGGATAGATGGGCCGCGTCGATGTAGCCGTGCGGTGTTTCCGGCGTAAATGCGCATATATCCGCCGCACGATCGTCTCGCGCCGGGGAGCACGCGACCTTGGCTGCGACCTTGCCGCGGCCGCCTTGCCTCGTCCCGCATAGCGGCGGCCGTGTGTCCCCGTGACCGCCGTGCAGTTGCTTTCCCCCCATCGCGCCCCGTACAGTGCCACGTGCCGTACCCCATCCCTCGCCAAGAGCTTTGCATTGTTATATACCCTTCAGTGAATAGTGCATTGTAGAAATGGGCCCGTCAACTATTGCTGTACACTATTGGGCTTGCCGGTGCAACAGATCGATCGAAAGCGGCGCAACATGCAGTGAAGCATATGGACGACGCTCTGTTCAGTTACCTGTTTATATGCCAGATGTGACATAATAGAAGAAAAGGTATCACGCTGTCGGTGGAGGCCCAACCCACAAAACTTGCGTCTTCGCCTTTGCGTCTTCGTCTTGATGCCTTGCTCTGTTCCTGGTACACCTGACGAGCTGTTGAGGTGTTGTTGCAAAGCGGCAGTATACCCTGGATCTATGACGTCACTACTCACAGAGGCGGAATAATGTGGACATTTTTATTTGGTTATTTGATTGATTGACTCTACGCAGTCAAACACGACTGTTCAGATGTTTGGGGCGCTTTTTTCAGCGTGGATAGATAGCATTACGTTGTAATTTCTATGATCCATTTCGCAAGCATGTAAAATTGGTCGTAGCCGCGACGGAGAGGTATTATTGATGAGAGATTTTGATAGGCAAACGAAAATTTCTTCCCTGTGCAGGGGAACTGCATGACGGGTTTGGCATTCCATGTTACATTATTTCTCGTAGGAGGCATTGGCAAAGAAGCAGATATTGAATTGTGAACACTTAAGGATTAATTTCAGCAGGGCTTGAATTACAAATGAGCTACTGGAAGGAGCCGCGGTGCCAAATTCAAGAAGCTGAAGAAACGTGTAGCTCTTGTCACACACCGCCATTAATCACACTTATTCGGCACCGCGTCTTTTTGTCGGTCCAAGAGGAAAAACTGCATCGTTTGGCTTTCGAGTTGCGCGTATACCTAAGAGAAAGCACAAATAACACTTGGGTAGCTCTAAATGTGCATAATTTGTGCTCTTTGTCGTCTCGCATATGTCTTCATAATTTTCAAGACGCGCACATAAAATAAAGAAGGAATGCGCGCTAACATTTGATACGGGCTTGAGCTTTGAAGGCCGTGTGCAGGACGCCTCTGGCTATTCTCCTTATTTTCCTTGGCTTCATTCATTCATTTCCCTCACTCCTTCGTATATATATATATATATATATATATATATATATATATATATTTTGTCGCCGGGAAGCACCTGCGCGGAGAAAGGAAGAGGCGAATGCCAAGGTCGCCATCACCGTCTTTCTTAGGCCAAGCGCGGTGGAAGGTCGCCCATGCAAGCTCGATTCGACTGAATGTTGTGTGCGCGAACGCTCGGGTGAGAGGAGAGCCTCCGGTGAGACCCGACCCTTTCATGCATGTATTCATCCGCCGATGCTTGTCATAAGGACGCCCCCATTCACCTTCCATTTCCGCCGCGCCTTCGAAATCGCAACGTCCGCCACTGGCGTTCCGGAGGCGTTCGGGGCAGGAAGCGGTGGTGGTGTCGTCGTGTGTGCGTATACGTGGTGTCGATCCTGCCGCTGACGACGGGTATGCCAATTTGTGGCCATGTGTGCGTCCTTGCCTGCCTTGCGCTTGTTGAGGGCAGAAAACAAGGCGCGGAGGGGCTAGCAGAGTAAGCGTTTCAATGAGCCATACCGGTCTCCAGGGCTGCGTACTATATTTGTTTGTTTATTTTTTTATTTTACAATCCTTCTCTTCTTTAAATGAGCAGTTGAGACTGGCCACGAATTTTATGCTATTGGCAGAGTGCACAATTTTGAAGTTCGTTTTTGCAGGCAATTTAGACGCGCTTTTATTATTTCATGACGGTCACTCCTGGTTGTTTAATGCCCATCGCTTATAATTTTCTCTATCGTCCAGTTCCACTTTCTGGCGCTCTTTAGCCTCAGATGACCTTGCACTAATAAATACCATTATTAATCATTATCGCTCTTTTAGAAATAGAAATTTCTTACTGCTATACTAGGGGACAACTTTTCTTGACAATGCTGCAGAGGCTAGGCAGGAAATGGGTGGAGACGAGCTTTTCTCCCCGTGCGAAGGGATGAAAGGGTGAAGCTCCGGAGCTGAATAATAAACATGGCACGGGGAGAAAGCCCGCCTCCTTTCTTTTTCTGCCTAGCCTCTCTACTGCATTGCGAACAAAAATTGTTCCCTGGTAGACTACCACCATCAGCACCACCACTACCACCACCACCGCCACCACATCTAGAACTTCATGGATGCTGCAAGTACGTCACTATGCTGCTCGACATCAGTGTATAGGTTCTAGGGACGGTTCATTAAGGCTGTACGCCGAAGAGCACGTGTTATTCAGACGGCTATACGCTTCCGTCTGGCTGGAACCGTACAATTGTCGTCCGTGAGAAGCGCGAGTTAGATAAGCCCCCGCTCTCCTGTAGTCGTAAAAGACCGCCCTGGCGAGGCTTTCCGCTGCGCGTCGGACTCGATGTGAAACAAAGACGCGGCGGCGCGGAGGTGTATCCTCTGTTTTTTCGCCGGTCCGCTTACGTAAGCCGCGCGCACACGGAGGTCACACACTTACACGCCGTCGTCGTGGCGGTGTTGTTCGGTTTCCGATTGGCCTTGAGGAAGGCGCCGTACGCTTTATACCGATGGCGAACAGATTAGACCACGTGATTTACGCTGCAGATGTTATACGAGGGAAGGAGGGGGAGTTAAATGTTAACGGGCGGTGCTTGTGGGGTGTTCAACACATTGCCTCATCGCTGATGGGAGTCAAGATTAAGGAAGGTGGGCGGGTACACTCGAAGCTATAAAATTATGCGAGACGGCCTGCCGTGAACGGCGGTAACTCGTGGCGTCACCTTTGCTCCCCCCTTGTGCCCACAGGTGAAAGGAAGACGGTTCTAAGACGTCCACTGAATTTTCCACGAGAAAAGGCATCAGAAGCAAAGTGCATTTTGTAAATTTTTTTTTTATAAATATTGATGTCCAAGAGAAGCAGTGTGTGTGTTTTTTTTTTGGTATCTTTATCACTTCCGGCAGGGCGTGACCTTGGTGACGAGAGTATCGCACGAAGGCCTTCGTGTGCTCCCAGTTGTGTTCAAGTAGGGCGCTGTTAAGAAACACGCGGGTTTCACCGACCAGGGGCGTCGTTCGAAGTTTCGGGAGTTAGCGTGCGAGGTGTAACGTGTGACAAGGTTACGTGTTCCAGCTGAAGCAGGCTCCACTGATGCTTACTCGTATGATTCTGTCTTTCATTAAAGAACTTCTGTCTCTCTACTCTTATAAATTTCAACCCTTTATATACTGCAGCAGGACATATGCATCCTTCTCTACGTGCTACGTTATTGATCTTTCTCTTGCATCACTCCGTGAATCACTGTATCAGCGGGACATGATAGTAGAAAGACGGACACCATTGCGAATGGAAGTGAAAGAAGGTTATGGCGTACCATGGTGGTATTGCGGAATGTTGACGTGTCTTGCCCTGGGCTTTGACAAAGGAAATTGCCCTTGTCGAAAACTTTGGCACCAGACTTGGACTAGCGTTGTTCATTACTACTTCGCCTAAACCATATTAGGTGGAGGAGGTTTCTAGAAGAGGAAAGCGCGGTATCTGTCACTCCAGGTAGACACCCGAACCACGCCTTGAGGAAAAGAGTGAAAGGGCTGAAAAGGGAGAGATATGTAAGGCAAGGCAGCGATGTTCCATTCGGTAATTTTTTTTTGTTTTCCGGAGAACTTTAGGAGTAAAATTGGGAGCAAAGAAAGGGAACCTTTTCAGCATTCAAGGAATATTGTGAACCAAAATCTTGCTTTAATTATGGCCTTTCCCAGCGGCTGCGGGGGAAAAGGGTCAGGAATATGGATTTTTCCGGTCTGCTCAAGGAATTTTCGGCTACAGCCTGAAACATCACCCAGGTTGGGGCGGTCGTCGGTCGGCAGACTCTGCAAATCAAAATTAAATTAAATTAAATGGTTTCTGAGGAACGGAAATGGAGCAGTATCTGTCTCACACATCTCGGCGGACACCTGAACCGCGCCGTAAGGGAAGCGAGGAAGGTAGGAGTGAAAGAAGAAAGAGGTGCCGTATTGGAGGACTCCGGAATAATTTCGATCACCTGGGGATCTTTAACGTGCACTGATATCGCACAACACACGTTTGCGTTTCGCCTCCATCGAAACACGGCCGCCGAGGTCGGGTTCGAGCCCGAGTACCCCGGCTCGGTATATGACCGCCTTACCACTGAGCCACCGCGGGGGGTCTATGCAGATCCTCAGCTTTTGCATATTCGCAGCCATTTTTCTGCCGCGGTATATGTGTGCCACGTGATACAGCGACCCGCGAATTCTCGTGCGCTCCACACCGCAGCCGCTGGACGGCACTGCGAGCAGCGCCGGAGCCATTCTTACGTGCGCGTCATTCATCACCGCGCACACGTCGGCATAAGTGCGTATGGGCTCTGCCGCGCTGCTCGCTGCTTGACATAATGCTTGGCAGAAACCATCATTATACGGGACACCTCGTCTCTGCGCGCTTCTTATCCCAGCGCACTGGGGCGCCTGAAAAGCAGCGGTGGCTTCGCTACTTCGAATGGCCAGCACCGCCTGCACCGCCTGCGGTCGTTGTGCTCGATTCCGTGAGCTTGGCGCGCCGCATGTGAATGCTGGCGCTATCGTTGCGAGTCTGAAACCTAGATTTCTCGGGGATACCTTTGCAGTGACCGCGCTGTCGAGTTCACTTCGGCGTATCGAGGAAACCGAATGTCTCGAGTAGGCAAATGCCTGAAGGTGCTCCTCCGTGCTGTCCACTTTTTCGCCCCAAAACGTACTGTCCATTTCTCTGCCTTAACGTACTGTACGAGGTCGCGGTTTCTTTTCTTCTCGAACATGTCGGGAAGGGTTTCGAGAAATTGAGTCATCCATCCAGCGAGATGAGGAAAGCAAAATGGATGCTGCGCGTACGAAGACCAGCCCGCTACGCCTATATGGGAGTAAAAAGAGAGTTAGCTGTCCTCTAGAGCGCACCCCTTTTATACTTTTTTTTTTGTTGCATACTGAAATCTATCCTCAAATCAGTTGTATATGGTAAGGCACGAAATGAAGGTAGTAGTGTTTTTGATCTGTTAGACATGCCTGACTTCTCTCACCTTTTTTCCGAATCAGTAGTGTTTAAGCATATCTGGACAAGCGATTTTTGTACACACTACATTCCGGTCAAAGATCTGAGAACTCGTGATCGTTTTCTCGTCCCTAGAGTCCGAACTCGATACGGCCAGCGTCTGCGAAAACATTATGTTCCTTCTGTGCTCAGCCGGTTACCTAAAGAAATGTTTTCTGCTAACTCCAAAAAAATAGTGAAAGCTTTTCTTCAGAAACTTCGTTGTTAGTTCCAGCATTCTGTTATGGTTCTGTGATTTTACGTGTTCTTTATTTTGCCGTTTGTTCCATTTTTTACTCCGCTCTTTGAATTTATTTTACTTAGCCCCCACTTTTTCTTTCTGTTTTTTGGCACTTTGTGTGTTCGGTGCATGAGGTGTGTGCCGTCTGCTGCCGGGCGCTGCCTCAAGCCTTCTAAGGCTTTGGCAGGCCCGCATTTGTATTGGAATGAATAAATAAAAATATATTATTATTATTATTATTATTATTATTATTATTATTATTATTATTATTATTATTATTATTATTATTATATAAAAGTGAGTGCGCTAGAGGACAGTTTAATCCCTTATTTTACTCCTTTAGGATTAGAACGTGCTTTCATGTGCAGCGAGACCTGCCTGACGAACAGGGCCAGCGGCATGAAGTGCCCAAGAGCAGCACAGCGAAACGGATGGGGATCGCTGTACTAATAAGTACCGATCACTTACTTGTAGTGCATATAAAGTTGCCTGTGTGGAGAACTAGGTCATGCCTTGTTTAGTTTTGTTTGCGTTCTGGAGCTTTCCTGGGTTAGTTATGTCAGGCGCGCACGATAGACCGCTCACACGTCACGTATACCATGGCTCACCGAGAACGACAATTTGGCTTTGTTGAGTGACGCGTCAGTGGGGAGTGAGGTGTCCATGCTTTGTTCATTTTGTAGGTGGAGCGGCGTCTTTATGTAATTTACGCCTGTGGGATGGTGGGGGATTTCATGAAGGAAGTCATACGGCAGCCACTGCAGGGGAAAGTTTCGAAACAAATATACAAAAGAAATAAATAAAATACTTTTTGAGTCATTTTTCTTTGTATATTTTCTTTGAGTCATTTTTCTTTGTGTATTTGTCGTCTCCTAGCGTAGTGCACGTCTTTTCTATCGCACAGGCGCACTCTATTACACACCTCAAAAGTAGAGCAGCCAGGGACACCTTGCGGAGAAGCGCGCTACACTGGACAGTAAAGGCTATTGTGTACAGCTATTCCCCTGTTTCTGCTGGCTATGCAGGCGACACAGAACTGGTGGCCCTCACCAATTCCGCCTTCAGTAAACCATTGTACACTTTGTTCCCTTAGTGTATTCCAATGTCGAGCTTGCGCTTCGAGATTGGTAAAATACGAACACATATGCGTGCGTTGTTCTGGAATGCTTTGCAGGTTAACGTGAGGTATACTGGTAGAGACGGTGATAGTACAGTGGTTTTAACTCAGACCGTGACGTTCTTACTGCCGACCAGTCACTACCAGCCTCACGTTTGCGCGTATAGCATCTGCGAGAATCTTTGTCGTCGCCGAACTAACTGCCTCAGTCGAAGCGAAATCGGCTGCGCCACGCATACCCCGCCCTATAAACACACTGAGACGATCCGGCGCCTGTAGGGCACTCCGATGGTATCGATAAACTGTCTACAGAGCGGCGCGTAGTCGCTGCGTTGATTTTCCGTGGAGGTGCCATAGCGACGATTTCGTAACATTGTCGACATACGCTCGCATCAGAAAGAACAAAGGATCGGATCCATCGAGACTGGCGGTTCCAATCGTTTTTTTTTTTTGCACTCCTCGCGCTGACTGCGTGACCCCATGACTTGCTGCGCGCTGGGTTGCAGTGCGGTGACGTGAACCGATGGTGTCGGGTCAGGCGATCGATCATCTGCTTCCAATACTTATCGGCCCCCCTTCGTCGGCGTAACAACTCCCGGCTGACCAGCTTTGCGTCCCGGTTTTTCGAACGGGAACGGACCGAGCTCGCGGGTTACGGGGTGGCGACAGCGAAAGTTGTTGACGTATAGCTAGAAGCGACGAGGTACAACTCGCGGGCTACTTCCTTCCTTTCTTTCTTTTTCCGCCTTTCTTTTCTTTCTTCCTCCTCCTTTCTTTTCTTTCTTCATAGTTTCCTGCTTTCTTTCTTTCTTTCTTTCTTTCTTTCTTTCTTTCTTTCTTTCTTTCTTTCTTTCTTTCTTTCTTTCTTTCTTTCTTTCTTTCTTTCTTTCTCTCTTCCCTCCTTTCTTTCTTTCTTCCTTTCTTTCTTTCTTTCTTTCTTTCTTTCCTTCTTGCCCTCTTTCTTCCTCTCTTTCTTTCTTCCTTTCTTTCTTTCTCTTGCGTCCCTTATATTTTCGTCTTTTTTCTTCTTCGGTTTTTCACCTCGTCCGCTTCTTCGTGCCGTCTGTGAGTGCGCCATTGGGCCTTCCTCAATCCATAACTGTCACTGCAGTTTGCAGTCGCTCGCGTGTTGACCGGCGCTTTTGACCAACTCGAAGATTTAGCAGAGTGTACCGGACTACGTAGCAGAGTGGCGGACAACGTAGCATTGTAGCAGAATATGTAGCAAAGTACAGGCGACAAGACGTCCTGAGTTTCACTCGTCGAACCGGCCAGGCACTTGAGAATGAAAGGACAAGCGTTAGCTTTCTTGCAGAACCCTTGCAAGAATGTTAGTTGCTGCCATTTCAACCCCAACTAAATATCAGTGCAATGAAATCAATAGAAATTCTATGCGATCTTTTGGCGTACTTCACGAGTAACACATATAATCGTAGAACAAAGTGTGCTGTTCGTAACTATGCTGCGTCAGCTCTGCATGGTTCATTGAACGAACAAGGTGGAGCGATTCTTGACTCAGTTCGACGAAAGTTCATCTGATGATACATGAAGGCCACCGAGGACCATTCGATACGGACAACATCGCAATACTAGCTAGAACCACGCTGTTACTTTGGGAAGGAGAAAAAGATAATCGTCTTATATTTTGTTGCAATCACGAATGCTACGAACGAAGTCGTATGTCATAGTCTGAAAAGACTGTGACATAATCAGCCAAAATCTGCCAATCCTTGTATCTTGTACTCACTGTTACATTCAAATTTGTCCATTCCACCCCTGTAATAGTCCCTCTGGGACTGACAGTAGGAATAAATGAAATGAAACGAATGAAATGAGGGAAGCACGGTTAAATGATCGCTCTGTCATTTCGTCACGTTTGTTTCATTACCTTGAAGACATCGCAAAAGGGGCGAGTAGATGTTAAGTTGCATAACTCGACTCGCCTATTCGAACAGGCAGCTATGTTGGACCGCCTCCATACCACACCTCTAACAGCGGTGCGTGTTTGAAGGTACAAAACTAACACAAAACTTTCTCATGAAATTGTCAAAACGTTTTTGATGTAGGCCTATTACTTCAAAGTTTTTTTCTGCGACTGCAGTTATGAGCAAACAGCGCCTCTCTCGTCATGTCTCTCTGTGTGCTGATCTGAAAAAAAGTAGCGCTGAATTACTTTTCTAGAAAAATGCGTCACCAACTACCCCCGTAACGTGCTTTATTAAGTTTGTCGAAGCGCGCATGTTTCGCCCAATTCACCGCAAATAACGCTCGCAACTTAGCTTTAGCAGAGTAGCCTCTTTCGTTCGGCCAAATTTTACGCGTGCATAGATGACATCGTCTCTTTGTAACGCGCTGAGGTTTATAGCTAGTCGTTATCGAAGTAAGGTGGCAGGTACAACGCGTTAATCAACGAAGCCTTCTGTTAGCTGATGCCGATCTAGCGAAACTTAGACTCGTGGCGATGATATATGGCGAGTATTATATGGGCAACAAAAGAAAATGCGCCGACGTGATTGACAGGTCTAGTGCTTTACAAACAACAAGGGACAGCGCGCACTATTGCGATGCAGCCAGGGCTAGTCTTGTCATTTACGAGCCCATAACACCAGGTGCGCCAAATGTGTGCTATGCACTGAACATTTCAGGAGGAGCCCTAACATAAGGCAGACGCTTGGGCTTGTTGGTGCATGATATGAAGAGATATATAGCGCGACCAAGGCACGGAAAGATAGGGTGCACATATGCAGTGTTAATTGCCAACAGTGGTTTATTGCACAAAGGAAAGGTGCTTTTTATGTCAAAGATTGAGTCTGAAAAATTATAGTAACCAATACCTCCCAGGTACGCCAGTTCCTTTGATAACAGTGCCACGTATCAAAAGAATCAGCCACATATCAGCCAAAGGTTGCACGGTAACCTTTGGCTAGATGCGAATAACGTGTTGTACCTTTCGTATTGTAGCTACTTTTGCGTAGCACAGCAGGTACATCAAGATCAACAACACCATCCACCTTAAGAAATGAAGGAGTAGGGGGCAGGGGGAGTTATTTCTCTCTACCCTCCCCTTCGTTTCCTCTCTCCAACCAGCCCGCTCAGCGACTGCAGCGGTCAAATTCAAAGTGGCCTGACCACTTTCGCATTGCACTGCGCGTATATAAAACCCTTTCGGGCGCGGCGCTTGTTCAGGCGCGCCCCAGTGCGGGCGGCTGCGTGCGCGTTGGCTTTCCGCCGTTCCTTGTTTGCGTTGCCGCCCTCTACTCGTTTATATACGGCCCCCTGTCTATATATCTCTCTCTCCCTTTCCTTCCTGCTCTGTTTGGCTTAACCGCCGCCATGTTCAGGGTCGTGTGTGGCGCGTGGGCGTGGGTTGCGTGTCCGTGCCTGATTAGCCCTCGCATGCGTATGCACGGTGTACTGAGGAGCACCACCCACGGCGACGAACTATGCGCGCGCTGTTAAAATATAGCCAACAAACCTCGTAGACAGCAGTGCTGTTTAACTCCTCCCGCATCTTCCGGGACGGCTTGGCCTCGACATCCTTTTGGATTTGTATAAGCACCTCCGTTTTTTATTCTCTCACGCTTCGTTAATCCTTTGCTCAGATTTACTGAGGCTTGTCCTTAGCATATTTGACTCGTCGGCCATCGGTCGTCGTGTCAGGTCTATGAAATGCAGCTGAGACTCCTTCTTATCAACAGTTCTTGACCAGCGGAAGGTGATAGCTTTGCCACCTTCCTTTGCTCACAGGTCCGGACCTCATTTCATTTTTTTTTTTCATTTGACGCGCGTCATTACACATCAGCGTACATCCGCGCTGTCCGTATGTGATATTGCTCTCCATTCTCCACGGTGTGACACGAAAGAACCCCGACGTGGGGGTGCTTCTTCACGTATGGCCGAGATGCCCAGCGGCGGGGTGGCGGTCAGCTGACGGTGACGTATAGTGAGGTCGACGCAAGGAGTCTTCCTCGCGCGCGTCGCAATCGACACAAATCGCGCCAACACCTTTGCCCTTGGTTGCGTGGTACACGTGCTAGAAAGAAACCCCGACATAACTAACCCGGCGAAGACGCAGGCGGCGGCCGACCCACGCCACTGCGCAACCTACTGCCTTGTCCGAATCCAGTCACCGCATTACTGTTCCTGTCATGGGCGGCGCGCATTTCCATGCCGGCACCGATGCTTGGAATGCGTTCGCTTGCCGCTGTTCGTGTTCACGACTAGAATGCCGCTTTCTTTTTTCTTTCTTTGGTCTTCGTTTTTTTTTTGCCTTCGTTTTGTTAGTGTTGCTTGCGGCTTGGACCGTCCGGGCAGCCGGATCTGGGGAATGATTTGCGATTGCATCGGATATGCAGTCCCGTTCATAGTCGGTAGAACCGAGCGCTGCCGGCCCTCGTCGTCTCCCGAAAGGTCCGCGTCGCCTGTAATGACGTAAATATGCGGGGTGTATGCATATATTTTATACGTATAGCGGCAGCGTCGTACTAAGGAGCGTTCCGTATTGCGTGTGTGGGTCCAGCCGTGTTCGTTAACGCGCCTACGTCGAAAGGCGTCGATCAGATCTGCGCACGTTTTTTTGCAAACCAAATTACTCACTCGGCGCATTAGTCGAACGCTGTAAGACTACGCAGAGAGGACTGTCGCGTTTGTAAAGGAGGTAAGGAGAAGGACAAGGGAGGGGGGGGGGGGGGGGGGGGGGGGGGGGGGGATCGCCTTGGTCACGACTACAGCACTTTCGTTGCCGCGTGGCTTTCACCACGTGCTTTCTTTCAGTTCCGTTCTTTCTTTTATCCATCTTGCGTTCTGCGGCGCCTCTTTTAACTTTGTCTCGAGAACGTACGTCCCTTCTGCCGCGTCTTCCTTCTTCAAGGCAGTCGCTGCTTTATTTTCTTTCTTCCACTTCCTTTTGTTTTGTTTGTGTTTCACTCCGCTTTTTTTTTTTTTCTAACGACAACACTACGCCAAGTCCCTTTGACGGAGGCTCGGCTCTTTGAGAAGCAGCTGGCAGTTAGGCCTAAAGAGTAGAAAAAATATACGTAAAGAAACGGTCAGCTTGTTCTGTGTGTCCTCCGTAGAGCTTTCTTCCAGGAAACACCGTGGATCGCTTTTAAAGGTGCGACACAGAGTCGTAGAGTGAAAGAAAGGCAGTGATGGCAGCGGTTGTGTACGACTCTATGTGCGAGTGGAAGGAATTGCTAAGCCTCACGGACGCAGAGCTGTATTACCGGCCGTGGAACGACGTCTTTCTCTCTCGTCTCAAAGTAAAGCTTCAGCTGTTTAGAGGAAAGTTACCGGTGATGCTCTCTTGAAGGCCGGCTTGCTCTAAAACCGCTCTACACCCTTTAGCTTTACACCCTTTGGCTTTATATCTTTTATACCTTTACAAGAAGGCTTTACGGCTTTTCTCAAGGGATCTGCGCCCCTTTCAGAGCCTTTGGATTTTGGGAGGTACGTTCGGTTCGCCGAGTACTGCGAGAGACGGTAATCTGTGTGTCCGTTTGGCTGTGAAGCTTTGTGGCGTTTTTTTTTTTTTTTATCACTGCCGGCTTGCGGCCTAATCGCTTCATGACACGAGGCAAGTTGCCTATCTTGCGTTCGCTAGACGCGACCCGATCGCTCTGGGACGATCGCGCTCGACTGGTTTTGTGATATCCTGGATTGGTCGCGGCATTCTAAGCACGACCGCCGAGTGAATTGGCCCTTATCTATCATCACAGAGTGAATAAGGGAGGGGAGTGCCTTAATGTGCTTGCCATCATTTCGACAAGATACCTTTTCTGCGTCTGGGAGAAGTCCTGTTGTCGAAACGTTGCAAGCACCCTGGGGCTTTCCCCTCCCTTGCTCACTTTGTGATAATGAAGAACCGTCTGACCAAACTCTCTCTACCATGGCTCTTATCTAATCTTTGTGTGCAAATTTCACGTCAGTCAGACGGTCCGTTTTAGTGCTTCGTCAATCTGCCCTTTTGTAGTCCGCGGCTGCTTCCGTGCTTGTCATCACAGCCGCGTGGCAATATATTTGTTTTCGATCCCTCTGTGTCATTTGCACACAGTTACCACGTTCAGTTTTAAGCGAAGCATACTACTTTAGCTACCACTTCAGCCCTTCACCGGGGTTATGCGCCTCCAAATCACGTGATACATGAAGTCATACCACGTGACACGATGACGTCATGACAGTAGAGAAACGGGGGCCCACCTCGCGCCGTCGCTGTGGTTGTGCGCCTCCAAATCACGTGATACATGACGTCACACCACGTGCCACTATGACGTCACGACAGTAGAGAAACGGGGGCCCACCTCGTGCCGTCGCTGTGGTTGTGCGCCTCCAAATCACGTGATACATGACGTCACACCACGTGACACGATGACGTCACGACAGTGGAGAAACGGGGGCCCACCTCGCGCCGTCGCTGTGGTTGTGCGTCTCCAAATTACGCGACACGATGATGCTTCGCATTCTCCAGGCTTAACCAAGTTAAGCCTCAGCCATTTTATTCGCACAATATTGCTAGAAGTAAAGTTTTGAGACAGTAAACCGAAATCTCGTTGTGTCAAGTTCAGATCCTTTAGCTGCGTATATAGCTAGGCTTGCGTTTTTTATCTGAAGCGCCTGTCGATGGCGTTCTATTGAAATGATAGCGTGCTTTGCTTATTTAACGTTGCAGCGTTTCATTGCTGTTACAGCTAAATCTGTAAGGAGCGTTGTTATCGGCCGCAACTGCCCATGATATGCACATGGCCAACACATGGTCGCCACGTGGCTCGCGCGGGTTCAACCTCCGGCACCATGTGATGCGCATGTGTTCAGCATGCCATCACCACATATTTTACACATGTTCAACACGTCGTTACATCATGGTCGCGCATGTTCAACTGTTGCTGGTAGGTTCCTCCCTGGCTAATCTCATTGGCTCCAGATACCTGGCAGCACCTGGTTGCAGGCGGCCGATTACCACAACAGCGAAATCCCAGCAATCAAATCCCGTAGATTTATACTTTGTTCTAGTTCTCTCTCCGTCGTTCTTGATGTAACAGGTGGCCGTGTTTGAGCGTCGTATACGTTTTCACATTGAGGAAGCAGGTCACTAGTATATATATATAGCCTTTATAGCGCATATTAGCCCTGCCTACGTATGTGCCATAAAACGCAAGACGAGAGTACACATCTAGCATCGCGTAAAGACTGCAGCGTACATTTTTGCACGGTTTATTTTCTACAAGGCAACTAAGCCTCACAGAGAGTCACTGCGCGTCTCGTGGGCTCGTAAAAACACCCTTGCGTGATCGCAACTGCAAAAAATAAAAATAAATAAAAGGTAGCTTGCTGCTGCGGCTGAACCTTTATGTGCACCGACGGTGGCGTGCGCACCGCGTCGTTAATTATTATCCTTTAGGAACAATTTCTCGTTGCCTTGATTTTCGTACCTGCCATCCTCTATTTTCGTGCGCGACCCGGATCAGCAGCAATACAGGCGATAGAGCGTTTTAGTGTATCAATAGAAGCAACACAGGCGGGCGCATTTGCACGATGTATACCACTGCGCTGGCCCAGTGCTGAGCTCGCTGGCGGATCGCGGTTAGCGCGACGCTAAAACTCTCTAATAAAGCACTACAGCTGACTCTACGCTCGTGCACGCGACGTTTTCAACTTTTCCGTTACGAGTTTCGTCGAAAAGTGGTTCGCTTTAAAACCCCACTGTATCGCGTGTCCCGGCGTTCGCGACGATTTTTCCAAGCCTTTCCGTCTAAACCGCTATGTGCCGCGGATAATTCCACCTGCTGTATCGCAGCTGGGGAGGGAGTAATTTTGGAGTAAATTACGAGCTGAAGGAGAGCGTTATAAACCGCCACCCGTGCTTGGCTGTGAGGCGCGAGCGGTTTTAAGCGGCCCGCACTTTGAACTCGCCGAATAGCTTCTCGCGATGTCGCTATGGCGCGAAAATATACGGGCTATATACTTTATACCGTATATACTTTCAGTGAACTCCTTCAGGGCGGATCGCTGTAGCGGAGAGTAATTGGCTCCAGTTTAATTATGAAGTGCCCCCCCCACCTTTCAGCCTTCGCAATGCTCCCGAATGCGGTGATCTTTTTCCGCCGGGATTTTGTGACTTCGCTTTGTGCTTCGTACGCGTTTGCAAGTATTCGGAAATAGGTTTTCTCACCCGCTATGATTTTTCTCGGTTTATAGCTCGTTTCTTATATCTCTAAAGTCGTCGACGGCTGTTCTTAATTGGATTGAATAATTTTATAACGTTAGCTCCTATTTTTACTCTCCATATAAATCTGTTCGGAAAAGTGCATGTTTAAACGGAGCGGTGAACCTGAAGCGCGGCTGTCTAGACTCTCAACGTTCAGGGTTTCGCGTTAGATGTCTGTCATTTGTGACGTTGTTTACGGCGTGGAGGGGAGAAATAATTTCGAGATCACGCGCGCTTGATGGCGGGTTAGAAACACTTGCGTTGGTGCTATGGATGACTTACCTAGCGGAAAATAAATGACTGCTAGAGTTATTGCGCTTTTTTTTTCCTTTATGCGGCTTTCCATTGTTCTATTCTTAGCCCCTTGTTGGCTAATACAAGGGGCTTCTACCCCTCCGCTGTCGTTCAATGACTCTGGCTATCTATACCGGCCGCCGAGGCCGTATTTCGGTGGAGGCGAAATACAAACTGCTCCCCTGTGTGTGCGATGTCGGCACACGTTAGGTGTAAATCATTCCAGAGCCCTCCATTACGGCGTCCCTCATGTGTCGCTGCGGGACGTTAGGCGCGACAATTCAAATTTGAAATCAAGGAGCTAGCTATTAAGGAATGCGGATTAAGGAATGCGGATTAAGGAACACGGAATAATTGCGACAGACAAGAACGGTTAATCGCATAACTTAACCACAATCCAATGCACTTCTTCAGCCTATATATTATGTAGGCGTGGAAGGTACACCATACTGTGGAAATTCGGTATTCGGACAGGTATTACTGAAGAAAACAGTACGCATTTCCATGGCACTTAATATCCGAAAATGTTACCTCGTTATGAAAAGAGCGACTGAAGACTGTCACGCGCGCGTCTCGCTCACGCTTTAAGATGTTTGATAACTTTGCGCGTCCATTTGTTTTCTCGGTAAACAAGATCTGTGTAATTTCAAAATTAGGAATTCAGTCAGTCACACGTGAGGATTTTAGGTGCAAAAAATAATATTAAAAAAAAACATTTAGTAACGGTTCTGTTCTGCCCACCTCTGTTTCTATGCTACGTTGATCGGTGTTTTCCATTACAGCTCATTTGCGAGGCATCGGCTGTTTGTCATGCTCCTGTCTGCCCTGTTCTTTTGTCCGGTATCTCTGGAAAGGTTTCCTGTGGATAGCCTCTCCAGTGCGAGTACAGCATCCTTCGAGTACTCCAACTGTACAGCTTCTCTTACGCAACAATGCCCCTTGAGTGATATCCTGCATCGCTATCTCTTGTGCAAACAGTTCGTTGCGGGTGCAGCATCGTCCACTTGTGTTCCAGGTCTATAAAGGGTCTTGCCGTTATCCCCACATTCTTTAATGCCTCATACTGTCGTTAGCAGACGCGTCGGCAGCTGTGTCGACAGACGCGTCGGCAGCCGTGTCGACAGACACGTCGGCAGATTCGTCCGCCTTTCGGCGTCACTGCTTAAAAGGCTCAAGGTTCCAGCATGAATAAAGGCGCATCTAGTGAATGCATGGGCTTCATAAATAAAATAAAAGGAGTAAAGTCAAGAAAAGGAAAATAAAAAATAAACAGAAATAAAACAAAATAAAAATAGGATGTGAAAATAAAAATAAAAAAACAATAAAATTAAGAAAGGAGCAAAAAATAAATAAAAAATATGCAATATAAAAAGTAAATAAAAACAAACAGTGGCCAGGAAACGCTTTCTCCTTGCAGCACTTTAGAGAGCCAAAGTGCCCCCTGAATTTTTTCGCTTTGCAAATACACACCTGCGCATGTCTGTGTACAGCTCCATTCCTCAGTCCGCAGAGAAGCAACAAGCAGGTGGGCCACTAGGTCACGTGACTTTGTGGCGTCATCACGACCTGCCCCCCGTATTGTAAGAAAACTGCCCACCATTGCAGGTGGCAGTTAAATTAATGATTGGCCGCTCGGGAATAGCAACCTCGGTTGCACAAGGCCCATGTGGGGCAGCACCTGCCATCGCACGGCAGTGGCTTATCGCTTAATCGCTGCACCACTGCGCGAGAAATCGTACGGGGGCTCCAGGGGATCTATGAATGTGAAGTAGAGAATGACTAATTCTGCGTATGTGGGAATCAACCCATTACGGTATCGCGTCATATCCTTAAGGCGGAGGTTAAGTGTCCCCTCAAATTATTAGTTCACAAGCGTCAGTTGTTACTGATTGATTGATTGATTGATTGATTGATTGATTGATTGATTGATTGATTGATTGATTGATTGATTGATTGATTGATTGATTGATTGATTGATTGATTAATCGGTCGGTCGAAACGTTAACTTCGCTAACTTCACCCCTTAACTCGGGCATTCATCTGTTTTCATTTTCACACGAGTTCATCCGTTCTCGTTAACGCACGTATTCTTCCACTCTTTCATTCGCATACTCGTTCGTTCATTCATGGAGATGGATGACCTGTCGCCTCGCACGTCCCCTTACCGCGTGCTTTCAGCTTTCTTCCTTTCTTCGCCTTTCCCGTGCTCGTAGCTCCGGACCTCGGGTGCACCGCTTTCTCTCTCGCTCAACCCCACCTTCAATCTTTCCTCCTCCTGTTCGGGGGAGAAAACACCTGCTCCCTTGTGTCGGCTATTCGCGAACCCCCGCCGTGAACGGACGGACTCTGGGAAATGGAAGCGGCGCATCTTCATCTTGTATGCGCACTCTGGTGGAAGTGAGGTTCGGGAGAGCAGAGGGGAAGGGGGCGGGGAGCTCCGCTCCGAGGTTCTCCGCCGAAGTGTCGTCGGCCTCGGGGCTCGAGAAGACGGACGGCGCTCGCGCCGGCGGTCGCTCGCTCAGTCGGAGTCCGAGCTCTTCGCGCGGCGGGCCCGAGGGACCGCCGTCGTCGTCGCTCGTCGAAGTGCCTGGAATTTTTTTTTTCGTTCATGGTGTCGACGGAGCGTCTCAGGAGACGTCGGCGTACCTTTCTTCCGTAGGATCGCGACGTGTGCGTCTTCTTATCTGGCGGCAATTTGCGAATTGGACTTTGCACAACGTAAGTGGAGGGTTCTTTGCCTCTTTATCTTGTCTGCTTTACTTTTACAGCTCTAGCGCCCTACGCAAAATTTTTGGCGACAAATCAACTGTTCTTTCACAATGTATATTGAGCTGCTCACCCGAGTGCCTCTAACAGTGTACTGCGTCTTAGAATGCTTTTCGCAGCAAAGACATGCAATGAAGTTTTTGTTTGCTTCTTTACGCTATATTGGTCTACTAAACTCTAATATTCCTGTAAATCTCATCGCTATGCGTCCTTCATGCATTGAACTTTGTCATCCCCCTTGTATAGGATATCGCACGTCACCATTTAATGTCTTGTAACATTACTCGTTGATGCACTTTAACCCAAATTCAGTGCTTGTTTTTTTTAATTGTTTTTTTTTTGTTTCTCTTCCTTTACGTCTTTACTTTATTATTTTGTGTGCCTTTCTTCTTCCGTCTTTCTATCCTCAATTCCCTTGCCCACGAAAAGTAGCATGTCAGCTACTTTTTCAAGGCGGCTGAAATGTCTGCTTTTTGATAAAGGGTATCTATCGTTCTATTGCATGTTGGCGGTTTATTTTCTTCTTTTATTTATGTTGTTAACGAAAACAGCCGAACAGTTTATTCGAACACGAGCCGCGGGCTGAGAGCAGCTGCGCGATTGCACGCAGATGAGAATGATTCTATTTGGCGTATTAGTGCTTACAGTATTATGCAATTTTTTAGTGAAACACGCTTAAGCGTAATGGCGTCGTTATTGGGGTGTGCATGTGCAAGTCACGTACGTGCTCAAATTACCGGCTTATTGCATCTTCTTTCACTCAACTTTGGTTCTAAAATGGCGCGTCGTTGGTATGACAGTCCACCTGCTTAAGTACAGAGCTCGTCGTGGTAGCCATCTAAGCAAATCTGAACGGCTTTGATAATCAGCTGCTAAGCCCAAGCTCAAGGAACGTAATCTTGGCCGCGGCAGGCTCATTTCCATGGTGGCGTAACTCAAAAACGCTCTTGTTCTGTGCAATCTAAGCGCACCTTAAAGAGCTCCGGATAGCCGTAATTAATCCGAAGGCCTCCACAAAGACGTTCCTCGAAGCCCACACGTAGCTTTGTGACGCCATATCCCGCGTACCGTGCCTTTAACCTGCTTCGGGGAGCGTCTAGCACATGCTCCAGTTGGTGCAGAACAGCGATTAGCACAGCACCATCGCCTTTCGTTACTGGCGAACATCATGCTGCACGATCCTCACCCTTCTCCCTGCACCCCGTTTCGACCACCTTCCTGGACCTTCTTAGTAACTTGACCGCAGCAGTGGCCTAGTGTTTCAGCATTTGCCTCCCATACGGGAGTTGGGGTGCTCGATCCCCATTGGCGCCGCGTACTTAGCGGTGATACACTGAGTACAAGCTTTCCCCTGGCCTAGTTCTCGGCTTGTCTGGGGTGAAATTCATGGAAAATGGTCTTTGACCCTACGTTGTATAGACGAAAATACATTACGAAAATACGAAAATACCAAAGCTGCCCTTGCTCCATAAAAAAAAAAAAAAACACCATCACCGTCTTCGTAGCATCACCTTTGCTCGCCGTTGATGCCGTTCTAGTGCTGCGCCCATTGAAGCAGGACAGAACAGAAGCCGCCGGTGTCTACGGAAGCCTATACTAGAGCAATTACAAGACATGGCCACCGAAAGGATGAGCCGCCGTTGGGGCCCGTAATCTTTATGGCCCACGGCCGTTCTGCGTCGGCCAACGTGTGACGCACACGTCGGCTTTTTACTACTCCGTTCTCCCCTGCACACTTCATCTATCCGCACGGACGGATGGACGAGCGTGCGCGCAGGCCCTCGTTGACCGCTTCGGGTGAAGCGTGATCCCGGAACTGCAGTCGTGGCGGCAGCAACAGCGCATGCCTGCGTACTTTTTCGCGCGCTCCTGCTCTTATTATCGTGATTCTCGTTACACACTTCGCACCAGCGACGTCCGACGCCGTCTTCGAGGAGAGGCGAGAAAGGGCTCGCGGCGGGTGCGGGCAGAGTGGGTCTTCGTGCCTTTTTTTTTTAATTCTCTTTGTGTGTGAGCTTCGGCGTGCTTGTGCGTGAGTTTGTGCGCGTGTCCTGGTGATCCACTTCCTATCGCGCTCTACTGCAAGTTGTGTGTCTGTAGGTGAGTACAGTATACCGTATTGACGCGATTTTAAGTGGCGTCATTCTCATTTACTTCCTTCCTGTCCTGCTTTAACTTCACTTCTTGGTCTTTCCCCTTTTGCTCGGCGCGCCCACCGTGAATCTCTTGTGGTCAGCTTGCCAGCCTTTCGTTCAACACGCACGCACACACGCATACAGACACACACAGGAACACGCACATACACCTGCACACATACACACAGAGCGTACACACTGACATATACGCACTGACAGACGGACACACAAACAGGCACACACACGCGCGGCCTTCTTCGAAAAAGGTATCGGGGCTTCTGTAGCGAAGTGCCAAGGACAAAGCAGAGAGTACAAGAATCCGTTACAGGTGCGTGTTGTCGTCCTTGCTGCCCGGCTTTATTTTCCGGTGGTACGCTGCAGTAACTTCAAGATGCCGTACCGACCAGCCCAAAACGCCTTGGATGCTGCGAATTTCGAGATCATGGTTATATCTGTGTTACTACGGTACCTTTACCCATCGTCGGGATGTCTGCTTTGCCAGCAATCATGCCCGCGCGCCTCGTCTCCGATAAATTGGTGCCTGTCGTCGCATTTGTCGGAAACGCATCTATCAATCGAGTTGGTCGTACAGAGTCACTAGAAAACAAATATATTGGGCTGAGCGGGGCGTTGCGGCTGTGCAGTTTGTCAGGAAACAGACGGTAACCTCGTTTTAGTCAGCGGAACAAGCAGGAAGAGTTTCTCTGTATGCAGTTGGTTCATGAGCGATTGAGAACCAGTTTCTCGACCAAAATGTGTTACAAGTACTCGTAGGGGTTGCAAAGTGAACGATGCCTATTTCTGCGCGTCACTGATGTAAACTGCTCACTTGTCGGTATGTCAGGCTTTTCTGCATTTGAACTACATTATAGGGGTCTGCATTGCACTTAATGCTTTCAAGAGAGTAATCGCGAAGATGCAATGCAGATGTATTATCTGTCTGTCTCAAAAGTCCGCAGAGCACCCGATTTCCTTGTTTACACTCCATTGTGACTCGAATGGCGTTCCTAAAATGCCTAGTTTTGCGGAAGGCGACGAAAATTTCAGGCCCCCATGGGTGCTACACTACAGTTCTCTGTTACACCGCCTCGAATAAAACCTATTGCCGTGCGAACTTTTGAAAGGGCGGTATCGCGTTACCAAAGCTTGTCTTTTGTTATGTTTGTGCACCATCGCAGCAGTGGCAAAGTATTTGAGCATCCGCCTCCTATGCGGGAGTTGCGGTGTTCGATCCCCAATGCTCCCTTGGCTTGGTGCTCGGCTGAATCAGGGTGAAATGCTTGGAAAATAGGTGTTTGGTCGCGCCTGAGCAAACGAAAACACCTTGTGCCGTGGCGCTCTTTGGCCGCAGATACCTTTGCGCCATAAAAGTTCACAATCATCATCATGCTTGTGTTGATATGCTGGATGAAACTCCTCTGCGACTCCTCTGCGAAACTAGGAAAGGAATAAGAGCCGAATTTCAAAGGGAATAGGCGGGTACGGAATGCGTCTGCGCTCTCACGTGGTAGCGTAACCTGGCCAAAGTTTCCAGGCCGCTTGCTCGACCTCCGAGACAATCGGTATGGAATTCTCAAATAAAAATAAAATGTTGCAAGGTTGCAGTTCTTTAGGCGCTCCTCAAGGCGCCCCTACGTTGGGCGCCAAAAAACGGCACCTGGTGAGCGGGAGCCTAATGACCGACTAGCATATTAACCTTTACCTTCTCGGAGGCCACCACTTTACCGTACGTATACGGCCTCTGCGCCACCTTACTCTGAGAAGCCCTATTCAATCGCGACTCTTGTCTTTTTTTTTTACTCCTTGCTGCCTCTGTCCTCTAAACCAGCGGGTCCGACTCACTTGACCGACAGTGCGTGCATGCTTAGGCGCGCGGATAGCGCCGAGCGACTCGGCCGTGAAGGCTGATTCGTCGTCGTCGCCGCCGTCATCCGTGGCGCCGTGAATTCGCGGTACGCGAGCTCGCGAGGCGGCGACTTGAGTTCTCACGTGATAGTCCGCTGCCTTCCAGATGCCTGCCGCCGCTGACTTCATAGTTAATTCGCCTTTGTGTACCGAGACTGGCTGCGAAGCATCGTGTGTAAACTGCAGCCGGGCCGGATGCAGCCTTTAACGCTGCGCACCGAAGATGGACGCGCAGAGGTGCATTCTGAGGCGGGCTCTTTGTGTGGCCTCCGAGAGCAGTGCCGGTGGGTCCCTCTGCGTCCGTTCTTAGCCGGCATGCGATTAATCAGACCTGCTCCAGTTGCTCGCAGCTGCCTCCTGGCTTTTTCTCGGTACGATCTGCAAGCTCCATAGGAAGCGCTCGGATGGGCCTTCGTTTCCTGTGAGGGGGTGAGTGGAGTCGGATCGATAGCGGCGCGTTAAAGGAAAGATGTCGTCGGGGACCGTCGTTACCGCTACTTAGTGAGTGACTACCGGTTTCGTTTAGTGCTTGTTGCGCAATGGAGTCAAAGACGGCTTTGTTTCCTGTGCGGAGTGAAAAAAGAAGCGTGGGGCGGAGTAAAAAAGGAGTCTTATTTAGCGTTCCAAAACTACACCCGGGCTTTGAAGCAGGCTATGATAGAATGCTTCGGATTTATTTCTACCACTCGGGGTTGTTTGAAGCGGCACTGCAGACAATTTACAAAGTGAAGTTGGTCGGCATCGACAGATCACTGCCTGCTGATCGCAGAGAGGCTGATCTCGTCGAAAACTGAGGTTTGTGGGCATATATTTTCAGGTGCGAATCTTGTAGACTAAGCCACACCGCCAGTCACATCAGAACAGTGCCAACCAGTCTTTTTTGGGTGTAGATGTCATAAATTTGAACTGAACGGCGGGGATAATTTTTTTATTCAGTTTTTTTTCGGCCATGGATGCTTCTTTTGCTGCCGGACAAACGCCAGCATACCCACCAAAAGCCTGAGAATAAGTTTTTACTGAAAAAAATCACTGGATTGAGATCTCCTCCTCAGTGGCCCTTGAATAACGTGCACTAAAATATCTCTTGCAAAGCTTTTTTTTTTTTTTTGTCATGCGGCGCATCGTATCTTTCTCATGCCTAAATGCTGTTTCATTGACTGACTGATTCTGAGCCTAGCTTTATGTATCCATCTGTGGTGAGTGACTGTGAGACTTAGGCGGATCACCTGCCGACGCCATTAGTGTGAGGCTAGCCCCGCCTGCAGCTTAGCATCGTCACCACCAATCACCGGCTTCGTATAATGTGGTTTAGTTTCCTTTACATTGTCCACCAAGGTCTCCTACTATGCTGCTATAGCGCACTTATATGTTGTGACCTTGAAGTAGTTGCGGGTGCGAATTCATGCGGAAGAGGCGAGCGAGCAGGGCTTAACGATGCATTCGGGCCCAAAACCTCGTTATAAGGGGGGGGGGGGGGGGGGTGCTTTCTTCTTTGTCGCATATGCGGCAAGGAAAACCGTGTTGTGCTTATTTGAGCTACGAAGTGCGTAAAGCTGTCTCGGCCATTTCGCCTAACGAGGTGTCGCATCAAGAAACCATTCTGCTTGTGCAAACAGCGCCTGCCAAAAAATAAATAAAATGAAACAAAAAGGCGCACAACGGAGTATTTTCGTTCTCGCTCTTCCGCACTAGTCTCTTTGGGATCAAATGTGCGCTGCAGTACGGAATAGAAATGTTAGTCAGGGTGTGCTCTTTTCGGTGCTGAGGGCTTAAGAGATGCGATTACCGAAGCGTCGACTTCTGGTAATGAATACACGCGTAATGTGCGCATCTCATTAAAGCGAGTCATTAAATGTTCCACCCACATCGGTCATTAGGGAAACATATATGCGGCGCTTCCCTGCTTTTTGACAAGGGCAAGAACGAGGAGTCCTCGGTTCGACACGTCTATAGCAGCTTCCGTATCTGTAGGAGGCCTCCATTACACTTTCTATTTTTTTTTCGGTAGAAAACGTGTTTTTTTTTTAGTGCCGAGGGCACCATGACGCGTCCACGTTGTAGCCGAACATTTTAGGGCTATGCCAGAAGACTGGTGGAGAATGGCCAGCTGAATCACTTCTATGTTTCAGAAATCCTTTGATACATTCATTTGCGCCGTGCGGAGGAGTCAGCATAGATTTATTTACAGTGGATAAAATTATAAGTGGTGAATTTATTTATTTAGGCATACTGCAGGCCAATGCCAGAGCCCAAGCGTGAGGTGCTTTTCAACAATTAGAATGCACAGACAAGTGTAAAGGACAACTCCTGAAATTAATACAATGTATAAAATAAAATAGAGCAATGATCTCATTTGGACGTAACGCTTACGACGTTGTTAATAACATAGGAAAAGAAAATTAGCAGGAGAGTGCAAATGGAGTGGAGTGCATCTGTTGACCTCGACTGAACAAAATGTAACCCGTTGTCTGCGTGGTAGTTAAGTACTTATAGAATACTGTATATCGATAGCTTTCGGAACTCTTTTTGAAGACAAGCTCTTGGTTAGAATTTCGACAAACATTCTAAGATGGGTCATAGATGTACTTCTGGCTACACTCTTTTAATCGGCCTTGGTAAGAACGTAGTCCAGCATTCACTCGCATGAATTATTTGGTCTAAGAGACGCATCGTGGGAGGGAACAGCGCGAACAAGACGACAGACGAAGCAAGAGGACACAAAGACGAGCGCTGACTCGAAATTGAATTTTTTATTGAAAGAAGAAAACATATATACATCATAATCACGTGAACAAACCCACGATGTATTATTACAAACTCGCCCAGCTATCCATCCTTCTTCTAAGAGACGCGTTACGCCACCTTGCCATCGTATGCTGCCGAGTAATTTTGGCGTTGCGGAGCAGACAAATTCTTCCCTGCTCCGGTCTCAAACCGAGGTCGCATTCCAGATTCTGACGTCTCTTACTGGGGTCTCGTATGGTCCGACCTCGCTAACCGACCGCAGCTAGTTGCTATAGTATGTATAGGATGTTTGGTTTGGCACTGGGGCCGTATCTCATTGGCTTGGCTACTGTTAGTCTTGCCGATCTATAAAAACAACAAAACACTATAAATAACTAGGCACCGCAAGCATACAGTGATCGTGCATTTAAACGTCGCCGTGGATAAGCTTCCACCTTCCCTGCCACAGCCGTCGCATTGCTTTCTTTCTTTTTTTTTTTCAGTTTACACACGTGTTAGTGTTGGAAATCAGCTCAAACTGGACCAAACGGGATAAAAATAGGACAAAACAAGCGCTTGCGTTCGCCTCCTCTGTAAAAATACTCCTCTACATTTTTCCTCTGTTGTTATGCGTTATTTTTTCTGCCTAGGATTTGTATTATATTGATCTCACTCTCATATGCTTCTATACTCAGTTTCTGATGTTTTAATTATACTGCCTTGTTATATCTAGCCTGTTGGTTGTACCTTTTTCTAATTCTTGAAGTTCTTTTTATGGTACTCCACCTCCCCATGTAATACCCTCTTATGGGTGCCTTTAGTCTGTCCTGAATAAAGGCAGTAAATTTAATCAATAAATATCGTGAACCTGCACCAGCCATAGTCCGAACTTCTGCCTTGCATACGCGTGCCAAGAAAACCGGTTATTGTCCGTGCACGGGTCTTCAAATGAAACACTTTCAGCTCGCTCTGTGGCTGCTTTATTCGATACTGTTTCTGTGTGCCCTGAATTAGTGCGGAGTCGTCTGGCCTCGTTCTTAAACTTATTCATTTTTTTCTTATCCACGATGTACGCTAGTCTAGTTGTCTTCCGGATATTTTGCATGCGGTTGCTTGAATCTGGCTCTGCCGCTCCCAGGACCCTGCCCTGTTACCCATCTTAAAAGAGATTATCGTTGCTGCTCTTAGACCTCCGATAGTTGGTTCTCTTCTGCTGCCGAGCTTTCGCTCGCCCTATTTGCATACGTTTTGCTAATGTGGTACCGTGGTCCGTCGTGAAACCTTTCTCTATACCGCAAGAAAGGGTTGACCAACTGGCCCCACAGTCTACTCTGTTAAACTTTCTCTATACCGCAAGAAAGGGTTGAAAAATTGCATCTACATTTCCGGAACCGTTCTCTTGTCCAGCTCGTCTGGAATTCATTTTTTTTTTTTATGCGCAATACGGCCAGATTTTTCCAAAACTGCAGCGACCGATGAGGTTTGCTTAAAATTACAGAAGAAAAAGAAAATAAAAAGCGTCACCTGGGCCTTGCACCAAACAACAGTGCGCTGGAGCGTGCTCGACTTGCGCTTTGTAGCGAAGGGTTCAAGCACGTGCTTGATATCGACAGTGTCGAAGAAGGGAGTAGTGCTGAAAAGTAGGGAGTTGTATTCTCGAATGATTTGTCCCAGTTACCTATCTCTGTTTGTTTTTGCACACTAATATCCTCCTCCTACCATATACCATAACCATAAACGCCTAATCGTAATCTAATCGTCATACCATATACCATAAACGTCTAATCGCCGTTTCCAGCGTATTGTTAATTGTCGTGGTCTAACATCTTTTGGGAGTTACGCCGTATCTCGAAAATTCGTGGTCAGCTTTAAATTGAGCACTGCCAAGAGCGGCGGCTACCCTGTTCGAGGACCGAGGAGCACGCCCGTAGCTACCGCCGCTGCCGAGTCATTCCTTTCTTTGTTGGCGTAGGGCAGGCCCATAAGTTGTTTCGTTGGGAAGCCCTTTTCGCTGTCTTCATGACTGCCGGACTGCCGTAACACGACTGAATGGTGGGCCCGTTGGTAGCGCATGTCCAACAGGGCTATAACCAGCCAGAAAGAGGACGTGCACAATGACAGAGAAAAGCATAGGGCAAGGACTGGACTAAGAACTGGAACTTGTATTGTTTGAAATAATTTTTTTTTAAATTTCAGTTTAGTCCAGCCCTTGTCCTGTACCTTTCTTTGTCACATATGCGTCTTTGTACTTGGAAGGGACGGGGTGGAGAAGGAGGGGGGGGGGGGGGGGGTGGCTTGTTATACTCCTTTTGAACAAAATTGCAAGTATGCCGCTATATTCCCCGTTGAATGCACGGAACAAAACGCACCAATTTTCCTTCATAATGACGGCAACGCAGCGAGCTATGGAAAGAAAAATGATAGGCATAACGTTAAGAGACCGGAAGCGGGAAAAGTGGGTGAGGGAACAAACGTGGGTTAATGGCATCCTAGTCAAAATCAGGAGGAAGAAGTGGGCTTGGGCAGCGCATGTAATGCGAAGACAAGGTGACCGCTGATTGCCTTTAAGAGTAGCGGAGTGGGTTCCAAGAGAAGGCAGGGACAGGGTTGGTTGGAGAGACATGACCTTTGCCCTGCAGTGGGCGTTGTCAGGCTGATGATGATGATTATGACAAGCTACAATGTTCTTAACGCCCGCAGTGAGATGAATCCTTCGTAGAGGTTCACTCCATGCGCGCATTTCATAAGAACCGCGCATAGAGTCAAGATGCACTTCCCTTGGGCGCTCTCTGTGCACATCTCATATTTCGCCTTATCCTTATCTGGCCCGGAAATCCTGCGCAGTATATACCGAGTCTGTTCTGGCTAAACGGATGCGGCAAGAATAAGATTTCTCCGCAGTGACGTGGGGCCCTCTTGCTTTCCGCTGACGACCCTGACCTGTCGTCGTTGCATTTTACGGCTGGCCGGCGTTGCTTTGCCTCGGTTATCATTTCCAGTTGCGGCATGCATTCGTGCAACGTCGGGCCAATCCTGGCGCTGGTGTTGCCCGTCTCCGCTCATATTAGGGACGTCTTTTACGACTGCTCGTCTGTGTTGAGTGCCGCTTGTCTTCAGGCTAGTTTGTGCTATCGCCAATAAAGCGGAGTCTTGCGACGTCACTCTTTTACTGTGAATGCGTGCGGCTGGCTTACGCGGACACCCCGTGCGCCCCGGGGTTGGCTCCCCGGTCGTTCTTCTACATTAAATGTGTACCATTACAACTCATTTCGTTCTTCCTTTGTATTTTCTTTCTTTCCTTCATCCTTCTCTGCTTCATTCATTCACACAGTTAATCCTAGTATATCTGATCGCTGCTTTCATGTGTCACTGTGGATTCGGTGCGCAGCCCAAGATTGAGCTTTTGCTGAGGTTTGTGTCCGACTTGTAGTGACTTCTTGCATGCTTAAAACGTGTGCGCACTTCTCTTTTCCTTCTCC
Source organism: Amblyomma mixtum (assembly GCF_055824585.1). Lineage (NCBI taxonomy): Eukaryota > Metazoa > Arthropoda > Arachnida > Ixodida > Ixodidae > Amblyomma > Amblyomma mixtum. Next base: position 8,431,865 of record NC_143012.1, read on the forward strand.
ATTTCCCTGATCGTGTGCTCCCCACATCGCTGCGAGCGGGCAGCTTGGGCAAAGTGGACTGGCCGTAGCAGGGGCTGTCGCTAACGCGACGCTAAGACCGATGATGCCGTCGGCTTCGTTTTGTTTGGGGCCGCGGGGCGGCGTAAGAAAAAAAAAAAGTGTTCGTAGCCCGCACGCGACGGCACGGAAGGAGGAGAAGGGCAGTGTTGAACGAGGGAGGGAAACAGTCGTGCGACGTGACTCCTCAACGAATCCTTTCCCTTTCACCCCACGATGCTTTCGCTTCGCGTAGCCTGCAGCCCCTACGGACGCTGGCGAGAAGCTTCGATTGGCGCGCTGACCAATGCGGTTGACAGATGCTGAAACGCGCACGCATTCAGTCAGTCGTCAGGGAAACGCCGCGGCGGTCACAGCGGGAAAAATACAACGCGCCAGCTTTGTTGCTTCGACGGACGCCACCGCCTGGAGGCGCGCGGGTCACTCATGGTCAGCTGGCGCTCTGTGCTCGTGCAGCCGGGTAGTCTAGGTGGTTGTGTGTCAGCGCGGTGGCGATCGCAAGGATCCTCCCTGTGTGCATCGTGGAGTCCCGAGCTTGTGCCCGGAAGACTGTTAAAAGAGAATTCGAAGGCGTTGAGCTTGCTGGAACGTTAGCGGAGCCGGCGGACGAGAATATCGGCTTCATGTGAGTGGGGTTGCCACTTGTTTGTTTGTTCGTCTTCGTTCATGTATTTTCCCGCGAAAGAGACACACTGTCTGAGAAAACGATTTGAAATCATTACAATGTTGAAATTCGATGACGACTAAGTGAAGGGTATAAGACGTCGCTACGAAACGGGAGCAAGATATAAAAAGGGGAAAATTGTCTTCGTCGCCCTTCAAATAGGTACGACGTCCTTCTATAGTCGTTTGAAATAGAAGTGATGACATTCGACAGGTGCGGACAGAGGGCGGTGTACATGAGAAGCTAGGTATTTCTGGTTAACTTTAGGAAAGTAAGCTGTGGAAAAGATTGCCTGCAGGGATTGTGCCTTCGACACTACCAGCTATATATGCTTTGGAGATGTCACCGGATATGTTATCACCACGCCAGTACCTTTCCGCGTCAGCCACCATTTATTTAAACGTAGACTTGCGTCATTCGAAAAGAGGTGCGTACGAGCTCGCATTCAAAGGTGCAGTTGTACTCCGCCCATTGCAAGGCTGTCCGTGTTTGCGTATCACTTGTTAATCGTATAGCCAAACTGGTGTGCAAGAAATACATTTGCCCTTCGCCCCACGGGCACGGACCTTTGTTTACTCCTCACTCTCTGAATTCTGTCTTACCAGCGACCGCTACGTCAGGAGTCGGAACCTTCATAGGCACTGTCAAGGGCTAATGGTCTTCGGTAACTGCAACATGCTGCACATCGTTTGCCAGCTTCTGCACGCATGCAGGATTAGGCTCCAGTTTAACAGTCTTGGACGAGGAGGTGATTGCGAACATTTCGGAGTGAACTGTTCGTTTTAAATTCAAATTTCGTATACGTGCACTTTTTGAATGCTTTCTTTGATTCGATTTCTTTTTATTTATATAATGCACTTCTTCAGTGAAGCGTTTAAGGGCATAATTGTCTGGCATTTAGTTCTTGTTAGGTCCAACGTCGTAGCCATGTAGATGTTAAAATAATCGTCTCATTGTTTGTCCTTTGTCTAAATCGCGGTTAGAAAAACGTCATTGTTGTGGCGATCCGACGCGTTGAAGTAGGTACTCCTTGCTGAGTGCGCTATGCCTCGAATTATCTTCGCTTTTTGCGAATCGGTAAAAATTGAACGACTAATTGCAGAGAAAAGCCGCGAAAGGGTGAATTAACGCCTGTTTTTCTGTGGGAGAAGTGCGAACTCCTTACTCGCTAGTGTTTATATAGCATGGTATCTGTCGTGATTGCGTGCTTCAAAGTGTGTCCCGTTTGGTGTAGACGCACAAAGGCTGGGAATGCGGGCAGGCATCTTATCTCTTAGCGTCCGCGGATAAGAGGACCGTCAATACTCCTTGTTTGTTTTCTTCCAGCCGTGGTGTCCTGTGTGTAATCTCGGCCCCCTCTGCTTTATCCTCCGCGAATCGCCGCGCACTATGCCATGGCCCTAGACTGAAAGTCCGGGTACGGGCTGGTGAGAACAGCTTCCCCCCCAAAAAAAAGAAAGCACAAACGTTGCACTAATTGCTCTAAACAATTTGGGATGAAAAGCTGCGCATTAAGCAGCTCAGCCGGATCCACCTCCGTCGGAACTCGGCCACTGGCGACAATGCGGCAAAGTTAAGCAGGCATCCCAGCAAGTCATTGAGGAATTACAGCACATTTGTACTAGACATATTTGAGATGCATATCTCAGTACTCGCAACAGCGCTCTAATATATCTATCCCTGCTCTCTGTCCATCCGTCTGTCCACGGATCCGCCGGTCACGTGACCGATTGCTGTAGCTCCTGTCACGTTGCTACGTAATGAGATCATATCAGGCGAATGACTACCACGTCGCAAATTAAATCCCTCTCGTTGTCCAGAGACCTTGTAAGCATTAAATGCATTACAGGACAGTCGAAGCACCTTTTCGGGCAGCTCACAGATGGTGGTAGCCACCTCTCGGTCCCGTTCCTGGAGTTTGGCAGCGCGCGTAGTCTCCCTGACAACTTCACCTGCTTGAGGCTCGTAGAGTTCGCTCGCTTTTCTACGAGCTGAGCGATGCGTTCGGCCGTCGTGAACGCCTTCTCACCTTTGTGTGGGGTTGAGTTACGTTACTGTTGGCGACATAGAAGAATCTTCCATCTATCGATTCATCGGGTTTTATTTCCCGGACACGGCTTTAAATCTACCGGCGTCGTACACATGCAAGCGCAGAAAAGCGTATACAGCGGGACTACGATTTAGCCGCTAGGAGGTGTATATATATACTACCTTTTACAACACACAGCGCCCGGTGTTGCGCTGATGGCCTAGCTGTCTCAGGCATCGAGAAACGAAACTGCTCTTTTTGGCTGTTCTTGTACTGCCGCTATTTTGAATCCCCGTTCAAGGCTACGAGTATCGGAAAGTTTTCTTCTTCTTTCCTTTTTTACTAGAAACCATCCGGACGGAACATGCCGGAAACTTCCGTACAGTTTCTACTTCTGTTTCGGCATTCTCTTCGCCACTTTTTCTGGGCGGTGTTCGTCTGAGTTCGCCGTGAATGGCAGTGAGAAGCGTTTCATGCTTTATTGCGGTGGCTCAGTGGTTATGGTGCTCGGCTGCTGGCCCGAAAGACGCGGGTTCAATCCCGGCCGCGGCGGCTGAGTTTCGATGGAGGCGAAGTTCTAGAGGCCCGTGGACTGTGCGATGTCAGTGCGCTTTAATGAACCCCAGGTGGTCGAAATTTCCGGAGCCCTCCACTACGGCGTCCCTCATAGTCTGAGTCGCTTTGGGACGTTAATCCCCCATAACCCTAATCCAAACCAATTTCATGCTTAAAAAAACATTCTCGGTCGATTACCTTAGTCGGCAATGCGAAATTTGAGCACAGTTCTTCACACGCCACCTTCCACCGCTGACAGGTGGCGTGTCACGCTTTGAAGTAGGTACAGGGTCAGTCAAAAGTGCCCAGGCCACAGGGTCTGCTTTTGAGCAGTATAGTAAGGCAGTTACGACACCTTCAAAGCTGAGCATATCTGTATGGGTACAAGAAGTATTGTTCTAACATGTGACTACCTAGATAGCGTCATCGGTATCTTAAGTGTCAGGACATACCGAAGAACAGTAGACCCTGTGGCCTGGGAACTTTTGACCAACCTTGTACATCTTGCTGAGTGACTGAGTGAAGATCAAGGATGGTGCTCCGGGATCTTCCCTTGGCAGCCACCTTGAACGTGGCGTTTCACTCTGCTACTTGAACTTCCGGTTACGCCGACAACGTCGACGCCGATGACTACGACGCGGAGCGCAGGAACGGGCGCTTAGGACCTGCGCTCTGTAAAAGTGTGAAAGCACAAGTCCCGTCGTCCGGAAGAAGGAAGGACGCAAGGTTGTCTGCGTGTCGGCCGCGTTCCTGGCGGGGGCGTCTTTCTCACCCCCTGCTCCAGGGTCGGGCCGAGGGAGGGGGTCAGACCAGCAGCGGGCCTCGCTGTGGCCACGCCGGTTCCATATGCGAGGCGGCGGCGGCCGGCTTGGCGCGAGAGAGGAATGCCTTCCTGTCGCGGCGCCCACCTTCCTTGGCGCGGCGTGAACCCGGTGACCCGAAACGTCGGCGAGGCTGCTTTGCGGCACTCCTTTCGCTGCCGATCGGTCTGCGCGCCTCCTGGTACGCGGCCTTTCGTCCAAAGGCGGTGGGAACCCGCTTATTACGAAGGCGACCTCTCTGTCAGCAGCGGTGCACCGTACGAGTTGGCCGGCGTATGTCTGCAGCCTGACGCGGCGCTGAGGAACGAGCATAGAATCGACTGTGTGCATTGAAGTCATCAGTAATTGTTATTTGTATAGTTGACGTAACAACTCGAATAATAACGGTAACACGCAGCATTAGGGAGTTCATATCATGGTTACGGGTGACGTGGAGGGACACGGTTGGTGGCGTGGATCACAAAACTAAGAAGTTGACGTCCTAGATAAGATCAAGAGGGGAGATTATAAATGGGCATGGGCAGCGCATGTAATGCAAAGGAGAGAGAACCGGTGATCTGATAACGTTCGCAGGATGCATTTCAAGGGGTGAGAAGCGTTGCGCCGGTGTTAGCTGTGCCAGGCGGGGACGTGCAAGATGAGCTGTGACCGCGACCTTTGGAGGGCAAGGCAGGATCTGAATGAGGGGCCTTAATCCGACTGTGGATGAAAGCTTGCCGATTGTGATGGTGATGATAATGGTAATGACGAAAAACTTACCTTATGCCCGCAGCAAGTAACGCTTTAGATGTAGTGGGTTTTTATCGTGATCGTAGAAATGCAGCTCAGTGCGCAGGAGATTTTTCGTTTTCGTGAGGGGGAACAGGTCTTCCCGCAGAATGTAACTCTCAGAGCGAGGCTCTGCGGCCTAAATTTTGGGCTCAGGAGAGACATTGAGAGATGCGAAAAAGGACGACTTAGTTAAGGTGTCACTGTATGTGTTTTCTTTTCTGCGGTTTTATTACAATCATCGTCAACCCAGCGCGAACAAAAATTACGGTTCGCAACTGTAGGAGGATCGTCATCGACGATAGAGGCTTTTTATTATATTTTGCAGTTATTGCTGTCAAATTATCAGTAGGTGTAATAAGCACTGTTTTTTTACTCCTCAAGCACGAGAGAAACGTTGTATCTTAGTCGCATTCAGCGAATTTCGGAATCTGTTCTTCTTTAGCTCTCCCTGTGCCTCTCTGTACGTTTTAATACCTAACGATAGCGGTAATGCCTGTACGACGTAAAGACTCCTCGCGACGTGTTATCACGTTGCGCATTATTCCGCCTATCGTAGGGAATTGTTCGCGGTAATTAAGAAGCGCGACGTCATTGCAATAATACGGACGTGTTTTTTTTTCTTCCTGCAGCGAATATTCTTTCTCTTAGACGTAATCCAGCGATAAGCATTATTGTCGGCAACCTCATAGGTTGTCTATAGACTGTCTATAGGATTTGTATTGCCTATAAAATAGTCTATAGAATTTGTCGATAGAATGACTATAGACTTTATACTCAAAAGTGTGTGGACAGTCTATCGAACGTCTAAAAATTTTTGGGAGGGTGGCTAGCATTTAGTTGAAATTGAAATTTATTGAAATTCAGACAAGATACAATTGTCTAGGTTAAGAGGGCTAAAGGTGACACATGAGATGTCACCTTTAGAAATAGAACTCACCTAAAGGTGAGTTCTATTTATTCTCTCGCTGTCGCAGTCGTTGCACAATTACGGGTTCGAGTGGTGGTACTGCAACTGGCGTTGCTAGCGTCGAGTCTCTTGATGACATCTGAGCCGTCTGCAGTTCTTCCTTATTTCGCAAGCCAACGCTGATTTCATTATCGTCTATACCTCTTCGCGCGGTCGTGTAGGCGTTTCCTTTGCTTCTTTCTCTCTTTCTCATTTATTGGCGAGCAGCGATAGACGAAGGCGGAAGGCTTCTTTCGTTCGTTCATCCTCTTTCTTTTCTGTTTCTTCCTCCGTCTTTCTTTCTATGAATAACTTTTTGCGAAAATCCAGTCGCATGTGCATATAAGCCCGAGGTAGCCCACCCGTCTTTATGCGCATAATCGAAGTCGGGACTCGGTGGCGCCTCGTGCCTCGGTGGTCGTTGCTCCTCGATGCAAACACTTGGGGCGCGGCCAAGAAGTGATCTCCCTTGCTCAGCGGCGCCTTGGCCCGCACTGTATGCGATTCTGCGAATAGCTTTTTCCGGGAGGCGTCCCCGTCCTTTCCGCTTTTGGCGACGATGTTCCGTGACCTCTCCGCTGCTTAGATCAGCGCTTGCGGTCCCCCTGTTGTTAACTTTGTGGATTAAATTGCGTCGGTTGCGTGGGGGCCACCGTTCACTTCTTCAGCGCTAGAATAGAACCATAGGGTTGCTGGGTTTGGGTTCAGAGTACCGTACTGATTGTGATGAAAATATATTTAACAAATGTCGTTGGCAGGCGTGTTTGTCAACAAGGCGTTCGTTCAAGGATCTTAGTTTAAACTTAGTCTCGGAGACTGATGATCGGTGTTGATAATTATCGGGTGTCAACCTCCATATTTCATGCCGTGGCTTCGAAGCCTATCGCTATGTCTTCGTGGTTAAGCTATTCCTGGAGCCACCCATTTGTTCATCAAATTCAAGAGTGGTGCTTATGGGGAGCCAATAAAAAGCTTCCTCTAAGTGGTCAACCAGACTATTTATCAAAGCAGACAGTGAATTCGAAAAGTAAGATGCTAAACAATCTGATAAGTTACTGATTATATATACAGCTTTTAGTTAAACCCAGTTGGCCACTAAGACGGGCCCAACCTCTCGCCATTCAGTCCTAATCCCATGCTTGGGCCAGGCGTGCTGGCCGGATTACACCCAGCCTGGTTCGTTGCCGACTGTTGGCCGGCATCCGGCCAAGCAAGATTGGGCCGTCAGGCTGGCAACAGCCATGCAATGCCCAAGCGCAGTCTCCTAACTGCGCTTGGGCCATGGCGGGCAGCCGATGCCGCTTGAGAAACTATACTACCACCCGTGTGCCCACCCAAGGTTAAGGCACGTAATAGATAACACCCCAGAAGACACACTCAGACCGGACTCGGAAGAACTGTGTACACATTGCAGATAAATGAGAGATAAGGACCTTCTCCTTCTACACCCTCCTGGCTTGTGCGGACGGGTGCAAAAGCGCTTTGTTTTTCTCCACGCCCGTCATGGGCATTCCGTAGGACGAAATAAGGTCGCCTATGCACAGCCTGAGACGTTAGCACATTAGCGTCTCTCTGCTCCGTTTCAGTGGGCAACCTTTCAGTGGAAACGTGGGCCGTTTCAGTCGACTGAAATATAGCAGTAATGTCGGCGTTTATCGAGCTCGTGTTCAGCGGCAAATTCGACATATCGAACGGCGCGACGCACCCCACTTTTCGCTTCTCCTAACGGCACTCTGACATGGTGAACGTGGGGAGCGCATGAGGGCGGCCCACGGTCTCTTTTCCACTCCACATCGCTGTCATGCAATAAAGCTAACCTGACTAAACCTTCGCATTGGCCTTATTCTGACGTGCTTCGCTGCTGAATTCGTCGCGGAAACGAAACCTTAATTTGGATTAGATTATTTTGTTCTTGTGTGCTGGTAACGGAATTGGACATCATATAATAGGCAGTCGCTACTTTCAAAGCACCGTCCGCTGCTGCTTCGATGCGGAGCAGGTTAGTCCTGGTAACGCCTAGCCAGCGGTGCGGTGCTGCTCGATTCTGGATATATCGAATTATTGTTGCATAGAATTATTCGATATATACATTTATCGATATATACAACTATTCGCGATCCCTTTTGCGTTGGATATATCCAGGTTCGACTGTATACTAATGTTCTTCCTGAAGCTTCGATGGGACGAGGTGCGACGAAAATCTGGCAAGATACGAAACGAAATATTGGATTGCAAAATCATGGTACATGCACATTATCGCAACAAAATTTTTGAGTAGGTATACGTTCTAGTTATCGTCACCCATGATTGGACAGTCTTTTGAGTTCTTTGGACGGTTGGCGACGTACTATGTCGGCGCGAAAAGGCGTCGTAGCTTTGCTGCGAGTGGAATGGAGAATTGTTAGGCAAAGTGGTTTCCCACAGCGTTTCCCACCTCACACAATACAGGACCTTCATCTACCTAGCTTCAAGATTGCACACTATTACGTTAGCCTAGCACGCTAAATACGAATCGGGGTATCCGTTCACTCGCTTTGGCAGCGTGCGTAAGCCATGCTGGTCGTGCTGGTTTACGCGATGTGCATGCTAAACAGGCGCTTACGCTCCCATGTGTCAACACCACAGCGTGCGCTTAACGCATTAAGTCCGTCGACCATTCATTTCATCCGCGTTCCGTGCCGGCCCGTACGTGTGCTGGTGAGTCAGAACCGTGACAACGCGGCTTCAGAGGATGACTGCAGTATATACCGGCACGCCGGCGTGCTTCGATGACAGGCGGCTCACGTGCGCCGGTTCTTTCGCGGAGCCGCCGCCGACTGACCCTGGTCGTCCTTCGCCGTCCGTGACGTCATCCCCGTCGCCTCTCCGCAAGCTAGACGGCGTGGTGCGGATTTGGCGAAATGCCTGCTGGTCGCCGCATGGGCTTCGAGAAGAAACGAACGAACGAAAGAAGGCGCCGGTGGAAAGTAACGAACCGCGTGCCCAAGACAATGTGACGAGCGCGGTGGTGTTGTATTTTCCTCTTTTTTTTTCTCCGCCGCCGGGCACCCTGCCGGCGGATGCGTGGAAGGAGAGGGCGTGACACGAAGGGGGGAGAGGAGCACGGAGCATGAGGGGCGAGTCGACGCAGGGCGTCTATCCCGAGACGGGACGTCCCGCCGGCGGATCTGGCGTTTGTTGCGCACGCTGTCTCCAACGTCTCTCTCCCTCACACTCTCGCTTTCGTAGCGGAGTGTGTGTTCAGGCGCCGCACTTTATAACTGATTCTCTGGTCGGTGGCGCTTAGGTTTCGGGCCGGGGGGAATAGGAAAGAGAGACTCCGCCCCTTTCCTTTTCCTCTTCTTTCTGTTTTCTCTCTTTCCTTTTTTATTTTCATGGTTCGTTCGTTCGTTCGTCCGAGAAGACTCTGCAGCAGCAGCGCTCTGGCGGCGGCAACGCGTGTCGGATATGTGGAAAGCCTCTTATTCCGTTTATAGGGATGACGTAGCGTAGCGTGCCGCTCGTTGTTTCTCCCGCGCCTCCGCGTACGCACACTGGGCACTGACTCCGGAGGGTGCGCGCGCTCCGCTCTTCGTGGCGTGTGGTGTGTGTCGCGTCGCCGCTGAGGCGCTTGTGTCGGCCGTTGGACTCTCCACGCACCCCTTTCGCGATTGGTGCGACTTGGAATGGTTCTACGGTGTCGAGCGATTGGATGTAACGAGAACCTGGTAAGTAGTTGTTTCAACGTGGTTATCCTAGTTCTTGCTAAGGAGCGAGGGACATTCGAAGAGAAATGCTGTGAAGCCCTGGGAAATAGAGATCCGGCTCGTTTGGAACACGACGCAAATTGGCCGGATATATTCTTGTACTGAAATATCCGCAGTGTTTGTATTGCGCGGTTGAAAGCCTTGTCGATGAACTCGGCTCCCGTCTGCACTCTGTGGGTTATCTTTTTTTATCCCCCCGCGTATGTTCTTAGCTGCCAGTTCAACGTGCTACCTTACCAACTCGCCTACCTGCCTCTGCTATTGATTTTTGTTTGCTTTTTGCAAATTGTTTTTACTAACATGCTCGTCTTTCTGTCTTGATTTTTCTTTTGCTTTTGGTTTTTAGCATAGTCTTTTTGCTAACATGCTGCGCTTTTTGTTTTGCCTGACAAGCATCTTAGCTGTCTTAAGATGGTTAAAACAGTTAACTTAAACCGCGTCCTATGCTGTTCGTTAAGCGACGCTGCCCCTCTTCTCGACGTCATTTACGTCGTGCCGCAGGAACTGCAAATGACGTCACCTATTTCTCCGCTGTTTCTGCCCTTTAAGTAAACGGCGCCGGCTCGGCGCCGTCTCTCCACTCTTTACGCGCCTCGCGAAGACGTCGTGTGCTCGTCCGGCAGAACGCAAACGTGTTTTTAGTCGCTTGGGGTCCATCCTCACGTACAGCAATTAGAAGTACAGCATGAAGTAGAAGTGTTCTCATTCCTGCATTAAGTTTGAATTTTCTCGCGGGCATCATTTGCCCGGAAGGAAGAAAATCATTCGGGAAAAGGCAAAAGCTACCGGGGGCTCTTAGGTGTGGCTACGTGCTATGAATGCGAAAACAGTTTACAGTACTGCTGATTCCGTTTGTGCGTTTTTGTGCTCCATTCGGAGCTCCGTGCGTTAATGCCATATGCAGATTGGTCAGTCTCTATTTAACCACCACTCTCTCTACTTAGCATTCGTAGATGGCGGCGAGTCCTCATACCACTACCAGTGCAGTGGCGCGGCGGTTAACCGATGCGCCACTGCACTGGCAGGTGGCTGTTTCTATCACAGCCACCGGTAGGAACTGTGCGACCCATGCTGCTCTTCCCGAGCAACTTCTCGCGCAGCTAGCGTCACGCTCCTCCGAACTTACCTGAGCTTCCTGCTGTTGACTGCAGCTTGCGCGGCGCTCCTCCGACTTATCCGAGTTATTACCGAGTAACTCGGGTAAGTGTCCACACTTTTGGTTGACACTTTCTGTACACACTTTCCGCGGACGCCACGCATGAGTCAAGTAAGGCTTACACATTAAAAAGAAAGTCTGCTTGTCATTTATAATGAAGGAGTAATTATTGGCTGAATGCTCATGTTTCCCTTTATGTTACCGATGCCTGTACGTACCGAGAAGTGTCACGACCTGCAGTACGCAGCCGCTAATCGCGGCGCGGCATATATAGAGACTTTCGCACACCGGTTGCAAACAACGACCCTGGGGCGAAACTGAACTTGCGCGCTCTCACTTCCCCCGAAGGCAGCTACTGCGACCTGAGTGAAGCGATCCCCCTTCCTTCGATCTCAGGAGAAAAGCGCTCGGCGATTTGTTCCCGGTATGTATAGCTATTACCTCCGGCGCGCAACCTTTGCGTCCGTTCTATCCGTTTGCCGGCGGGGCTCTCCCCCTTGTCTTCACGCTGGCATTCTTTCTGAGAAAGCCGATAGAACAAAAAAAATTCTTGTTCGGTCCCGATGCTGCTGCTTGCCATCGGTCGGGGCAGCTCCTTCGAACGCGTGAACCGGCGGCTTTGTTTTTCTTCTTCGCTCACGCTACGAAGACCTCTCTCTCTCTCTTCTTCGTTCCGCCGCCGTGCAGGAGAGAAGGAAACGCTTACAGACACGCTGGGAAGCTTCGCTCAGACGGTCACGTGGGCCCGCCTGCATCGTCTGTCATTAAACCGCACTAATACCCTGGCATCGATAGCTCTTGCGTCTCGCTTTCTCGTCCGTTAACCTCTCCGGGGGGGGGGGGGGGGGTGGGGGGGGGGGTGACTTGTGTGCACTTTTCTTTTTTTTTTTGTTTTCCCCGCTTTCCGACTGTTTCATCTTCTCAGACACGACCGGCCCTGGATGGTCTCGGTTCTTCCTAGTCCCGCGGAAGGGCGGAGCTCGCCGACTCTCGGGAGTGGTTATATACGTCGTTGTTTTTTTTCCCTCCAACCCTTTTTATTTCGACTCCGCGTTTATGCGGCTGTGAACACACACACTCCCTCTCTCCTCCGCTTTCTCATCCTTTTCCTCTCGCGATCGTCTTAGTCTGGACGTGGCTTCGGTCAAGCGCCGTTCCTCTCCGCTTTTGTTTCGTGCCTCCTTTGTTTTGTTATTGTTGCAGTGCCGCTTCGATTGTTTGCGCACGCCGTGAACACGGTGGCACGTTGGCCCCGCCCATTCCAGGCAGATGCCGCCGCCGGCTTTCCCTCTCGCCCTCGTCGCTTCCTCCTCCCCCTCTTCCCGCGCACTGCCACCCCCTCCCTGCCCCACCGTCCCTTGCTTTCCATTCCCGGCCTGTTGTGATGTAGAGTAGAGAGCGTTTCGTAATGCATCACCCCCTCCGGCGCGGTCGTTGTTCTTCCAAACCGATGGGATTCCCCCGGTCTCCTGGTCGCATCATGTGGGCCCGTCTGAGCCCGGTCTCGTAGCCAGTCCACGCGGCGTGGCCGGCAGACAGGCCGGCATTCTTCGCTCCGGGCGCCGCTCCTTTCTTGGGGGAAGGAACGCACTGTCTGCGGATTACGGTGTTGCTTCTCGGTGAGAATCTTTCATCATCGCCTCCGAAGGAACCGGGGGCTTTCGTCTTGATCTCTACGTACCAGTGTTCAAGGAGACTAGCGTGTGATGCGCCCTGGGAAATACCTTGCGAGGTAAACTCGTCGCCCGGCATTTATTATCAGGTATGTGTTTTAGGCATAAAATTAGAAAGTTTGGCCGCAGCTGGCGCGAGACAAAGTTAAGTGAAGATCAGTAGTCTAAAAGACTAGTAGGCTAGTCTTACTTGTGATGTAGTCGGGCTGTGTCTGGTTATGATGCGTTTAGGCGCGCGCGACGGCTTTTGAAGCAAGCGCTACTTGCCTAGTTCTCGGACACGCTCATAGGCATATGCGTGAGGCCTGAATGCGAAATGCGAAGCCATCGACTTGTTGGATGAGTTTTTGGGCTGAGATCTTTTGAACACTTCGAACACAAAGCAGGGACTTTTGTCTAATGTTCTATGGGGCTCATTCTATGCTATGTCATCATCCGTGCATTTGTCTTCCGTTGTAACTTGCTCCGTTAGCGCATTCGCAGCCGTGGTCTCTCCTTATCTGACGGCTTTATTATCCCGATACCCTCATCCCACGTTCGTTTCTTAGTTTCGCATCATTATTTCCGTGCTCGATGCGCCCTATGAGTATCTCCAGCCCGAAAACATATGTAATTTGCCTGTGCCGCCGGGCGAGGAATCTGACTCTGAGCAGTCGTGGTTTAGCTTCCTTATACGTGTTAACCTCTACAGTTCTGTAGGCGGCTGCCACAGGGAACATGCACTTGTAGATGGACTGTGTCATACTTGTGTCGTGCGACCGATAATATCTCGAGTGAACTGACCTGAAAGATAACCGGTGGTCACCTGGCTTAACCAAGAAGATACCGGGGAAACGACAACGTAACCAGTGGTGGCAGAGTCAGACAAGAAGATTAGATAACGCCATTGTTTTGACATTGTTGGAGAGACTAACCAATGAGAGGAGTAATTACAGAACAACGGGAAAGACCTCCGCGCGGCATTGAACTTAGGGAAGCTATGCAGCTGCTGCATACCAATGTCAGGCTCCAGACACGAAGCTCTAACAATACCTGCGTCGCCCAGTTCCAGGGGTACACTCGAAAGCTTGCATCGGCTCTATACTGAGAGGCGTATCGAGCGTGCGCCGATGCGTTCAGAAAAATTGGCCCGCAGTCACACAGCGTAGTCAGTTGATCGACTCGTCAACGCAGTTATCCTCGTGCACAGTGCTGCGGCGTCGACTCCATACTATAGCACTGCTGGCGGGCCGCAACGCGCGCGCTGCGGATGTACTATCGGCAGCAAAAGTTTACGGGACGTGGGCATGTGGAAAAAAATTTATTCCGCCGCAGTTGTCCCAAGCGAGTCGCTGAAAAGTATGAAGATGTCAAGAAACATACGTGTTCCTTCCTCTGGTAATAATACCAGGCGATTTGGTCGCGAGGTAGAGCTGTAATAAATTTTCTTCCGAAAACTCGCGTCCCGCAGACTTTTGCTGCCGATAGTACTTGTTATCACCAGGCCGCCTCGCGTTCGTGACCCATACAACGGAGCCGGGATTCTTCCTCTGCGTTCTGTTCCCCCGCTGTATCACAAAGCGCGCATGGGGCCATTATGCCCTTGCGCACTGCGTCCGCTTCTTCAACTTTTTTTTTTTAACCCCACCCCTACAATTGATCCGCGCAGGAGAACGCAACATAGTAGTTGTGCAACCAAAGCGTCGCCAGTTTCCTCTCTCGACTGAAATCATGATGCTCACTGCATGTATGCAACGGCGCGACCCTGTGTTTGTGCGTGTCCGCGCATATACATGAGTCGTCCTTAATTGCGCGCGAATGCATTATGGGCTCGCGCGGGGCACGCTTACTGCACGGGCGTTTCCGTGAGCCCCGAATTGTCGCCGCTCCGCTGCAGCTGCTCGCATCCTCGTGGTATTCAGCTGCGCGTGCCGCTGTTCTTTCATTTCTTCCCATCGTTATTTCTTTCCTTCCTTCTTTGTTGCGGTTAGGGCGAAGGAGTAACTGTACGTCAACCGCGGCGGTAATAACAATAATAACGATCACAGCCTTACACTTTCTTGCGAACTCCGCTTTATTTTTTATACTTTTTTGTTTTTCGCCTGCAGCTGCGCAAGCGCCGACCACAACGAATGGGCTCTCACCGGAAAGGGCTTTCAGTGCGCGCGGCGCGCACTTTGTCGAATCGTGTCCGGTCGTGGAAAGAAAGGCGCGCGAGTCCTTATTTCTGGCGTCGCGCCGCCGTGCTGTATAAGCTGCCTGTGAGGCGGGAGGGGAGGGCTGTTGGAGAGGTCACAAATCAATATAGCCCACTCTCAGTGTGAGCGGCATGGCAGCCGCAAAAAAAGGGGGGCCTCGCGTGAAACGACGTTGAGCCCTAATGACCCATCTGTGGGCTTGGCTTCGTATTTCATTCTTTATTATTTCGTCGATGCGCTGCTCTCAAGCTGTAGCCAGACCATAGAGTGCGTTATTATTGGATGCTGCTGTGTCCGAATGACCGGGCGCCTACGCGACACCCCTGTGTCCCTCTTTGTGTGTGCGTGTTCGTTGAAAACCTGGATGACAAGGACTGATATCGGACGTGCTACATCTGCCGCGGTAACGAAAACGTTCGCTGTGTTCATGACCGGTTGCTCTGCGTGCAAACGTGAGGCTGGTTTTCGTCGCGGATTGTGCGTGGTCCCTGTAATCCTCCGGGATACCTTGCTTGCTTTCCGTGGCTTGGCTCCAGTGTAGATTTTGCGCCGCCCGAGTGCAGGTGAGCAAACTGAACGGCTCTTTCCTTTTCGTTCCTTTCCTATTGTTGGATCAGGCGTGCATTGTGCGTGCATCTTTGTTTGAGCTGTTTGGGCTTCGTGCCTCCTTCCTTTGTTTTTCGCGAGTCGTTGCTGCCGGAAATTCCACCTCTTGCCTGCCGCCGTATTGCCACGATGATAAGCCGCTTAGTGCTGATTCTCGTGACCTGTTATCGGAGATACTGTTTTTAGATCGGACGACCTGGTGTGCGCGTGAGCTTTCCGTCCGGTTCATCGCATGGGGCACGAACAATACCGCGCTTCTTTGGAACACCAGGTGTCTTCTGAAGCCTGCGCGTATCTTATGTTCATTCAGTTCTTTCTCACCTTCTGTACCAGCTAGGCTTTTTTCGGGATTAATTTTGTTCGCTGTAACATCGGGACGACCGGTAGTAGTAATAGTACGTTTAGCAGTAGCAGTAATAGTATCGCGTGTCGAGCATTGTGGTCTTCTTACTTAGTCTGGTACTGTTTCTGCTGTCCTCTTTTTCATCGCTTTTGTCTTCTTTGGGGAGCGAAAAGCGCTGTAAAGGGGGGGGGTTGTCGTTTGGAAGCCGCTCATGGGCATCGACCGCGACTCCCTGAACCATCTGCTCGCTTTTCGAAAAGCGCGTTTGAAAGCGGGCCTGAAGTCGACCTCGACCTTCAGACTCCATTTTCTCGCGCTTCGCTTTTCGATTTCGGCCATAGTTCAACAGCAACCTGTATTTATCGCGAGCCAAGGGCTCCGTTTAAGCGCTGTCCTCAGCGTAAGCTCCGTCAAACTCATTCGCGAAACGCGTCCACTAGATTCGCCCCCGCAGTGAAAGAAGCCGCTCACCATCGAGTGTCGGGGACATTGAAAGGAGTGTTACGGGGAAAGCAATTGCAGGCATATAAAGAAGCTGCTCGCGTGCGCAGCCTCATCAGCCTACTGCTTGCACGGGGCCAACGTTCCCGGGAGCTGACGCCGTAGCTGCGTAGGTTGCTTTTAGCCGTTCAGACGGGTGCCCAAATCGTGCTTGAAAATAGAAGGCTCACACGACGGTTATGACGTTGCTGCTGATGCCTATTACGATGGGGGTCATGACATCGACTCAGCGTGGTGTCTTTTTCTTTAATATTTAAAAGTGGGTCGCGGTCAACCTTGCCTATATTTTTCTCGTAATCTAAAAACAATAGACGTCGGGTGGAGTAGCAGAATAAGAATAATTTGAGATCATTGTCCTGTTGCATATTAAACTCTGCTGCTGCTTATAACGGCAATTACTACGGTGGTAAAGCTAAGGACGCGCGCCCGACTGTCATGTTTATTGAGGTAAACAACAACAACAACGACCGTGGGTACTTTTAGTCGTATATCATGTTCACGTCTTTGGGCTACGCCGGCTGCTCCCTTTTCTTCTTTGCGGGACAGTGAACACTTCTTGAAGTTTTCTTCACTCTCCTACACACAAGATATATATACCGGCCTGAATCGTGCGCGTTGATATTCCGATGTCAGCACCCCCTCTTTGTCCGTAGTCCGTCTTTGCATCTTCGGCCCCCCGTAGTAGGTCGAGCCTGTCGTCTGTAGTGCTGAATAATGCCTTATATGTGCCTTTCTACTCAAGGAATCCACTTATCTATATAGACCTTTACAATGTGTAGTTGAGCTCGCTCGTATTGAAAAAAAAAAAACCTGACTGTAATCGTCTGAGCGTAGCATTCGACTTCTTCGTTATAGCTTTACGCTCGAGTTAAGGCGAAGCAAATTTGCGAGAGACCTCTGCTCTTTGTAGACTATCGACCCACCGCGGTGATTCAGTGGCTGTGGCGTTGTGCTATGACCGCGTCGTCGCGGTTTCGAACCGACCGCGGCAGCCGCAATTTGTTGGTGGGTAAATAAGAGAACCGCCGTATTATTATCACATACGTGCCCGTGATTAAAAACTCCAAGCGTTCGTAGTTAATGCGGAGCTCCAGAAGTACGGAATCCGGAGTACCCCTTAGTCTGCAGGGTATTGCTCCGTTTTGTGAAAATCGACAAATATATCTGTTTGCAGGCTGGACGCTGCCGCGTGTATTGGTTGTGTGCAATGGCAACGTTATCTCAAACAGCCTCGATCTGGCGGCGGTGCGTACCTTTTCGACGGAATTACGCTTAGAATCGCCGTTCGTCTACAACTCAGGGCCACAGTTCGTACGGTAGCTGTCATCGCCGTAATTGTGCGATAGATCGGCGCAGATAAATACTCGTTAATAGCCCCGCAGTCCTGCGTGCCCAGTTTCTCGGCTGTTTTCTTCATGCGCTCGCTGCTTACTCTGTCCCGGAATTTCAATGTCAGTCACGTATCCGTTAATGACCGTCGTCCGTCGTTCTACCTGGTATCCTCAGCAGCCATTTTATTCTATTGATGAATAAGCGGTTTACTGTTACTTTGTGCAGGTCTAGATGACGTTGTGAAGGAGCTGGTTGTATGTGAAAGCTAGAGAGAGGTGGGGGGGGGGGGGGGGGAGTATTTATTGCTCGACCAAAGTGGACAGCCTAATGCTCTTACTCGTGCTTAAGACCATCCGCTCGATTTATGACGAAACCGTTGACCTGGATTGAATGAAGCCTCTCTCTCAGTAATTTTGTCGCCGTGACGTTGAATTTGGCTCTCTGCGCCTCATATTCGGCGGGGAAGTGATTCGCGTCGATGTGAATTATCGCTGTGAATTCGTGCACGCCAGTAAGCTAAGCTTGCGTCGCCTGCAATGCATTACGCGCGGTACTTTCTCGTATATATTTAGTGAATTTGTGCCGAATTTTTGTGCCTCTGGTTTTGATGGCGTTCAGGTAATCATCCAGTCAATTTATTCGTATTTTTCTGTGCCTTCCGTTCATAAACTTGATTTTTCGCAGCGCATCTACAAGTTCATTCGTTTTTGATTCAATAATTCAGTTAGTCAATCGAGCAGTCAGACTGTCAGTGAATTCATGAACTAATCCATAAGTTAAGCAATCAATTAATGCATCAGTTAATATACAAGTCAATCATTAATCTCTCTATCAATCAGTGGATCGAGCGATCGATCAACGTTGTGGGCTTCTGGTCAGCAAAACTTCGTTTTTTTTCCTTAGAAAAAATTCAGATTCGTTTTACACGGAACTTTTCATTGCTTCTCTTTCTTGTTTCTTTAGTTTCACCGCTGTTGCACTGGTATACCGCGAAATCATCCGGCTGGTTTTCCGTCGATGCAGTACGCGAGCCCTTCTCACGAACCTACACGTTGCGCGTGTACACACGCCACTACTTCAAACAGCCCGTTCGACAGCGGCGAAGACGTCATCGCACGCACAGCGGGGGTCCGCCATCCTTGAACTCCCTTCTTCGCCTACTTGAGCATCCAGGACGCGCGTCGTCGCGTTGCTATCGACGGCTGCTGACTGACTGACACTTTCCCGGCTGTGCATGCCGACTTCGTTCGCACGGCTGCATAGTGCCTACACGTGTGCCTTGCCGGAAGACTCTGTAAACAAGCTGACTACGGGATACGATGGTATAAGTGTAGGCGCTGTAGCTGTACACCTTCACTAACGCTTCGTTGGCGCTGCCGCCGTATCGTAACTCATATGAAACGCTCGCTTTGGACGTTGCCTGAGCGCCTCTCCCCTGCTAGTCCTCCTTGAATTCAACGTATAGAAAAGCGGCGCTTTTGAAACGCGTCGTTGCGTGGGAATGTTTCATATCCGTGTGAGTTATTTTCCTGCCTCGTCTGTAGTGAAAAGCGTACGGCTTGCCGCTTTGCGTGTGTGCACGTACGGCGCAGACTCGTTGTGAGAAGGCGAAATAACGCGCTCTCGAAGTCTATAGGCGCTCGCTTGGCGAGCATATAGGCCGGCGTAACGGAGTTCCTGCTTTGAGATGCCTTGTTTGTGTGTTGTTTGTTTGTTTTTTGCGTCGAATAACGTTATCAACTGAATATTCAGGACACTGATTCATACGGTCTTTGTTCGTTGGTGCAGTTTGTAGCTCGCCTGAAAGAAGAAAAAAAAACGCGATTGTATAGCACTTTTCCGTCGGTGCGTGCAAAACTACGCTGTTGCTTTCAGTTTCTTCCTTCCTTTCTGGGCATCTTGTTTTCACTCATGTACCCAGATAGTGAACGCTATGCTATTCCAGTCAATTTCCTCTGCTTTTTTAATGTGTACACCCTTCCACCCCTCGCCCCGGCCTTCTTTTTCTCCTATTATAGTACCTTGTACTGTACACAAACAATTAGAGATCTTTCGCCATTGCTATACTCAACTGTGTTCGTTTCCGGATCTGGTTCAATTGGGCTACGTTTTATTCCTGCATGTTTGGCCCAGATTTTTTTCATTTCGCCCCGTTTTTTCTTCTTCCTTAGGATATAGAGTAAATAACGTCAATTTAGAGAGTGGGTACTGATTATAAGTTATTACCCTTTATTAAGAAGCCTTCTCAGCCCTCTAGTCCTCTTTCGGGCATCCCTTGCAGAATTGTCGAGCCGTGACGAGACATTTGTGATCCGTGTTTTATTCCGCGCATTTTATTAACTGCGCAGCTTGCGCGTCAGGAAAATAAAATAAAAGAAAAACAGAGTACGCAGGAACCTTCCTTTATTGCGAGGTAGTCGCGTTCTCAAGCAATTTATATATGCTAGCTCCGCCTATGCCTTTGCTACCCGGCGCCGTATACGCGGCGCGCACTTTCGAAAGCGATCTGCCCACCCTCCTCCCGTCTTCGTTTCCAGCTGGCTCTGTATGCACAACCGATCGTCGATAGCCGTTCGAACGATCTGGCTCAGGGGTCGTTACGTAAACACTATCACCGCGAGCAGGCATACGTCCATATACGAACGAGCTCGTCGTTGTTCGTTCAGAAATCATCCGGCAGCTCGCGCCATATAGAGGGCTATCGAGTTCCTTCACGCCGCAAGGCGGTGGTGCTTATTGTTTTCGGACCGTGCCGTCGATCGTATCGTCTCTAACGACGAGCCGTGCCCCCTTTCGTATGCTCGAAGAGTTGTTAGAGTAGGGTATAGTCAGAGGGGGAGCTAGCCCCACACACGCTCTTTGGCGCTCGTTTCTGCTGCTATATGCACCGTGTGCCAGGCTCGGAGGGGGGGTGGCTCTGTGTTTTTCGTGCTCTCGGTGTAGTGTGTCTGTGTGTGCCGCGTATAATGATCTTGACACCGATTTTGGCTAGGCGCGCTTGACACGCATTTCGCGAGCGCGCGGGGGCGTCCTTCGGGATCCCCGGTGATTAGCAGCGCACAGCGCGTCGCAGGCTGATTGCTTATTCGTTTGCACTTTCTTTAACCCTTCTTTTGTATATTGCTCTCCATTGAGTTTGTGCACCGGTGGCCGTCTGAGCGTTGTATTTCTTTTTTGTATTTTTTTTTTCGTCCTCGCCTGGCAGCTGTGCTATGCTCTCCGCGGGAAGTCGTTGGCGATGAAAGGCAGTGACTGATTGCTCCGTCGTCGTCCCTGCATGCGAGCGATATATCCGTAGATGGGTTTCTACACTACAGGGTTCGCGGGTTCGTTCGGGCTACAGCCGACAACGTCCTTGCTGGTGCACTTGCCTATTACCGCGTCTGTCAATGTTTTTCTCAAGAAGAGAGCACGGATTGTGGGTGTTTTTGACGCAGATGCGACGGCGCATCCGGTTGTCTGGAGGCAGCTTGCAGTGAAGCCTGTCGTGCTGACAGCAGCGCCGTAACACAGTCTGGCGAGCAGAGCACGAAATGCTCTGAGCGAAACTTGCACGCGTTTTGCTACGGTCATGCTGAAGCTGCCCATAGTGCGCATGTTCGGGACAGCAAAATGGCTGTGTGGGCAGTTGTTTTGAAGGGCGTGAATCAGGCACGTGTGTGTAGTAGTAGCTATTCGAGAGCATGCAACCGGAAATATTTAGAGGAACTCACAATCGACGAATCGGTTTGTAGCACTGTCTAGACCGCGCAAGTTGTCGGCAACGCGAGAGAAATGCCACAATAGAATGAACTTACTCAATATACAGCCTTTGTAAATGCGTACAGTCTATGGAGTTCGCTTCTGAACTGTGTCACTCTTGGAATGCTTAAGCTCTGCAGTGGTACTGCATCCAGGTCCTTCCACATTCGAGAAATTTGAACGCGGACGATTCCGTACGAACCACGTGGCCTGACCTAGAGGCGCTGTGCGTCTCCAGGCATGCACATCGCCGCAGTATAGGGTTCTTCCGTTGTCGAAGGAAAACACGGCATCTTTCAGTTTCGCTGATACTTTCTGCGTTAGTCCAAAGAGGCCCTTCTCTAGCTCGAGAAAAATTCAAAATGATTCGAGGGCTAGTTTGAGATTCTAAATGAAGGATGTGCCGCCTACGCATCACAGCCCGGTTTTTCCGCGCTTTCCTGTCTCGTTCTCGGAATAAACGACGCGGCCGTGACGGTCAGGTCTTGTTCCACTTCTTCAAAGCAGCACGTGATGCTGTGTCTTCCCTTTCGATTGCCTGTAGTCTTCGCCTCTACGAAGCACGGGGAATCTAAACCTAGTCCGGGAAGTTGCAGACTTACTCACGTTGGACGCTTGGTGCTGTTTTGAAACCTAAGATTAAGCTTTTTTCTTTTTCTGCGGGGTTCCTCGATGCAGCGCTCAGCGGAACGCTGCATCCTGGTCTTTTTTATGAATCGCTAGGGGACAGTGCGGAGAATTTGCTAACGGCTTGTCTTTAACGAAGTGCAGTATACATACACATGCCCACTTGGACAGCAGCTCGTAAATTGTGCGTATTTTCGACGCCGCCCCTCCTGAAGTCACATAAAACGCACTGCGCACCTTGGATTGAGTATGAGGTTTAAACACCGTCGTTAGAGTTCGAGGCGAAGCATATGTCTTCGCCGTATACGCAGTAAGGATGACAGGAACCTTTCTTTCTTTCTTTCTTTCTTTCTTTCTTTCTTTCTTTCTTTCTTTCTTCCTTTCTTTCTTTCTTTCTTTCTTTCTTTCTTTCTTTCTTTCTTTCTTTCTTTCTTTCTTTCTTTCTTTCTTTCTTTCTTTCTTTCTTTCCTTCTTTCTTTCTTTCCTTCTTTCTTTCTTTCTTTCTTTCTTTCTTTCCTTCTTTCTTTCTTTCTTTCTTTCTTTCCTTCTTTCTTTCTTTCTTTCTTTCTTTCCTTCCTTCCTTCTTTCTTTCTTTCTTTCTTTCTTTCTTTCTTTCTTTGGCCAGTTAGAGGGTTCGGGTTAGCGGAATTTCGATGCAGGCGAAAGGAAAAAGTATCCTTGCACACAAACTTTTGCATTTACTGTAATTCTGGATGTTCTGTGTGGGCTAAGATTCCGCATGAGCCGAAGTCGTTCGTGTGGTAAAGTTGAGCGCGTGGTGTGCTTTTTATGTGCGCTGAGATTATGATGAGCGCTATCATCTAGAGACCGCCACACTTTCACCATGTGCAACGTATCACGACGGTGATGAATTGATTTTAGCGGCGTAAGATCAGCGTGACCAAAATAGCGCCATAGCTAACGTTCGTGTGGCAGCTCATAGTCCGCATTACAGCTTTGGCACGCGGTATTCTACGAAGCATTGAGCACTCCCACTGTTCCGAGAATTGCGGTTCCTTTGGCGCCGTCTACCCCGAGCAGCAGCGACAATCGGCGTGCAACGAGCTCACGCGAATAAAATCTGCAGCGACACCCGGAAACAATTTACTGCTTACGCGTGCCCGTGCTCTCGTGCGGGACCCCAAAAATTTCCGTGATCGTGGCCAAAAGCGCCTCGATATCTGACGGCTCGACACGGCACAGCCACTCGGGCTGAGCCGAATTCCTCGCGCGCTTTGTGCGTGTGCGAGAAAAGAAGACCGCGCTTACGGGAATCGCAGCTGCTGCAGTCTTCACGCGGCGCTGAGTAAGGTGCGTAAGTCATATAGGCCGCATGTGCGGGGGCTGGTATTCCTCAAACGCTGTCATTTTAGTAATGGCTCGGTCACACCGGCTCTCGCCAGGCACGCGCCGATCACCGATACTCCGAACACCGGGCTTATTACGATGAAGGCACCCGCAAAACTTTGTATGTGCGCCGACACATAGTACTGCTCGTGCATTGCCGCGCATTGGTGAGGAAACGAACGTTACTCCAAAGGTAGAATTGAACGCCCTTTCGTGCCATGTTGTTGTTGTTTTTGGCCTCAGGTGGAGTGACCTGGAGTTGGAGCTTTGCAGCTTGAGCCTTCTTCTTTTCTTTCTCTCTGACCTCTTTTTCCCCGAGCGGAAATTAACGGACACCATTCCAGACGGTGCGAACGTTATAACAACCAGACTGATAACTAAAATTCCATCGTTTTCTTATTTATTTTGGTTATGCGCTACGACACCTATAGTCTGGATGTTAGTTTGGTAACAAGTGGTTCTCTGGCTCGTTTTTCAGCTTACTGGATGAAAACAATGGCGATATGTCCACCGTAATTTAATTAGAGGTGCATACAATATCGCCGTCACGGTTATGCATGTGATAATGAATAAATTGTCGCAGCTTCATAATAAACTTCACTTGCTTTCTTTATTTATTGCCACCGTCAAGCCGTTTAATTAGGTTAGATTTGGACGCCTCGTACGTCGCCAGAAAAAAAAAAAAGCGGCGTTAACAATCTTGAGGCACTACGCGTATAAAATAATTTCTTGTACGCTTGCGGCATGGGTATTACCCGTGACTGTGTCGCTTCCGGTTCTTCGCTGTTTCATCGTTAGAGGTGCGTCATTTCCGTTTGTTCGCGTTGGCTGGATTGTTGGCTGCAAGCCAGCTGATTCCAGCCGACCCCACGGTTAGTGGTCTGTCTTCGCGAACTCAAAGCGCGTTCCTCTCCATTCAGTGTACCAGCGGGAAAACACATATACTAAATCACTCTGTCGGCAGTGACCGAGGGTTTGGTCCGCTGGAAACTGTTCTCGAACAAAGCAGGCCGCGCGCCCTGACACTGACGGGTCAACCAACCTCAGTTCCCAGCAGTCTGCAGATACTGGTCGCTTCGAGCCTACGCGAAACCCAACTTTCAAGGGTACACATATATAGAAGATATAATGGAAGACGGCGAGCCGCGGTTGCTATAGGCGGCGCCTCCAGTGAATGGGGGGCAAGAGCTGTCGCTCGAAGAGTCCGCCACAAAAGGGAGGAAGACGAAGACGAAGACAAAGACACGTCCACATCGGCAGCCGGTGGGAACAATGGTTCCAAACGAACGCACTGCTCCGAAAGCTCTCCTTCGTCCATCTCTGCCCGCGGCCCCTCCCAGCGAGCGTATACCGGACTCGGCCGCCGTCCGGCACAGACGCCCGACAAGCACGAGACGGGTGCAGCGGCGACGCACTCGAGCTCGCCACACAATGGACCCGGGGTTCGCCCGAGAACAGCGGCTCGACGAGGGGGACAACGGCCTGCTGCTCCGCTGGTCTTGAGACACCACCGCACGCCCCATTTCACGTGTTTGCGGTGACGAGCGACGGCGTGTGAGTCCTTTTTTTTTTCCGTGCCTGTGCGCGCGTGTGTGTGCATAATCATGCGAGGCATCACGCCATATAGAGCTCCCCGTGCATACCGCCGCTGTAGTAGCCTATCATCATCATCAGTTTCATACAGGCGCAAGGCTGATCCAGCTCAATCCAACGAGAACGCGGCCTCCAGCGCGAGCCTGGTCGGCACGAGCCCTCGCTGTGTTGACTTCATTCTTTGTCCTCTTCATGTTTTCATACTATAAAACTTTTTTTTTTTTTACTTTCGCAAGAATTTATCTGCTCAGCCCCGAGCATCAGCACCTTCGCGCTCAGTACGCTTCCAGAAGAGCTGTTTCAAAGGGGTTGGTCGTCCTTGTTAAGTTAGGGTAATTGTAGTCTGGTACAACTCGAGAATGAATGGACAAATGTCCCTCAAAGGAGGCCTTTTAGCCAGTGGCGTCGGCCTCTCATCGTGGCCTCGCTGTCAGTAGCCTTGCACATGCCAGCGGCTTGCGAATGGCCCAGAAAGTTGGAGTCTCATCCGATTATAGTGCAATTAATCGCTAGTGTTGGTTTTCTAGTTAGCGTAGTCAGTCGACCTTGCTATTCTTCTGAGCGTTTAGGCGTTATTATACTTATCGCAGTTATTAGTTTGGACAGAAATATGTTCTGGCCGTGTGTGACTTCCGTCGTCTCTGCTGCGTTCAGCTCATTAATGGCTCTGCGCGCTCCTATTCCCAGAGACTCTCGACCTCCTTTGGAATACGCTAGTCCCGTTAGGCACTGATCACCTGGAACCGCCGTGAACTGTCAGCGCTGCGCAGTCAGCAGTGAGGTCGTCTTCGATTCCTCTCTCTCGAGCGTTGTTTTTGATCTGGCTAGAAAATTGTTTTCATTAACCTGTACCGACCCTTAATCGAAGAAGCGTGCTCCGGAACAATGAGAGGCGTCGTGCCCCATAGCGGTTTTCGTGGTGGAGGCCTTGAATTTTCGCGGGAGGACTCCCATTCGCGACGGCTCTCGTCACGGTCAGGTCTCGGGCAACTGCGCATTACTTGCGGCTATCTGCTCATCAGGAGCCATGTTGTTGCGTGCCTGTGTTTCATCGATCTTGTGGCCAGTGGGCGCAGCGCGTCCGGCCGCTTATTACTCGATTGCTCTCTCTCTCTCTCTTTCTTTTTCCACGCAGTAGCGCGACCGACGTGGGTTCGAATTGTTTTCCCAAGCTCGGCGCTTCAAGGCCTCGTGTGGTTGCGAAAGGGTGATTTTTAAACTGATACACTAGAACGGAGTGCTCAGATGAGCGGTTTGAATTCGATTGGCGCTGAGGACATGCACGGAGGAAACGTTTCAGGCTTTAACGATGACAGGGGAGTGTTGTAAACGGTGCACGCCTACTCCGCGCTGTCGTGCCGCACTCGATGCCGTGCCGCACTCGCTGTCGTGCCCGGTCCCGGAAGGCATTTACAATAAAGGCCTTCATTTCACCCTAAGGTCCTTCGCGTAAAGGCCTGCCGCGAAGTTGGCTTCATGCACGGACGTACATGTATGCCCGAAATTGGAAAATGCGTCTAGTAGTGTTCACGCACTAAAACGTATTTGTGTACGGCGTAGTAATGCACAGAGAAGTATTTGTTTCATCTTTTTTTTCTGCCCATCCTTCACTGCTTCCATGGTGTGCAAACTTCCGCAGCTGCATTGGTGAGCTGCGGTCGCTTAAGTGCGCTGGCCTCAAAAACCCGCCACAACTCCAGTTGTGGCTCGCGTCTTCACTCGTCTACAGTAGTTCCTGCTTACTTTGCCATTGTTTCATTTTCGCCTCCCGAAAGCCTAGCTGAGGCCATTCTTTGTTTTCACGAGCAGTGTCCGCTTTTGGCACATTCCCCATTTTTGTTTATTTTTCTCTTCCTGGCCGTAGTACGGTTCCGGTGACACTTGGCTGCACATGTCACCCAGAAAGCAACAGCAGCGATGCCAACGCCCCTCCTGTCCGAGGGGGGCGGTGCCCCCGATATTGCCAAACAAAACCACTGTGGGGTGCCATCCGTTTTGGCTCAGCTCCCCCCTACCCTGCTTGCAATGAGAGACAACCCGGCCGAACCCCCGGCGCCACAACCTCCGCTGCTTGCTTCGCAGTTAACCGCGCTGGAATTCCCCGCTTCGCCAAGCGAGGAGGAACCACGTTCGACTGACAGCGTCAAAAGAGGCGTTTGCTTTTCCTTTCGGACACGCTGGCGCGCAGTCGTTTCCGACGCCGACAGCGCAGCGAAGAGCGGACCGAAACAACCAGACACACACAACCTGTTCCCCGCCGGACGCGGCGCCAAATTGCGCGAAGTCCCTCGGCTTCATCTGGGCTGCGCGAGCGCTCTCGCAGAAACATACGCACACAAACATCGCGGCGATCTCAACAACGCGGAACAACGCGAACTAACTCGGAGAGACTTTTGCAGGGAAGCACGCGATGCTCTGGAATGTCCGCTCATTTTCGCATCTCTCTTCCTTCCCATCCTCCTCCTCCTCTACTTCGTCCTTCGACCGGGTGCAACACCACCGAGGCAGGTTTGTCTGGAAGGTGTTGCCGAATGTCCGTCCTCCTCGCTTGCTTCGCATCGCTTGTCTGTTCTTCGATCTAGAGATGGATAGCTTATGTAGTGGCACGTTATATAAGTCCGTTGAACTGCTGCCGTTGGGGATGCGTTGTTCTCTGCGTTTACGTGTTTTATTTTTTGCCGCCTTGTGGTCGGGCTGTTTGAAACACTTGCGACTCCAATTCTCTTGGGCACTTGCGGAAGCGATCAAGCCTTTGCAGCTCGATGTTCTCCGATGCCCCTCCTTGACATGAGCTAGGCGTTCGCTGTCTCTGGAGGTCATTAACGCGAGCTCTCTACCACTTACCCTCCCTAATGGAATGCTCGTTGTTGGTTCCATGGGCAGTGGACGGTGAGGCTATTAGCGCCATTCGCCAGTGCTCTGAAGACAGCAGCCTACAGGAGGTTCTGTTCTCGTTCTTCTGTTGAGGTTTGAAGCCACAGGTCTTACTTTCCACATGATTTTGTTATCTGTTTCGTGCATTTAGGCGCGGCGTGACTACAGACGGTGACATTCTTTCAACGGCTCGTCCAGCGACCCCTAATGTTTCGGCTCGAAAGAGCGTTAAAAGGTTTTTGGGTGCCTCCATGACGCTCAGCCACTAAGGGAGCACATTTCGAGGGAATCGCGGGTTTCATTACGGTGAAGGGGAGCAGAAGGTTTCATTAGCGCTCTTCGCTGCTCCTACTCTCCAGCTTGTTCTTGTCTCGTTTCTCTGCAGAGTTCGTTTACGGAGTTGTTCGCTGATTGTGCTGGTTTTGTTTCTCCGAAGAGAGTATGCGTGGCTATTTTATGCCCCGTCTTTCTTACACCACCATGAGCTAGAAGACAGAATTTGCCTACTCGCGATGGCTACCCATCATGACTATCTGGAGGCTGGCCTGCTCAACTAAGCGTCAGAACTTAGCTCACCTGCGGCGGCGTGAAATTATTTCAGGATTGATTGCTGCATAGACGCGGCAGGTTGGTTCTGGCAAACTTGATGGATATTCGCAAAGGTCCTGCCGTCTTAGGAGTTAACTGACATTGCGTGCAAACGCTAGCGGTGGTCAGGGATCTAAAGTTCCCGCTTCGATTTTATATTTCCTCAGCCAGTGTTACCGAAGGGTATGGGAAAGTTCAAAGACCTTTAGTCGAGTGTACTTGCTGTAAAATGTCGAGCTTTCAACTTACTGCAGTTCATTGCACTTCCTTGTTTAGCATCCCATCACACTTACTTGCTTAACACTTTCTGTGTATCTCAACTGTCCTAAAGAGAGCATATCTGTTTGTTTTTCCACACACGTACATATCTCAACTTTCCAAGCCGTTCGTTTAATTCTTACATTAGAATTTGGGAGCTTACTTGAGCGTATTAGCATCAGAGAAAAAGTGTTGAGTGCAAATATGTGTGGTAAGAAAAGGAAGAAAAACTTCTTGTTTTAAGTAGTTGACACTCGTTATGACTCACGTGCCTTATGTTCATTCGTTTTGTCTCGTGTTGTTTAGCCTTGATATAGTTTCAGTACTTATTTTATCTGTTTGAAGAGAATCAGCTGGTTTGTTAGCTTCAGTCCTCTTCGATGGCTTGTTTACACAGAATATGCTGTTCTGCTCATTTCTTGATTGTTCACGCATATGAGGAGGCGTCCACAGCGCCACTATCGTTCGCCACTGACAAATAGCCTTTCACTCGCGAATTAAAAGAGGAAAATTAAAAGGGGCCACAGCCCGTTCCGCTATGTGTAAACGAACTGCAGCTCCCCACTTCCAGCCGTCTCGCCTTCAGCACGTCAGCTCCGCTCGTTGTGAAGCCTTGGCGCTTTGGAAGGCTCGCAGACGGCGCGGCGGCGAAGGTTCATCAGTGTGCCGCGGCGCGCGTGTCCGCGGCCTCGCAACACCCTTTGGGCCCTCGGCAGCTAATTGCGCATAAGGGGCGTAGCACGTTTTCACCTGTGCCTTCGCCACGGTATTCTTTATACACCCCGTGCTTCGTTTAGAGGAGGATAGAGAGTGTATTTAGAATAACTCGGTGATTATGGCTCAGTGGCTCAGTGGTTATGGTACTCGGCTACTGACCCGAAAGACGCCGGTTCGATCCCTTCCATGGCAGTCGCATTTCGATGGAGGCGAAATACTGTGCGGTGTCAGTGCACGTTAAAGAACCCCAGCTGATAGAAATTAGCCGCAGCCCTTCACCACAGCGTCCCCGTACACTGGGTCGCTTTGGGACGTTAAACCCCATAAACCTAAACCATCCGTAGAGGTGTATGAATATATAGATGGGTGCTCTAAACCGCACAGCTATAGTATACGCAGATTGCTCAGTGGTCAGTGATCAATGAGTACTGCGTCATATTATCACCACATAAAGAGCATTATACTGTGTGTATAGGTAGATTGTATATACTTCCCCTATAGGGGAAAAATCATATTGAGACCACATAAGTGTATACACTCTGTATACCGTACGGAGCAAATAGAGAATGCTGTCCACACTTGACAGAGTTGTCTCTCAGGTCACTCCTCGTTTATGTTCATAAGAACTCTAAATACTGTCCACATTGGTGTGGAGTAGATAGTGTGTACGGAGAGTTAGACAGCCATGCAGGCGGTACTCGCATACCCTCCCCCCCCCCCTTTTTTTTTTTTCACTGCTAAGTTAAACCTATGCAACGCGAGCCTATTCCGTCTTCAACTTCAGTTTTCGTATCAGGCCCGCAGAACGTGACTGGCCTGCGTTTTTCTTCAGTATACACCGCCTATTGTTTGTGGGACACTGTAATTGGCGCCACAACTCCCGCAGGCGCGGGCCTATTACGAACACGCTTTGTACGTTCGGCCTCTTCCGAACGAGGAACTGACGTGGGCTCCACCGCGTGTCTTCAGCTGCGCTGCACAGTTTCCAAATCTTGCCGAATGACGCGCCGTTTTCTTTCTTTCTTTATTTCTGACAAATCGTGGCAGGTAGGGTCTCTTCTTTTTACCTTGCGGTACATGAGAAATACACGCACGCGCACACACGCTGGTTGTCTAATTGCGCCTGCGTTGCACGACCTCCCCGCGAAGAGTCGAATGACTCCGACACGCGAGAGGCTCTCTGGATACATAGATTTCTCTCATTTGCGTGTTCGCGGCCTTTTGGGTTCTTTCTTTTCCTTTCTGCAGTCTTACATCCTTGATGGTAAAATGAAAAAGAAAGAGCCGGTCCTTCGTGTTCGGCATGTTGTGTACACACGGCGTCATCTTTTCGTTTTCTTTGCTTCGTCAGCCAGTATCCATTCCGTGCTTGTGATTAATTCAGGAACACGACGGCCTCAGAAAGAAAAGGAGGAAAAGGACAAACCCACGAAATCTTCCGACGGTGAACGGTGTGTAACCTCTGTTTATGTGGCGCTAAAGCATTCTGCTCGGCAGGGAAACTAGTTATGGTCGCGAAAACGTGCAGGTTTATCCACCGCGCGTGGTTTATTCGCTGCCTTCACTGGCCCCGTTCTTATAGGGGTAAGTAGGCTGCGAAATCTCCGTATGCGTATCAGCGTATCGGCTTCGGTTCGAGGCTGCATCCTCGCCAGCCTTCGTGCCACGCATTCGGGGATATTGCGGCTCCTCAGAATCCTCGTGGATTGCGTCCTATATGTGCTTCGTAGCAAAATTCAGTGTTCATATGTGTGGCTCTTTTTCTGTCTTTCACGTCAATTAAACCACTCAACATTGGACAGCTTCAATACCTGATAGTTAACGGCTCCTTATTGATTAATGGATTCTTCTGTCAAAACATCGCTGCCACGCTATGCCAGCGTGGCATAGCGTGGCATTTGTGTGCCTTTCGATTCTTTAAAGGCAATCAAAATCTCGGTACATAAACATTTTCACTTTCACTGAATGTGGTCGTCGTTGTTGGCATTCGATTCCACGAGTTAGTGCTGTGCAGCAGATCGCCGTCATCCTTGAGCTTTCGGTTCACTTATTTAGCCAGCTAAACTAAATTGGTGCTTTGACCTATGCCTAACTCGTGGGTGTGTAATGCGGAAGGCGGCCAAGAAATTAAGTGGAAAAGGAGTGACGTCACCCTTTTATTTCTTGCTGCTTACTTTATGCTGCTTATTATGCTGCTTACTTTTCATCCTAATGCCGTACTAAAACTGCGTGTACTCTTGTAACGGACATTCGCGTCATCGTGAATCTGGGCCACCACTTGGCTCAACCGGTTCTATTGTTATTTTTACTTTCCCTGATTCTGGCGTGGATTTTCTTGTTTTTCACTTCGCTTCCGCCGTACTTGCTGCGAATATAAACATCGTGTAACATAATCTGCTAATGGGAAATAGCTGTAATTCACGGCGCAGTGCACCTTCTTTGTGTCCTTGCAGCTGCTGTAGCTGCTCGCCCTTTTCAGCCGTTCACCGGCTGAACGGATATACAAGTCACACGCACATGTTGCTGCGAACTGCCGTGCCGAACTCTACCGACATTACTAGAGAAATCGCGAATAAAAAGAAAAAGAAAACGCTGTGCGCCTCTTGATGGTGGTCATTAACGTTTGTGGACTACGCAACGTCACCAGGCAGCAACATCTTCCATGCATGTACCGCTGCTTCTTTGATCGTGAGGGTGACCGACGCGCCGACGCCGGGGCCGCGTGTGTATGACCCGCTGCAACTCGTTTGCTGGCCGGGATTCGCGCTGATTGCGTCTGTCGCATTCCAGTCCCATGGTTGCCTGCCACAAGGGAAAACTGACACAACTGATGACACACAATCTCACGGAACGACCTTACCGTCGGAGGCGTGTTCGCTGGCAACAAAACTACGAGTGGATGCTGCTGCCGCGTCCCATAATACGTTATTTGTCTGTGCTGGGCCCTGTTTCGCGCTCCGTCAGGTAATTAACGACTCTCCGAAAGAGAGCCACGCAGTTCGGGCTGCTTCCACGCTTGTGCTCGTTTCGCGGGTCATTCGTAAGTAACCTCTTCTCGCCCACGCGTATGCGTGTGCATATAGCCCTCGTGTTAACGCTAAGCCTCTGGTATAGTGATCGGCGCCTGACTACGTCCCCTAACGACCTCTATCGCGAACAGGCTTCTTTCTTTGTTCCCCTCGCCTTACTAGGCGCATGTAAGCATACGTACTGTTGGAAGTGAATACAACGTTTCAGATCTGCGACTGAGACAACCTCTGTCTTTTTTTTTTCGCTTGCATCCCGGGGTCGTGATGCATCATCTCGCTGCGTCGCCGTATGGTGTTTGTGGTACGCGTGTCCTCTGTTTTACTAGTTCGTCGTATCACCATCATTATAATTACAGCCAGATTACCCGCTGCTGAGGAAAGGCCTCTGTCCTTGGTATTCAGTTAGCTCTTTGCTGTCCCAGCCGCAAACACCCAATCCCAGCAGATTTCAGCAACCTTATCTTATCGTACTAGCTAGTCGACGCCAGGTCTCTAGTTTTCGTGGTGAGTGATAGCGAAGGCCTCTTCAAGATGTGTTGAGCTTCTGAATGTTCTCGAGTTCACGTGCGATTTGGATATTTTCTTTTGCCTCAGTTCGCTTTACATTTGAGAATTGTGATGTTCGGGATCTTCGAACGTTTGCTTGAAGGTCGAATACTAGGCCACGTAGCGGTTGTTACTCTCGAAATTGCCTTCTTCTTGAAACAAGTAAAACCAGCGGAAAGACACATAGATGAGCCACAGGACGACAACAGATCAACAGAACTAGACAACTAGACGGGTAAGACTATACATCTGGATAGTCCAGCGTCATCCTTTGTGCTTTTCAGTGTCTTGGTCTTTCCGCTTACTTTACTTGTCTCAAAAATGTACCAACCTGCCCAGCTCTCCACTCTACTGAAGTGTTCTTCTCTTCTTGTTCCGTCTGTTTTTGTGAAATACTATCTAGTGGCGTTTCAAGGCTGTTTTATTAACTTTTACTCTCCTCAGTCAGTCGAAGCTTCGACGAGGATCTCCCATGTCGAGTTGTTTCGTTACGAAATTGATTTTCATTTATTTTAGTCGTACATACCTGCATGAATGGGGTAACCGTGCAAACCACTCGTGCATACAGATAACGGGTTATTGACTTGTCGTAGTTGTTAAGTTGTGCAGATTTTTCGCTTGTTGTTAACGTAATGTGTGCCACCTGCGCGAACTTTCGTTTTTATCGTGTTGTAGACAATGTTGCACACTTCGAACTCGTTTTGTCGCTCGCATTGCTAATGATTCAATTACAGACGCCGTTTATGTACTTTATGACGTAGAAGCAGTTAAGGTGATTTCGGCAACGGCAGCACACGCAGCGACATCAATTTATAAATATGCAATGCGAGGAAGCCAACATAACGAGCTTTGAAATGCGTAACTGATGTTCGAAATTTCGAACCACCTTACCGACAAAGAAAGTTTAAAAATTGGCTGACGTTTGATGTTGACCGCCTTCATGTCGCATTGTAAATATCTTAGTTTGTTTTAGTTTAGTTAACACGTAATGGCCGCCTTGCTGTATACACTCCACCTGCATTGATCGCATTGACGCCTCTCGCACTGTTTCTAAAATAAAAAAAAATGTAAACATGAAAAAACCAACACCCTGGATATTTGCGCTCTCACACTCTCTTTTATCTTTTCTCTGGTTATTCAAACACACGGGACATTTTATCTTTATTTGTTTTTTTTGGCATCTTGTTTTTTCCTCAATATTTGTTTGGAAAGCGTTGGTCGAACTGCTGTCTTTTCGCATGCCCTTGCACAAACAGAGCCACCACTGTTAAACGCCGTCGCCCCCCCCCCCCCCCACCCCCCCCCCCCCTCCCTCCCTATTTCTAGGCACCCGATAAGACCGGCCGTTAGCTCCACAAGACAGGAGTGCGCTGCCATTTGCAGCGTTCGTTTCCCCGAGTCTTCCTCGCCGCTTCAGGTTAATGCAACATAAAAGAGCTGTTTTACGTGTTCCGCCGTTTCCCCGAAAAGCGCGTCCTCGTGCACTTACTGCGTTACACGGAAACTTATTCACTCGTGAGTCCCCCCTCCGTGCGTAAAGAGAAGGGGAGAGCGAGGTGGAATCGCCGTGCCGCAGTTGACATCAAGGAGTAATTACGACGCACGGGACTCTATACGACGCCGCAGCGACAGCTCGCACGGAGCAAGCGCTCTTGCGGCAGCCGCCGGGCCTGACAGGCGAAGGACTTTAGAGAAAAGAAGCCGAGCCGTTAGCGTTTTATTTACAGCGCACTCCGGATGCGTTGTTGGCTCGCTGGGTGCGCGTTGTATACGCCTGAGCAGCTGCCTGGAACGCTGATGCTGCCTTTTTTAAAACTAGCGCTTGGTTCCGCCGCTGTTAACTAGCGGGCTGTACGGGAGCCCTCTTTGGTCTTAGTGGGCGACGCTCTTTGAGGTTAATCGCTTTGAGGAAAGGAGTCGGAAGATTAGATTCAAGAGGAGATTTGCGATTACTTGTACGTGTGCTGTCTCTCCCGCTTGTTCCCGGGCTGTTTACGCAGTAGGGGAGTGAATCATCAGTGCGAAGACGTGGGAGGTCCTGTAGCGCTTGTGAAAACATATTACAAGTGACATGCAGCTCCTTCCTTTGGTGTTTCTTGCAGCTTTGCCTTACGGTTGCTTGCTGCAGCACCATCTTAGAACATGCAAGGTACGCAGTGTGGTTTGTCCTTGAAAACTGGTTGCAGATACAACCAGCGCAGTGTAGCCTTCGTTTCGACCACTTGCTGTGGCACATGCGTTCATCGACAAGTGCTGTGACGGCGAGGCATGCCTAGACGTTACATGGATATGTTCTTTGCTGGCGTGTAGTTACATTCATCTTGTTCAGCGCGGTTTCAGTTCTACTTGCATCTTGCGTGTGTGTGATGTGACTTTATTTTACTCATATTGACCTGTATAATTATCTTATTTTAGGTTTCAGCTCAAATTTTTTGCTCTGCAAAGTTGTGCTACTTGCTTTCCGCAGCATTTTCTCTTTGCCGCAGTTCGCGAACCATCATTGTCTTGACGATCGCTGTGGCAGCGATCATACCGTGTTCGCAGGCAGTCAGTCTGCGATCTGTATGCTAGTTTCGTCGTGTTATTCTTTGGCCTAGTGCCTCCGCGGTGGCTTAGTGGCTATGGTGCTCGGCTGCTGGCCCGGAAGACGCGGGTTCGATCCCGGCCGCGGCGGTTGAATTTCTTTGGAGGAGAAATTCGAGGCCCGTGTACTGTGCGATGTCAGTGCACGTTAAAGAACCCCAGGTGGTCGAAATTTCCGGAGCCCTCCACTACGGCGTCTCTCATAGCCTTAGTCGCTTTGGGACGTTAAACCCCATAAAACCAAAACCAATCTTTGGCCTAGTGTTACCTGTTAAGAAACCCAAACTGTCATGAAGCTTAAGCAGACGCAGGGTATTAACCTGTGCAGACATGACGAAGTGAACTTAGTCCATTTTGTTCTTTTTCTGTTCGCAGGAAAGGCCATTGAAAACCTGACCCCCGCCTTGTGACCATGGCTCGCAAGCAACTCCTGGTAGCCTGGAAGGCCCTACGGAGGGTCCTTCTACTGGTCTTCGTCTGGATGGGCGTGTGTTACGCCGTGTTCCACTTCACACACGGTGCTGGCAACTCGTTCCTCATTGGACCTTTCCAGCGATCCTTACTACAGACGGCCGCGCCTCCGGAGCACCATGTGCCCGTGGAACCGCTCAAAGCAGTCGCCACCGCGAGGCTCGAGGCCTCTACCGCTCTGGTCCGTGACACAACGCCCGATGGCAAAACACTTCTAGACCTAAGTCCCCACGTCGACATATCCCCATCGGCATCCATGAAGGCCTTCCTCTCGAGGTTGTCGAACATGTCCAACATCCCCAGCGCCTACTGGGAGAACGGCCGCAAGCCGCCCATCAGCTCCAAGAGCTGCGTCAAGTACCCCGAGCTGTACGACCTCTCCTTCAACAACCTCTACTGGCAGAAGTTGTCCGTCCGGAACGGCACCTTCTACATCTACGGCGCGTACTTCGATAACCGGGCCCGCGTTGGCAACGTTCCCTTGGTCCGCATCCTGGTGATGGCCGACAAGATCAAGCCGCCGCCCACGCTATGTCAGCTCTGGTACAACACCGGCTCTTACCCCACAATCTCGACTACCAAGTACACCTACGCCTGGTACTCGAAGTGGGGCAACTACCAAGACGGCATCCTGCAGCCGTTCATCGTGACCTGCAAGGCGCCCTATCTCAACCCAAAGCGTGAGGCACCCGTGTCCGTGTCCCTAGTGGAAAAGCAGTGCGACAAGCCCACCAACAACGTTCGCGTCGTCAACAACCGACCGGCCGAGAAGCAGGACTTCGCCGTGTGCGTCAAAGGCCTGGACTTCCTCAAGGACGACCTCAGCGTTCGCCTCATCGAGTGGATCGAACTTCTCAACATTCTGGGCGCCAAGAAGATCTTCCTCTACGAGCTTGAGATCCACCCTAACATATCCAAGACCCTGCAGTACTACCAGCAGAAAGGGCTGGTCGAGCTGACGCCTATCACCCTGCCCGGCGGCCAGCCCAACTTGCCCGGCCTGCGACACCACTTTTTGAGCATGAAGCTCACCCACAAACGACAGAACGAACTGATCCCCTACAACGACTGCCTCTACCGAAATCTCTACTCGTACGAGTACATCGTCCTCCTGGACATCGACGAAGTCGTCATGCCCGTTCAGCACCGCACCTGGAAGGAGCTTATGAACGACGTAGTGCCTATGGCGCTCCAGCAGAAGAACTACACCCGGGCCAGCTACAACGTGCGCAACGTCTACTTCCTGGACGACATGATGAACGAGGACGCCAGGAAGCACGCCGTGCACGAGGTCGGCATCCCCGGGTACATGCACATGCTCCAGCACGTGTACCGCGCCAAGAACTTCACCAAGCCCGGCTCGTACGTCAAGTGCTTTCACAACGTCGACCGCATCGTGTCCGTGCACAACCACTTCCCGCTGAACTGCTTCGGCACGTGCACGACGTACAGCATCGACACGCCGTACGCGCAGCTCCAGCACTACCGCAAGGACTGCGTGGGGCCCCTCAAGAAGAGCTGCAACAGCGAGTTCAAGGTGTACACAGTCAGGGACACCACGATATGGAGGTACAAGGACGAGCTCATACAGAGGGCCACCAAGGCACTTAAAGACCTAGGCTTTTTCTCATAGCATCTAGTGATCAATTAATATTGTGCGAGAAAGGAGGATCCGAATGTGCCAGGACCGAGTGTGTCGGTGGTGCAACGTGGATGTGGAGTGCTTTTTCATGTTTGGTTGCGCGGTGTGAGAATGCCTGTGACGGCACTTAGCATCTTGGAGGATGTTTTGCCCTGGGTGTGATGCGGAGGAAAGTGTGCCAGTACCTCCTACCGTGTGCACGGCTGTGCTTTTGTACACGGCGACAGTGGGAATGTGCGCATGCGCGACTGCGGCACTTAAGAACAGTGGTTTTTTCTCGTGGCGTCTGTAGTGATTGTTCGATGTCTTATGTTTCCTGAAAGCGAACAACGTATCAGTGCAGGCTCCCGCCGCTTTCATCATTGCGGCGTCGGGTCGTGCTCCCTTGTTACAAACTGCACAGGCAGCCCGGGGCCCTTAAGAACCGAAGTTATTGTTCTTACACGTCGTCTAGTGAAAAACAAGCGAACAGTCCGCAAAAAAATTGTGCCTGGAACAAAGCCTGCCTGTGGTGCCTGCTTTAATGTCGATGCTGTAGCTTTTTCGTCCGTGGTGAAAGACTTGGTTTTCTTTTTGTGTGCCATAGTGTTTTCCTTGTGAGAGTTGTGTGATTGACAAAAGAAAAACAAACTGCGAGCGTCGTTATCGTTACGAGTTGGAACAAGTATACGTTTTTGGTTAAGCCTGACGAACATTAATACGAAACCTTGTTGAACTTTTTGTAATGGACCGATAGTTGTTTTTGTTGCATTTTATTTTATTGATTTACTGGGAGTTTGTGCAGAGGTGGTCATAGCGATTTAGTTTTGCGAGGTTACAAGTTGCGAATGGTGTTTTCGTCTCTGTGTACAAAGACTAACACTCATTTGTAACATACCTTTGCGATTGTCTTCGAGATGTATAGCGTGAACAAGCGTTGTGTTGGTAGCCTTTTTTGCTTCTCGCTGGTGTGGCCGTTGTGACTGAGACGTTTTTTTTTTCCC
Source organism: Amblyomma mixtum (assembly GCF_055824585.1). Taxonomy (NCBI): domain Eukaryota; kingdom Metazoa; phylum Arthropoda; class Arachnida; order Ixodida; family Ixodidae; genus Amblyomma; species Amblyomma mixtum. The sequence continues at coordinate 8,470,241 of NC_143012.1, forward strand.
CCTTCAGCTTAGTGCGTTTGCGGAGTGTTTTACTTTCTTTTCGTTTAGTTTTTGTCACTTAAGTGTGAATAGTGGCCTTGAGCCGTTTTCTTTTTTGTTTTCTTGTTTTTTTCTGCGGATGTGTATTTATTACTGTGATTCCAAGCCCGGACTCTGGGCGGGCTTAGTGGCTTAGGACTGGGAGAGTGTCTCGCTGCCCAGCGCAGTATTCCGCGCCAATGTCTCTCTTTCTCTGGCGTTCTGTACATACAACACACATTCAGGAAAGTTCTTGCGAAACGTGCTGGTCATAACTTGAGGTCATCACACTGTAGCTGTTTTTTTTTTTTTTTCCCCGCGCTCGCGCGATGTTTATACCAACGAGCACATACATGCACGGGGTGTTGACTTCGTCTCCTTGCCGAGCCCCGGTTTTCGAGTTTTCACAAGAATAAACACAATATTTGTTAAAAAAGGAGCTGGCTTCCTGTACCTTTGTGCTGTCTGTCTCTTTTATTTACCGTTTCATCTGAACTCTTGTTTAGTAAGCTCGAGCGGCAGTTTCAAGTTTCTTTACTACTTCAGGTATAGATGGTATCAAGAGGTCGCGTACGATATCTCTAATATTTTGCAATCTTTGGTTTGGTTTATGGGGTTTAACGTCCCAAAGCGACTAAGGCTATGAGAGACGCCGTAGTGGAGGGCTCCGGAAATTTCGACCACCTGGGGTTCTTTAACGTGCACTGACATCGCACAGTACGCGGGCCTCTAGAATTTCTCCTCCAAAGAAATTCCAGCCGCCGCGGTCGGGATCGAACCCGCGTCTTTCGGGTCAGCAGCCGAGCACCATAACTGCTGAGCCACCGCGGCGGCGCTTTTTTTGCAATCTTTGGCACTGCTGTTTAGTTAGGTTATGTTTACATAGTGTCCTGGTCAGGTGCCATAACCAACTGTTCCCGGATGCTCCATTGTTGTAGCCGGGGAAACTCAAATAGCACTTCTTGCTGAACAACATGCAGAAATTGAGAAGAAAAAAAACGTATACCTGAGCATGGGCACAAGCGCTGAAGGTGTTTTTTAACATCAGGGTGATAAATCTGTGAACACAGTAATGCAACTGCCCTGAAGCAAAGACTGCAATTCGAGGCATATGCTACGTGGAACTGGAACGCTCAAGTACTGGGTAGCCACGCCTCTACAGTCTTCTATGATCGTCTTTCCTCGGGCATTAGATAGAGTTCAAAGGGCTAACCAGCCCATTTCAACACCAGAAGTTAAACTACACAGCGAGCTGCAGATAACCTAAATCTGCCCGTCGTCGTGAAGATAAAGTGCTGATGTAACAGTCTGCATAAAGGCTGTTCTACTTGAGGCCACAGGTAAGTTTTCCTAATACCTTATTCTATTCCGTATTATTGGCGACCTATGTCAATTCATGTAATAGATTTCAGATATGGGCACTGTTTCTGATGGGCTTGCAATGCGTGAAAAGATACTGAAGACATGGTGAAAGAAATTTTTCACTCGACCGCAATGGCAAGGTTAAGCGAAATGAGTGCTGCCTCGCTGATGCCTAGCCAAGGTTTAATTTGTCCTTCCTCAAATGCCTAAAAGCTTTTACGGACAGTATCCAGCATTCGTCACTCGGAAGCAGTGATGAATGCCCTGAGGGTAACCTGCATCCATGAGTGAATAATTCAGTTAGGTGGAAAAAAAGAACAGCGCAAACTAAGACAGAAAACACAGAAAAGAGCGCTTGTAGTGTCTCCCCTCTTTTCTGTGTTTTCTGTCTTAGTTTGCGCTGTTTTTTTTCCACCATGAGTTCACACCAACTAGCCCAAATGTCGGCTTTGCTACAATAATTCAGTTAGTTGTGCGAAGTCTTTCGTGGTTATAGAACGAATCTCTCTCATAATGTCAAAGGCAGTATCCCCATACGGTGCTTAACAAAAGCAATTTGTCGCTGTGCATATAGACAAGAAAGTAGACAACAGCCGGGTGTTGACATCTTGCAGGGCCACTTCAGTCTCCAGCACGTCGATCAAAAGTTTTCCCACCAAAGACGAAACCAAAGCCTGGTCCGAAAATCTGCCGAGTGCGGTGCTCCAGGCGTCTTGTGGCAGTAAACACTTTCCCCGCCGACCTTGCGGAAGTTGTTTCTATAAGGAGCTCGAGATTTCACACTCTTCTAATGCGATCTCCGAGGCCAAGGATACAGATAGTACCAATCTTGAGGCTGCGGACGAAGCTGTCTCATGCCGGGAGACATGCCGCAAACAGTTTCTCGGGAGAGATTAGTCCAGCCACGTTTGGTGAGTGGTGCCCGTTGAGGCGTCGGGCGGTGTGGCCGGCTGCCTAATCTGCTGCAAGCTGGTGCATGCCCAAAGGACGTTCAACAACTAGCGTCATCTGTTGCTCATCAGTATAGGACGCCGTGTTACTCACTGGGGTGTATTTTCGACTTTTTTAAACTATAAGGTCCGAAGATATTGATCGCGAACGTAGTGATTATTACGGCCGGCCTTTCCTTGTCGCTGCCAAATCTGACCTATGCAATGCTTTCTGCACTCACAGATACTATTTCCAACGGCCATAGACAATCAGTGGGAACATACCGAACGTTCAAAATGCCCGCGACCAATTTGAATGTTCAGCGTCACACGGTGGCAGTCGTGCATACTAGAAGTCGTTTGTCCAGATTTTCTGGGCTTGGAGTGCAACAGCGAATCGAGTACATCGCTTACGGCTTCCGACGATAGCGTGACCATGACGGCTAGAGCGCCTTTGCAACGAGGCCGACCAATACCCCCGCCGATGCTTACTACAAATGTGGAAGTTGTGATATGGGGGGGCAGTCTTCCAGCTCGCTCCCAATTTGCGGATGCACACCCTTCGTAATGCAACTGAGATAGGGACGGCAAGACGCGTGCACTCGGATGTTATTGCGGCTGCAAATAATAGATACGTACAATGGGACAGCCAGATACAAAAACATCCGAGGCATTCTTCGGAAGTAGAAGACTGATAAGACGGTCTTCTGAGCTGCAGGCGAGGGCAAGGGCGCGATTTCCGTGGTATCGGTGACGAGCGTTTGCATGCGCCGAGAATTGCAGAATTGCGCGACCGACCTTCCGTGCGCTCCGCATTCTTGGAGCCAAAGCCACCCCCAGGGATTGGCCGGGGTTGCAGACGGGAGCGAACGTTTCCAGCCCGGAGTTTGGCGGCAGTCTGTGACGAGCTTTCCAGCGCGCTTACAGCGGAAGGCGACGACAGCGTGCGGTCAGAATCAATCGCAACGCTGGCCGCATCCAGAAGAGGCTATCGCCTGCGCCATTAAATTCCACCGAGCCGTGTAGGTGGCACTACCGTCCCTGCAGAACTCTTCACCGCCTATCCGAGTTGAGTGAAAACGAAGAATAAATACATTCTGCTATTGAGCGTACTCATTTCTCTCTTATCATATCATTCGAACCTGGACTATGAAATTTTTTGTAAGGTTCTGCTTCGAAAGGCGCTTGCGGAATCTATGGCCACGTCACGTATATGCAACCGAAAACATATAAGCAGTCTCTCGCTACTCTCTCCTCCCGCTTGTAGTTTCCATTCCGCTGGAGAACAGCTAGGGTAACACGGTACGCTACACTCATGTCCCACATTCTTCGAAAATTTTTTTGAAAATTGGAAGATACAGTCAAGGAAATATTTAAGGTAATGGTACAGTCTTCTAATATATAGCAAGACCTTCCTTTTAAAGCGTTTCCATCGATTGCATCGAGGAGTTAAGACTGCTATAGGAAACCAAGAACACTTTTGATGATAGCAAAAACGTTAACAGAAAAAAAAAATGCAAGGCTGTCGTCAGGTGATCTGCGGATATTTCTGTTTTTGTTATAATGAAATCATGCATTATACGAAAAAAATTGCTTCCACAAAGCTTCCTGCTGAAAAATGTCTTTGTCCAGAATTCTTGGCTATGTGCAAACACGACAATACGTGCTGCTTGTACGTGCCATAAATTACTTTTTAATTGCATGAGTCTGAATAGTTTTAGTTGCTCGTTTTCTTATCTGTAAGGATGCAGAGGGCGTTGAATACATTGATCACCACGTGGGATTCGCCTACGACCGCTAAATAATTTGTCCTTGAGTTTCTTCCCACATGCTGTTCCGGTTTCAACCACCGAACGATGGCTTTGGCGTCTAAGTTGTTAAAGGACTGCGTCTACCTAAGGCAAGTAGTGACGGCAGATCCGGACCACGGGAGTGAAATAAGTAGAAGAATAGGAATGCCATGGAGCGCATTTAGCAGGTACTCTGAGATCATGATTTGCAGTTTGCCAGTATCCCTGAAGAGAAAAGTGCACAGCAGCTGTATTTTGCCTGCACTCACCTGTAAAACAGAAACGTAGAGGCTAATCAAAAGGTTTCAGCTTATACTGAGGGCAACGCAGTGAGCAGTGACCAGAAGAAAGCAGAGTGGGTCAGGGAAAAAAACGCGTTAATGATATTCAAGTATAAATCGAGAAGAAATTGACATGGGCAGGGCATGTAATGCCACGGCAAGGTAACTGGCTGGTATTCGTCAAGGATAACTGACGGGATTCCAAGAAAAGTAAATACGGGAGTGGCCTTTGCCTTGCAGTTAGGTCGCCAAAAGCCACGGGTTATCTCATGGTCCAGGATGGTCCAGAATAATTCATCTAACAAAACAATGCTTAAAACCCTGGCGGCGCTGCTCGTGGCTTTGATGGGTAGCGCCATCTAGAGACATATGAGGAAACGATCGCGGGTGGTGTGGCTGGTTGCGGAAAAGGCGCGAAACACGGTACAAATAATACTGCGGTAGGAGCTGTAACGAGTGAATAAAGGCTAATTGAAGCATCACAAAATAAAATGATCGTAGCCACTTGGAAACACTGTGCAATGAACTGACTTACAGACGAATCGAAATGTGTCTTGGGTATTTATAGTCGGTCTTTTTTTTTGCGCTGGTGAGCCGTTCTGCTGGCTAAGAGGTGTCAACGTCGAAAGTGGTGACCGTAAGTATCTGTCTTCTCTTGCGGGCTCGTGAAGACGTTAATCAAGTGGGCAAGCGAGATGCAGACTGGGGTAGCTTTCTTCATTGAGAAGTTCGCGGGAGCTGAGTGGCTCGACGCGTGCGCAGACCTTACAACATCGAAGTGTATGCAGTCGCTCGCTGATCTCGCAATACGTGGTACCGCTTACTACTAAGTCACTTTCAAGCGAAGTGGTGACCGAAATTATCTTTCTCTTGCGGGCCCGTGACGACGTTAATCGAGTGGGCAAGTGGGCATGTTCGCCCGTCTTCTTCATTTCAGCTAGGGCAACAATTAACTCGCAATGGTTACTAAATAAGAGGTAATGATATCTCCGCTGAGATGAAGGTGTGGGAGTTGGTATGGGAGAGACATGAGATGCAGAGGAAAGATAACGGATAGTCAGTTAGGGTAGCGGATTGTATTCAGAGGGGGAAAGAGTAGCTGAGGATGGCAGTATCAGATGAGATTAAGAAATTTGTGCGGATAGGGAGGCAGCGGCTGTCTTAGCAGCACGGGGCTAACTGGGGATCATCGGGAGAGACCTGATGATGCTGATGATGAAGAGGGGAATTGCAAAGTTATGCCTCTCTAACGCCATAAAAAAGTCCTGTCCACAGCTAATGGCAGCAAGTTTCGCTGAACAAGTACAGAGGCTAACTAACGCTGGGTTTCCTATGCATGTCCTTGCAAGTATTACTGAAATCCTAATGAAACAGATCTGTTCCCCTCTAGATGTCCCTCCTCTTTCAGCAAATAAGCAAAAAGTTGCTATTATTCCATACAATCACGGTTTGTCTCATTGCTTGAAAAAGACTGGACAACGGGCCAGTGTCAAAGTGATTTGTTCAGCTCCTGAAAAGCTGCAGAAACTCTGCAAGGTGACAAGACTTTGCCCAGCGAAAAAGAGTAGGTGTACCACAAAGCATGTAACAATGTTCTTTGAATGTATGGAATCTATTGTGTACAGCATACCATTGACATGCGGAAAGAAATATATAGGTCAGGTGGAAGGGTGGAAGGGAGGAGAAAATAAATGACAGCAAAATTGAGAGCTGCACTCAAAGTGGTAATAGGAAGAAAAAAAAAACTACACGAACATTTGGGACAATTCTTTCAGAGAGCCGCCGCGGTGGCTCAGCGGTTATGGTGCTCGGCTGCTGACCCGAAAGACGCGGGTTCGATCCCGGCCGCGGCGGCTAGAATTTCTTTGGAGGAGAAATTCTAGAGGCCCGTGTGCTGTGCGATGTCAGTGCACGTTAAAGAACCCCAGGTGGTCGAAATTTCCGGAGCCCTCCACTACGGCGTCTCTTATAGCCTTAGTCGCTTTGGGACGTTAAACCTCATAAACCAAACCAAACCAATTCTTTCAGAGAAATATTGGATACATCAAGACTCTTGTGGCAGTACAACTGGTTCAGAAGTGTCGGTAAGCTATGCTGCAACATTTGTTTGCCATAGTTTGTGCGGCATTTCTTAACATTCCAAGGCTGTGCTGCGCGGGTAATCACCGCCCTGTAATCACCAAGAACCCTAGCAAACTTACCCGTGAAATTATTGAAGCTGAAGCCATAGATAGCCTAGGTGACTTGTGCATCGCAAAACCGTCTGTTGGATTATCTCGAAAAGATCGACTTTATCTGAGAACCTATTGAAAATTTTTTTGTCCTGCGTCTGTGTAATGTATCGCCACTTCGTATATATTTACCGCCCTGCGGTTCACAATAAACTGTTGAAAGTTAGCGCTCGTGTGTGTCCTTGCTTGTCCTTGTTCTGTTCCTGCGCTATTTTTGTTGACTTGAGATGAAGTGAGGACCAGTGATTTCCCTGCAAACTCTTAGGCGGGGTGTACATACCCTCGTTTTTCTGAAGGCACCCTCTTAATTTGTATCGATTTTTTACACACTACTTTTGACATCTTCGTCATGAGGGTTGGAGTCATAAAAGTTGCTGGCACTACACAACACATCAATGACACAAATAAAAATATTAAAATTACCGTTGGTCGTTTATTGTGCGCATTCTACGACGAGAGAGACGTCTGGTCACAAACGGCGTTTACTTCTAAACTTATAATCGTAAAGGCATGCGATCCCTGCCTCATTATACAGCGCTTGCGCGTAAGGTGTCATCCGCACATATGTGACCGCGGTAGAAAGATGGCGGGCCCTCTACGACAGCTTGGCTTTCACCAACTTGATTGGACCATTCTGTGCAATATAGCTCTTGATTGCAGAGAAATAAATGAATAAATAATAAATAAATAAGGAAAGAAAGAAAGAAAGAGAAAAGAAAGGAAGAAAGAAAGAGAGAAAGAAGGAAAGAAATAAAGAAAGGAAGGAAGGAAAGAAGGAAGGAAGGAAGGAAGGAAGGAAGGAAGGAAGGAAGGAAGGAAGAAAGAAAGAAAGAAAGAAAGAAAGAAAGAAAGGAAGAAGGAAAGAAAGAAGGAAGGAAGGAAAGAACGGAAGAAAGAGAAAGGAAACATATTATCTATGAAATTTGATGACATACAAGGACCAATGTACCTCCTGCTGCTAATGGTGGCGATTTCAGCGCCACCCTTACCAGCCGGATACCCACCTATTTCATTAACCATCCATTTTAGTGCCACCCATACCAGTACCATAACGACCGTGTCGTTATGGTGCACTTTTATGCTGACGGCGACCGAGACCGAAACTGTAGGAAACTGGAAATTAACCACCGAAAGCAACTGAGACTCTGAGGGACGCCGTTGTGAAGGGTCTTGGAAGTTTAGGCCACCTGGGCTTCTTTAACGTGCACTGACATCGCACAGTACACAGGCCTTTAGAATTTAACCTCCATCCATATTCGACCGCCGTGACCGTGATCGAGCCCACGTCTTTCGGGTCAGCAGCCGAGCGCCATGAACACTGAGCCACCGCGGCGGCGTTTGTAATAATTTATTCGCTATGCGCACCAGTGCTTTGAGCTCATTTCCGTGATTACTAGGCCCGGAGGCCTTTTCGAGGCAAAAGAAAGGGCACTGAAAAACTTTGTGTCTGTATACCCGTTTAAAAATGATTGTGCTAATATCGGCAATCAGGGGCACCGTTGTACTTCACCAACAGAAGCAAGGAAATGTTAACAGCAGGATGCTGTTAGCATTTACTTGTGTGACAGCCTTCTTTTATAGTGTCCGCACTTCGGCAGAGGAAAAGTTAATTAGGTAGAATGTATTAGATGAAGAATATCTTCCACTACACGGCGGTATCCTAAATTCATGATAAGTCGCGAAATGGTAGCGCAGACAGAACGTGAGACCAAAGGACAACCGCTAGACCTGCGTCTTTTCTGCCTGCGTCTGCAATTCATGTGGTAATTATGAATATAAGAAGCCAGTAACAGCTTGCCTAGCTAAACGCTTTAACGTCCCATGTAGTAGAGGCGCATCCTTGGCTTGCTCAGCGACGAGGCTAATGACCCCTTCGTTATCGTCCTCTTCTCGGTTCTGGTCTACCGCCAATCTCTACGTATCTTTCTCAGCCGACGAGAAAAGGAGCAGTGGAGAAGGAATAAATGAAGGCACGCTCGGAAAAGCCCGAGCCAGTCCCAGCCCTGAGGCTCAAACTGTCAGAGAAGGCTCTCAAGAGTGGGGCTGATTCATTCTGATCAAGCAGGATCTGTTTCATTTTGTATTTCAGATATAATTTGCGCATACATTTTCTAGCGTTACGAGGCCCTTTTAGTTGCTATAATTTCCGCAAAAGAATGATGTATGATTCAGGTTTCTGGATATGGCCTATTTCGAAAAAAAAAAAAAAAAAAGACACTCCTCAAGTGCCGTTGACAGTTGGGCATGCACATAAATTCTTCAGGCCTGTTTGTCAAAAAGTCACCTCAGTTAAGACAGGGCTCCAGTGAGCTGTCGTGAGGTGCACGTGAGCAAAATTTTGAGGAACCGTTCGTACAGCGTTCGGGGTTGTAACGCTGTACGAACGGTTGCTCAAAATTTTGGTGCGAATGTAGTCGGGAATACTGCCACCGCATTGAGGTCAGCCAGTGATTCCAACGCTGACATTTCATCTACACCTTCATGGATTAGGGGCTGGGGATGGCATGTAGCGTACTTGTCACGTGGCCTTAACGCTTTGCGGTCTGTCACGTGACTTGGTATGACGTCACATTACATCGTTGTCACGTGACTTGGTATTCGCGGCAATATTACGTAGTTGTCCTGTGTCTTAGTGTGACGTATATTACATATCGTTGTCACGTGAGTTGGTATGCGTCATATAGCATTGTTGTCACGTGATTGTATGACGCCACACGTTTTTCGTTGCGACACTTTTTACCGCTGTCGCGTGACTTGGTGTGATGTGAAAAGTTTTTCGTTACGACATAACACACCACTTTCACGTGACTTGGTATGACGTTGACTCGTGACGTTGCATAGTGCCGTATCCTGCGGACACATTTTGCGCACAAAAGACCTTGAACTGAGCCATATAATGTTTTCGCATTAATGAGGTGGGCAGGTTGTGATTACGCCACAAGGTCACGTGACCGAGTTGGCCCGCCTGGTTACTTATCTGGGGATTTTTCACTCACAGCGCCGACGACGACAAAGTCGAATTTTCTGCACGACGGCAGCCTTTACGCTCTCGAATTAAGAGCGTTACTGGCAGCATGAGGCCTCACGTCGCTCGAACAGTAACACGCCCCTACTACTCAGCCACCGCTGACAGTCCGTTCTTTTACATTTTTAGTACGTGAAGGGCTTCCTCTTTGGAAATTAAAGTCCACATTTCACCCTATGGCAACGCTATGACTTTTGTTCGTTTGTTTACAGGACTTATCAGTTTTCCTTTCTAATTGCGATAGGCAAATAAGGCACGGAGTCGACATCGGGCAGAGTAAGCCGAAGTGGGCTAGTGACAGCTGCGACAATGAAACATATTCACGTGAGGACTCCTCGCAGGTGCTGTTATCACCACGCGGTGCCATGCCAGGCCAATACACGGCTTACGAACATCGCGCGGAAAACGGACGCGTCATCGTCGCACGCCACAACGCGAAGTGGCAGCGCGCTCTATTCGTTTGTATGTGGAAGTGCTGCCATCGAGCGGATGAACTGTGCACCGTCACTGCAGCGTCACTCAGCGGCGCCTGCTGCAACTATTGCGTCAGCTAGTTTTTGCCCTCTCCAACAGAAGCCGCGACCCGACCAGAGCTCCGCGCATGCGCAACCGTCCCCGCCCCACGGCGGCGAAAGAAAGGCGCGAAGGCGGCGCGGCAACGCGCAGCGCTGGCGGAGAGCAGCTGCAGCCGGGCCAATTTGACGATGCCGAGGTGTGGCGAGGAAGCAGTTTTCTCGAAGTTTGTTCGACGAAAAGTGGCTATCGCGGTGCTCATCCCACTCGTTCCTTGTGCATAATCGGTGTTGCGATGCCGACAGTGAGCGGTGCGAGGACCGTGTGAAAGTGTGGCGACTGGTGGTCGCGCGCGTGACTCATACCGACGACGCCGAGCGTCCGTCCCATGTGAGAAAGCGGCAGTGTGGATACTTTTTCATGGCGAGAACTTCTGATTTCCCTTTCGGCCGCGGGACCGGTGCGACTGGTGCCATGTTTTGGTTCGCTCTGTGCGTCCTTCTGCAGGCTGTACTGCCAACTACGATGGCTAAAAGTGAGTTTTCACCAATGTCTTGATCTCTTTGCGCCAGCACCCAGAACTGTCAGTGAGGCGCGCTTACATAACGAGAACGCGGCAACGCTCACTCCTCATACATGTCCCGGTGTTGAAGCTTGCTTTCGTTGATTGCCTGTCATGTGGAGTTCACTACACTAAACGTATACCTCGTTGGAGAAACGAACTGTTCGGTATTCTCCTGCAGAGACACTTGCATTGTCCGTGGGCATAATCGTTTCGTTGATATATCAGCGTGACTAGATGTGCTCTCATAACTTTCGTAAAAGGCGCTGCCTTTGCCAAGAAACTGGAATACGCATTTTGTTTGAAGCTGTTGACGTCTTATCGAACACTTTCTGCACCGTGTGTTTCGATATTATCTCACATGTAAATTTTACAAAACTCGCTGCCTGATCGCTGTGAAGGAAGTGTTGTGGGCTTTGCTAGCAACATCATGTTCGTACACTGGTGGCACCAGATTCCACGTCCCTCCATCAGCAGCAAGTGTCAGAGCCACTGAATGACTGGGAGAAGCACGCGCAGGCCGGTGGTATATACAAACGGCCCGTAGCGCAAACAGCGCGCGTATGGTTTATGTCATCCGGCACGGTATCGCGCTTGCATGTCGAGATACACGATCTCCAGTCGAGCTGCGCGGCTAGAGGGCTCGAACAATGTAAAGCCTCTGTGTGCGCCACATGCTTGCCGCGCCGGAGCGTTCAGGGCCGTAGCATGAAGAAAGTGCTCTGTATTCCCGAAGAAACTTTTTTCACGATACGAGCGGAAGTTTCAACAAGCGGCCGTACGTTCATTTATCTGCGTGCTTAGTCGGTTGCTAGATCTCCATGGCCTGCGGAGCTCGCTTGCGGACAGTTACAGGCTGTACAGCCTGCAGTACAGGTTTAGCGCGGGTTTCGTGGTAGCAAGTAACTTGATTGCTTGCGACTGCTTACCTACAAGCAGTGGCCAGAGGAGTCGGCTTTAAGAACAAAAGTAAAACAGTAATGTCGGATTGTTTGATGCTGTTGTCTTCGTAAGTAATGGAATACAATGCAGGTAGTGCAGAAAGTTGGGCGACTTGGTGATTCGTCTTTAAAACCTGGCATGAAAGTCAATTTACGAAGACATAAGGAACTCAGAGGAGCTTGATCTGTGTCTTCTTTCTTTAGGCGGGTGCCAGGTTTCAAGATTACTTGCAGTAAATGACTGGTAATCAAACGTAATGTAAGTCTATGATAGGTAGCGAGGCGCAGTGGAGGGGGTGAGGGAATATACATACTGAGGGCAAGTAATCAAAACAAATTCATATCACAGAGGAATTAAATAAGACTGAGCTGGACGGCATCCGGCGGATAATCCCTAGTTATGCAGGGCAGCTTAAGGATGTCCCTCAGAATAAAAGTACACAACCCATGTGTCGTACCATTGCTCACCTTGAAGGGTTGACACTGAAGGCTAATAAAACAGCTGGAAATATGACATGCACAACGTTGAGACAAAGAGCAACTCTGTACAGAAAAAAAGGGCGAATTACCGTTATTGAACTTGAGTTCTAGAGAAGCACAAATCGGCTGCGTAGTGCTCCTATTGCACGGAATCGTCTTGTGAAGCTACAACATGGAGATCAAGGTACGTCACAGTCCAGGCGGCAAACAATTATAGGTGAAGTGGTAAGACTAGGAGAGGAACTGGAACATGATGGGCAGCCTGAGCTGGCGCGAGATGGGGTAATTAAGGAGCATAGGGAGGAGCTTTTATTCCCTATGGTTCGCAATTTCCTGTTGCAGTACTTTTTTTAATTAGGCTTCTTTTTAACCCTGCGAATGCTGTGGATTTAGCTCGCGTAAAAACGATATTGGTTGGTGTACTCAGATGCACAAGCGAACATCTTGCTTTTTTTAGGCCAAAACAGGCTGTTCTAGCGGCCTCAATCCATGACCAGTATTGAACGCAGGAAACCAAGACCGCTAACACCACTGAGCTTGACGCGGTTGTCTAGCGTCTGTAAATGCGTGTACTATCGGCAAAGGTATATTTTACGCCGTCTGCTTGTCGCCGTAATAAGCGAGTTCTTCCAGTTTGAAATAGTTTTGCTTCTGTTTTCTTTGACTTTCGTTTTCTTGCTTCGTCACGGCAGCGCCACATTTCTGTTGGCAGGGCGGCGATAAAGGTCGGTTCACCGCCAGAAATAAGTGATTCAGCAACGCCCACGTCGTACACCGATCGCAGCCCGATCGGCCTTTTTCAATGTTCGCTTCGCAACCAGACGCTGATAACAGGACGATGACGGAAGCAAAATCAAAGCGCTGCAGGCCAGGGAGCTAAAAGCGCTCGCTTCACCCACGTGGGCTACAGCGGCCGCCGCCAGCTAAGCCGCGCTGCGCAGTTTGCGAACGGTGGAAAGTACGAATGCGGTGCTAGAGTGGCAAAGCGATAAAACGAATGTCAAAGAAAACAGACGCAAAACCACCGCAAACCGTACCAGCGCGCCTATCTGTGATGGCACAAGGCAGACGGCGTACACCGGACCTTTGGTCACGCGCTCCGCTCTTCGCATTTCATTTGACGCCGATGGTAAGTGCGTACTTACATTGTTGTTTGCAGTAGCACAGTGCTTTGGGCCAGTTAGTTGCTATCCATAATGCAGAAAAGATTCGCAGCGTACATAAAACGCATACGGAAGACCAGGAACATCACGTCCTTTCTTGTTTGTTCTTAGTCTTCTTTTGTGCACTTCCTTTATGCTGCGAATATTTTCTGCATTATGGTTGCTATTTGGTCTCGCTTAGTTTTTAACGAGGTATGCAATGGACGCGAAACACTTTGGTGACAGTGGTGTGGGTGTTTCGAAAAACTCGATGTATACGTCACAAAGCATGAATGAATGCTCCAGCGTTGGGCTAGTTACTAAGGCGTACTATCGGCCACTAACATTCACGGGGTGCCCGTTCTCGGGGAAAAAAAAAATGTTGCGCTGCCTCCCGACCCAGCCGCATGGTAGTGTTACCATCTAATCGAGCATATGCTCGTTCCCAGACAAGAGAGCATGCATGCCGGGCTAATTGCTGCTGCATGATGGGAAGCGCTGGTCTGGTCTTAGCTCCTTCACATCGTTCCCAGACACTTTCAGCCGTTTCAGGTAATTGCCTTTGCTGTCTGCCTCGGCATACATTTTTTCCCCGCACACCTGCATCGCGTAAACTTTTATGGCCGATTGCACATCGTATGATGGAACAAGTTAAGCGTACTCTCAACGATGACTTTTTATTTCTTTCGTCTTAAACGCGCTGTACCTGAATGAAAGGGTTTGAAACGCAGCAACGGGCATTCTGAAATCATATCGGAAGCGCGTGAGCTTTGCAGGATTTGGCGCCGCGGAGACGAGAAAATAAATTATCTTTTTGTTATACTTTTTTTCTTCCTTCTGCGCTCATATTCAGTGTTATGAATGGAACTAAAAGACAACTACTCACTGGAGAAATATAGCACACGTCGAGCTGTATGAATGCAGGGAATGGGTCTTTAACGGGCCATTTCGTTGGTCGCGCTGCGGAGCGGCGCCTGTCACGCCGTGATGCCTCGTACGGCTTACCCGCGAATACCCGTTTAATCCGGTGCAGATCAAGACGGATGATTCCGCGGGAAAAACGATAACTTCCGTGGACTCCTCTCTGCAGTGCTCCCCCCCCCCCCCCCCCCTTTTTCCTCCTACTCGATTCTCTCCCCGACCTCGCAGCTCCGACGCCGATTGGAGCAGTCGTGCGCGTTGGCTATGCGGCCCCCGTTCTTGGAGCGTCTTACCCTTTTCGGCAATCTCTCCAGTCTTGAGGAGGGTCGAAGAGATGAAGGAGGTAGGACTTCTCGAAAGATGCCGAGACCGCACAAGGCATGGATTGTTTCAAAACAAAACCGCTTTCAATTCCCCCCCGCTGTCCGCCCTGCCGCCTCGGCGTTCCGGCAGTCGCATTCGCTTCGCTCTATCCGAGCTATGTGTTTCTTTTTTTCTTCTCTTGTTTTTTGCTAAACGCACTCAATGCAATGTCGACTGCGGGTATGGAGTTGCGTGTTTTGTTTTGGGTTGCGTCGTATCGACGGGGTTGCTGTCTCGGCATACCGTATAGCGAGGGAACGGACGCGCTGGGAGGAATTCAGAAGAGCGCCGTTGTTTTTCGTCTCTCTCTCTCCATTTTTCATTTCTCTTTCTGTATTCGTGTAGCGCTTCTTGGGATCCACTCAGATTTGTTTCCGAGTCGACTGTCTCCGCTACCTCATGCTCCCGCCCCTCAAGGAGGTGGAAGTGAATGAGAATGAAGGAAAGAAACTATAGAAACAAGGCCGCCGGGAAGTTAAGTAAGAATGTTGGACGGCGTGGGCTGAGCGCCGGATTGTTAGCTTCTCCGCGCTGCATGTATCGAGGGGAATTTACATACGCCGTGATTGATGGTCGATGCTTGACATGCCGCATATATACGGTAGGTGTGTTTGTGCTTTGATATCGCTGCATTTAACGGTTTTGATATAGTCGTGCTCTTCGTGCACGCTTTATTTCATTCTTTCTCTCTCACCATTCGTTTTATTTTTATGATTGCTTTTCCTTTTTGTGCCGGATTTAGTTTGTTAGTCTCCGCAGTCTCCTCCCAGCGTTCGTTCCGTTCTTGAGGTGGCCCAGTTTGCTCCAAGCCGAATTCTGCATCTTCGATTCGTCAGCTTCGATTCGGCTAGCCGGGTTGTTTCCGATTCTGTGACGTATGCTAATGCAACATTCCTCCCCGGTGGTCTTAAAAGGACCGCAGCCGCCGTGACACCCATGCCGATATTTTGAAGCACAGCAGCTAACTGTGTATAGCCAGCTTATGGCGCGTGTTGTTTTCGCTTGACTGAAGCGGGCAGCAACGACTCGTTCGCGCGGGGCCATAGTTTTGCGTACAGAATCCTCTGGGGATGCAGAGGTCATGTTTTGGAGTGACAGCTCTAGCCTCTCAAAACGCCGCCTGTCGGAACAGATGTCCCTGAGGAGGTCTGAATGTAAGTGCGGCTACGGCAGGGTCTTGTATTTCGTGTCGGGCTCTGCTGTTTATGGATGTCCTCGCGAGGATTCACGTTAGGCCTTTTCTAGGCTGCGGACGTGCGTGATCCTGTTACGCGTCTCGCTCCTTTTTGGTCCGCTAGAGGGCGCAGCTAGAGAATGGAAGTTAAACATGATTAGGCAGTGAAGGTGAGCGGAAAATCCGAGACTGGGAGACCAGAGTGGTTGGCACCATTTTTCAACACATGTCAAAGCATGCTGCAACTCCCTGACCATAGCAGTCGCGAAAACACTCCTCTTCCATCTCCTTCTCTTCATCATCATCCCAGGTGAGTCTAATGCATGACTCGAAGGACCAAAGCCTCCTTTATAGATATCCATTTGTACCTGTCCTCCTGCCGCGGCCGCATCCTTCCAGAGTATTTACTAAACGCGTCACGGCGCATGTCTCTCGGTCGTCCCCAGTCACCTTTGCCCTCTCGTCGTGTGCAGAGTGAAACTCGAACAGACCACCGCTATCAGAGGGAGCATGAAATGGAATCCTACACTCTTGACAGGTTCAAAGCTAAATGAGTTCGCCGCATCACGAAAACACGCACGTCTGCGCCTTTCTCTGTGTGACATGGCGGCCACTATAACGTCAGTGCAAACCGTGCATAGGTATCGACATTGTCCCTGTCCCGTGGGTCGACCCGTGGCACTGATGGGGCTTCGAAGTCGCGAGTGCACACACCTAGATGAAGAGCCTGGCAGCTGAATTACGCTGGAAGCGTTCTGGGGCGTAATTGCCTATTTACTGGTCATGTCGGAAAGGTTACCGCGCCATGGGGCTTAATCCACAGGGGTCGACTCGTGGTCACGGGTCCGATATGACCACTAAATGGGCAGTTTCGCGCCAGAATGTATGCATCCGTATTTCAGCAAACCTTGTTCTCATCAATACTTTGATTTGAGCTAGTTGGTTGTTGCATGACATGTTTACGCAAAAGGCGTACTGGCGCTAAAAAACGGAGACAACACACACAACAAGACAGGACTGGCGCCAACTTCCAACTGAGTTTATTCACAGAAAAACCACTTAAAAACCTCACTGCATGCAAAAAGATAAAGACAAACCAGATACACACGTGCCAAACGGATCAAAGCAATGATTATAACGCTGCTTTGGTCCGTTTGGCACGTGTGTATCTGGTTTGTCTTTATCTTTTTGCATGCAGTGTGGTTTTTAAGTGGTTTTTCTGTGAATAAACTCAGTTGGAAGTTGGCGCCAGTCCTGTCTTGTTGTGTGTGTTGTCTCCGTTTTTTTAGCGCCAGTACGCTTTTTGCGTAAACATGTCTTGTTCTCATGTGCGTGTACACTGGCCACTTCGAGGCTCCATTAGTGCCTGTGAACGTGCCCTGCTCTTTCGACATCTGGCCGCATGGGAGAGGTATGCGGGCTATACTATGGGCACTGGGAAAGCGGTAGAACCCTTGCGAACTCGTTGTGTGTGCGTGAGTGTGCGCTCACCGCGAATCCTCTCCTGCTTGTGCCTCCCCATCTGCGACGTGGTATATATATCAAGCTCCAGACGCGCCGGGCGTACGATTTAATTGGAGCACCGCGATACGTGGCTCGAGCCCTGTAGCGGCGGCAGATTTCCGGGGACTCGGGGGAGGGGGGTGGGATAGGGAGAAGCGTCGCCCCCCCCCCCCCCCCCCCCTCCTCTCCCCGTCCCGGGTGGCACACTTCCGGTGCACTTTGTAATCCGGATGGATGACGGGCCGGCCGCGTAGCGAGAAAAAGAGAGCGGGAGGGAAAGAGAGAACCCAGCTCGCGTCCGAGCCAGTGCTGCGGCGACGACAAATTGCGTCGCGTCGACTTTGAGTGCGCACGCGTGCATGCTCGAACTCGTGCGTATGCGATCTGCGCCGCGGCGTCTTTCTATAGCAACTGACAACACCGTTGTAGAGCTCAACGCGGCTCCTCCAGAGTACAGGCGGAAAAGGATCGAAATAGCATAGTAATACTATACGCCAGCCCTGTTGCGTTGTGGTCCTTTGGGAGCCCACAGCTAACGCCTTGTTTTTATCATGGCAAGAAACGGAACTCGCCGCATACTTGCATGCATATCGACTTAAGGATAGGGCGATCTTCCTGGCAAGCTTTTTGAGTCAGATAGTGCACACATAGTTTTCAATTCTGACCAGAGAATTTCGGACATCAATACATAATGTTAATGTTGATTGCACCAGGTGTTTTAGAGAAGCCCGACAGAATCTCTGCCACGCTCGCGCTGCGGTGTTCCTCGCCACATCGCTGCCCCAGCGCGGGCTGGGCAGAGAATCTCACGTGGTACGTGCGCCACGGAGTAACGCTAGGACAGCCGCTCAGCGCACGTATTCCGTTTCCATAGGATTTTGCTGTACAGTTTGTTTCAAAGTATCGCGCTTTTGCATTGAGCTTGCTTGTTAGCCGCCGTGTGCTGCAGTATATACTAGATGTTTAATTTTATTCGCTGCATAATAATTAGAAGAGCCTATTCATTAAGTTAATTTGATCATGTAAGGTAGCTCATCGAATAATATTCACACCTATGCTGTAGTACGGTATTCGCTTGGCCAAATAACCGGCTTCAAAAGCGGTGCTTTCTGGCTGCCATGACGATTTTTTTTGTTAAAGAAATTGGTATTAAATAGACTGAAATGCCCTGAATAATATACATGAGGGCAGTAAAGGAAATTATGCATAAACCTGTCGCAGGGCGCGGTCACTACCGGTCCGCTACTGCTCGCTTTTCCGACGGCTCACGCTGTGCAGTATCCTGCATTGCGGAAGTGCGTAACATAGAGAAACAATGAGGAAGGTTGCCGCACGACCCGACCGCCTCGCTCATATGCCACCCCGCTGCCCTCTGGGCTCCCGGTTCCTCTTCGACGATTGAAATTAATGGGAAACTCGCGAGCCATGCGTTCGCGGTGCGCTCTTTTATTCCGCGCAGCAATTTCGCTCATTCGTTAGCTTTCCCTCTTTCTCCCCTCTTCACTCTCTCTTTTTATATCTGCCTTTTAAGCTCGTGAGAGTTTCAAAACCGCCTTTTCTCATTTCCGCCGCGCGATGAGCAGAACCTGCCTTTATTAGTTATCACCGCGCACAGCTAATATTTCTTTGTATTTTTTCACTTCCGGTGGAGAATCTCGTGTTTTCCACTCTCCTTCTCATCCACCTCCTGTCGCTGCTTCCTCTCCGCGCGCTTTTGACCCCTTGTATATGGAGTGCGTATGCGCGCTTTGTGTGTGTAGCCCCGCCGACCGCGCCCGTGCTGGCTTTGAAATGCGATTATGAACGAGCACGGATCGCGCCTCGTTACGGGGCGCACTTGTCTTCCCTGTAACGAAGAAATTTCTCTATTCTGCGGCCCCTGTGGTCGGCCATCGGGCGCTTTGGCACAGGGAAGGTTGCGTGAGAGCTTGAACAGCCGCAGAAAAAGGGAGACTTCGGACAAATGTTTTCCTAAAGAGATAAGCTATGCGCAGGACCAATACGTTCGTCCGGAGGCGGCTGTGGTTCTTCTTCGCAGCCGTTTAAAAAATGGCGTCGTATGTCTTAGCCGAAGACTCCCGCTTCTTCACCTGCTGGTTCATAAAAATGTCGTCGTTTTTAGACACTTGGCGTACCTGCCAGGTATACCTGCATAGGGGCATTGTTCCATTTATAACCGTTACGCGCCGTGTATAAACACTTCGTGCAGCATGGTGTACTGGTTCAGTTGAGACGAGGCGCTTCGCGGAGCGGCCAGAGTTGCGCTCTCTCTCCTCGGGTCTCAAGTGCACTCTGTCGGCGAATCCTTTGTTGGCCGGTGGTCGCGGCGCCCTGCTCGCAGCCGGGTCTTCATGCCTGCCCAGCTGTCAGCACCCGCTTGCAGCACGCGCCAGAGCTCCAGTCCCGAATAGTCCGGGGCAGCCGATTCCCTGAAAGGCCGCCTCGAAACGTGCCTCCCGCGGCGTCTTTGCGTCACTCGGGCAACGAAGAGAGACGGGGAAAAAAAAGGGAAGAAAGGGAAAGGAGAAGCGCGTGTTCAGTGCTTAGTTGTGTACGCATTCAAGTCGTAATTCGCCCATCTCACCGGTATAAGAGGCAAAATCGTTCCGTCTGCACTCGCCTCGGCGCTAACGACCCCTGGCCGTATTCATTGGAAGCTCCACCCCGCTCTCCTTATGCTATGCACTGCGTTCGTTCTGTGCTTTCGTTCCTCTTGGTTTGGGCGCATGCGCACCGAACCCTTGAGGGTAATGAGGGAGCTCATGAGTTCGCCCGAGGTCGGACTTTCTGGCCGATCTGCGGGACTCTTCTCCGAGGATGGATGCATTACAGAAAACGAGCGGCTGTACACTTTTCGGGATGTCACACAGTTATACAGACTCAGCAGACGGGAAAATCCAGAAGCACATAGGAAGGTCAGCAAGAAAGAGGAAGCAGCATGGAGGCAGTTGCAGGTGGGCATATTTCCGAAGCCAGCCACACTGTCTAGGTTCCTGCCGAACTTAAACGACGACAAATGAGCAGCCTGTGGAGAACGGGCGACTTTAATCCATATGATGTGGGCATGCGCCAAGTCCACGTCTTTAGTGGGCAGTAAGGAGTCATGGGAGGCTTTGCTACGCAGCCAGGACCTGGAGGAACAAAATACCTTCATCAGACAAGCCTTCGAAGCCGCCAGGCCCCAAGGCCGTCTGACATGGACGGGAGGGCCAGTCCGCCCTCCTGACACTTGGTCTGAACTCGGTAATGTTTTTGTATTCTATGCTATGCGCTATGTTTGACTCTACTATCGCTTCTATGTTTGTTTCTTCAGCGGCGTTCCAGAAGCGGGCGCTTACAGACATCGATAATGGCTAAGGTTTGTAATGATGCAGAGTGCGTCCACATCGCCGTGAAAGTGCGTAGCTGGTGAGGCACGGAATTTTACTTTTGGTTTACTAACGGGGGCGCCTTAGAGCATCAGAGCGAGGCGAATCGTTTCGGCGTAAAGGCACACCCACGGCCACAGGAAACAGCGGTCGTCTAATTTTACTTATAGACCATATTTGTGGCTGGTGACGTTACATTCACTTATAGGGTACGAGATGGCGGCCTTGGTCTTGCTGCATCTGAAAAAAGTTTTGCTGCGCAAAATCAACCTGCGCCATCTTTCTTCTGCGTGCAGCGAACACCGCGTAACTTGTTGAGGAAAGTTTCACTTGTAATTGTGAGACTACAGAGTGCGGAGAGATGCGGAGCGAACATGTTCATAGCGAGGGCCTATTTGTCCTGTAGTCGCTAGTGCCTCAGAGTAGTAAGAGGTTGGACAGCATCGCAATCATGGGCGTCCGGAGGGGGGGGCAAGGGGGGGCGGCTGCACCCCCCTGGAAAATCACTCACTCGAACCGTGAGTGATGGCCGCACGTCAGGGGCGGCGGTGCGCTCAGCCAAAAGAGTAAAAGCGGCCCTGCTTCCACGCTTTGGGTCACATCTGCAAAGTGCCGCGTCCGGGGACGCGTCGTTGCAGACATACAGCGGCACCGGCGAGCATGTGTTTCGAGCCGTCTTGAGATGTGTGCCTGTTTCTTTGATCTCTAGAGAGATAGCGACACGGAGGCAGACAGTGCACACCCCGGCCACCGATGAATTCTTCAGGAGGGAGGGACAAATCAGCCGTGTCCATCCCCGCTTTGTCGGACTGCTCAGGGGCAAGCGGGCGATGAGTTGGCGCCGCCGCCGCTCGCTGTCTCCTCCGATCCACGGGAGAGCGCAGTTCGGTACAAGCGCCGCTTTCAGAATTTTCGGCAAAGGGGATTAGCTGCTTTTGTTCACGGCGACGCAGTCTCCAGAGGCGCCCCCACACCAGCGTTCCTTGCGTCTTCTCCGGAAACCAGCGCCTTTGGTCAAGGCAGCCCGATGGCGCCTGCCTGGCTCGCCTGTCACCTCTGGCTGGGCCTCAAATCCCAACAGCGCCCATGTACTGTGCGATGTCAGTGCATGGTAAAGAGACCGTCCGTCCCTCATAGCCTGAGTCGTTTTGGGGCTCTGAACCTCATAAAAACACACAAAACAAATTTTCCGACCGGAGTGGCGAGTGTCCCTTCCCCTCGGAAGTCGCGCGGCGTTCCTTGCGTGTGCGCGCCTCTTTGTTTGTGCTTCGGTGTTTTTAGTGGCCGGTTGTCAACGAAGCTGAGAACAACCAAGACAGCGGACGAGAAAACGACGAGCGGCGAGTAGTGTGTGTGCAAATACTCGACTGTGCGGTTGCGCGAGCAAGATGGAGCGAGGTGTATGAAGCTGCGAGCGTGCATTTATCTTGTAAATAAGTTTTCGCTGCATACATAGTCATTTTTTGTTTTCAACGTACGCATTCAACCGTTTTTCCAATCAATGTGTATATATTTTTAACACTACCAACCCCGAGGAACTCCATAGCCAGCTTTGTCTCGCGCGGTCCCGAATGATGGATATTCGACGCTTCTTCAAGCGTCAGCGGTTGTCTGACGAAGCATTATCCAAATGCGCCCCTGCAGATTCTGGTGTGACATGTGACAACGGTGTAGCATTTGAACAGAGTGATGCAAGCTTTTATCACCGGACAGTAGCTGATGTCGTCGACTCCATGGAAGGGACTCTGTCAACAGTGAGTTCAGGTGATGCAGCAGGCCGAGATGATTCCATTTCTCCTTTCTTGGGATTCAAGTCCGGATTTGACCAGAGCGATGCAACCTTTCATCACCGGACAGTAGCCGGCGTCGTCGTCTCCATGGAAGGAACTCCACCAGCGAGCTCCAGTCACGCAGTAAGCCGAAACGATTCCCTTTTTCCTTGCTTGGGATCGAAGTCCGGAGACAACATCAAGAAAACAAATAACTTGCCTCAAGAATATGACTTAGGAGAGTTTCTAGGCAAAGCTAAACTCACTGGCATACCGGACTTTTTGAAGTTACGTCTTCTTACTAAGCCATGGTCGCCAAATGTCACATATGATTTTAAGAAGGATGTAACACCTGGAAAGAGGCCTTTTCGACATCAGTGGCTGGGAGATTACGCCCCCTGGCTTGCGTACTCAGCGACAGCGAAAGGCGCCTTTTGTCGTTTTTGCGTCATTTTTCCTCCCCGTGTTCACCGGGGTACTCAAGGTAGTTTTATCGTGCGCGCTTTCAGTAACTACAGAAAAATGCACGAGGCGTGCAGGGATCACGTAAAATCCCAATGGCACCAGGAGGCAATGACGGCCTCACAGAACTTTATGGATGTGATGAAAGGCAAGCAGCTACCCGTTGTACAGCAGCTGAACAGAGCACTGCACGCGCAAGTTGAAAGGAACCGTGAGAAACTATTTCCAATAGTTTCCACCATTGTCTTTTGCGCGACGCATGACTTGCCGATTCGCGGCAAGCAGTCCAATAGTGGAGTCTTCAATGATCTGCTTGACTTTCGTGTAGAAGCTGGAGATACTCTACTTCAGGAGCACTTCGCTTCTTCTGCTGGCAATGCCAAGTACACTTCTGTCCGCGTCCAGAACGAGATCATCACAATCTGTGGCGACATCCTGAGAGAGCAGATAGTTACCGAAACTAACAAAGCGTTTGCTTTTTCCGTTCTTGCTGACGAAACTGCAGATATTTCAGGAAAAGAGCAGATGTCTATAGGCGTTCGCTTTATTGACAAGGCGGAAGTCGAAGTGTGCGTTCGAGAGCAGTTTTTGGGATTTGTAGAGCTGGAGCAATTAAACTCCGCTTGCATCGCCGCGGCAATCTTGAAGCTTTTGACGAATGTCGGACTGATTCTTTCGAACCTCGTTGGACAGGGGTACGATGGATGCTCTACAATGGCTGGAAAAGAAGCTGGAGTGAACAAAATTATACAAAAACAGTTCCCGAAGGCACTATTTTTCCACTGTGCAAGTCACAAACTAAATCTCGTCATCAACGATTTGAACGACGTCTCTGAAATTCGAAACACAATTGGGATAATCAAACAAACCATAAACTTCTTCCGCGAGAGCGTGCTCCGGAGAAAATTGGTGCCCAACATTCCGATGCTGTGTGAGACAAGATGGTCTGCAAAGTACAAGTCTATTAGGATCTTCTCTCAGCATTACGTGGCCATAGTCGAAGCACTCGAGCAGCTCGCGTCCACGGAATCATGCTCGAACGCTGCAACTAGACAACGAGCTCACATCCTCTACTGCGCAACAACAAGCTCATCTTTCATCGTCTGCTTGCATATTGTAGCGAAGTACAGCGCTCGGCTCGAACCAGCTACGAACATTCTGCAAGGTGTATCCATGGACTTCCATTCTGTGCATGGCCACATCACTGAGCTACAACGTATTTTTCGCGGCCACCGGACAAACGCTGTAGAGGAGTTCTCTAACATCATGAATGCAGCAAGGGAGGCAGCCAATCACTTAAATGTGGTGATATCTGTACCAAGACAAGTCTCTCGTCAGGCCTACCGAGACAACTACGGGATTCAGTCGCCAGAGGAATACTACCGTGTGGCAATATATGTGCCGTACTTGGACTCCCTCACTGCTTCTTTAGCTCGGCGCTTTTCTGAAAGCAATGAGAGGAGCTTCAAACTTCTCCAGCTGCATCCGTCAAAAATGAAGCACTTGAGCCGTGTTGAGTTCGCTGTTCTCGCCGAAGAACTCCAGTGCTTTTACGGCATCGACAACTTCAAGGAAGAGGCCATCTCTTGGTACGAGATGTGGTGCAACAAAACTGGGGACCCATCAGAAATAACTTACTGCGAGCTTCTACATCAGGCCAAGACATTCTTCCCTGGTGTTGCAAAAGCCATTGAGGTGGCTCTGGCTTTGCCAGTTACTACCTGTGCGGTCGAACGCTCCTTCAGTACAATGAGGAGAGTGAAAACGTGGCTACGCTCAACGATGACAAACGACAGACTGGACGGCCTTTGTATGATGAGTGTGCACCGAGAGCGTGTAATGAAGCACAGAAATGAATTTGTCACCAGTGTCATCACGCAATTCGCCCAGAAAAATCCGAGGCGTCTACAGTTTCTGTTCAAGGAAGACTGACTGAGTGACTGTCGTTGCGTGTTTGTGAACATATTGTGCTGTGTGCTGGTCATCAATCCGGGTGTGTCGAGAACCCGTATGCAGCAAGACTGAGCACTCTTCTCCACGAAGTGATAGTATCTTTTTGCATTTTTATTAATTTTAATTGTTTCTTCGTTGATAAACTCCAATGTATCTCTCCTAGCCTCGCTTTAATTTGCTGTTTGTAATTTTTCTTTCATGTGTGTATTTTACTTATTTATTTTATTTGTATATAAATAAATAAATTTACTGCGCAAATAGTGCCTTTTTGCTACGAACATACCCCCCCCCCCCCCCCCCCCCCCCCCCCTCCGGCGCCAACAACCAATGGGGCCCCCCCCTGCAAAAAATTCTGCGGACGCCCTTGATCGCAATACTTAGGGGGCCACGTGAACCTACTTGACGGCTACTAGAAGACACGGTTTATGTGCCTGGCTTCAGGCAAGAACAGAATAATCATAGCACAATGGTGGGTTAAGTACTACGCTATTCGCACCCATTTTCGTGCATAAATAAACGATAGATAACCTGGAATCGCTCCCCCAAATTATTCTGACGTCACTTTCGACCATCTACGCACATCCAAAATGATGTAATTGTTTTTCAGTCGCCCTCATAAACTGTGCCTCAGGATTTCATAGCACTGCGCATCCCATCTTCAAGCAAGCGCAGGTCGGCGAAATGAACAAAATGTCTCCCGACGCGGGCCGTATAGGTAATGCCCGTTGGGAAGCCTCCGACACCTTTACCGCCTTCAGCGATCCGCTCGGCAGCGCGGCTTCCGTCTTGTTCGCGCTGGTTGATACAAGCGAAGCTAAAAGAAAAGGGCGCCCAACCATACAACTCCTTACAGCGGAAACTAACTTTCGTATACCATTAGCGAGCGGCACACTGTTCTTCACATCGCAGCAGGTTATCTAACGTAACTCGAAAGATGCGACAGGACTTGACCGGAAAAAGTGAAGTCGAGCGGGTAAGTTCCAGGTGAAAACTGTTTGCTCGAGGCAGCGACCGCCGGAGGGCGCTCGTGTCCGTAAAACGAGCGCGCACGGGGCTCTCTGGGGAGATGCAGATAGAGCGTCGGCGCACGGATTACCCCAATCTGTGCCCCCGGGCTCCGTTGGAACTCCACGGGAGCTGCAGGATTTAGAAGGCGGTGGCAGTGGTGGTCCGGTGGGGAAGGAGTGGACGACGTGCGGCCGCTATAAACTGGGGTGGGCGTGAGAGGGAGAGAGCTTTGATTTGCATTTCGCCCCGCTTCCTTGGCCTCGCTCGCTTTCTGTCTCGCCTGACGAACAGCGATTTGTCAGGGGCGATTAGCGACGCGGTGTGGAGTAGGAGCGAGATAGAAAGGGGAGGGGGGCATGGAGAGGAGGTTACAACGCTGAGCCACGCTTAGCGGGGCATTTGCCGGCTCTTTCAGGAACAGGAGCCTCGCGACGCTGTCCCCAATGACACAGCGCCGCGGTGGGGGCGAAAAAAAAAAAGTGCTAGACGATACACAACTACAGGAAGAGGCAGGGACCAAATCGAGGTTTCGGGAACGGGTCCGTTTACTTTCCCTTCTGTTCATTCTGTTCTGTCTTGTTTATGCGCTTCATTTTATTTTTATATTTTGCGTGCCCGGCTCCTTGGATGGAAGGAAGCAATGGGACAGCACGGGCAATGAAGGGGGAAAGGAAATAGAGGAGGAGGAAGTCGGAAGATGGAGACGACGATCTTAGCGAGGACTAGTCTGTCGTCCCCAGCTTTGCATGTTGCGTCTCCTTCGTATTTCTTCTTTTTTTTCTTTTGTTTTTAGCCCGGCTCCGTTGCTCACACGTACGGGCACACTCGCCGCGACTGTCGTTAACGGTGCGGCTCGCGGGACGGGGGTGTGACTGGATTGCGCTTGGGCCGCGTCAGCGCAGCAGCCCCAGCCGGGACGGAGCGGGGGCTGATGGAGATCTGACGCCGTTACTTGCACGCTGGGTCCCCGCCTCGGTCTTCTTTCTCTACTTCGAGACCTCAATTCGCTTCGTCACCCTTCCGGGCTGCTTTCTTTCTTACTTGCTTGCTTTCATTCTCGTTTTCCCCCATCTTTCATTCTTTTTGCTACTCGCGTCGTGGCATGTTGCTCGCGCTTTTCGACCGGCGACAGGGGGGCGCGCGGCTGCTCTTCTCAGAACGTTGCGCCCGCGCCGTGCGCAACAGCTACGGATTGAGCGCGCTCTTCCAGCATTCTCGGGAAGTCGTTTGCGCGTGCGGGATACTTAGGCGCGCAAATGAGTCCGACGGGGGTCGCGGCTCTCGCGTGGCAGCTCGGCGCCTTCTGGCGATGAATTCGAAGAGGCGATAAAAATGAAAGAAAGAAATGAGAGAACGAGAGAGAAAGAGCAAATGCGAATAGCGCGTGCAAACATAGAGCAGCGGCGCCCAGACGGGTATAATGGGTAATTTGGCCCTCCCCCTTCTCTCCTTTCTTCGAGTCGTCGATTCCGGTGGCCAAGACCCGAATAGGAGCTCGACCGAAGCGCGTGGCTGCCACATAGATGCGGCGTGGAGCGCGCGCTGCTTTCGCGACGGGTTTTCCCGGAATACATTTTTTATTCTTTTTGTTTAATGGCGGTGCTTTGCGCAAGACAGGGACTGGAAGGGAGGAGGGGGGTGAATTAGGGACGGTGTGAATGCGCGGTCATTAGCTGAAGCCGAGCTGTCTTGAGCGCCGCGCGTGCGTGTGGTTGTGGCGCGTAATTAGCGGACTGAGATTCCTGTTTCCAAGGTCACCCGTTGCGTCTATTTTCAAAGGTGCTTCACCTGTGTTTGTGACACGGGTGAGCAACGTTGATTGCTCCGCTTTTGTTAACTACGGGCGTCTCGTGCGAGGTGGATATTCATGTAAAAGAAATCTCCAAAACGACGCGTTTTGTTTGCACGCCTGGTGGCAGTGTCAGGATGAGTGGATGGTACTGTATGCTGTTGGCGGCAGATTATGATGCGGAGGGGCGTTGATGCTTTAGGTGACTATACGGCCTACTGTACAGTGTGTTGAGATAGAAGATGTGTGTGCGAAAGGACCAGTGCAGGAAAAAACAGAAGTAAATCGATAATTCCCGCCAACTTAACACTGTTTTATAAAGGCAGTGTCGTTGCCTTTGGGTTGACAAAATGTTGAACCTTTCAAATTGGGAAGCGAAAACAATAAGATTTGTAACGGCCCTGCTACGAAAACTTATTCATATGTGAAATTTTTCAAGAGAAACAAGTCAAGAGCTAAGAGTTCATTGCGATAAGCGTTTGAATGTTTTCCATGGGGCACAGCGTCTTTGCTCGCTCAGAACCGTCTTTAAAGCAGCTTGGGTCCAAAGTCTCCCTCGGCAGGATGATTGTCAATCAAACACAGCGCACTTCCCTCCAGGACGGCAACATTTAAAGCATTACATAGCAGCAGAAACAGTGACGCACAGACTGAACACTGTTGCAGTAAGCGAAGTCTCTCGTTGCCCTGTGTCACACAGCGTGAACCGAGCCCAAATTCGATGTCGAATTTCGATGTCTAATTTCTGTGGAGGCGAAATTGTAGAGGCCCGTGTACTGTGTAATGTCAGTGCAGGTGAAAGAACCCCCGGTGGTCGAAATTTCCGGAGCCCTTCACTACGGCGTCCGTCATAGCCTGAGTCCCCTTGGGACGTTAAACCCCCATAAACAGTAAACCAACCCAAGAACCCAAGACGCAAGGCACGCCTTGCGTTCTGAGAATGCGCACTTCGACGCCCCAAACTTCTTGGGGCCCCCAAAGCTTTGGGGCCTCCTATTCTAAAGCTCCCTAATGCGCACATGCGGATTGAAGGTAGTGGCTGTTTTGAATGGTAACGTTCTTTTTTTACACACTCTAGTGTGTAATATGGTGTCAAATTTTATTCTTTGGTGAGTGATCATTTCATTTCGACGAGCATGCAGATTCAGTCCTCAACAAGCTAAGCAGTACGGTTGGAATGCTAAGTCGCAATCGACACATTTTTAAGCATGAAATGCTTTTAGCCCCCGTTGTCGGCAGTGTGGTGACGTCACGCCGAGACCGAGAGCCATCATCCGGGCACTGAAATCCACTCATCCGGGCACTGAAACGAGAACATCCGGGCACCGTACGAGACTTAACGAGATTTAACGACTCTCTCTAAGCCCTCCTACGCGACCGGCATGCAAGCGCCGGTTGGTCTCCAAACGAGACAAAAAATAACTGCTGCCAGTGCCTTCTCAATGTTTATCAAGATATCAGTGGAGCTGTGGGTTTGATAATGCACGGAATTATAATTTCCGATTTCTAATAACGCGTGCAGAAAGCACATAAGTGCCACGTTACACTTCGTTCTCATACGTGATCTCTTAGGGGCTTCGCGCATCGAAGCAAAGCCGCGCAGGCGCACAGGGGCCCGGGGGAGAAGCGCTGCGTTCAAAGGGCAAGGCATCGCGCCGAACGGGTGGTGGCGTTCCTCCCTTCCTTTACGGTGCGGTTCGGGTGTCCACCGAGATGGCAGAGAATTACTGCGCCATTTCCTTTCCTCAAAAAACCTTGCGTTCAAATGGCAAGGCATCGCGCTGAACGGGTGGTGGCGTTCCTCCCTTCCTGTACGGTGCGGTTCGGATGTCCACCGAGATGACATTCGGCCCGTAAACATTTCATGCTTACTCTACTTTCGGTTACGGGAGAGGCAGATATTTTTTCCTACTTTTGTTAAAATACTTTTGTATAATGCCTTGTTTGCCTCGCACATTAATTATGGTCACTTAGTATGGGGTACAACGACACAATCAAATCTTAATAATATATTAATCATGCAGAAAAGGGCTCTACGTATTATTGCCAATGTATCCTTTACGGAACACACTGAACCACTCTTCGAGAAGTATAACATAAGAAAGATTCACGACATTTACACATACAGACTTCTGCGGGATTTTTACTATAGCAGCAGGAAGCATAATTGTACGTTAGTGAAAATCGCGAACCTGCATCAGAATGTACTTGCCTACACTACACGCCGCACGGAAATATGGAATGTTTCGAGATACAGAACTAATTATAGCAAACAGATGCTTGAGAATAATTTACCAAGGTTGTTAAATTCCCTAATTGAAATGGGTATCGACAGTCTAAGCATGAACCCGTCAAACTTTAAAGCCTTCATGCGTTCCTATACTGTACAAAATGTAATATATTTTTGTCTTTATTATTTCTTTAATACCTGTGTCTCTCCTTCATACATATTTGTGAATGTTTCTTTGTTTTGTTTTGGGCTTTCTTTATTCACTTCTTGTGTTCTGATGAGCTGACTGCCACCGCCGCTCTGCCAAGTGTACACCAGGATGCAGGACCAGTCAAGCCTCCAGGAGGCTTTTTGCCTGCCATCCTCGACATTTTATCTGTATGTTGTAATGTTGGAATAAATATTTGAATTTGAATTTGAAAATACTCCACCAGGTCTGTAGGTCGTTGACTCCGATACAACGCCTGCATCGCGTTACACAGAATCGCTCATCTTATGGGCGAGATACACGAACCTTAAGGGCCTTGAGAAAAACAGCGCTTGCAGACAAAGGATCAACCAACCAACTCGCCCTGCAGATGAACCAGCACTGATGAGACCCAGGTATGAAATTCTTGAGCTGACAACGTGACGAGAAAGCAATCGATCAAAAGGCACCGATCGAAGAGTCCGCCAAAGCACTTTGCTTCACTTCCAGTCTGTCGCAACCAACAGCGAAGTAAGTAAAGAAGAGACTAGAAAACAGTAATCGTTGAGCTGTGCAAGGCTAAGCCGGCGAAGGCGCAATTCCTTTATTTTTTATGCAAGGAAACAGCTTCCGCAGAATCTTCACGCGCGTTTCCCGAGCGACAAGCCAAATTGAAGGCTCAGTGCTGTTTGCCGGAAACCAAGTGGCGATGGATCAAACGGGGAACTCGCGCGAGCCAGCCTGGAAAAAATAAAAAAAAAAGCCAAAAACGTGTGGGCGTAAATAAAGCTAAATAAGATTCCAGACGTTGAATGCGCCTTGGAGAAAAAAAAAGTCTAGAAAAAAACGTGTCGCGTCGTTTGTATTGATTACAAACTTGACGACGCTTCCTCGTGCATGTATGTATAAGGCTCCGTACTTGGGCGGAGAGGAGGCAAGGAAGGCGGCTAGCGCGCTTCTTTATAAAGTCTTTATCGAGACCTGTGCCTGTCTCTCCTGCTTTCAGTCTCCAAAGACAAAGCTTTCTATTGCTTACGCGTCGCCTTTCATATCTGTGTCTTTATGTGCTTTTCTTTTTTTCTTGTCCGTCGGGAAAGTCGCTTGTTGGAACTTCAGGCGCGGAGGGAGCTATCTTGTTCTCAACGGAGATAAATGGGGAAGCGTTTTGCGTCTGTCTGCCGAGCCTAAGTGTGGTTTCGTTGTTGGCGATGGGGAGTGGGTGTAGCTCTGTCTTCATCTTTTCTCTCGCCCGCGCTGAGACTTGCTTATACCTGAGACGTCGTTTCTTTTTTTCTTTTTTGTGGTTGTGCAATGTTGCTGTGATTCCTCCTTTCATTGAGTAGTGTGGCGAGTACCAGCGGGACACGGGAGGAGTGTCTTATGTCTCCGCAGCATCGCCCTCGGGTCTTTTCTATTCTCAACTCCTCTGCCCCGGAGACGTATGTCGCGATAACGCTTTCGTGGATTTATTCTCTTCAACTATTGTCACTGATCACTATATGCATGTGACGACACGACTGATACGCAGCTATCAATGAAGTTCGCCGTGTCGATCTTGTTCGACTGGAAAGCGGATAAGGGATTAATCGAAAAAAAAATAATCGCAAAATGCAGGCCGTGGGTGCTACTTTGCACTTGCAGCCCTTGTTTCGTTCACTTGGGCAGTCCTGGTTAGGGAGGATTGAAGTGCGGCAGAACTAGAATCCCCTGAACTGGCCTGTATAACATGACAGGTACTTCAAAGCTGGTTCGTATGGCTTAATGACATACGGCATGTGTAATCCCCCCGCCGCGGTGGCTCTGTGGTTATGGCGCTTGTCTGCTGACCCGTAAGACGCAAGTTCGATCCCGGCCGCGGCGGCCGAATTTCAATGAAGGCGAAATCCTACAGGCCTGTGCACTGTGCGATGTCAGTGCACGTTGAAGATCCCCAGGTGGTCGAAATTTCCAGAGCCCTTCAGTACGGCGTCCCTCATAGCCTGGGTTGCTTTGGGACGTTAAACCCCAATAAACCAAACCAAACCATGCGTAATCCCATCTGGATTACGTATTCATTTCCCGGTTGCTGTGCCCTATATATGTTCCGGGAACAAGTGAATGTCGTGCCCGTGTGTTACGGAGTTTGACGTGCAGGCATTTGTCCCTTTGAAAAAAAAAGGCGTGGTTGTAATTTCCGGAGCCCTTCGCTACGGCGGCCCTCATAGCCTGAGTCGCTAAGGGACGTGAAACTCCCCTAAAGCCTGAAACCAATCAATCTACTGGCAAACGTTGAGGACAAGTCGTCAAAGGAAAGGCTCCCTGGAGTAGTTTGCCCAAAAGCCCGCTCAGACTGCAACCGAGTTTACATTGGTGAATGAGGAAGTTACAAAAAGTGATAAAAAGTTATAAAAACGATATTGATTGCAGCAGCACGTTTGGGATGTGGGAAACGAAATCGTTGGTGATAATGCTTTATATGAGCTCACAGTCGTGAAAAGCCACAAAATTGACTGGGACACAAGAAAGGTCGCCGCCGTATAATTTACAGCATCACTGACAGACGACATCCCTAACAGACCACATCACACACGTTGAATCAAAATGGCGGAAATCTAAACCCACACACGCACGCTCCTTGCTGCGATTATTCAAACGTATTTAAAATGAACCACTTTTGGCGAAGTCTTCATTGTAAACAAGGCCCGCGTGCTGGGAGTCGAAACCTCATGAGATATCTTTTATTTCACTGGTCGCCGTCACTGTTTGTTTTCAAATTTCCCTAGAAAGAAACTCGTTTTTTTCTTTCTTGGTTGCGACACGGTACGACCGAGACGCATCTTTTTTTCGCCAGATAAAGTCCTATAGTTACAACAATCGTTCTACAACGCGCATGTCTTGATTTGTGCACCAAAAGCTTGTTTGGAATCATCTTAGTTTACTGCAATTCAGAGTCTATTAGCCACATTCAAGACTCATCTTCCCTCAGAAAGGGCCGGTAGGGAGGGTAGTGGGGAGGCAGAGTGTCGGAGTGTCAGGATCACGTGTATTCGTCGGTAGGGATACTGGTAGCGGAGGACAAGGGGAGGAGGAAAGAAGAGGACAGGCTGATGAGGGTGGAGAAGAAGACGAGTGTCTTGCGGCTCCCTTTGTGTCAATGAGTCTCCCTACTCCTCGCGAATTCCATGAAACGCAGGCATCATCAAGCCATCCTTAGCACGAGTCCAAGTGTAGAGGATTCTTACAGTATAAAACATCACGAGATTGCGGTGGTACTTAACGTTGTCCCACTATAGTGTTGACATGCTACTCTCGGTCGTGGTGCCAGTACTGTGTACTCATCAGGAGTGCACCCTGAAGTGTGCATGACCACCCTTGCAGGGCTGCGCAACGCAGTTACGTTTGCTCAGCAAGTGTGGCGCCCTGTGGTGTACACACTCCACTCGCTTCGAGCTTTCAACCGCCGGAAACGGCAACAGCCCCCTGACCCCGGTCTGCAGCTAGTTCATTACGAACAGAAATGGGGTCCAGAGCTAGGGTGGGAAACGCGATCTCGCTGCCCTCTTCTCATTGAGGCGAATCCGCTGGGAGTTGCGTACGCACGCTCTCGTTGCGTAATTGCTTCGTTAGCGCTCACGCTTTGCTAGCGCCGTGGGAGGAGTGCCTAAACCCGCTCTCCGGTCGGGTTTCAGCGCCGAATTAAGAACGAAACGCGATCCCCCATGCGCACTCTACGGGCGGTCTTTCGCTTCGCCCTGAAAAGGTTTGCGTACTATGACATGGTTGCGTGTCTACTGCTTCGTGAGTATAGAATTTTAGCCCGGTCGTGGCCTTCGCAGATTCAGTTCCCCGTGGATCTGTAGGCCCTCGGTTGGTGTGGTATCGGGTTGTTTGTGCTGTTCTCAAACCATCTAATTATTATTCAGCTTTTTGCGTTTCTTTGATGCATACTGGTAAGGAACGCGAATGAAACAACCATGGACGCAGAAAGCCAAAAATGTTTACCGTATATCCCTTGAAAGGGTCTTGCTCTCAAACCATTTGGTAATGAATAGCAGATGAGGCGCGGCCACCGGTATAGTTCGCCACTATTACCTTAATGTAAGATGCTGGTAATCACGAGATTATTGAACTGTGTGAATTGGGGTGCGTTCATTAGTAGAGGGCAGCGCAAACAATCGGGAAAGAAAGAAAGAAAGATGCCTTGTGTCTTCGCATTTCTTTCTTTCTTTCTTTCTTTCTTTCTTTCTTTCTTTCTTTCTTTCTTTCTTTCTTTCTTTCTTTCTTTCTTTCTTTCTTTCTTTCTTTCTTTCTTTCTTTCTTTCTTTCTTTCTTTCTTTCTTTCTTTCTTTCTTTCTTTCTTTCTTTCTTTCTTTCTTTCTTTCTTTCTTTCTTTCTTTCTTTCTTTCTTTCTTTCTTTCTTTCTTTCTTTCTTTCTTTCTTTCTTTCTTTCTTTCTTTCTTTCTTTCTTTCTTTCTTGGGGCAGTTTGCATTGCAATCTTAATGAATACTGGACATATAGATTCGTTTTGTGCAGGGAAATTAAATGATGCAGTATTTTATTTTCTCATTAAACTCCCGCACCTCTTCTGCTACAGAGAAGCCAGTAACGAACATACGCTTACTTAGGAGCGAAGAAGTTAAACGCCCCGAAGTTCTTGAAATCGACAAGTAAAAAAACAAAGAAAACATTATTCAGTCTTTGTGCGATCAGAGCCAGAGATCCAGAGAGCCAGAGAGAAAAGGCTAAGTCAACTGCGGTGCTTTTGCGCTGAAGTTTGCCCGCTAAAAAAAAAAAAAAAGCATTCAGAAGAGCTTACGCTCGTTCTGCCGCTTCTCCTCTTCCCGCTTTAATATAGAAGAAAGAAAAATAAGGCATAACGAAAAAGGTTGTAATCCTTGCATTGCGACAAAGTAAAGAAAAAGACACGTACATACAGGCGCACTAATCCTGAAAGCCACCGCAGTCCCTCTTAAAAGGTCCGTTTCAAGCCAATTACTCTCGTTTTCCGTCAGCCTTTTTAAAACGCCGCCACTCAGGCTTTGTTACTGCCTACTTGTTGCTTGTCATTTCTTTTACGCGTTCTATCTTGGTTTTACCACTTACCCGATTTTTCTTTATTTCTCCCCGATCAGCGCTTTTCGTAAACGTGTCGGACACACATGAACGCTTAAGGCACAGACGCTAGTAGCCTGCTCTTTTTCGCGTTGTATCGCTGTGGGAAAAAAGAAATTGGACAGGGGCCCACTCGAGTGGCCACTTCATCGGTGACGTGAGTGTAAGAGGGGTGAAAGAGGGGAGAGAAAAGAAAAAAGAGGTGATGTAAAGGTAAACGCCTCGGTGGTCTTGTGGTAGAGCCTACGCCTCGCGTTCGGGAGGTGCTGGGTTCGATCCCCTGTGCCACTGGGTACCCACCTGTTTTATGATGGGTACAAGATTCTCCCCCGCCTGGTGCTCGGCTTTTCGGGGGTGAAATACTTGAGAGGAAGGTCTTGCACCAAATCTTTGCTTTCATTGGTCATTGAGTCCTTCCGCCGTCAAACAACTTAAATCCGCCTCGTGCGGTAAACCTTACTTGTCGTCTAAAACTCTCCATCCCACACATGTGCTCTAGTCTATGAATGGTGTCGCAAACAGGCCAAAACACACGTCTGTGTGAAAACGTGGTGTCCGAAAAAACTTCGCGCTTTGCGGAGGCGGCCGGTTTTGCTGCTGGCGATATTCGCAGCCTGTACATGCTGTGAGTGGTGACCGAAGTCGGTAAGAGTAGCCCCGAACTGTTCACATAAAGAGTTTGCTCGCTGCGTCCATGCAAGGTTGAGGTTGTCGTTGTCTACTGGCGAGACTGGTTTTGCGGTGTTCTGCCGCCTATTGCTCTGCACTGTAACGACACTTGGGATGGGTATCGATCAAATTAATTAATGTCGCCCATAGGTCGGACAATTTGTTGGCATGGTAGACCTTCCTCACCACTCTGTTAACACCCTGGAA
Source organism: Amblyomma mixtum (assembly GCF_055824585.1). Taxonomy (NCBI): domain Eukaryota; kingdom Metazoa; phylum Arthropoda; class Arachnida; order Ixodida; family Ixodidae; genus Amblyomma; species Amblyomma mixtum. The sequence goes on from NC_143012.1 coordinate 8,506,210, forward strand.
AGTCAGTAGTTTTCACTGTGACCATATGATGCCTTAGCTCCCGAAGGCATTATTGCCCGGTGGAATGGAGGGGTGGGATGACAGATAACATTTGCAGGTAGTGCTGAGAGGACAAGTAGAATATCATAGAATGAGAAAAATACCATGACAAGTAATATTGGATAATGGAAAGCATATTCACCATCATCATGCGTAGTTTTGCGTCACGATGGTGCTGCAGAAGAACTATACGGGAAGATGGTGTCTTGCATAGATCCTGCAGCACCAGGCTAGCGCAACGCATCTCACCACACGGGTTTATGAATTAGGCGTCGCCGAGCAAAGTAATATGAGCCGACAATGTGAGAGCGTCTGTAGATTCTTCGCCAGTGAAGAGATTGCCGTGGTCGACAGCACTGTGCGCTGCACGAAGGTTACTAGAGGGCTTTCGCACCTTTGGAGTTGTATTGCTCTTGCAATACTGATTACTGAGTCGTTGAGCTCCGCCTGCTTATGTTTCTTACGTCTTTTTCATACATCCTGTCTTGCAGAGGCCGTGAACTACGGTTGAACATAGAAATAGTAGCAGCAGCTAATCAGGAGAGGTCGAGTTCGCACAACGGTTGATATGCAGGAACTGTTCTCGACTTCCGGCAGCATCTATCAGCCTATAAACATTGCCGGCCAAGCTTCACCTTGGGCTCAACAACCCTTCAACCCCTCCCCCCCCCCCACACACACACACGCACACACACAAACAAAAAAAGCAAACAAAATTTTTTGAAGCGGAAAGAGTGGGTGAAAATCGATGGCAGTTTACGTTCGTGGGTACTCGTGTGAGCAAAAGTGTGAGGAAAGAAATGTGTAAAATTAGAAAGCGTGGCTTCAAACTAACATTAGTGTCACTTCCAAGTTTTTGCATGACAGATGTATGTGAAAAAATAGATAAACGGCATGGCAGTGTCCAGAAATGGCGTCGTATAGGTACAAATGCAACAGCCCGTGTACTGTGCGATGTCAGGGCACGTTAAAGAACCCCAGGTGGTCGAAATTTCCGGAGCCCTCCACTACGGCGTCTCTCATAGCCTCAGTCGCTTTGCGACGTTAAACCCCATAGACCAAACCAAACAAATGCAACAACCCGGAACGGTGACTTACAACTAATGATGATAACGCAACGGTACGACAAGACGATTGCACAAGTACGCTTTCAAAATCCTTGCCTGATATAACATGCTGTGGGCACTTGTTACAGTCCTCAACGCAGTGTGGAAAGTAAGAAGGGACAAATTCCTGAGAATATGAGAAGATATATGGCGACATTGTGGAGTTGTGCTTTTGGTTTGCAGGGTATTCACAACCCAATACGGATTTAGTGAAACCGAGAATAAGTTGTTTCTTTTCTTTTCATCCTTCGAATTCGAGACAAAAGATAGAGGTATGTGCAGTCTTTGTCAAAAATGTACAGCCCAAGGGGCTTGCGTCCAAGCCGTGTAGCGGGGCCATTTGACAGTACTAAGCTTGGGAGGGTTGAGGACATGCAAGGGGATCCGCACTGCAGGGCTCGGAAGCTGCCCCCTTGGACTGTCTATGTTTGACAAAGACTGTACTTACTGTTCGCCTATCCTTGTATGTTGTGATTTGCGCTCCACCGACTGTACGCAGAGCTTGATACGCTGGACATTTTTAAGCGCTTGGAACACGCGGAGACTGCGGCGTTCTGTTTTGTTTTTTCCACGCGGGAAGCAGCCCACATGTCGATGGAAACCGGTTTCACCCCGTGCTCACTGGACCGAGGAGGAAGGCGCAGTTCAGCGCCTGAGCACTCGGCGTTTTGTTTCCATCTGGTGCATGCAGATATGCGCAACGAAGGTCCTGAACGCAGAGAGATTTAGAAATTCATGAGAGGAAGACGTACAGCCTCGATGGTCACAATGAATTGAGTACGGCGGCTATTAATAGGCTTATTTGTTGCTTTGACAGGTTGCTGATGGTTTACGTTTCTTTCGTAGCCATTGTCACGTAGTGCGTTATTGACCTTAGTACTTCGTTACTGCGCTGTTGAGTCTTGAGTAGCGCACTTTCATCCGTTTTCAGGCGCTCCGTCTGCATAATGTGGTAGCTTACTCGAATTAATGCTTGACCGAGTTACAATCCCGGCGGGTTGACCTTATAAGTTAAGGTTTCGGTATGCATTGGAAGATTATTTTGATAAGGATGAGAATGAGTGCTGTAAACCGCACTTGGCGGCACAGTATCCTTACGCTATCTCCAATCCGCGGCTGAGTACAAGGGTCTTCTTATCCCTGTTTTAAACGAGAGTTAAAAACACAAGGCGCGTATCCGGGCTTATTCGTGCGCGGAGAAAGTAAACAAAACAATGAGCAAGGGGCCCGAACGCCGTTGTTGGCGCCGCGGCGTCTCCCGCTCCACAATGGGGTCCCTTTGTGCGAGAGAAACCCGCCGCCTGCCTCTCCCAGTGTTGCTGGCTCCCCCCCCCCCCCCCCCTCTTTAGGTTTCGCGTGCCTTGCGGGCAATGTGGCGTGCATTCTGCGGGGGAGCAACCGCGGGATGGGGAGGGGGACAAGGGGTCTGAAGCAGGCTGAGCTGAGCGGGCCAGGCAGACAGCCACCGTTGGCCATAGGGGCGCCGATGGCCTCTATGCTTGCCCCCAACAGCACCCACCACTACTACACGGTGGCTCATCTGCCTGCCCTCTCGCTGCTCCCCCTGCACGCGAGTGCCCACTCTCCGCCCGTTCTGCATTCGCGAAGGGGGGAAAGGGAAGGGGGGAGGGTTATCCTTGCGTGGCTGTGAACGGCGTGGAGACAGCTGTTTCTATGACGGAAACACGACGATCATATAGAACACGCGACTACGTAGTGTGCACCTTCCTGGCAGATGCGTTGCTGCCACTTTGCCCTTAGCAGATAGATACTCGGAGCCCTCTAGGACGTTCCTTACTGAGACACAATTTATTATAGATTGATAGGGTGCCACGTCCAGGGTTGCCGTTGGTGGCTACTTTGCGCCAAATTGGCTACTTTTCGACCCCGTCTGGCGGTGAAAATTTCACGTTGGCTCCTTGGCTCCTTGGCTACTTTCTGGCTACTTTGAACTTCTATTTTGGCGCACTTACTAGCCATTTTTTTTTTTTTGCAATTGCATATACAATAGTAAGCAAGAACAAAGAAGAACAATTATTTCCAAGGACGTTGCGCGGCATCTGGAGAAAATAACGCTAATTCAAGTGCACGGCGAAGCAAAAGGCCGCGCGGACGCTGCACTCCATCTGGAGAAAATAACGCTCATCTAGAGTACTTTCTCCGTTAGGATCATGCATCCGAAACCATGCGTTCAGGTGCAGCCGTGTGAACGGCATGACACCAGGAGAGGAACGAGCAGCACGGTACCGGTGAAAGAACACTTGTGTACCGCAAGGCGACAAAGCTCCTGTTTTTGTGCCTTCGGCTTGCCGACACCGGCGTCTACCATGGGATAAGACGCAAGAGCAAAGCGCACGTTTCGAGAAGAATGGAAAAAGGCCGAGCAAGTGGCCCAAAATTCTGTGTTCTTTATTTACTGTGTTTTTGTGTTGATTCAAAATGATATTATTTATTGTTCATTAATAAAAGTGGCTTATAATAATGGTTCTTTTCTACTTGGCTACAAATTTGGCGCCAAGATCTTGTAGCGTGGCTACTTTTGGCTACTTTTAGCTTCAGTTCTGGCTCTTTTTGAAAAATTCCCAACGGCAACCCTGGCCACGTCTGTCGCCGCATAACGCGTTTTCTGCTATTTGAGCTGAGGTCGGAGGTTCGAAATAGTGTAGCTGATTGCATCGAGGCTGAAATACGGAAACTTCATCCGCACAGTGTTCATGTAAGCTAAACCTTCACCTTCACCTAAGCTTGGCTGCAGAGTCGCAAGGCACAGAATACTGCCACACTACAAACCACTCCAGTGCCGCTGTCACGCGGCAGAACTAGCATTAGAATTATCTAGCATTTTGCAAGCCTTGGAAATGCAAGTGGCTATCGGCTTTGCCTCCTTCATCTCTCGAGCTCCCTTTTTATCCCAGTCCGCCAAAGTAGATCCTCCCTGCCTGCGTACGTCAACATTTTGTCGGTGACAATATTACTTAATTGTGTAACCGCACTACACGCTGTTAGGAGGCAGTTCGATAGGAGCGACCGGACGACGACCTTCCGCTGTGGGTAACCGCCATCCTGCTATGCACAGGAAGCTTGGGTTTTGCCTAGACTGTTCAGTCGAAAGCCACAACCTACAGGAACTCAGTAAGCGCGCTCGCGTTATAGTGAGCTGAAAATGTTGCGCACATGAACGAAACCATGTGGCTGTTGCAGAAGGGTCATTCCAATCTTTGTATTCTCTACCGCTACTTTCCGTTCCGCCGCTTAACACCACTCAGTCTCTCGTTCTCCGGATATAGCTCTTTAAACTCGAGAAACTGCCTCGTGTGTTGATATGCTAAGCCAGGGAAGATGGCATTCATTCTGTAGTCGCTGGCAGGCATTCCACTCGAAAGAACTCTGAAGGGGCTGCGGAACGTATTTCGGGGAAGTAAATTTACACTCAACGTAAGCTGCAGGGCCAAACTTGCATCTTCATTGAACGGGACTGTTTTGATATATGACGCATTTGAATCCTGTTTATTTCCAGTACCCTCCATTTGTTTTTATTTATTCTTTTACTCGTCATTGGATGATGCGCCGCCGTGCACCACGCTAGCTCTTTTAATGTGTTAATATTAGAAGGGTCTGCCGCCGCGATGGCTCAGTGGTTATGGTTCTCGGCTGCTGACCCGAAAGGCGCGGGTTCGATCCCGGCCGCGGCGGTCGAATTTAGATGGAGGCGAAATTCTAGACACCCGTGTACTGTGCGATGTCAGTGGACGTCAAAGAACCCCAGGCGGTCGAAATTTCCGGAGCCCTTCACTATGACGTCTCTCATAACCTGAGTCGCTTTGGGACGTTAAACCCAAATAAATCAAACGAATTAGAAGGGTCTGTACCAGCGGATATGGCGACCGCCGTGACACGTGTCCCCCTCGTATCTGTGGAAATATTATGTTACTCCGCTGGCCACTCCCAACAATAAATGAAATTAGTTTTTAATATTTGACTTTTGTAAACAAGCAGGGTACGAAAACTTTAGAGCTTATAATTATTTTTCTTGTGATTAGCTTCTTGCATAAGTAACTTAGAGAAGTTTTAACCACCGACTGCTTTTTTCTCGCAGAGGAATTCTGTGCGGCGATCCTGAATGGGTGGAGCTTCACGGTAGACTTATGGCACGAACCGTTGTATGTTACTTCGAATATAAAGAACTTTAGTGTGTTAGCGTCGGATATAACGAATCTAAGTATGTCACCTCGGATAGAACCAACTTTAGTGCGTCTCGGGTATAAGCTATAACGCACCCATCTATGCCACTACTATAGAAAAAAAAAAAACATTCAATGTGTACATGATCGAAAGATGCAATACACTGTTCTAAAAATGTAAACAAAGACATGAAGCGAACGTGAGCAAAGGTATATGCTTGGTTTTACAGGGTTTAATGCCCCAAAGCAACTCAGATTACGAGGGACGCTGTATAGGGCTCCGGATAATTTAGACTGACAAGGCACATCGCATAGGCCTCTAGCATTTCGCCTGCGTCGAAAATGTGACCGCCGCGGCAAGGATCGAAGCCGCGTCTTTCAGGTCAGCAGCTGAGCACAATAACCACTAAGCCGAATGTACATGCGAATTTTGATCAGCAATAAGAGAATCAGCACCAACCGAACATGCTAACGCATTGAAACGATCCACCCAGATTCGCCTGAGAGTTTTACTGGGTCCCGCCCAGCGATAGCAGCATCTCGAGGCAGTGGCTAAGGGCAACGAAATAGACATGGAGTAAGACCAGAACAGAGTCGTTACACTATACTGGTTTTGGCGCGCTGGTAGCCTCGTATTTTTATAGTTCACTAAGCGGGACGCGCTGCGCGCATAACGGAGTTCCTGCTTTGGGAGACAACGGAAAGGGAAGGACAAAGTAGTCTGCACTCTCACTCTTACGAGAGACTCTCTCTCTCTCTCTGAACACTGGCGGAGAGAGAGACATGGCGCCTCTCTCCGGTTACCACGCAGCCGGCGACGGTGTCGGGTCCCCTGCAAAGCCTGCCTGCCCGTCTGCGGGCGCAACAGCGTCGTCTGGGCGAAGGGCCTGATGGATGGCGCACACAGGACCTGGGGCGTGCATCCGGTCGCGCGCCGGACAGATTTGTCCGCCGAGCAGAGACGACGACACGAGGAGAAGGAATAGGGGGCAGGATACGCGATCGCGCACTAAAGGAACCACTGGTTCGTATCGTTCAGGCGTCTGCATCGCCAGCAGCTTTCCTTCTCACTATTTTGGCTTTAATTCGCGCACGCGTCACCGTGCTCCTGTATTCTCAGCGTGTAGGGAGCGGTGTACTAAGCGTCAACCCTTACAAAATTTCTTTAGACTGCCTATAGACCAGGAATAGACGTTCGTCAATAGAGTCGATAGACTTTGATGGAAAAATCCTTTAGACTAGTCTATTGACGTTTGACGTATTACACGAACCGGTTAGGGTATTGCAGTAGTAATTCGCACCGTTATAGAAATTCATGGCTCTCAGACGTATGTCGATAGAAATCTTGACGCTTCGGGAAAAAAGATTATGCACATAGTAGTCGTAGCACTTCCGATATACGCTGCTCACTTTACTAATAAAGTCTTTGGCTGTTTCCTGACCAGGCGGTATGCGGTCAAGTCATTCACTGAATACTAACGGTTACAAAATACGAGGTCAGTGTGCAAACCTGCTTGCTGCGGGCGTGTCCTTATATTGATTTATCTATTTTGCTAGCTCCATGCAGAACTGTGTTTGTCAGCCTACGCTGCGTGCCCTTTACCCTATGCTTCACCAACTAGCCCGAATCGCTACCACTGGCCATAGAAGCACATGTTCACTCCCTCCTGGACCATTTACTGCAACTGCCGTCGCGGTGGCTCAGTGGTTATGGTGCTCGGCTGCTGACCCGAAAGACGCGGGTTCGATCCCGGCCGCGGCGGCAGAATTTCGTTGGAGACGAAATTCTTGAGGCGCGTGTACTGTGCGATGTCTGTGCATGTTAAAGAATCTTAAGTGGTCGCAATTTCCGGAGCCCTCCTCTACAGTATCCCTCATAGCCTGAGTCGATTTGGGACGTTAAACGCACATACCAAACCAAACCAACTGTGAAAACGACTGTAAGAGTAAAAGCAGGGGTGGTTGTTCATGGCCCTTTATCGATCCTTTTACTATGTTATGATACTATGCGATGTCCATTGATCGCGTGGAGTGTAAACAATTCAATGCTACACATGACGCATTAGCGAATAACCAGAGTTCGGCAGAACCGCTTCGCACCAAGACATGAAGCTTGTATAATCCGATCTGCTGTCGACCCTCCATTTGCCTTCTTTTTTTTCTGAACAGCACGATGTTGACGCTACTCACTATTTTGTTGGCGGGCATACATTAAGGATAAACAAAGAGGGGAAAGCCAAAGTACCGCTGCCGCGCCATTCCTTTCTGTCTTCTTATTGCTGTTATTAAATAGCCGAGTATGCCCCGAGCGGTTATGAATCGTTCGTAACTCGGGCTTATGTCTACGGCATCCCGGGCTTCCGCTTCCTCCCACGCAAAGGCTGCCGTCACTGCCTCGCCACACGGCTTCGCTGTTTTCTAAAGCACCCTCTCCTCCGCCCCCCCCCCCCCCCCCCCCGCCCCCCTTCCACCACCCCCTTGCGCGGCATCTTTGATGATCCTCGTGTGTGGGCCTTGCTCCAGGGCGCTTTGGCTCTCCGTTTGTATGCAGCCTTGGATGAAGGGGGAGGAGGCGCTTTTCTTTGTGTCGTTGCTAATCCACGCTTCTTCTTTCCATTGCTAAGTGTTTCACTTGTCGCTCTGTTTATCTCTTTCCTTACTTGTGCTGAAGACCCATAGCTCCCGGCGTAGTGCATTCTTAATGCGCTCGTTGTGACGGCGTCGCCGTCTCAGGCGTGTCGTCGTGCTCTGCCGTTGCTGCCACTGCATGCACTTGGGGCTAAATAGACGTTATATACTGAATGCGAGCTTTGTATCTGTGCCCCGTTAGTAAATGCCTGCTGCCGGATTTCCGCGCCATTAGTGAGCTGCTGCTCTGCCTCGTTGATAAATGCATTAAAGATAGGTACATCCTTCTTTTTTTTTTTTGTCGCTCTCCATATATAAATACTTGTAGAATCTTGTCTCACACGTCGATGACCTTATATTTGTGCAATGCAGTCATCACACCGCGATTGCTGTTTATCTTCGAACGCAGTTGACGAAGACGGCCACATTACTTGATATGCTAAGCGGAGCTGGTGATACATATTTAGGCGACCAGGTGAACACTGGGGTGGTATTCTCCCGGTGTCGCCTTTTGCGACATGTCGCATTCGCTCTTCGCTGATTGGCTCGAGCCGCGGTGACGGCGGCGTGACGACACGGAAGCGCCTTCCTGCTACGTCATCGTGACGTCGCCCCAATTTACTACGCTTAGTCGAACAACGGAATGCGCTGAAGCGATTCGCGCGGGCGACGGGCTACCGTTAGCGTACGAACGCAATCGGCAGTTGCGGCTTTTGCGCCCTTGGCGTGAAAACATGGCGACATCCTTTCAAGCGAGAGCCGCCCGCTTCAGCCAATTCAGCAGTCCTTGCGATTCCGGTCGGCATGTTTACCGGCAACTACTGGTGTTGTTACTTTTCGCTATGACTTACCTTGCTTCGACGATAAAGTTTAAGCTGCAATTCAGCCTAGTTTTTTAGATACGCTCTCGATTCTGGAGCGCGCAAGCCTAATGGGACCTCCAGTTACACTGCTACCGTCTGCAACTGCCCGAAACGCAGCCGAAACCTAGCAGAACCGTCCGGAACGAAAGAAAAATAGATTTGCAGCTTTTTCGCGGTGTTTTATAGACTTAAATGAAGTACAGCGAGTTTATATTAAATTTGCAAATGTTTTTTTGAACATTAGACGTCATGTGATGGCAAATATTCTTGCTATAAAAGATACGAAACTACTGCTGCTAGTGGATCAGCAGTGGTAAATTGTCGCTTCTCGGAGTGAATGAATGCACCGCAGAGGAAAGTGCCGGCGGCTTTTTCCGTTTCTTCGAGCATCTGTAAGCACTTTTTTAGGCCCCGCCCATATGCGACATGTCGCAAAAGGCGACACCGGCAGAATACCACCCCTGATTTAATCTTGTGCGTCCGGCAGGCCATGAAAATTGGATTATGTGCTCACGTTGTCGCAACCATTCCGACATCCATGAGTGTCTGTGAAGCGCGAGCAGCACAAGTGAAACTCTCAGAATTAAAAATAAAGAGGACACTTAGCCTCCACCTTAAGGGTACGACGTGGCAGCGTTAATGGGCTAATGCCAACTTATGCAGAATTTGTCATTGTCTACTTAACAGACTTAGATTCCTGGGAGTCTTCATGCTGGGAGTCCTCACACCACTCCTGGTGCAGTGGTGCAGCGGTCAAGCGATGCGCCACTGCCCTGCGGTGGCAGGTCTGCAATGGCAGACCCAGGTTGCTCTCTCCGAGCAACCTCTCACGAACAATCATCAGTTTAACTGCCCCCTGCCTCGGTGGTGAGTTTGTTCATAATCCGGTGGACAGGTTTTGATGACGGCGAAGTCACGTGACCTAGGTGGCCTACCGAGGTTGCTTCTCCGGGTGTGCCACGAGTGCCACACTCGTGGCACACCGTACGTAGGACTTCGTGTGCCTTATTCCGCAGCCACAACTCACTGGGGCGCCTCTCCTGACCTTGGAGCACATCTGGGCCACTTTAACAAATGCATGTATGCAAACAACGCATAACCAGCTAGGCCCGCGACCTGTGAATGAATGTTTATCTGGCGCTTTATACTTACGCACTCACAGTACGAGTGATATTGTATAGAATAGTTGATCGGAGAAACTACTCACTTTTTGTTTGGCGCTTTATTGCTGCGTGCTCGGAGGACGAGGAAATAAGGGACGCGGTTTTTTTTATTTAGTCGAGGGGGGGGGGGGGGGGGGGGGATGGGCTTCTTTTTAAAGCAACCGCTTCCGCCTTCTCCCGATTACGCCTTTTCTATACTTGATGCTGCAGTGCACGCTTTCGGGGTGCAAGAAATTGGTATCTGCCCTATATATACTAGCACAGCCTATGAGAAACTGACGCAAGCAGCTTAGCGGAAAATAGTAGTAAAGGATGGGAGCGTTTTGCGGAACACTTTCGAGGGATCACCGATGCGCAAGCTGTCATACTTATGCGTGCGAAGATTGATCGCCGCCGTGTGTACGGCGCTTGTAAAGCGCGCGGATTCTGCATAAATTTTCAGAAGGAAAGATGCGGAATATATATATATATATTTCTTTAACGCCGCTCGTCCTCGATGCAAAAACGTTCGGCCCCGAACGTACTTACATGCTTGATTCCGCTTTGTGGGCTTATCGGGGGGGGGGGGGGGGGGGGGGGGCATTTCTGAAGGGCAGCCGTTCGTTGTGAACGGATTACTCGAGCGACATAATCTGGTTCGAGTAATAGAAGTTGCGCTGCGTGTTGTTCTGAACGTGCAGTCCTGTATGTAGATTCAAAGCATATGTTTATGGACCGCGCTAAAAGGATTAGGGTTCTAACATACTTGGCCATGAGCCATGTATTTGCTGGTGTTGGTTATCTCAGTCCGTTACCTTGTCTTTAGGATGCGCACTCGTGCCATCTAGTTCCAGTCATATCTTTCCCTGCATAAAGTGCTAACTGCATGCCATGAAGCTTCAGATGGCGGATGCTCTAAAGCCAAAGTAAAGCTACAGCGACCGACATGTTCAGAACCAATGCGTTCCTATATCGGATGCTTCTACTACTGCATACCGTGCGCCTGCACCCTGTAGCCTCCGGGCCACTAAGGGCAGGCCGGTGCGGTTACCGCAGGGGCTTCCTTAGTCTCAATGTTTCCTATTCGCCAATACTGAAGAGTTCTGCCTTTATTTTTTGGTGGGTCGGGAAACACACTTTGTAATATTTTTTTTTTCGCGGTTCATTATTTTACCTCTTTTCCATTGGTCAGTCGTGCCTTCAATGAATTACTGTGCTTGTTTAACTCTCAGTCACGACGTCAAAAGTCGTAACTATCCATTGTAGGTGAGCTAAAGAACGAACCTGGGTCCTGTAGAAAATGTTTCCCCCTTTTATCAGGGGAGCTGCTGCCTTTGACGTCAGGCGTGATCGCAGGGAAACAATTGCAGCTCGCAGCTCCGTTATCAAAGCTAGGCCTGAGTGGCAAAGAGGCAGTAGAAAGCAAAGAAAAATTAATCTGTCAAAACCGACCTCTGGAGAAGAATAATCGATTTAAAAACAATGCTGAAGTTCACAAAACTGTGCCACAAATGTGCCGAAGTGTCTCTACGCAGTCAGATTATTTGCCGGCGTTGTTGATGCAGAGCCCTGCCAGAAGCCAGCAGCAGCCTCAACCTACGTGATTCGGGACCATAACGTGACCCCGCATGAGATGTTCTTTCAAAGCGCACCGGCAGTGCGCGGCCGCCCTTCCTGCGTCGTCAGGACGCTTCGGCGCGTGACCCACGGTGCGCATGCAAACACCCCTCGCACACGCACAGGTCGTCAGCGCGCCGTCCTTTGTCTTGGCCGCCGACGACGTCGGCCGAGGCCGTGCTTTATTGGCCTCTCTTCCGCCGCGGTGCCCCGCCACTCTTTGTCCGGCGCGTATACACACGCTCCCTCGCACTTCCAGGAGCCTCGCCGCAACCTGGCAGAGCCCTGCCTGAGAAGGCCGTCTTTTGTACGGCGCCCTGCGTCCCCTCCACACCCTCGCCTCCACCCTCCTCTGTCGTCATCGTCATCCCGGTGCGACCGCTGTCGCCGCCACTGTTGTGTCAGCGTCGCGACGCCAGCCGCTTCTTTGGCCGAGCTGGGTTATATAGTATTCTAGGCTCCCGCGGCGTTTTTTCGGGTTCCTGCGGAGGACACGCGTGTGTTTATGCGCGTGCGCGCGCTTATGTCACGTGACTGAAAGGGGCGGGCTGAGGAGGAGGAAAAAATCTCTCTCTTCGTGGTTGTTTTATTGCCTGCATAACTGTGGAGATACGCGCCCTCCATGTGCGACCTCTTCCAGCCAACATGTCACACGAAGATCATAATGGTCGGCGCCTGGCGAAAGCCCTAGCCTGACAGTATGACAACAAAACAGGTGTATACTACGCGGACGCCTCCGGCCCTCACCACGGGGGACGGTACACGGTCGCGGTAGTTCACAACAGAAACACAGTTAACGGCCTCACCTTCAGGGCCCGCAGTGCAACACACGCAGAAGAGGTCGCGATTGCTCTGGCGGCTTCACATTCCGATTCAAAATACATGATCGCCGACTCGCGAGGGGCCTGTCGTAACGTCGAACAAGGCTGCACTCCCTTCCTAACCTCACCGGGCTGTTTTCTCCTCCCCACCTGATCAGGAACCCGATTTTAATTCGGTCTGTACCTTCAGACATGTTACAACCTACTATTACGATAGTGATCTCCTTTACCGTCGCCCATGTAAAGGCCTCTAGAAGGCAGATGAGCGGCTCCTTCTCTGCCTTCTCACCAATACATTGCTGTGCCCGGAAGCACTAAAATATTCGACCCCTCTTTTAACGGCAGCTGCCCCCATTGTAGTGCGATGTCTTCAGACACCTATCACATGGCGTGGGCCTGCCCCTCCAACCCCGCTATTCCCCTCATTCCCAACCCAACCCGGGAGGACTGGGAGACGACCCTGCTCGGCTGCCACGACTTACAGGCCCAACAAGCTTTATTGGGGGCGCCCGGGCGGTGGCCACCGCCACTGGGGTCCCAAGCTAGGGACCTCCACCTAGTGCTGGTAAGGATCGGTCCCTTACGGGCTGATCCAAGCATACCTCCTGACCTTTCCTAATAAATGTTTAACCACCACCACCTACTTCACTCTCTTCATTTTCCCCCTGCTGACTTCATATTAGTCGTGCTTGTTAGGAAATAGCGGCGTCTGGGTGGCCGAAACGGTGATGAAGAGGGGCGTGTCGTCTACGGTGTGACTGGCCCAGCTCTCTTGGCGCATCGCGTGCGCGCGCGCAGCGGGTCTTTAAATGAATAGGATCCGTTTCACGCCTGATATAGCGCACGTTGGAAAACTGAACCGCTGTGAATTTCGAGCAAATTTGCGAGAATGGTGCAGTTCGGGATTTACTAACTCATCTTCGTTTGCCGAGGTCTTCGTTCTTACCGATATACTCTTGACACGAGAGAGTGGATGACAACGTAATGCACTTCTTGTCTCTGTACTGGCGGAGAAAAACAATCCGATGAGAAGAAAATCTCGGCATGCATATCGTACTGCGTCTGTCGGTGGACACGACGCGCGTCCTTGTTACTCTGTCTTGGCCGAAGGAAACCTTCTTTATTTTTTGTTGTTATTTACAGACGCCCATTCTGGCACTTTTGTTTAGATGTTGGGGAGTCGGAACGAGCAATATGTGTGGCATGTTTCATTCGGGACGTATCGCCGCGAAGATGAGTCATTAGATTACCTTAAAAAAAATCTTATCAGGGCACTTTGCCACCAAGGACCCGTTAGGAGCTCGGTAATCGGACATCTGCGTTCTCATTGCTCGAGATTGATCTCTTATGTAAACAATGCAATTTTGCCAAGGCCGGGCGTGCGTGAGCATAGAAGAAAAAGGTTTCTTGTTTAGCCGCTGGCAGTATACTACCGCTCGACCGCGTGAATTTTTTGCAGCAAAGTAGGGGCGGTAAAGCGTTTGTGTGTTGGTGAATGAATGCTAACTCTTATAATATAACTCTAGTTTGGTTTTGGTTTGGTTTTATGGGGTTTAACGTCCCAAAGCGACTCAGGCTATGAGAGACGCAATATAACTCTAGTACAATATTTGTGGGAATTCTCTAAGATGGAGTTGTCTTTCTGGAAGCTGTATTGTTTTCCTCTATAGCCGTATGTATACTTGTATGTTGCCGAATTTATTAAGTCCCGTATGTAACCGTAGGTGTTAAGTGGCTGCTAATGATTAATTACTACATTATTGTGTGTTCCCAAAGCCTTTCAATGGAAACCTGTAGCATCTACTGAAGTGCTGAAGCGCCTAGCGCGTGCAAAAGGAGCAGAGACTCCTGCCAAGCTAGGCTTCTTTTAGTCTAGTTTCTTTCTCTCTATCCCTTTCTCTTCTCTTTTTCTTTGAATTTTTTACGCGATTACACTTCAGTGTTTTATTGCTCTTTGTTCGCCTCGAAATGAGGGAGCTTTTGTCCTGCTAATCGCATCGACATGTAAATCCTGGCGGCCCATCATGAGCTCTCGATGGGTGGAGAGCGGAAAGCGTGCGCGTCTTCTTCTTATTTTTTCTTTTCTCTTCGTTCTTGTGCTTTCCGAACGACGCGTACCCTTGCCCCTGGCGGGTTGCTTCAGTTCGTGCTGCTCTTTTGTCCGTGAACTCTGGCGCGCGTAATCCGGTGTAACGCTTCGCAGGACAGAGGAAGGACGCCTCTTATGCCTGGCTGCCTGGCCGAACCTTTTGTTTCCACCTGTGATGACTCATTCAATGCATCGCTCTTCTCTCGTTTGCCTCTGCACGCCGCCGCCTCCACAGCAGCAGCAGCAGCGGCAGCAGCAGCCATCGACAAGGCGGCGCACCGCGTTAAGCCGGCTTTGCGCACGGGAGCCGAACGGGAGCCGAAACGTCACGCCATCCGTGTCTGGCGCAGCTCCTACTCTGCCTCGTCGTCTTCTCCGTCGGTCGCACTCGAACCGGCTCGGAGAGGAGAGGGGTTGTACTTCCCCTCTCACTGCTGAATAACGTGCAGCGCTGGGTATGCTGTGCGCGGTAACGTTAATCGGCGCTAAACGGTGGGCGATGCGTGTTTACTGCAATAGCTGTGTGGGTGGGGGACTTTCTCTTAGACCAAAAGGCGGTGCTTTCTGTGGCGTAGCATGTCGCGACCGAAATATTGCGCCTTCACGTCTCGGGTCAACTACGTGAACATTGTTGGGCCAGTTGTGGGCCAGTGTCAAATAGACTTGGGCATTGTCGAGCGTGCGTTGGGCTTGCGGTCTGGACAACGTTGTCCCAACAGTGGTCCAGATAGTGTTGGCCTAAAGTGTGGGGCCATTGTGCGGCTTTCGCAATCATTGCCAATGGGCCATAACGACCATGCTATAATCTGCGATCGTGCAATTCCGGTAGCGCCGCGAAGGGGCGCTTGGGAGGCAAGTGTGGGCGGGATGTCATTGTAGCTGTCACTGCTTTTCCCCCTGGAAGAATAAAAATACTGCCGTTATAAAATTTATTTTTTCTACATCATCGGTGTTCATTCTGACGAGCTAAAAGTAGTCCGAGCCACAGTTCTCGGAAGTTACCTATCTGGCGCTACGTAACACAAGGACATACTTGCGAAGGTGTAAGCACGGTGAGAAGCACATTTATTGGTCTGCACAGATGCGCGCATTAGCCTAGCCAAACAGTATAATAGCGGACGATGAGATAGCAAATAAAAGCGGCCGCCGACCTGTCATGTATCGTTCTCATGCAACAGCTATCATTGACTGGCAAGTTGTCTGGCTAACTCAGTACTGCATGCTTTTACCGGCATGTAAAGTAGAGACTGGAATCTGTAATACGACCACTTCGCTGCGCTCGCTACGCGTGTATGCACGCGTCGCTGCGCCCGCTCGCGGTCGATGAACCGGAAAAACTCCTCCAACTTGCTGCTACTGCACTGCGCCTACGGAGGTACTGGGAGCGATGCAGTGCTCGTGTTTGTCTTGAGCGATTCGCTCCAAGGGAGTACGCTGGAATTACACGACGTGGACAAACACCGACTCGACGAGGCGGTACTTCATCGCAGTCAGCGGTCACGCATAGGATTTGCATAAACCTCTGCCGTCCCAGAAAGCCTCTCGCGTTTCTACGCCCGAACTGAGTTTAATATTTTGTTTTGTACGAAACGCCTCTCGTTCACATATTTTGCACTGTGTAAGCATTCCGCTGTGGATTTTTCCTTTTGTTTCTTTTTGCGTTCGAAAGTTTACTGGTGCTCTCCTACGGGCATAATTTTTCGCAGTGCTCATTTCTGCGCTTTCTAGTTTGGAAACCATAACTTAAAGAACAACTTAAAGAGCATTAAATGGCAAAGGGATCGAGTGTGTGATACTTGCAGGTAAAGAATGCGAAGTCTTTTTGTGTGTGTTTGAAATGGAATGCTAGCGCCGAAATAACGTGACATTACCTATTGAGGCCCCATACACTCGAATCCTTGTACCTTGGCGAATTCTCAGACAGCGTCCCAGCTTCGCATTCACGATATTTTGTCGGGGAAATTGATTAGTTGCAGCCACGGTGTAAGAATGTTGCAGCTGAATTCGAAAAACTGGAATGTATCAGGTGCTTGCGGGGTGCGACAATGCACGTTGAGGAACGTATCTGGTCGAATTGTCCAAGAGCTTCCCAGCGCGGCGTCGCTCATAAGCGAGGGTCCTATTTTTTTTTCCGGAATTCGTGAGGTAAAGATAGGTTGCTATTTTTAGTTGAAATTGTGGTAACAATCGGGTTATTCAGAAAAAAGTTCCTTAATTTGGGATTTTTCTTCTCCTGATTTTTGCAGCAAACAAGAATTTCCTAGCGCTCGTTTTTGTGCGGGGCATAAAATGTGTCTTATTTATCGCGTATTTCCTTGCCTTTTTTCGCGTGGATACCTGATGTCATAAAGGTTGCATTAACCCTCGTTGCTCCCTGTGCATCGATCTGTACACCGACTATTCTTGAGCTCCAGCTCTTGAGGCCAGATCTCCCAAGTAGACTTCCATGTTTCCAGACAGAGGGGCCCAATTACACGCGGAGGTTTTATTATTTTCAGAATGCTTTATGTCAAGTGCTCAGTTCTTATTAAGCCTTTCGTTCCACTCTCACTCGCGTTGGCGCCATCCTCGCCCGCGTAGTGCCACATAAGGCGGCCCATAAATACGCTTGTCGCCCGAACGTTCTGGGCGCTATTCAACGCCGCACCTGCGCCCAGCTGTACTCCGAAGCGACGCTGCTGCGTGTTTTCTTCAGTATGCGTCGAACGGCCGCGTTGAATGAGGCTTTTATTGTTATTTTTTTTTCTTCGAAGGGAAGAGTTGCCCCATTTGTGGCTTATTCTCTGCTGGAGCGGAGAGACGCCTACCTGGTCGCAGCTAGGCTGCGAAGCAACTGCTGTTTCGTTTTTTTTTCCTTGCTCAAAGCGCGCAATACTCGTGCTAGCATTTCTCGCATTATAAAAGTCCTCAGACGTCGTGGACTTTCTCGAGACGCCAATTTTGAAACGTCGCTCGTACTCCGCTACCGCGAAGGCGTTTCTTCTACCAGTCGGCTGCTTTCAGTCCGTGCGAAAGAAACTGTTTATTTGTAAGGAAAATCGTATTGTTGCTGTACATAAAATTAATTAGAAGTCCCCCGCGGGCTCATTGACGTGCACAACTCCCCCCCCCCCCCCCCCCCCCCTTACTCCAGTAGAAAGGGGGGGGGTCCAAGCTAGGGTCGAACTCATGACCTCAAGATCTGAAGCTAAGCGCTGTAACCACCGGGTCACCTCGGCGGGTCCTGGTGGACAAGTATGATTTGAAAGCCGACGTGCGTGAAGCAACTTCACGTAATTTACAGCTGGTGTTGTTTAGTGGAAATAAGCGTAGGCTGCGTTACAGGGAAAAGTCTCGATCAGCTTAGATATATCTACACGTGTTTTGCTACAGCTGTGTTAGTCTGGGCTCTCCTTAACTAAGTATAATATGGGGAAGGAGAAAGGAAAGTAGAGGACGGTAACCAGAACAGACCTGATGATTGAAACCGTGCCAAAATTAGCACACAGGACAGGAGAACAATTTCGCACATATGCTACTGGACAACCGCTCCCAAGCCCGTCTCGGCAAGCTTAATTAACCCGTTTGGCGATGTGGCGCTGGGGCAATGGAAAGTGTAGATGCTAAGAGAAAGAAGAAAGAAAGGTATCAGTTAGGAAAGAGAGAAAGCTCAGTGAATGTCTACACGTGCAGCCAGCTCGTCACTTATTCGGCATGGACGTAGTGCCTGCTTCAGTACCCAGATGCAAGATCTCTCCTCGACGAAACAGTACCACTGCCGACGCAAGAAGAGGCGTTCTTAAAGCTCCTTCCACCCGCGGCGCTCTTCCCTTTTTCGCGAGTCTGATCGACGCGGCCGGCATGCCTGACGGGCGCATTGCATTTCCACGCGTATGGTTCAACTGACACCACCATCGCCGCCGAGTTTCTCCTTGCCCGAGCGTCGGTGCAAAGCGCCCGCGTTACGCCGGCGCCTCACGCTCGAATAGCGCAGCGGGCGACGTGCCAGCGGGTGTACCCGAGACGAAGACCACGAGTGATTCGTACTCCTCCGACGACGAGCGCGGTAGCGACTCTAGAGGTGGTCTGGAGGTGACGGCACATCGCCGAGACCGTTGTCGCTAGGCTCGGTCGGCAGAGTGCGCCTCCGGCCCGGTGTTTTCTGCGAGGTGTGTTGGGTCTTGTTTCCGTGTTACCCTGCTGCTTTTGTCTATGCAAGCGGCTTCACCGTCGTGCTTGCGGCTTGGAGAGAAGAAAGTAGAAAACTACGGTGGAGGTAGCGTGTTGAAAGTCGTAGGGATGAATTTGGCTTGTGACAATGAACGAATTTCTGTCTTCGCTTTCTCTCGGTGCAGTTTAAACGCCGCTGTACCGTGCACGTTAGCGAATAGCGTTCTATTCTGACTTATTTTTTCTCTCCGCGGGCTACATTTCTTGTGCTCTGACAGAAAAACTCGCGCTGGGAGAAGAAGCCGCGGACGTCCATGACGGACACCGAAGTACAGGAATGTTAGACGACAAACACATAATCGCGATGAAAGCCCAGTTGCCCTCGCATGACCCTCCAGAAGAGGAATCGACCATCTCTTCACCTGCTCTCAAATATTGGTTTTTAAAAAAAAATGTCGTAGTTTCATCATCACCATTACTGGTAAATACCTTCACTGCTGGATGACCGGGACGCCTTATATTAGACACCTTTAGCGTGCTCTATACCGTGTTAAAGTTACCTGAAAACCAGGAGCCCGCGCGCCGTTAATGCGCATGCGCAGATCCCCTTTAAGACGCCAGATGGCGCTAAGGGTCCGACAGCCGCGTGGGCGCCTGCCGCATCGGGGCCAAGCAGCGGATGCGCACTGGTGGTAGGCGGGCTCCAGGCACTCCAGGAGTGGTACCGCGGTTCACAGTATGCTAAAGGTGTCTATTGAGAATCCTGCAAAGCTTTCCGTTCATTCAAATCAACGAGAAACTTCTAATTGTCTGCTGGTGACTGTTGCTCCCAACACGCACGCGGACATCGGCGGAGCGTATAGCCGAAACAGCAGCACGTCGCCCTTAGAAGAGGGTCGTTGTGCCGCGGCATGGCAGCCGAGTAGCCTGCCGTGCATACAAAACGCTGCGCAAATAAACTCCCACCTGCGCCACCGCCTCCGCGTCGTGCGAATGGGAGGAGGGGAGTGTTGCGTCGGGCGCGTCAAAGCAGTGGGCGTGTACAGCCGCCGCAACGCTGACGAGATAACGACTCGTCCAGTCAGTCCGGGGCGTCATGTGGTCACAGAGATATCATTTTTTCTTTGGGGAAGGAGGAGCGGGGTGCAGCATCTGGCGCGTAATCCTCACTTCTCGCTTCTCTAAAGAAAGGCAAGCATCTCTCAAGAAAACTTAAGTAAAATGTACGGATAGAGGGCCAAAAATATTTATTATCACGAAAAATCGCACTTCGTGGGGGTATTAAATTCCCTGAGTCTTTTGTTGTTTTGTGGAGGGTGCAGGAAACTTTGCCATAAGTGGTTAGCACGACGCTGGCTGTGCACTTTGCACTCTTGAGCAAAACAGGTACTGAGCTTCAAGGAAATCTAGGAAGCATTTATAATTTCTGCAAACCAAAGCAATGGAGGCCAGTGCACAAGGTAGCTCTGTATAGTGTCGAGATCTTTATTGCATCTTTTTTTTTTGTGCGTGATAGAAAATCAAAGGGAATGGTTTTTTATCCCCTATGCGTACACTTTACGTTGGTTGTCTTTTGTACAGAAGGTAGGAAAGAAGCTATGAAAAAAGACAGATTTCGTGCAGTTTTCCAAAAATGAATTGAAAGCCGCGTACTGCCGTTTCGAAGTCACCTTTCTCGTCCACACTTGCGCCAATCTCAGCCGTGATCGAATTCAGTCTAAGTTTAAAATACCTTCTTAACTGAGGAAAAACTCGGGCGCCCACACATACTGGGCGGACTTAAGCCGTTAGAATCTCTCATCGTGTTTCTTTTATTGTTATCTTTCCTTGGGAAAGAGTTTTATCGGTTCCTTCGCCGCTCGAAGTTGAAATAAGGCGCTAAAACTCTTCCCCTATTATTTGGCTGTTTGTTTACTAGCTTGTTTGCATGTTCCTTCGGTGTCCTTTGGCGGCTCGTGTGGGAGAGCATCACGACGTGCGATACTCGTGTGGGTGCCGAGTAAACCCTCAACGCGGTAGTTTGTATTCGCCGCGGACCCCTCGGTATCGCGATCGTAAATGTTTACGGCTGTTCGGCTGCATCGCCTTCGTCGCCCACTCCTCGCCAGGCCATCGTTGTTCAGCGGTCCGAGAATCTCCCCTTCCACCCGCGCACGTCGGCGTCGGGCACTTCTTCGGTTCTCGGCCATCATCGTTGACGTCGCTGCCCGGGAGTGGTAACCAGGTTAGGCCGGCCGGCCGGCCGGACCGGAGCGCTTTCCAAGTCGTTCTCGTGCCGTCATTGTGGTGTTGGCCCCTTGCTTCGCGCTTTGCTGTAGAGACTGTGGCCCTTTCAGAACTCTCCTGCCTGTCTCTGTTCCACTGTCCGTGGGTTTTCCTGCAGAGCTGCTCGTGAGGTGTACCCTCTCAGTGTGCGGCATGGTTGTTTCTCCGAGAAGTTGTTGTCCGCTCGGTCGGTGTTGAATTCCAGGCGCGTGGGTTTGGGCGTGTAGGCAGACTAGGAGGAAACGTGTTGGAGTTATCGCGCCGACGCGTCTGCGCCGAACGCTGTTAGCCTGCTTGTAGGCCGCCATACTATCGTCTGGCGCTCTTTTCTGGAGCCTTCTTAACGGCTCCAGAAAATTGCTCATGTTGTTTATCCCGAACCTGTCGGACGGCGGGTGGCAGAGCAGTATTTCTTGCCGAGCCTTGCTTCGATTCCATTCGAGAGGAAGGCTTCTTAGAGAACATTTTACTGTCAAGTTGTGTTGCACCTGTAAAGCGGTCGCGGTAGTCCCTCGTAGTCGTCCATATCCTTCTTCTCGTATGCTTGTGGCTGCCTTTTGTACAGTCGAGAACGCGAGACTAGAAGTCTCACCATACGGCCGCGGTTATATCAGTGTCGTTTCGACGACGTTCGACATTCCAAGATTTTGGAGCACTGATCCATGAGACGGCGTACGTGCTTTATTTGGGGTCACCTGGTCCCCACGTGGTCCTTTTCCCCTTTCGCAGTGTCTTCGTATTTTTCTTTTGCTCGCATAACTCACTTGGTTTGGTTATGGAAACCCGTCCCACAGACACCTCTAGTGTAGCTCATATATTTGTTTTTTCAGCGAAGAAACGCAGTTCCTTTAATGCGTAAGTTCCCTACAACAGCGTGGCAAAATATCACTTGACAAAACAAATAAACAAACAAGTCCCCCGCCTCTCTCAATATGCATGTTGTAAAGACATCGCCAATGCACATCTTCTTAACGGGCGCTGCGCTGCACGAAACTACACAACATGACTGCACAAATGACGACCGAAGGCACCTAGCCCCTTCTTGTTTGTGCTGCCGCGAACAACCTGTATGCACGCGCAGTCGCGGGCAGCATAGAACCCTTCTCGCCGTTTTTGTTTTATTGCTTCAGCCGGAGGCGAGGGTTTCTTCGTGGTGCAGAAAGGGCTGCCTGAACTCTCGTCGCCTTCTCCTTCTCAGTCAGAGGGTGGAGATGGCGCACGCCGCGAAATGCGGCACGCGAGGTGGACTCTAGGGGGCGCAGCGAGACACGAGTTCTCTTGGCTCCTTCTCGGCCGGTCATTACTGCGTCGACCGTTAACAGGCTGCTGCCGTGTTACGTCCGGTCATTACACGTACTACCACACTAGGCTCGTATAAGCGAGCAAGCGGTGATCACCGCGGAAGCACTTCGCAATCAGCCGGAATGCGCTGTTACTTCTTCCGAAGAGCGCGAGGGGTGATTCTGCTTGCGCGTACCAGACGGCGCCCTAACCGACCATTTTGCTCGGGTCTGACGCGGCGTTAAATGCGAGTGATTTGCACCATTATGCGCCTTAAAATCCTGTTGTTCCTCGTATAGTGTAGCTTTGCGTCTGATTTGTGCAGCGGGGTCTTTATTATTGCTTTTCCTTCGAGCTGCTAGTGTCGCGGGAGAGCCAAGCAATCCAGAAATATTTCTAGCATAGCGGAGACGCGTATACCGGGTGGACGCAGGCTACGCCCGCGCAGTAGCCTCGCCTATCTCCACCCATACCACTGCGCATGCGTAGCGAGCATCCGATCCGCTGTACTAGAATTCTCTAGTACTATGGTACTATACGTCATCGCCGTGCTTTACCTCTCCTTCCGTTGTTGGAGTCTTACTTTCTGCCTGGGACCAAGAATATCAGCGATCACTGTGTCACACTCGCTTTCCATTCCCACCTCAGCACCCCCGCATTCCGTCCTTGAAAATTTCCTTTGAATGAACCCCCCCCCCCCCCCCCCTTTTTTTCTTCTCTCCTAACCCCCTACTATCCGTTCTTGGAAACCATGACATTCCTGTTACCCCCTCCGCCCCACCTTTTGGCTTTCTCTAAACTCGAGCCATCCCCCCCCTGCCTTGTCCTTCCTTGGAAATACCCCGCCTTCCAGTGCCAGCCTATGTTGTTTGCCTTCTTCTCATTTCCCTGTACCACGCTGACTAACCCTCTTATCTGAGTTTTTCAGGTCCTACAGCGCCTGCCCCCCGTCGCAGCCCCTTCAAAGCCTTTGTTCATTACACACCCCCGGATATAAGTTTTTCCACTATTGCAGCTTAACGAATCAAGGTTCACCTCCCTCCCCTTCCTGACACGCATCCCCTCTCACACCACTTTCCTTCCCCACCCCCGGGGCCTTCGTCCTCGGAGCGAAGGCCCTATTTAATCCCTACCAATGATGAACGCTTTGCCCAGACGAAGACAAGTCCCCTTGTCGAAACGTTGGCTCAAGCAACCTGAGGTATTCCCCTCCCTTGTTCACTTTGTGATCGCCAAGGACCATCTACCACACCCTCTTTCTACCATGGACTGCAGTTTATAAAGACAGTTTATAAAGGATATATTAGCATTTATTAGAAGTTTTTGTAAAGGTGGTCCCGACGGCCATTGTATGGCCCTTCAGGATATCATTCCAGTAATTTTCCTTTAAGACATATGCTGCCGCACCTGCGACTCCAGCACGAACGACATTTTGCTCTACGATATAAAATGCCTTACGCCTGCCATTGTAAAGCACTTATATGGTGCCAAACAAGGAAGTAACTTGGCAGTTTATAAAACCTGTAGCTAGCACGCAAACGTTTACTTACTGAAGACACATTTTAATTTATAGCCCCTTTGGTGACGGTACTGCTTAGCGTAATATTATGATTAATTTAATTCCGGCTAGCGAATGAACGCATTCAGCAAGGTCTCCGTTGCATCCATCGATCGCCTTTTTTTTTTTCACAAGTTTGCCCCGTCCCGATCAGGGCACCTACTTCCTTGTGGTGCCTCGGGCGCCGCAATGAAAACATTGCTTGTTGATAACAGCGCGTCCACTAATCCTTGGCGTCCGTCCCCTTCCATATTCGCCCTGTCGCTTGAATACGTATACGGGATTGGCGGCTTCCTGTTGATTTAACGTCACCGCCGTGTTCCGGGTCTTGCTTAACCATACACGTATACTGGTCGACCACTTCTCTCGTGAAGGGCGAGCTGGTTTGCGCTGGCATCTCCAACTCGAAACCCTACTCTGTGGTGAGCTCTGTATGCAGTGCAAAGCTCTAGCTGACAGTGTACTTGTCCGCTGCGACGTAATGAAAACAGTCGCGTCACGTCGCCTGAGGCGTGACGCATATGGGTTCCACTCGGAGTCCAGACAGCGTTGTGTGAAGTGTATAGAGCATCTCTCCGTTTTCGACTGTAGGCAATATGGAACTGTCGTCATCTTTCGAATGAAATGAGCTTTTCGACAACCATTTCGCCAGCTGTTCGACAACCATTGTTTGTTTGCCTCCCGCAGTTGCGTTGTCATTTGTGTTATCCCTTGTATACTGCCTGCTACCCCGCAGTGTAGGGAACGAGGGGTGCGTCATGCCACCATTTGTAGCTTTTTTCTTTCGACCCTCTCCATACATACATAAAAAATAAATAACCTGTACTGAACTGGTTGGTTGGTTTATGGGGTTTAACGTCCCAAAGCGACTAAGGCTATGAGAGACGCCGTAGTGGAGGACTCCGGAAATTTCGACCACCTGGGGTTCTTTAACGTGCACTGACATCGCACAGTACACGGGCCTCTAGAATTTCTCCTCCAAAGAAATTCAACCGCTGCAGCCGGGATCGAACCCGCGTCTTTCGGGTCAGCAGCCGAGCACCTGAAATATGCTACATTCGTGTGATACATACCTGAAAAAAGAGCGAAAGATAGAACCTGCATACTACGGTGATGTCAACGGATGTCTACGCAGCTATACAGACGCTGCCACTGAACCAGCCGTCTAGGTAAAGCGTCCGATCAAACCTTGGTTTGATAAGCATATGTCATCCCGTATAGCCTTGAAAAGTAAAAGAAAGCCTAAGGTGTTTCTTTCTAGGCCGCATTGTGTGAGTTGTTACGCATCTCCAGCGTTCCAAATACCCTGAAGGTGACAGAAAAAGTCCTTAACCCTCCGAAAGTTAGGGCCTCCACGGGAGTCTATAAAAGCGCCACTACACGGCGTCGAGCCAAGCACCTTGGGCTCTTCAGACTGTTGACAAAGACTGTGCTAGTCTTAAGGGATGGAGCGGAGCAGGGCACCAGGAAGGGGGCTACTGGCGAGCGATATATTGTCCTTAGGAGTAACGCAGACACGACGCCTGTTGACGATTCGAGCTGAATCGAATTAGGCGCCGACGCAAACTCGAGGGGACGCCGCGGAGAGTGTCCCCGCTTCGGGGTCACCACTAAGTGCGTGTGCCGTTGGGTGGCCGGGCCACGGCTGGACCTATTTAGGTTGCGTTCTTCCGACGTAAGAGGCGGAGCAAATTGGCCGCGACGTTATCTCTTCCACCTTCCGTCGGTGCTGTCCTCCGGTCGGCCATCAAAGCGGGCTGTGCTTGGTTTGGTTGCTGACTTCGATGAAGGAACAGGCCAGGGGCCTGATACTGTCATGTCGTTGGCATTAGTAGTTTTTGTCTTATTACAACGTCAGCTGTTAGAGATATACAACAATGGTATATAACAACACCGTATGGGACCTATTGCGCGCTATGGGGGATAGATTTTCAATCTCCGTGCAGCCATTTTTTCCCGAGAATTCAGTCCTGACTGGATGGCCTTTCTGTCTCAGCCCTCTTCCTGATGCCATATGCTGTAACTCAACTTTTGATGTCGCCACTAACAGGCTTGCGTCGTTAAGGAAGGCAAAGGAAAGGGCAAAGGAGCAACTTGGGACTTTGCAGCTCTTCTTGACTGGCCGGTCTGTCACCAACTTCCTCTATTACTTCCGGGAAAAAATTGCCAAAATTTCTTCCTCATATTGTTCTGTTTTAGCTTCATCACAGTTTACATTCATCTTTGAATGGAAATTTCAATCCTTTGATATGTTGTCCTCTTCATTTCCGTACTTCCCTTTCATCTCCGTCTTTCATTTTCCAGCTTTTCAAAGTTCCGGAACAATCTTTGGTTCCAAGAGGAGCTCATTCCAGCGCCAAACTTGATGTCTCTATTATGGCCGCGACGTCCTTTCTCTCATCTTTCAATCTCCTCGATCGAGCACTACGACTTTTATTACACGCCAGTGCGAAACCTCGCCCACTCACGTTCGTGCTCGATGGCTCTTAGCGCGATTGAAAAACGGAACCGTGCTGGAAATGGTACTTCACTTCCCCCACTCCGTAGATGGCGCCAGCCACGCACGGAAGATATCGGGATTAAAAGACATTGGGCGCCGGCTCCACTGTGCTACTCGGGACATTCATCCATGAAAGGTTCTTCCTGCAGACAAAAGGGCCGCTCCTTGCCTCCAGGGTGCATTGGAGGCGAAGAAGACCTTAAGGAAGAAGAAATGGAAGAGTATGAAAAAGGCACGGAGAAGAAGGGGGGGGGGGGGGGGTGAGGCCAAGAGGGCAATCATGCTCCTCATCGACCTCAGCGGCCCGAGTTGTGGGCGGGGTCCTAACACAGGATCCTGATGAGCACCGGCAGACGCCTCCACCGCACCTAAGGTCGACGTCGTGGGCCCCCTTCCTTCCCGGTGCTCCCCCTCAGCTTCGACGGAAAGACACTTCGTCAGAGTGCCCCCCCCCCCCCCCCCCCTCCTCCCTCCCCCCGCCATTTTTCTCGTTCCCTCCTTCCGTCTTTCTTTCAGTTCTCTCTAAGTGCTGTTCCCAGGACGAGAAACAAAAGCGTTCCGTCTCCCCATCCTCTCTCCCCAACCGTCTTTAAGCTTCGCTTTTGGTATCCGTGTCTTCTCGTTCCGCCATCTCCCTACCGCTGCTGGTGTGTATAGGCGTTTCTGTGGGTTTGTGTATGGTATCGGCTGTGTATTCCACACGTCTCTGGGCTCTTCGTTCTCTCCCCGGGGCTTCTGAGCCGTACTAGCCTCGCGCGTCTGTATGTCTAGCCATCTATCTATCTGCGCACTTGCTGCCTCTGCAAGCTTCTTCGCTCCTATTCTGCCAGCCCCCTCCCGCTCTAATAGTAGCACAGGAGTGTATCGCTTGTTTCTTTATCGTGGCCTGTCTGTGCTAGAGCGTGCATGCATATCTGTGTGAGTGTGTGTGCTGCAGCGTCTTCATCTGCAGCCTCCGTACAGCGCCGTATTTCCTCTGTAAGTTGACTATTCTCGTCCTCTCATTCTGCGCCCGCACACCCCCCCGTGCCCCATCCCTGCTCGCCCCGCGTGCTCTCCCGTTTCCCCGATTCTATTCCTGCCTCCGGGGCGTGAGGGGCGAACCCTCAGGGCGCGAGGAAGAGTGACAGGTTCCGGACAGTGCTGTAGCCACTTTGCGCGAGCTCTTTGACAGGTGCGATGACGTGCGCCTAGTCTGACGTCCTTAGCGGAGCACAGTCGTCAACACTCGCGATGGCTGCTCGTCCTTTTACGTGCCCTCGAGTGTGGATACGCCGGCCTCTTCCCCGGAGAGGGGTGCGGTACGGAGCGCAGGGGCCTTCGGGGTCTTTTGCCGGCCGCTGGAGGATTGACTCCTTTGTTATTGCGAGCTTTCTGGGGACACTTGGCATTCAGTGCACTGTCGCTGAATTTGATTGTAGGTGCGTGCATGCCCATGTGCATACGTATTGTCATAGAGTGGTGACATTATCCACACACACACACACACACGTGCACGCACGCACGCACGCGCACGCGCGCCTTCACATCATTGAAAACACAGTGGACTCGCTAGGCGAATGTCCCAGTTTTATTGCAGTACTATGTTGATCCTCATGCCGAGCGTCAAAATAATTAGGGCAGCATTCTCTAGGGCGAGAACCCTTTTGCGACTTGTATAAATCATAATTTCAGAGCTTCGCCTTTCGAAGTGAGTAGCAAGGCACGGTAATCCTCCAAAAGTAAAAATAAATAAAAAACGAAAAGAAACCCGCAGAACCGTGTGAGAAATGACATACAGTATAGTTGCCGCTTCTGTCTGAAGCTTCCGTCGCAGCAGCTTAGAAATCAATCTCCTCACTGGATTGTCATCGAAGCAAATGAAATAAAAGGGTGAAATCATGCGACTTTTTTTTTTTACAGCGTCGAGCTATCCAGACACAGGATTTGCTGAGAAGACGGTAGGCAATTTTCGGCGCAGGGTTTTATTCGTTAAGAAACAAAGGAACCGCGAGGGGCGCTAGAACTTCACTTTAAACGGCCAGTGTATATAAGTTCATTCATCTAAGAGAAGAACTTGCAGATGTACCAACTTCTTGCGCTTGTTATTTATTTTCGGGCTCAAGGACGCAGCGGCCGCTTTGTGCCCCAGGGTAGTCGGTCGGCTGATTGCCTCCGTTCTTTATAAGACCAGCTTATCCGTCTCTACGAGGCAACCGTGCAGGGACCCTTGTTTCTGAGCGCAGCGAGATTGCTCTTCGAACGATATTCTCCGACAGACGACGGAGGCCCTATCGCTCTAAGCCTCGCCACTAGTTGCGTGCACTGTTTCTGGAATGTGTCAGATAGGCTGACACGCCGGCTTTGACGCCTTGTGTAATCATAGTATGCCGCTTCTTTGTACAGTGCTGTGTTCCGAGCACCGTCTTTGAACTGTACAGCTATGAAGTGAATTCCGTCAGCTAATTTATTATAAGAGGCTCGCAATGCAAATTACCGAAGGGCACCTTAGTGCGTGCCCTGTGTGTCTGTGTGTTGGAAGACCAGTTTATAGCCTTAGCCCGGCTTCCTTCCATTTTAAACTTTCCTTAAAATATTTTGTGATTGTGCTAACAAATTGCTTCAGGTGTCTTCTCTTACTTCCTATGTTTGTACTCCTTGAACGAGTAAAAAAAAAGAGGCAGTCACGTGTTCCTTTATATATTAAGTATATAGGGCCCTCAAACTTAGAAAATCGGGCATTCGATTAGCCAGCACATAAATTCAAGGTTTCTAGGAAGACTGCCTGCTGTCATGTGTATTCTCTGGGATCAACTCCGTCTGACTTCATGCAGCATTTACAGACAGCTGTCTGAGCCTCTTGTGATAAGCGATACCCTGCAATAGCAGTGCGCTTCTCAGGTAGAACTGTGCGGCGCATTTGTTGGAATGCCGAACGTATACAGTTGGGAACAGATTTTACGAATTTGAAACGGAGGCAGTCGCGCCATTTTTACTCACAATGAAATGTCTAAATTAAGCCTGTTCGCATGCGTTTCGCAGAATAGCCATGCGCTTAATTTTTCACGTTCAAGACAACTGCCTTCTCGACTAATTTCGGATTTCTTTTTGTGTGTCACCGTTTCAAATGTCTACAACTTATTTCCGTGACCAAAATTAGTATCGTTTTTTTTGTTATGTCTTTCTGGAATGAGTTGCCCCCCAGTATCGCTACTATAACCCAGTTTTCCTTATTTCAGTCGGAACTGCTAACTTATCTGGAATCCCACAGGGTTCAGTAACCAGATATTGCTTTTATATCACTTACTTGCAAACCAGTATGTTCTCTTTCTTTGTTATTTGTGCATTTTTTGTAAAAGTTTTTACGTTATGTTCTTTCTCAACCTGACGTATTAACCACCAAAAATGCTGTTTTACCTTTGAAAATTGTGCTCTGATTTGTCCCCCCCCTCCCCTATGTAATGCCCCCAGTGGGCTCTTAGGGTATTTGAATAAATAAATAAATAAATAAATAAATAAATAAATAAATAAATAAATAAATAAATAAATAAATAAATAAATAAATAACTAACTTTCTGCACCCTTCCATCACTTTTATTCGCACAAACTTCTTCCCTTACTCGAAGTCGATACTTTTGCGCTGCATATTTATTAAAGAGCTCTCCACATGTCTTCTTGTAAAGGAAATGAAACGCTGGTCTAGGATTGTTGTACTGGTTTAGCATGCGCTATAAATGCGCATTCGGTAGTCTTCGAACTCACGCCGCAGCCAGGGCGAGTCATGTACCTCTCAGCGATTCGCAGAAGCGCAAAGTGCGGTAACTAATTCCCCCCCCCCCCCCCCCTCCCTCTGCCCACGCACGACAGACTGGTCTCAGTGAGGCCTGTTCAGAACAGCCGCCCACTCTTTGCAGTTTCGCAGAAAGCTCAACGAACGGCACGCAATTTGGTCGCCCACAGTCCTCCCTCTATTCGTGGGCGTTGTGTCGGGACGGGATGCCCGGCTCATTTTATCGTCTTGCTTTGCTCTCGTCTTGTTTTCTTAGTGATTCTGTTTTACTATTAGTAGCATGTGAGCCTGAACGTTAGAAAGCGATAGCTATCAAGCTGTCTGTCAATAGCTGTTAATTTTTTTTTTTCCCGGGGTAAGCGACGTCGTATTATGCCATAACTGACAACTCCCGCGTTCGGCTGCTGTCGGAAAGGAGTGTTTCGGGTGTGCCTGACCCATATAGAACGTGTAAACTAGTGACTCTCACAAGGAATACAGAGCTTTCAAAGATTACTTAGATTAAAAGCGCAGAAAAAAGGTAATCTGAGCGATGTATTATCACACAAGGTGCTACAAGCTGTGGAAATTTGCACGCGGAATATGTGTTCAATAGAGTGAGTCTTCTCTCCCTCTCTCTATGCGCCAGAAATTATATACTTCTAAAGTAGACTGACACACGCTTGAACACATACCATGGGTTTACTGACACGCTGAAGAAGACTGGCCTCCAGTCGAAACGTCAATAAGCATATATATGTGTACATTTATATATAGATATTAGATAAAGTCACCAGCAATTGAAAAACATAACAGGATTTGATACACGACGTTTCGGCTGGAGGACCAGCCATAACTCGAAAAAGGCTTCCTTAAGCTGAAACGTCGTGAATTAAATCCTGTTATGTTTTTCAATTTCTAGTCACTTTATCTTATATCGATCAATTAGCTAAATTATTTTTGATATATATATATATATGACAGTGAGGACGGAGGGGGCTCCTTTATTGTCACTCGCAAGTAAGGCGCATGGCGGCACTTCTCCGCAGACGAAGATGAGTAATGGTGATGAATATTTACAGATGAAGACGAAGGTCGCGTACTGTGCCTACAATCTATATATCTCTTCTGGTTCCCTACTGACTCAGTGTTTCCTTCGGCTGCTCGTGGATTCCGCAGCTTCACTGCACGGAACTAATGACTGCGCTTACTTGAGCCTTCGTCACTTCTTTGTTTTTTCTTTTCTTTTCGTCTAGTCGTTGTCGTCGCGGTGCCCAGGATATGAGAGTGCACTCGATGGCGAGGTATCGGGGACCCCACCCGGCGGTCAAGTGGCGGTCGTCGCCGGATAGTCTTTTTTTGGCTTCGTACAGCCGCCGGTCTTACGGGTGACCGTGCCCCGGGTATTCGTCTTCATATGCGCGAAACCCTCTTCGCCGGCCGTCCCGAGCCAAGTATATTGCCTCCGAGATCTGTTGTCTCTGTCAGCTGGACAAGCACGATCTCTGCCACTGCCGCAGCCCCAAAGGGCGGCTCTGGGTGCCTGGTGACTACCGCTTGCAGTTTGGATTGGATTGGAAAACGTTTATTGTCAGCACTGAGCCCTAGTGGGCATTATACTAGGTGGCTTCGAGCCCATGGCTCTTGGCGACCTTGTGAGCCCACTCAGTGGCCCGGACTTGCGTCAACGGGTCTGAGCTGGCCAGTATAGCCTCCCACCGCTCTAGAGAAGGGACTAGTAAATATGTGCGGACCTGTTCTTTTTTTTTTTTTGGGGGGGGGGGGGGGGGGGGGCAAATTGGTCTAAGACGCCTATTTGGGGTTTACTGCGGTGGTTTCAGCTTTGGATCAGTGAAGCGTGCAGAAGGCAGTTGTTCGGCCGTCTCGGTTAGAAAGGCGGCTTTACGCAGTCACGCTGCGCATTTCTCTTTATGTTTGGTTTGCCTTCGAATCGAATCATTAGGTTCGTTTAGAGCAAACTTTTGTTTTCTGGGTTTCGATTTAGTCGAAGAAACGGAATCCTTGTAGTCGCTTGTGGTGCATATAGTCATTAGTCACCCCATCCGCTACCTCTAGGGAGGGAGCTCGTGACGTAAATAACAAATTAAGGTTGGAGGAAACCCGCATTTAACAGCACAAAAGGCGATCAAGAGATGAGGAAGCCTCAAGGTGCCTGCCAACGTTTCGACAAGAGGGCTTGTCTTCGTCTGGGCACCCAACGGATATGTCAAAACAGGTTCAAGCCCATCAAAGATAGATGGAAAGGGGCAAAAAAGCCAAAAACAATCCATCTTCTGGGAAAAGCCTATCGGAGAGAAAAAGAAGGGCACTACGATCGCAGGAGTTCCACCGGGCGGAAGGCCGAGAACACGCAGTGGGTTCATTTGTTCACAAATTACGAAAACGCTTAGACGGAATAGTTTTCCAGTGGCCGAGACGTAGTGGTGGAGCCACGACATGATTGGCATGAGGCCTGTGAAGAAAAGCGACTGTGAAAGCTTTAAAAAAGGTTATCTAGTACAGTGTGCACGCAAAGAGCAAAGGACAAGAGGTAAACCTAACGAGAGGTACCCCCCCCCCGTCTTCGTTCCCGGGAGGCCCACTCCATAGTGAGCTGGATCACATTACTGCAAATTGCGCATTCTTGCTGACTCGCCCGTGATTACAGCAATAGCATACTGAATTCTGTTCGGGGCACAATAGGGCCATGCTATTCCTTATTGATGGCGTCACAGATGTTCTGCTAATGTAAACACTACTGCGAAACGATGCCTTATAAACCCCGATGCACCTCGCCGATACAGTTGTGGCCGCTGAGAGAGCGAATAAAGTTACCTTTTCTCATCTTAGAGACGTCATCTCTTTGAGTGGTTTTACTCTGCTTAGCCATGTTCGCTGGAATCGATGTACACTCAGCACTTTACTTGCTCCGAAGACGGGACGTGCCACACGTCAAAACAGAAAAGTAAGAACTGCGGGGTACACAGTCCGTGTAGCGAGGTACCGCATAAGGGTGCCCAGGAACTCTGACCCCGTGTTTACTCGCTGCCATCGTACAAGTGCGCGCGAGGCGTTCGCGCGTCACGCCAGCGCAGATCGCAGCCAGCCTTCGCAGACTTCGGGCCCTCCTCCTGTTTGCCAGCCGGCGCCGGCGGCGTGCGAAGTTGGCGCAGGCATCCGACGGCTCTCGGAAGGAGATGAAGGGGTTCTCCTTCCCCGCATAGCGTGACGCGGCCCCGGGACGAGAACGCGCGCATGCCTCACGGCCGAGGAGCGCGATGTGACACCTGATATCAAGCCGCCTGACAGGATGACGGAGGAGGTGCCGGCCGGATGGCTGGGCCGCTGGGCCGGCGTGTTCGAGAGAAGGGGAGAGAATGCGCACAAGTGTTTGCACTTGGGAGAGAGGGGTGGGAAGGATAGAAAAGGAATGAGATCGTAGCTTGCTCCGTATGCAAATCTCCGGGTGGAACGCGTGCTCGCCGTGTGCTCTGAACTATCCGTTCGCGCTTTGTGTGGGCACGCTCGTTCCCTGGAGTTCGTCCCGTTACCTTCGTTGATTCCTTTGTTCATTAAATGTTGCGACTATGTTGCCGACGGAGCCGTGTACTCACTTATCTGGTGCGATGGAACGTAAAACGATTTCTTTGTGAGGACGATGACAAAAAAGCATGCTGTACGCAAGCCGAGACACTGGCTGTCGAACCCTCACCTCCGTTTGGGGAGCCTGTTCGTCGTTTGTGCAAAACCGACGGCGTTTTGTTAGCTCTCAGAGGTCCCATATCAATATAAACTAGCTGTATATTGAAGCCTGGTCACTTTGTTGACTTATTGCTTGTGCATGGGAGGGACGCATACACTTCACAAGGGCCGTTCGTGCTCAAGTTGACGTGTGATTGCTGTAAGCGTTTTGAGCCGTAGTACGGTGTGGTAGCGTTGGCCACACTAAGATCGCTATGGGCAGTTTAGATATAACGCTGAATTCTCATAAGTGACGAAAAGAAAGAAATCAGTCCAGCCGATATGGAATGAAACATTCTATCCGGATTTCTTAATGGCCGTGCCTACTGGTGTTACTTAGAGCAAAAAATAAAATAAAAGACTTTGATGAGGAGAAAGGGTGAGTATGTCTCACTTATAGATGGAGATCTCAACCACGCCGTGAGAGAAGAGAGTAAGGAGGGAGTGAGAGAAGGAAGACAGAAAGTGATGCCGCAGTGGAGGTCTGCGGATTAATTTCGACCGCATGGGGTTCCTTAATGCGCACTGACAACGGAGAGCACACCTGCGTCTCTTGCATTTCGATGAATGCGAAACGTATAAGGCATGCGTGCTCTGTACGATGTCAGTGTACGTGGAAGAGCCCAGCCTTCTTCTAGGGCGCCTCTCACCACCCACCGCTCTAAACACGAGTACAACTACATGGGAGTTGAAAGGGAGTAATATGTCCCCTATCGCACTCTTTTTTATGCAAGGGAGTTCGCTAGATGACAACTTTACTCCCTGTTTACTCCTTCCTGTTTAGAGTGCCAAGCGCGCATTAGAGTGCGGATTAGCCATCCGCTTCTGAAACTCGCGAAGATGGCCCACTTTGTTCATCGCTAGACAGGGGATTCCTTGGGAGCTGTTGTTGGTGTTTGTTTACAGTTTTCACTCCGGAGCGCGCCTCTTCACCCGTGCGACGTTTTCAAACGCAGTGGGAGACCTTTCTCACTTCGTCAGCGGCTTCTTCCTTTCTTCCTTCTTTGGTCTTTCTTGCTTTTTCTTCCTTATGAGCCTGCAGCTCAGCTCAGCGCTTAGCAACAACGACACCGAAACAAGAGACCTCCCACCGAGCACCGCGTGCGATCCGGAGTATCGCAAAAACTCGCTTATAATACGGCGTTTTACTTTAGCAGCATTCTAGAGCGGAAAATTTAACGTGCTGTATTACAAGCGGATCCTGCTTATTTTGGGTTTTGTGTGATGCACAAAATACAGTTCTCGCGAAATTTTAGTTTCAGTATTAGCAACGAACAGCGAGTATCATCTGTGCTTTATAGACGGCAGCG
The DNA here is from genome assembly GCF_055824585.1 of Amblyomma mixtum. Taxonomy (NCBI): domain Eukaryota; kingdom Metazoa; phylum Arthropoda; class Arachnida; order Ixodida; family Ixodidae; genus Amblyomma; species Amblyomma mixtum. Next base: position 8,541,248 of record NC_143012.1, read on the forward strand.
AAAATGCACGGGAAAAAATTCTTTATATCGCAGTCTCGCAAAGTCGCTTGGAATCTATGCCAGTGGGTGGAGCATTCACGTCTCCCCATAGCTGCAGACACTCCAGGTGATTGACTTGCGTCACTTCGCCAAAATAATAATCTTTCAGCACACCGGCACTCCAAACATTTGGGGCCCAGTAAACTACGAATGCATTTAACGCTATACGGAGACAAGTATATGGTAGGGAAGAAATATCTCGAAAAAGATTGTCCAACGCCTTTTCTCTGTGATCTGACGATGATTATCAGAAGATACTTTGAACACTTTTTGGAAAGGTGTATCAAAGGACTGTCTGAAAAATCTCTCTTCCGATCCATGGCTTGTGGGAAAGGTCATCTTCCTGAGTCGTCTTATACCCGAATATAGATTGCTTACACTTTTTCGCTGTTTTCAAAACCCGTTTCGCGTTATACGCCAGATTTTACGGTATCCTCTTCAGGCAGAAACATGCATGCAACTGGCGCTAAAAGTACAAAGGAGAAAGAAAATATACCGAACGTTTGCGTGTGTCCTCTCGATTTCTTTTCGCTGTCCCTTGTGTTTTTTAGCGCTAGTTACCATGTTACAGCCAGTGAATCAAAAGCACCAACTGTCCCGTCTTTCTTCTTTAATCATCCTCTTCAGGCAGAGTCCGGTTGCGCATGTCGTAATTTTTTTCAACTTCTCGCATTTCTATACAAGGACCAACGCATCATGCTTTGCAGTATGGGAATGCTTAATAGAAGAGAGTCCCAGCAAGCGAACGAACCTGGACAGCCTTTTCATTGTTCGTGTCCGTATTGTTGATTCGACTTGAGCGGTGATGGTTCACTTTTAGGATCTGTCATAAACTGCAGGCGCGTCTTCGCGAGATGAACGTTGTGCTCTCTTTACAGTACTTTTCTGTTTTACTAACTACTACTACTACTACTACTACTACTACTACTACTACTACTACTACTACTACTACTACTACTACTACTGGTACTACTACTACTACTACTACTTCTACTTCTACTACTACTACTTCTACTACTACTACTACTACTTTTACTACTACTACTACTACTTTTACTACTACTACTACTACTACTACTACTACTACTACTACTACTACCACTACTACTACTACCACTACTACTACTACTACTACTACTACTGCTACTGCTACTACTACTACTACTACTACTACTACTACTACTACTACTTACTTTTATGACCATTACTGCTGCTAGTACCACGGTGACTGGTGCTTCTAATATCTCCGCGGAAGTTGCCCGAAAAGCAGAACCTCCCGTCTCGCCAACAACGTCACCGGTGGAACTGTTATCGCCGTTTCGAGTTTGCAAGCTGCAATCCCTAAACGCACCCTGGCCTCGCTGCCTATACATATTACACACGCTACCTCCAGTTCCGCAACGCGCTGCTTTGTTCGAATCCAGCGTTTCCGTCAGCGACCCAGTACCTCTGAACTCGTACCTAGTGCGCGCTCGCTCACTCGCAGTCGTCGTCTACCGCAGCGCGAGCTAACGCTAGCCATGCAGCAGCCCCGCCGTATCCGGGCGCACCTGTCAGAAGCACTCGCGTCTCGCGCCTCGCTTTCTCCGAAGCTCGCTGCTCGCGTCGTCGCGTGCACGGGCTCTCTGCAAGAACACCGCTTTGCCGCCTTTGCTTTTTCCATTTCTCAAACGCCGGGAATGGAGCAGTGCGACGTTACGGTTGGCACTCCACTGTTGCAGCAAAGGCCGTGAATGTAAATGCATGTATTGTGCACATATGTATATGCATGCATGATAGTGTGTTTGCGAATTTCTGCTGTATGATCGCGTGCATTCTGTCCTATGCATTCGCTTTTGCTCGTAGATTGGCAGCTATCGGAGTTCCGTTCTGTTGGGTGGTTTCTGTATTTATGTTTGTGGGTTTTAGCCGTGAGGTGGCGTGCGCCGCTCAAATCGAGTAAAATCGAGGTGCTTGTGTGGCAGGTTCGTGAAGGGGCGTGTCTGGTTCGGTTCCCGTCACCGTGTGCATTTGGTGTTCCCCTTGTCGGGTCTTGTTGAATTCTCCCTGTCGGCGCTTGTTCGGTGGCAAGGTGTTTCAGCAGAGTTGGGTGAAGGGGGCGTTTGGGAAAACGTGGAGAAGACGATGGTTACGGGGAAATGGGCGTGTCAGCAGTAAACATTCCCGGAATGTGCGGCAAATCTGTTTGTGGATTTTGTACTCTTTTATCGGATGCGTCGTCCTCTTGTTCACGACTGCAGGCGATCTTTTGAGCCATATTTTTCCATATTGTCTACAGTACTCTGTGCTCCTAGTGTCTGAACGCTGGCGAACTGTGTATCTGTCTCGGCAACACTTGTTGCATTCTGGACGCTGAATTTGACCGTTTTTTCAGCGAATAGCAGTCCACCTCAGCGGTTGGTTTCTTTTGCTGACGTTATCACAGTGATAGTCGTAATAACGTAGCACTTATGAAAATTCCTCAAAGGTCCTCAGTTTTCGGTTGAGACTTAATATATCCAAAAAATGATAGTCGTTTCAGTTTGAGCGTGAATTTCGACTTTTTACCAGATTTGCCAGTGATAGCAGGGCACGAGTCGCGTTTGAACCAACATCTACTACCTAAGTGGCCATACATGCAATGCGCATTTGACTTGCCCTTACATACTTTGGACGTTGACAAAGACATGGGTGGTTTTTGTAGTTCTCCACCTGAGCTTACCTGGATACTTGGATTGTTATTCAGAGGAGGTCGGCACTGCCGAGGCAAAGTTCGGTCCACGAAAACTGTGGGGTCGGCGAGCCATGAACAGCTTTTTAGCACTTAAGAAGAGGCGTGTAAATAATGTCTTGCTGGTTCCAAAAGTGTCGCCTAGCTTCCGACCGGTTGAGCCTGTGCCTTCTCCATCTCCATCGAGTTGCGGCGCTGGTTCTGCGTACACCAACGCGTAGAGCGGTCCCCGCCCCTTTTCCTCGCCGTAGGTGGCGCAGCTGGTCTCGCGGGACCCACTATGGGACCAGCGTGCGTGCACACACACACATGACCCTGTGCCTAGGCGCTTTGCGAGAATCGCGTGGACCAGGACGGATGGAGAGCAGCGTTGGCCTCATAATTAACTGGCACCACGCTCGAGAGATTACCGCCGCCGGCCAGCGTCGGGCTTGCTCGGCCTCTCCTCCACTCTGTCTCCCTCTCCGTCCCTCGCACCTTCTTTCTCCTCCTCGCGACGTTAATTCACCACCGAAGCGGTGGCGGTGTTGGCGCCCGAGCGGACGCGCACATATTACACACACGCACGCACGCAGGCATGCACAGCGCGCGGTGTGAGTCTAATTGACGGCCTGTTGCCCCGGACAACGACCGAGGCGGGAAGGAAAGGGGTGCTGGCTTCGCTGCATAGCGCCAGATCCTGGGCCTCGTGACCACCTCTACGCAATCGCTGAGCCACCGCGCAAGTTGGGGCGCGTGACCTCTCCCCTCTTCTGTCCCTCACTCCCATTCCCCACCCGAGCTCTCCAATGCTTTCTGGGTGTAGTCGATGGTTTTAAGCATCGGCTGATTTGTCCTTGAACCCGGCCCGCATTTACATTAACTTTCGCATAGTTCGAGTTATATCCTTATTGCGGACTGCTGGTTGCTGTGAAATCTGTGTTGTGCAAGCTTGGCTCCCTGTTACAGAGGTAGATGGTTGTCATAGTTTCCTGGGAATAGTGGCGTGACTGCCGACGTAGTATGCCGTCACCTTAAATGCATCCTTTCTCTTGTTGCCCCAATGGAAGTGTTACCTGTCTGAGTCGGAGAATGCGCCCTGTTCCCACGTGTTGTGGGTGAGCCTGTACCGCATGGTCTTGGGGATTGAGTCACGTCGAATGGGCTATTCGGAGCATGAGGGAATAGGCTCCGCTTGAAACAAGCTCCACTTGGGGATGCTTCCCGTTTCGGTTACCCACAGCGTACACAAAAGGCACGGACAGATACAAACACACCATAAAGCGCTGACATCAATCCTCACTTCAGAATTGAAGTCAGCGCTTTATAGCGTGTTTATTTCTCACCATCACTATTGTGTGCGCTGTTTGGAACTGGAGCATATACAACCAACTAGCCCCGCAATTCGATTTAGGCTTTCCCTGATCGACGCGTAACAGCTTCGCCTGCAACAGGCTCCATATGGGTTTGGTTTCGCTTGGAATAAGCTCTATTTAAAAAACTTGCCCGGCTCTACATGGAACGGGCTCAACCTAGTCACGGGGTTCCATTGGGCAAGCTGCGGTCTAACAGGCTCCACGTGGTATACGCCTCACAAGGGAAGCCTTGCATGTTCCACGTTTTACTGGCTCACCCGGATTATGAGAAACCAGTCTCATTGCGGAATAGGGCGAAATGTGCGGCAGCTTCTTGAGCCGAATACGCGAATCGCAAGGCGTCCTCCTAGATTGAATTTGAAGTGTTCGAGCGTGATTTCGAAGAAGGGTGCGATGTGCCGATTCCTATTTCGATCTCGAAAGAGGGCCTCGGGGTGCTGCCTAAGGAGAGCCAGCTTTTTACGCAAGGAGAAGGAACTTGAATTCGACGCGTCTTCACAACCCTTATTTCGGTTCTCCTTTTAAAGTCGAGTGGCTTCGAGCAGGCCTAAGCTAAAAAAATGAGATTACGACAAGCATTGCTTAAAGGACTAAGACTCAGAAGCCCCTTTGCATCGATCGCCGACGAAAACAAGAAGAAAGGAGAAGAAAGCTACAAGAATGAGAGGTGGAGCTGGAAGCCAAAATTCGTTTTCCAAGAACGCATACCAGCTGTGTACCATGCAGAACAGCCTCGCTCTCCGCCAGGGGTGATGGCGCCATCCCGCGAAAAGTAAAGAGTTAAAGCAAAACGAAAAAGAAATGAAGAGAAATGCTCTCTGTAGTTGCTCTAGCTCTTCTTTTTGTCACCGCTTTGGACTTCGATGTTTGCTTTTCCGAGTTTTTTTTAAATCTGTTTTGGTATTTTTCTGGCCCGTGTCGGTGCACCGTTTCGGTTGAACCCGATGAAGCTGTTGTGATCCTCCTCACGCGCGTCCCGTTCATTTGCATATCAAAGAGAGCGGCGTGAGAGCGCGTACTAAAAAGCATGCGCAGAAACCTGGTCGTACAGCTGTTCTTTTCTTGCAGCTCGATTCTTACGATTTTTTTCTTCTTGTTTTCTGTTGCTCTTCATCCATTTTTTATAGTTGGCTTGCTTCATTTTTTTTTCCCTCTAAGAATTTCGATGTTGTCTTACGCCTCTTTCTCGGCCGCCAAACCCTCGCCTGTAGGTTATATTGGTTATTTGTATTGATTGTGCTTGCGTGCTCTTGCCTTCATTATTATTATTATTATTTTTTATATTGAGATATATTAGGAGCGTCCTATTGTGTATTACCTCGTGTTTGTGTCGATATTCCTTCTTGTTGTCTTGCCACTTTTAACTACATTGGTACGGAACTTCCTGTACGTGGTCCTTTTTTGTTTGTTTTTGCCATCCTTCAATGATGGTCAAGAAGCCGTCCTGCTTGCATAGTATGTAGCGCCACTAACTACGTTTGACGCCTTCAATTGTCACTTACGGAGCACAGTGGTTTTGAATTTTCTCGTTTTCTTTTTTTTTTTTTCTGCACACGCTGACGAGAATAAAGACCGCAAGGATTTACTCTTCTAGGGCAGTTTTGCAGATTAAAAATTCGGGAAGTCACCGCTTGTAGATTTTCATGATGATGAATATAAACTGCGTGTCATTTTTCCCTTGACACGTGGTTATGTTTTCGGATGTTGGTGCGCGCTTGGGATTGCACATGCTTGACCTACCGTGCCGTGTTCACAGTTTTCAGTCACCTCACTTTTTCAACACGCCAATGTTGGCGAAAATCGTTTCCATCTTCTTTTTCTGCCTCCTGTTTGACTGGAAATCTTGTTCGCAAATTTCAGCACTTTGAAACATTTGCACGTCCAGCAATTTGCGACTTCGACATTCCCTCAGTTTTTCCCATTGGCATCGTCTCTCTGTCTCTTGTTCTCTCGCACCTTCTAATATAACCTCGATTCGTACGATGCCGATTGCCGTTGCCGCTTAGTGCAGGACATCGCGACGAACAACTTACTCCAATCCGAGTGACTTCCGAAGCATGACGCCGTGTGATTGATCCTCCGAAGCCCTCGGCTTAGACTCCGTGTCCTCAACTCTATCCGGCGAGCTACGTGACAGCATCTCTCTTTCTTCTCCTGTCATCTCTCTATACGAAGAGACGGGCAAGAAAGCGAGACTCTCGCGAAACATGTCGACAGAGGCACGTGCATGGCGTTTCTATTCGCTCAAGAGACGCCAGCTCCACTCTATATCATAACGCGGACGCCGGCATTCCTTCCACGTTTTTCATTTCTCTCCCTTTCTCTCTCTTTCTCCTTCTCTCCCGGTCGCGTATTCTCCGTTTATTACTTGCGTCTACAGGAGTTGCCGTGCGTCAGACCAAGCTCTCTCACTTCTCTTTCTTCCGCTCATGTTGTCGTCTTTCCGCTACTTTGTATGTTTTTCAACACATTAGTTTCTTCGCTGCTTTCGTCGCTCGCTTTTCATCGGCTCTCCTCCGTACTCCTCTCAGCTTTTCACCCTTTCATTCGTTCTTCCTTAGCCTCTTCATCCTCTGCATTCATTTTCTTTTTTCTTCCTCCACCGTTTGCTGCTTTCTGTCTTTCCTTCGCTCCCCTTCAGAAGCAGGTGTCGACGCGTGCGAGCTTTCTTTCGCTGGCGCCAAGTCGAGTTCACGGAGCAGTCGTCGTCTAGGAGGCGCTCGCTGGAGCAGCCGCGGCTTGCGTCGACGCCCTTGCAAACACAGCCGCCGCCACCGCCGTTTCCTTCTCATTCTTATCTCCTATTTCCCCATCACTCTCCTCCTCCTCTTTGCATTCCCGGTCCAGCGTACTTCCTTCTTTGCATACCGCTTTCGCGCGCCCGCGTGTCACACTCCGCCACGCACGCGCAAGGTGCAGGGCGTCCCAGCGTGTTGCGTTGCGTAGCGCCAAAATATGCGGAGTTGGGTGCACTTCTATAGAGGCTACCGCCAGCTAGCTACTTGTATGCGTTCTCTCCGAATACCCCTGCTCACTGTATCATCATCATCAGCCTGGCTACGCGCACTGCAAGGCAAACGCTTGTCCCATATGTCTCCACTTAACCCTATTCTGTTCCAGCAGCGGCCACCCTATAGCCCCGCAATCTTCTCCAACTTTGTGCCGCCCTCTGCTACGCTTACCTTCTCTCGGAATCCATTCCGTTAATTTTAAGGACCATCCGTTATCTTGCCTTCGCATTACATGCCCTGCCCAAGCCCATTTCTTGCTCTTGATTTCGACTAGGATGTCATTAACCCACCTTTGTTCCCTGATCCGCTCTTCCCTTTCCCTCTGCTTAAACGTTACACCTATCATTTTCCTTTCCATAGATCGGTGCGTTGTCTGCCGTGTCCGTTATAAAAACCGGGCCTTCGTCTTCTTATATCTGTTCCCCAAAGGACCATTTCTATAATTACTAAGCAGGCTTCACCTCAGGGTCACGTTTTGTTGTTATGGCGGAAATGGAAAATTTAACGGAATATATATAGCCAAATTCGCGCTTTTTTCTGAAGCGAAATTTGGAGTTTACTTGACAAAGCCATGTGCAATAAGTAGCAAGCGTGTTCAGCTGGTTGTCTTCGGTCTACTGATAGCCAGTTATACGTTTATCCGAGCAATACAGCGAAACCAATTTAAGCAATAATGAAAAGAGTTTACAGCTTTCTAGCTCCTTATAACTAGCCTCCCGATTATTTGCGAACACGTTGGTGGTAACTGGACAGCAAGCCGTAAAAAAAAAAAAAATGCTTTTTTATTTGTTTTATTTTAGTGTAACCAGCGACCGAAATGGACAGCAACAAAGCATACCATCGAATGGGGTTGTTAATAGCATTTCGGGCAGGGCAAAGCTGAAACTTTGCGAAATGTTTATTCTAGCTTCAAAGCCCTTTAGATGTGGGAGAAAAAGAGAGAGGTCTGATTTCTCCGTTTTGGGCTGCTCGTGGTTTCTGACTGAGCCTTTTAACGCGCCGACTGTTTGTCATCCAAAGAACGTTCGCAATTAGTCGGAGCGATTGAAGGGGCGGAATTCCATCTGCCCCGTCGGGTCGATCCTCTTCAGGCTCGCCACTCATTTATTTATTTTAGTTCCTGTCGGCAGCAATCCTTTTACGCCCTGTACGACCGTAAATGTGAGACAGGGGAGCCAAATTTGTATCCTCTTGATGCCGCGCTATGTTCCGCAAGCGATCTGCAAAATACATATAAAATATAAATTATTATGTTGCCTATTATTTTTACAACCATCATCATCTCTTTATCTTTGATGATTCGTTCAGCTCAAACGCGCTTTTGCCTTTTCTGGGGATAAATGTTCATGTGTGTGTGAGTCATACGCTTTCGTTATCACCCAAGTAAATAATGAGAGAAGTTTCGACAAACGAACGACGCAATGAGCCAGGGAACGAAGGGCGGAATGAGTCATTCAATGTATGAACGAATTAATGAATCAACGAAGGAATGACTGAATTAAGAGCACGTATATAAGAGCCTGTGAAGCTCAACAAGGTGAGGAACTCCGCGTATTTCTGAGCAGCACAAAACGGGCAAGAATGCCCTTTGGCGTGCAGTGTCCTGTTGAGGCGTTGCACGGAAGTAATCCTGAAACTGTTTTGTGCCGCTCCTTTCTTTGTGCTTCGGGCGGCTGCCGCTGCGAAGTGTCACTCAGGCCCGCGCGCATGCCCTCTGGAAAAGCTACGTGCTGCAGTCTGCCTTTCCGAGGACATCTGGTCTGTTTGCTTCCTTTTCCCTTTCTTCCCTTTCTGCCCCTCCGACTTCCCTCACTTTATTTTTTTTTTCTTCTGTGCGTTGCTTTCCCTCTATACCTCACTTTGAATTCCGGCGCCTCTGCATGTTTGACGTGAGCGCGCGCTTCCTCTAACCTCTTTGTTAAAAGTCCCCAGCGACGACACGGTGAACGATTTATTGGTTTCTACATCGTCTCCGGTCTGTTTATTTCTTTCCTTCTTTGTCATTTTTTTGCTGTAGAGTTGTCGCTTTTAAGTCACTGCAAAGTATAATTCAAGGACGCCTAAATTGTGCGTCATTTTTTTTTTTAAATGTCGACCTCTACATTCGGCAGTTCTCGAATTTTCCTTCGTACCACGCGGAAGAACATAGCATATACCGTTCGCCTTTCCAGAAAGACAACAGAAGTAATATCGTATGCAAAATTCGTTTTTTTTCGGACCTGGTTTGGTGCGTTATGTGGTTTAAAAAGCACGACTGTGATGTCGACCTCCTGGCTATGCATATTGCTGTTTCTTAGCGCATGAATAGTGAGAAGGGTGAATTATGATCCACATCTTATTGTGCATACGTAATTTTAGTCGTGCTGAATAAAATAAAATGCTCCGTTGAGAAGGCGATCAGTTTTCTCAACGTTGCAGTCTTTGTCTTCTTGCGTCTGTTGTGTGTGAAGGGCATGTCCTTTGCTTATTTTTGGGAAATGGACAAAAATTAAGAAAAAAAAGCAAAAAGCTCCTTATTGTCAGAGAAGTGGCGGTGCAAGGCCATAAATTTGTCGGAGGGAAGTGAGCGCGGGCAGCTGTGGTTACCGACAGTTGCGTAAAACTGTAGCGGGAAGCCGCTTGCGACATTGTGGTGCGGCGCCAAAAGTGATCGATGTAATTCGAGATGTCACAGGAGCGCTTATGTAAGGTGAAATATAGCGACTGTAGTATTTCTAACCTTGTAGGTTTCTGTCTGGCCGCTAACAAATGAACGTTGTTTCTCTTGTTTCACACACTGGGGTGTATCTAGGCAGCCCACCCCTTTTAAACCGGTGTTTACTTTGTTTTTGTCAGGCTGCATTTACAGGCGCAAACAATATAAAAGGGAACACTTCGCTTGCTCCAACGACCGTATTTGTTTCTTTCGCAAGAGGAAAATATTTGTAACGATCAATGGAGCAATTACGCGCTTGATCATTACAAATCTACTCCACCTTGGGGGTTCCCCTAAAACATTTGACCAGGAAAATATTGTACGGTTGTTAATTCAAATGCTAACAATCAGGGAATGAAAAGTTCTTTACTTGATCGCGCGTGGCGACTAATCGTCGGTTTCCTGAATATTGGAGTTGCCTTTTACGGTGCTGGGATGTCTACTGGGCACGCCAGAAGTAAAAAGAACCCAGCGCTCAGGGCAAATTTGACTAATGTGTGACCTTATTAATTAAGACGGCGCACTGTGCCCACATATGAGAGTTCGTTTCATATTGTCACGTAGTGGGACGTCAGTCTGGCAGTGAGTAAGGCAGCGAAAGAAGGCTACCAAAAGAAAACTATTTATTTGGCCGACCTGCGCCCTCAGTGAACTGAATGACTCGGTGGCGGCGTAGCAACACTCGTGTTCGGCAGTCGTCGAACAGAATGCGTGCCGCTTTCGGCCGAGCTCAGTTTAAAGCTGACAACGAACTTTATAGATAATGCGTGTAAGGTAACCACAACAGTGGGGAACAACGTAGAATTGGCGCCGCCTGGGTGCGATCAATCAATGTAAATCTGGTCGCGTCTTGCCGTAAACAAAGCGATAAAGCCGCGTGACGGCATCTTTGAAGAATTAACCAACAACCATTACAAGGGTTTGCGTCAATATTTTTGCACAACCGTAAGCATTGCTTCCAGAGAGAGACTCTAAACCGCTCTCTCTTCTGCGTCTAAAGTGCATTAAGGAGGCTTGACTGGCAGGCAACTCGAGACGACAGGGACAACCGAGTGAATTCGCAGGGCATAGGCGAGGTCTTTCTGTCTAAGAAGCCACAAAAACTTCTCCGTAGCGCGCAACGCAAGAAGTGACGCTTTAACAAGGCCTAATAGCACTCATGAGATCAGGTAAGGGTCAGTTCACAATCCGAGTATGCTGTTTTTGTGTCTTCAGGATGACGTGAAGGGCTTGTATCGACTAACGACACTCGTATCATATGCACGCATATTACAGGCTACGCTCATAGGAGTGCCCGACTGCATAACAAAAAAAAAAAAGTAGTTACACGGAACGACCAAACGGGTGTAATGCAAGCATTCGCTGCCATGCGTGTGAAGGAAATGCGCAGCGTATTGCATTCTTTGTCGAGGGAAAACCGACTCCCATGCTCTTCTTTAAACAATGTGATTCAGACGGTCACGTGTGATTTCGTTTTTTAGCCTTTTTTTTTATTCCTGTGCCGCATTTAATTCGCTAATGCTGACGCCAGATCTTTTTGGCGGTCATAAAGAGAGTAGGAAAAATCACCCCTCTTGTCTCAGGACTCAAACCCGCAAATACCACTTGTTTTTCTATTTTTATTTTAATTGCATGACGCTTTAAGTTCATTAAACTGCAGTGGGAATGCAAGCAGGCCTGTCTGCGGCTGAGGGGCGGAACGAAAGAATGAACTTAGGGGCGAAGAAAAAAAAAATGCTGTAATGAACAAGAACACCTCAGGTGCACTTGACAGCCTTCATAGATGGCCTGCTTTGTTGTTTCTTTTTACTTCTTTTCTTTCTTCGTTCTCGTTTTCTCTGCTGTCTGGTTTTACACGTCACACACGTCACGCGTTTTATTAAAGCTCACATGTATGAAAGGGAGAAGCGTGGAGGAAAGAGCTGCGCCCACGTGTGTGTGTTGTGAGGAGGCTTATATTCACTTTGCTCGGGGCGTTTTGGAAGAAAAAAAATGCAGTGGATCACAAGGGTATATATAGCTAATGGATACATACAATGGCTTGGACGGTGCTCAGGGCCGGATTAGTTTAAAGATTCCACTCTGATGCTGTTCATTTTAATCCATCGTTATTATTTTTGGCACCGCAATGCCCTTATTTTTGCTGGCATCATACAGAAGGTGCGGCTGCTGGCAACACTGGAATAGAATTCAGTAACAAGAACTCTTCTCTGCCGGCCTGCGGACTCTAGTCCGTGACAATATTAATCGGACTCTCAGTTCGTTGCCGGTGGAACAAATGTCGGCGACAGCAAACCCAGAGCCGAATGTTCAGTCCATTCACGCCTTTAGAATGGTCTGCAATTAGTTAGCTAGAAGTTTGATTGCTTTACGCCGGAGTGTTGCAATTGAGCGATGAATTGATGAGTGAACCACCACGCTTACCTGCTGCCATCTTCTGGAATCCCGCTTCTGATTTTATAGAGTAATGCGGCTTATTATTTACTCGCTAGAGAAACTCTGTATCGTACCGTTAGCGTGCATCGCTACTATCACTGGAAAAGCTACTGGCTTGGTACGTCTCCCGCGCATGCGCCGTTCGTTGACCGTTTTTCCGTACTGGTACGGCGCTATACCGTTGTTTCGCCGGGAACTGACTGGACATACTCACTGTACAAATACGCTGGCTGCATCCTACGGTAGCTTTAACAGTAGCCATGTAGGCTAGCCTTACCATAAAGTGTTTTAATAGGCAGTCTTATGGGATAGGCACCGTAAACGCATTTTCATCGAAGTGTGTATTGGTGCAGGTGTAAACTGGCGAATACAAGGCAACTCTGAGCAATGCCACGGCCGCTTGATGCAAAGCGCAAAGCGAGGTGCGGCCAGCCACGTCGCGCCGCCGACAATGGGTGAGCATGTCCTGGCGGAGTTTACAGTCGCGGCCGCTGTTTTCGGTGGGGGCGCCACTGTTCGGGGACAGGTCCCGGGAGTGGACTCCCGAAGCGCTCCTTGCTTCGTCGTGTTCGAGCGCGTTTGCGTCATGTAAAACCGCGTTTGCCTTCCATATTCAATGCAAAATAAAAACCACTACTACTACTACTCACGTTCCTCATGTCTGCAGTGCTTTATTTGGATTTTCTGCTGTGCGCATGAGTGAGCACGTTTGCCTCGCGTCTGCGGTGCTGGATTTGGACTTTTCGTGTGCGCGTGAATGAATGTTTGCCTCGTGTCTGCCGTGCACTCTGAGCTTTTCGTGCATGCGTGTGTGGAGGTCAGTGACGTGTATGGGGCACGATGCCGCGCATCTGCCGTGTGCCACTGTTCCGTCACAGACTCCAGAAAACAGCCAACTGTGAGAAATCACGAGTTTCCCTCCGAACTACAGCGTCGAGAAGCGTGGCTGAAAATATCGCTCGCCAAGGACTGTCAGGGAAAGGAAGCAAGTGGGTGCCAAGCGACAGGTATCTGGTATGTTCTTTGCATTTTACAGAGAATGACTACAAAAAGTAAGGTCAAGGAAGGTTTTTCGTCTGTGAATGGTTCCTTCCTTTCTTGTATGACCGTGCAATAAAAGTGTTAAGTACTTTGTGGTTTTCTCGGCTGCAGGTGGGCTTGTGAAGTTCCACAACTTCAGCTATAATGATCGTTTTTTTTCTTTTTTTATAAATTGCAATAACTTGCGTATATAAGAGCCAAAATTCGACGTGACACGAAGCGGAAATTTACTGCGTGTGACCAGCTGTGCGTGTCCGTCTCATTCACCGTCTACATGGGGTAGCGAGAAGTGAATAAAAATCAGGGAGCACTTTGACGATCTAAAGTGCAAAGAGGCGAAAGCCTTTAACCGCCTCTGTCGCTGCCCTCTGCTTGGCGACTGTTGAAGATCGTTTGGCGACTCTTGAACGCTTCCGTACGGCATCGCGAGCGCGTTTCGTAGCGGGCGACATTGGAGCGCGCGCCGGCTGCATCCTTCCTCGATCAACGTTCAGAGACCACCTGAGAGAGCTCTGGGTGATACGACCATTGTGCAAACTTATGACGTCAGTGCACATGCGCCGTTGTTAAACCACCTGAGGATTGCACATGCGCAGTGTGCGCGTTTAGTGGGTATCATTAACTAATCATCATTACTGTTCGTAAATCTACTACTACACCATTAATCATTACTGACTTTTCAAGTAACAATTATGACAGCTGCCGCGGACGCATGGACGGACGGACACGCTGGCGAGTCATGAGCCATAAAGGCTTTCGCCTTAAAAATAGAATGAAAGCTTCAGGCGCATTAACGCTACATCCTGAGGTAGAGCCGCTGGCCCGGTCGTGCATCGTATAGGCGGCTGTTATGGACAGCGTTCAGGCATACACTAGAAGGGGGATTCCCACCTGCTGCGGTGATTTGTGGCATAATCGGCGCTTTCAATGACGGCTGAAAAATGCAGTCTTTAATGAGGCACTAGGAAGCGCACTGCTTACGCCCTCAAACAGTGAGCAACGGGCGTACCGACGCAACTGTCGCGGCGTTTCCCTGCGAGCAGTTGTCCCCGAGCAGTGGCGCCGCGGCGGGCGCACGGAGAACTAGACCCAAGACGCCGTTTCTGTGCGACGTGGCGGGCCGCACCTCGCTTTGCGCTTTGTATCTAGCGGCCGTGGCAATGCAGCTAGTGGCACCAGCTGTCGCTATAGGGACGTTTCCTTATTTAGGTTCCGGCTTCCAACGCTTAGATTGGACCCATAAAAACCCACATTTCACCCCAATAGCAGACTCCTAAGCGGAAAACGCCAAAGAACGATGCTCCATTCGGGCTTTGAAACGTTACTTCAAACTGTGCAGTTCGCGGCTTTCTCGTTCTTTTTTCTCTTTTTGCCACTTGGGAGGGACGGCGTCCAAGCGGCTCAAAGCCTAAGAGCCCGTAGGGGTTTATCGGCGGCTAATCGCAACATTGATTCGGTGGCTGGTTGCCGCTCCGCAATAGTACGTATACCCGTCCCGAGTGCGGCCCGCTTTCGCACAGTAGCTCTAAAGAAAAAGTTCAGGAAGCGTGGTCGCAAAGGAATAAAAAATGTGTACGAGTATAAAAACACAAACTTAAACGCTTCCACCAACGGTGAATGCAAGCTTGCGTTCCGAAGATAGGGGAAAAAAAAAAAAAGGTTTAAAAGACTCGAGGGGCTTACCAAGCCAAATATTGGTTTCGTTCTCAGTCCTCCTCCTCGCCTGCACTCGGCTTCTCCCCGATGTCTGCGTTGCAGCTATCATATATACATTCTGTTCTTTCTCCCTTTCAGTTTTTTTCTGTAACTCTCCAGCGCCCTGCACATTCATTTTGGTTTTCATCGCCTAAGCGGTTTCATTTCTCTTTCGTTTTTATTTTTGTTTCTCGTTTTCGGAACGATAGTGCGTGGATCCTTTTTGAGAGCTTTTTGTTGGCCCGCGCGCTTTTCTCTTAAAGCCCGCTTATCAAACAAATCCGTCCTGCTTTCGTTCGTGTCCCGGGGAGATGAGAACCCGATAGCTCCTTCCATTTATTTCGTATTCTTGTTTTACTCGCTTTCTGGCGACCCGCATTTCTGTTATGTCTTTAAAACCTTTATTATTTTTATTTTTATTCATTTATGAGTACCGTGTATGCCACGGCTGCTTTGAAAAGTGAAATACACCACGAAGCCTGCCTGGGATGTTCTTTTCTTGGCCGCGCGTTCACGAGTGAATTAATCGATGTTCTTTTGTCTTTCTTTTTTAATAAACACCGAGACGTACTACGCACTTTCGCCAGAGTTGCCGGTTATTGATCTCCGTTAATTCGATGATGCATTACGGTAATTCCTGGCTCATTCCTACCCCTTCAGCCGCCTCAACTAAAACAAAAAGTACAAAAGAGACCAGCAAGAAGCGCGCTACGCAAGATGCTCCAGCGCCTGGAACGCAGCTTCGCCGTGCACACACACACACAGGCGCCCCAGCCTGTGTTAGCGGCGCCCGCTTAATCAGCGATTAAAAGGATGATTACTTAACGGAAGGTTGAAGGGCCGCCCGAAGAGCACGCCACGCTCCTCTCCGTACGCATGGCGTAGCATCTCGTAATAGCCTCGCAAGGCGCGATATCGGTAAGGCACCGCCGCGGTGGATTAAAAGGCGCTCAGGGGGAAACGGTCGGTAGGCGCGCTCCCACGCACACCTCTGCTCTAGAGGATGGCGTTGCGAGCGTGTGCCGCAGGCGTCGGTTTAATCAACCGAGTACCTTAATCAGTCTCGGCTTGGTTGCGACTTGGCGAGGGTTTCTCGCGTGAATGTGCGTGTTCATGTTTTACAAGCGGTTATGATTGAAGCAAAGCCTATCTGGTTTTGGTTCTTCGTGACATTCAAAAAACGAATACTGCATCAGGTAATATTAATTTTTTTTCGGTCCTTCTACTTACGTTGGTTAAGCGTTCAGTAAGGAGCCTTTATATTTGTATACTATTAAATTATAGTAGATTTCAATTCTAGGACAGGCTGCAAGTTGAATTTCTTTATTTAACTGTGAAGTATTTGTATTGTTAACTCCTACAAAGGGTGGATAGAGTCGGCATCCCATTTCGTTTATAAGAACTCTCGCGAAGAAGACTTTGCTTGCGGCGACGCAAAATGTTTGAGAGCATTTTGGGTTTGTAATTTATTTAGACTTCCTGTGAATAATCTGGAGAGTTGCAAGAGGAAGGCACTAAAACAGAGGTAATTTGTGGTTTTCTCTTCGCTAGCTTCGCGAAGCCATGGCGTAACGGCATTCCATGTCTAATTTTCCTTTCATCCAAAGTGGCTTTGTCAGCATCTATTGACCAGCTTTCGGTTCACTTAACTTTAATATCGAAAGAGACATTCCGTAGACCTTTCCCGGTGTTTTAGGGACTTTGGCGATCGTAAGCTGAGCTCAAGGTCGCCGGGTCGAATCCCAGCCGCGACGAGCGCATTTCAATGGAGGTAAAATGTAAAATGCGCCCGTGTGCTGAGCGGCTTTGGTGCACGCACAGGCGGTTGAAATTAATCCAGAGCTGTCCTCTACAGTTCCTTTCAGAGCCCATTCACAGCGTAGGAACTTTAAACACCGCATACCTCATACCAGACATCTCATTGAACCACGTCGCACGAATGACGTGCTTTTAAATAATCGATGTGAGAAATTTATTGTTTCTATACTAGCATCCTCACTACTGCACTATTACGCAGCTTCTTTTCGACCTTTTAAATTTTCATTTGACAGAGGTTAGTTTTTAAATATTATTCGCTATTCGTGCCCTGAGCACGCCGCATTATATGCGGACCCTGCTGTCTAGTTCATTAAATATAAAATATCAAAGTTCCCACGTTGGTCATAACATCGAAGGGACGTACTTTCCCAGCGGATTTCCTCCCCTAACGGCGCATTCAACTCGCCGCCGAGCCTTCTTTGAGTCGCCTGGGTCGGCCAGCATGAATTGATTGCGGAGAAAGACACTGTTTCGCAGCGCTAATTGAGAATCGGAGCAAGCGGGGCTCGGGCGGTCGCTCTTTGGGACCATCGCCCCTCGGGAACTGCGTCGCATTGTTCTCCCCAGCGCTGTTGTATCGCCTGTGTTACCCCTTTCGACACTCGCGACGACATCCCCCCCTCCCCCTTTTTTCCCAAGTCCCGGCGGCTATCTTGAAATCCCGCTCAAACGAAGGAGGCTTACGTGCTGTGCGCCTTTTCAGAACCAGATGCTGAGTTCGCCTTTGTTCCGCCGTTGTTGTGCGCCGCTAATATATATCTTCGCTGTTTCGCCACGGGACAGCATTCGTTGAGGGAGAGCAGTACCCGTGCAGTTCGCTTTGTACAGGGCTGTGACGAAACTTTTTGACCGGACATTTTTTTCTCTTAACCTGACTAACGAGTCTGTTTCGAGGCCATCCACGGTGAATGGAAATGTTACCGGTGCGACTAGAGAAAAGAAGTTTCAAGTTACTGAAACAGAAACTTTGTTAATCACGTTCAAAGAGAATACAAAGAGGGTAGCAAACAGGCAGGGAATCCTCGAAAAAAAGATGAGGTATTCAGTTCTACGAAAGAAAGTGCTGTCAGTTGCGAAAGAGAACCCGTCATTGCATATTCGAGCGATGGTTACCTCACTATAACGGTTTCTCAAACTCCGTTCGCATTTATAGGATACACTGATTTGTTTTTTAAGCCTGAGTTTTAAAGATCACAGCCAAGCCTCGGCTTTAAAAACTATAATGTGTTATACGCGAAAAGCACCGGTCTGAAATAAATGACCTTTCCTGTTTAGTGATATTGCTCACGGCTTTCGACAAGCTGGAGAACTTCGCCGATAGTCGGTATCGAACTTGGTGGCAACGTTTGATGCAGAGAGAAAATTTAAGCGATTTCTTTTTACCGGACGTTTTATCTATGTGTCATTAAGGGAAATTCCTTGTGCTTGATTCTATCCTCTTACAAATGTTTTTCACATATTTCGAATAAAATTAGACTACCCATTCTTCCAAATGCCTTTACCGCTCTGCTTTGTGCTTTACGAGTTAGCTTTCCTGTTTTGGAGCGTAGTATTCTGTATTGACGTCATTACCTGCAGGGGTTCGGTTGTAACCAAGGGGAAGAATGTTTTAAAAAAAATCGAACCCTCAGCTATATGATGACGGAGATAATTTCATTTACGGATTCCTTTCCTTAAGGAGTAATAAGCAGCGGCAGCCTGGAATTGTCATTCTTGACGTGCCTTTGGTACGATGTAAGGGAGATACACCACATTCCTTCCCCCACCGGAAGCCTTTTTTTTTATATGCTTCGACACCACCACGGGATATCGAAAGTCATTGTCGGGCAACTACGAACCACGGCGCGAATGCTGTTCATTTAAGCGTTTCCGAACGCCCAGCGACGCCGAGCCATCGCGGCGAGGCACGTCGAATATTCGGTGCTAATCGAAATGTGGTCAGGTGAAACAATAGTAAAAAAAAAATTGGGACACTGTTATCGCCCTGGAGCACTTCCATAGAAGGAGATATCTCACTTTCAGATTTGGACCTTATTTTTCTCCGGATCGGACACATCCATACGCGCCCGTACGGTACTGTGGAGATTTCCTCCATTGCATGCCGTAACCATCCACCCCCTTCTTCTCTTATATAGCCTGTCGTTTTGTCGTCTGTTTTGCATGTTTTCTGTTTCTTTTTCTTCTGCGGTTTCCATCAGTGCGAAGCACGAGTGGAATTCCAACCAGTGCTACGCTGGGTCTATTCCACGTTCCTTCTCTGTATGTACAAGCTCGGGCCTGGTCTGGTGGGCACTTCACGATCCATAATGCGACCGGAGGCCTGTACTGTGTCCATCCTGGATACCCGCTCACACCCATGCATACTATTCGCAAGAGTTTGGGAAATCCGGAAACTAAAAGCTGGACACACACCAAAAGGCACAAACCAGTGGTGGCGGTGATCGTGCGAGGTAGAAACCATCTCTTGGACGGTATATACAGTACATCGCGACGAGCCGTGGGTATGCACTTATCTCAAAAGTATGGCGAATGGTGTCGGTGCGGAGGAGCATTCTCGTCGTCGGGAAAGAGGGGATGCATGCGGCTCGGATGAAAGCTGCAGGGGCAGGTAAAAAAAAGGGAAAACTGGGAGAGGAATTTCGAAGGAGGAGTCCCGTTCTTGCCACGGCTCTTAGAGCACGTTGACTTGGAGGATTCTTCTCGCAGCGTGGTTTCTTCTCGGCCAATGAGGGAGGATCGGGAGAGGCAGAAGAGGTTCGAACTTCGCGTGAGCGAACGTGCGTGCTCCCAGAGAGCTGCTGTGGGAGCGGGAAGGACCGGAAAAGGGAGCAAGGGGGAACTGCCGGAGGAGCACGTACTACGTGCGAGGAATTCGGAATCTTCCAAGAATGCCATTGCGTCCGCGGAACTGGTGCGAGGAGGCTGCGCGCTGTGGCTATGTGTGCAAGGAAGGAAGGAAGCAGAAAAGGAAAATTGCGTGCATGCGGAAGGGGAGACAGTGTCTTTCACCTGCACTCTAGCAGGAAGGGTATGCAGGGAGTGTTGGGGAAAATAAGAGGCCTGGGAAGACGCGGGAAGGCCTTTCCGTCCGTGTGACTCCCGAACGGAGTCTGGAGATAGTCTAAGGCGTCTGCAGACCCCCCCCCCGAGACTTTTTTTGACGCACGCGCACGCACACACGCGCACACGCACGCGCGCGCGCACACACACACGCGCACGCGCGCGCGCGCGCGCGCATGCGCGCACACACACACACACACACACACACACACACACACACACACACACACACACACACACACACACACACACACACACACACACACACACACACACACACACACACACACACACACACACACACACACACACACACACACACACACACACACACACACACACACACACACACACACACACACACACACACACACACACACACACACACACACACACACACACACACACACACACACACACACACACACACACACACACACACACACACACACACACACACACACACACACACACACACACACACACACACACACACACACACACACACACACACACACACACACACACACACACACACACACACACACACACACACACACACACACACACACACACACACACACACACACACACACACACACACACACACACACACACACACACACACACACACACACACACACACACACACACACACACACACACACACACACACACACACACACACACACACACACACACACACACACACACACACACACACACACACACACACACACACACACACACACACACACACACACACACACACACACACACACACACACACACACACACACACACACACACACACACACACACTGTCTCTCTCCCTCTCTCTGCTTCCTGACCCTCCTCTATTACTAGCTCTGCTCAAACATAACATCGCATTTCAGAAGAGTCACGCGGAGCAGAAGCACTGGTAAACACCGGCCGAGCGGATCGGATCCGCATCGCTGGTATCGCTGAATTGGATTCGCCAGAGGCCATGACTATGGCTTGGCTGCTTGGGTGGTTATATAACGCTGCCCAGCGCTTGCGCTACGCTGACTGGCGGTTCGCAAAAAGCATTTGGCGCTGCGCGCATCATTGGACCGAGACGAAATCCGCTGTTTGCGTTCTGCCAATGTCCATACATGGGAGGAATCGCCTTCGGCGTCCTGCAGAGCATTTTGTAAACCCAAAGCGCTCCCTACCGGACCCCTCGTTTTTTCAACGCATATATATGTGGGCATATCCTCGGGGTGTTTACACTTGCGAATAGCTATCTCTGGTAGATCCACCTCTAAGCCCCCTGTTAATGCTCAGGGCACTCAGTTTCGACAGCATATATGAATGTCGGGTGTTGCTGGACAGAATTTACTGAGCGCTTCGGCTTCTGAATAAAACTGAGTAATTTTAGGGAGATCGATGCTGGGGAATTTTCGCGTTTAGTCTCTTACATTCTAATGTATGGTAATCAGCGTCGCACGAGTTCGGCCCGGCTTGGGTCGTGTTTAATGAGAATGCTTCTGAAATGTCGTCATGCGACGAGCACGTGCTTTTGGCGTCTGTCGGCCTTCGTTATGGCGTTACTGAGAAAAAGGCATTGTATAGAATCTGGCTGAAATGATTCGCTTTCAGCACAAAATGTTTGAAACCAGTTGAACGACATTTGACCGGTGTCTTCCCCTTTCCTGCTTTTCTTATAGTTGCGAGTTGCCGTCTAATTTCCGACCGCACAAACTGTTTGGATTTCTAATGAGCTTTCAGCATTCTGTCTCCTTTCAAAAAGGAGGCCGGGTCACTTAACTGTAGCAACGCACTTAAACATTCCCGCGAATAATATATCTGAACCAGAGCACGCGATATTGTTTTTTTAGTTTTTGCACCGATTAATGTTAAATGATGGACTCGCGTAAAAACGCGTCAGAGCTGTTTTCATATGGTTGGAGTTTTGTTTAGTCCTATTTATTTAGGTCTAGTGTTTAGTTAGCTTTAGTTCGTGTTTCATCACGCTCGTACTTTGTGTACTGAAGAGTGCACGCGTACATACTGATGTCGTTGAACCGTTTCACTACAGGATTCTAAACCGCAATAAATAGGTGAGGTCTCACAAAATCTGTTACGGGCTGGTGCATTGCCATGCCCGACATGCTTCGCCTCCTGTCGGCATGCTCCGACGACATGCTCCGCTTTTTGTCGGAGCATGCTCCAGCATGCTGCGGGAATAGCGACATGCTTCGGTGAAGGGAGCGCAGTTAAGCGGAGTTCCTCCCGTGCGCCGCGCTGTCTGGCCCGCCGTGCCGGGCTGCCGACGTGGCCGCCTCCAAGCGTCCGTGTCTATCGCCCAGCTAGGGGGGAGGGTGTGCCCGTTATCGCTCCTTCTCGGGCGCTGTCCATCTGCCGCTTGCAACGCCTGTTTGCTCTCGGCGAGGCTGCGCTCTGTCCGAGGAAGTCGTGCGTGTAGGTGTGCGGGCGTGTGTGTACTCTTGGCCGGGCTCCTGAGTGCGCTTCTGTGTATTTGCGTGTGTGCGTGTGTATGTGCCGGGTGGCTTTGGTGTCAGTGCATTCTTCTAATGCGCGTCAGGATGAAAGAGACTGACGGTTGCCGTGCAAGCACTTGCAGTCGGCTCTACTTGTGGCACGTGTTAACGCTTCACAGAAAAGAGGCCAAAAATCAAGAAGTTGTGGAAAAAGAGATTCAGAGGGGAAGTTGATTATCTGATTGGTTGGTTCATTGTGAGCTTTTTCTTGCTTTTTTTGTTGTTTTACGACTTATCCTAGAGGGCAGATGTGTCGCTCGAAGGGCGGAATTCGGGAGGAGTAAGTGCATGAAATGAACATGAGGGGCTAAATGACGGAACGTTTTTCAACATTGATGCGCTCTTTACTCGTGTTGATGAATCGAAGGAAGGCGCTTTATTCCCAGGCGCTTGTCTTTCTGGTGCGGTGAGGGGGGACGCTGAAGTTGGTATGGAGCAAGCCGAAGATCTGAATCTCTGACGACTTTCGAATATGTGCTGCCCGAGTTGATAACTGAGTCTAGGTGGTACCTGAAGACAATGCGTAAAGAGCCGTTGTAGGACGAACGATCTGCGCTGTCAGTGTATGCACCATCGCTGGCGTTAAGTTTTCCAGTTGCGAAAGTTTTTCAGGAGAATTAATGCTGGGTTTATAAGATGGTAAATGATGTACATAAAGAAAAACTCAGAACTGGTGAAGTGCTCATTTGATCTACTCTAAGCAATGAGGAGTGAATTCGATCGACTGGTGCTCTTTCCACCTTGTATTTCCTGGAATCTGCCCTATTATTTTCTTAAAGATAGAAGGCACGCAATCTCTTGCATTGGTCATTCAAGCTCTCTGATGTTCTTGGCTTAACATGGTTGTGCTAATTCTTCTGTGCTGACATTTTCGCTCTGCGGTTTAAGGCTAAAAGCTGGGCTAGTTGGTGTTTAGAATGAGGACATAGTAGTAGCGCTAAAAAACAGGGACGACAGGATAGAAGAAGACAATACTGGCGCTAGTGTGTTGTCTCTGCGGTTATATGACACACAGGGATTCGAACCAGCAGCGCTGTTCCTCCTTTAATTCTGATGTACACTCGCTTTGGTCAGATAGCCATTTGACGAAACATCTGGGTGCCTCTTGCGTCCTCTTTAGTTTTACGTGTCGTCACATGCTCTTTCTCGTTCCAAATGTCTTTTGTGTGTGTGATTTTCGTAGTTGTACGCTGGAAATGTTAAAACGCTGCCCACTCTAGAAGGACGTCGAGAAAGAGAGCGAGTGGCAGGGAAAGATAGCTAGGAGCGGAAGCAACGAAGTGTCGAAAAAGAACCGCGCTCGGACAAGAAATCTCCCCGTTGTTTATTTTGCGCCCGTAGTCGTCAGCCCCCGCGTACTCTCGCCTTGTTCCTGAGCCTCCTCCGCTGTGGAGTTTTGGCGCTTGCTTCGTAAGTTACCCCTGCTACGCACACGCCCGCACGCCACCCTCTTTTCTTTCCTCTGCGACCCCCCCCCCCCCCCCCCCTCCCTTCCCACCGATTCCGGGCCATTCGTTCCCCAGGGAGGGAGGCCTAGGCCTCGTATCGCGAGGTATAGCGGTTAGTTCAAAAGACGGCCTGGCGGTCACAGTGATCCGTGGGGGAGTGCGCGGAGAAGAGACGGATTCGTCGCTGTTGAAAAATTTTTCAGCCTAAACCGAAATCTCGGGGTTCTTTCGGCGCAGAGGACAAATTTCCGGCGCTCGAGACCCAGTCGCGTGTACAAAGGAAGGGGAGCTGAAAAAAAAGAAGGCAGGCAGAAAGCGCTCCAGGGAGTCCTCTTTGAAAGACGCGAGATGATGTCACGCAGCAGGCGTCATGGCGTACGACGTGTGTGCAGAGCGTGAGGGTTGTATAACAGCAGCCTTTCAGCTTTGTTTTCTCGCTGAATTGTTTCTTTTGGAGTTTTCTTTTTTCCTGCTTTATCTTCCATGTTTTGTTTTGTCCTTTTGTCTCGCATGTACTTTTCATTTTTGAGAGTAGGTTGATTCGAGATCCATTAGGCCTCGCTCTGTCCCGCAATGCTTTCCTCTCGTTTCTCCAGTGACTCATCCTCCTCCCTTTCTTTATCCTGGCTTTCGGAAGTTGTGAGTAATGTCTTCTTTTTTTTTATCGCGCAAAAGTTTGGTCACTGTCTCCTGGCTTGGCTCTGCCGGACGTTCGCAGGAAGTCGTGGAATTCCGTTCTCTCGCTTCCGTAGGAGAGGGTGACTCAAGCGTGCAATTCTGTAGTGCCTTACATTGACTGAATGACACACTTTTCCGTTTAACACTTATCTGTGCACCACTCTTTTTTTTTTTTTTTTGAGATGAGTGTCGAAAGCCTTACTCTGAGTTGAAGACGCAAGGGGCATGATGTTTTTAAGGTTTCATCTATCAGTTTTTACAGGCCACTGAAGAACTCCGTCCCGTTCTCATCCATCGTCAAGTAAGAAGTCTGGACCTAATACCAACTCCTCTGTTTCGTTCCCTCTTTGCATTATCCGTTCTTGTCCGCATAGATCCGAAACACTTTTTTTTTCTCTGGGGGTAGTATTAATTTATTCGTACTGGCCATTCCCATTAGTTGCTGTGGCGCCCTATCTACCTTTTCATTGCACAGGGAAGTTGGGAAAGGGATAAAAAAGGCATAACGCTCGCTTCCTTTTTACTGAAGGTGCGCGATCGCTGCAAACTAAGCACGCCCCTTTCCCGCCCGGCACGATTTCAATCTTCAACCAACGGAAGCTCCGCGTGTAGCTGCCCCCCGGGCTGCGAACGTGTGCTGGGTAGGCCCCCTCCTGTGTTGCGTTAATTCGGTGCTACTAGAGAGCAGCTTGAGCTGGGAGAATTTTGACAAATCCAGAAACCATTTCAGCAGTTTTAAGGGTATAAGCAAGGCAGTTGAATATTTAGTTATTAAGATGACCATAACAGCAGGTACACGTTTTGTCAAAACTCGTCAGGTCACACAGGGTCTGCTTTTGAGCTATATAGGCACGCACTTACGCTACCAATAGAGTTAATATGCTCAGGAGTTAGGAGGGATGTTCCTCGCCATCTAGAGATTTTGAGCTTCGCCCGTGTCTTAAATGCCCTACAACAAATCTCAACAATGGACCCTCCGCCTTGATGACTTTTTAGTCAACTTTGTTCTCCTGATTCCCTGAGACTCCGAACGTCGTGGCTGTAGGGTAGCGTCACGGTGACCTCTTCTTCCTTGCGTTCTTTCGTTTCCGGCGCTAGTTTTTCGATAGTTCTGCGACGTGAGGATCTCGGAGTGTGTTTACGTCTTTGCAGTCGAATTCGCACAGGCACTGAGATATACATGAGAAAGACGTTGGTGTGCCTGAAATAAACCTTGCAGCGCTTTAAAAACGCTCTGGGCTGTAAAGTATTGCCGACATGTCCCATATAAAGTTTCCTGCAGATCTCTATTCTTGGAGAAGTGGAACTCTACGATATTGCTTTTATTTCTTTCCTCCCCGTTTTTGTACGAACTAAAGAAGAATTGCGTGTGAAACTCTGGATCCTGTCCACGCATGCGCGTCTTGTTCTCATGGCCAGACTAAGCGCGACTTTATGCACCGTGCCTGTGTTTCCTGCACGGAATTCGGCGAGCTGGCGGGAGGGTGTGCAGCCAAGTATTCACTCTGATGGGGCCGGCATCGTGCCACGGGCTAGCTCGGGTACCGCTGGAAACGATTCTCCGCGCGTCGCGTTGCTATAGAGAGATTGCGAAGCAGGCCTTGCCTTTCGCCCGCGGCTCGAGGCGTGGCCACTCCTGATCTGCCGTCGCACGTTGGTCCCTTCCCTCGCACATTCCGTGCTATGCGGTATGTACTGCGCGGCGTATGCCATGTGGGGTCCCCCAACGCGCTCCCTATCGCTCCCGTGGATAAAGTCAATTGCCCAGGCGTGGTGTCCCGTCTCCCTACCTTCCTGTGCTTCCCCACCGACGCAGCTTCTATGCAGCCAAGTTTTGGGCTCGGGCGCTCCTTCCGTGCTTATGAATGGCTCCGGTTCCCGTGTCTGTCGTCCCCTTAACGGCACGTGCAGATAAGGGTTTGTCTCCCTTTCCCTCTCCACCGCAGCAAAGCGGGATTGCGGTACCGGTTTTGCCTGCGAGCAAAACGGCGACGTGCGTACCAGCGTAATGGCCGCCAGAGCGGGGACGGGGTATCCGGCTGTGCTTGTTCTATCGCGAGGGAAGTGTCGGTCCCGCTTACCGGGAGGTGGGTCGGAACCATGGGTTGAGAAAGTAGTTTCGCCTGCAAGCGCTGTCGAATCGTGCGGTCACGCTGTGTGATGGTGGCCATATCGCATAGCCAAACTTTTTTCGTGCTAACAGAGAGGAAGAACATTGTTTCTTCTTGGGTGGGGTGGACTGGGGAATAGATTTCAAATCGTGATTAGTTTCCTCCCGCTGTTATTTATAGCAACGGCCACCAGTTTGCCCTATACGGGGGCTGCGGTTGTTGTACGTGGTCGGTAGGAGGCGCTGCAAGCGCTGACGTATTGTTTTGGAGCATGCTTTTGCGATGTCAAAGGGTGTCTGGAGAGGCGAGGCAGATAATATAAAATTCTGAAAGAAAAGAAAGCAGCGAAACTGGGTGTGCCGCAAGCACTTAGCAGACTTGCTCCTTCGACATTCTACGCTGAAGGCACGTCCTGTTACTATCCGGAATGTTGAACGACGCTTTCATTCGACTTGTTTCCCTGGTCCGTTCTGATGCGTAGGTTAGCACAGCGCTTTGTTCAATTGCACGAGCTGCATACTGGAGCCGAACAAGGTGTGGTATAATAGCATTGTGACGGCACTGTAGTGCGTTTTGTTTGCCTTGAGTTTTTCCTCGTCATGTTTTCCTAGTGTCTCGATGACGGGACAGTGAATGTGAAATTCAGTTATTTTCATTGTTTTTAGAGCGCAGCTCTTTGGCGTCCGTTCCTGGGTTTCGCGTCGTCGTCGGCGTCGGCCTCGTAACCAGCTCCGCCCCCCTTTCATCTCCCCAGCGCTAGCAGCGACCGACTGATACCGCTGGATGCCGCTGACGCCGCTAGAGAGTCAAGATAACGTGACTGCATAGAACACCGTCGCCGCCATGCAGAAAGAGGAGGAAAGGGTCCCCCCCCCCCCCCCCCACTGTTCTTGTGTGGCGGATAGGGTGCTCTTAGTTGCCGACGCGCCGGTTATTTCACATAGGCCCCGGCACGTCGACGAATACGTGACCACCTTCCCACGGCTAGACCTGGTTCTTAGCGCTGCGGAAGCGAGGGTATCATATTGTTTGTGTCGGCATCGGCGGCGTTGTCCCTGAAACCAACTCCGCAGCTGGGGTTGACTCACTATCGAAAAGGTGAAACAGCTTATTTGCTGCGCTCAAATTTCGCATTAGGAAGTAACGTAATCGTCGGTAATTTATTTGTATATTTAAAGAGAACTCGCTTTCTTCTGCATCATTAAAGAGTTTCATCATAATGCGATGCGCTGCTGTAATCCACTTACTCGAGGAACCAGCTGGTGCCCTGGCGGGTTTGCGCTTGTGACCATCGCTTGCATCTGTCGTCTTCGCCAACTGCTCATGCGCTGATTTCCGAGGGTACAGAGGCTTATGCGCTATTTTACAATTGCAAAAGTTGGTTGTGCTAGCGGATTCTGGATTGCGCTGTGCTGAGAATGTTTTTAAACGTCTGTTGCAAAACGTCCACGCTATTCTGAGTCGGACGTCCCAAAAGGTCGCTGTAAATGTAAGCTTTGTCGAAAATTCGCAGTACATGCAACCGATGACGTTTCTGGAGAGTTTAGCATTGGTGTCTTTTGATTGCCTGCGTCCAGAATAACTTCAGTAGGGGATTATCTTCATCTTTGTCTAAGGCTTAAGAAATGCATGGTGTAGTTCGGAAACGTCACATGTGTTCTCGTAACAAATCACATGGCGTGCATATATATTTGACAAAAAGTGTATGTGGTCCTGTTTTTAACGTGGATGCAGCCGTTTGCTGTGAATAGAATCTGGCGCTTCCAAAATTATGGGCACGTGTTCGTTTTTTCTTCATGAAACAAAAATAACAACTGAAGAAAATTTCTGTGTTAGCCTTATCATCGACAGATAAGTAGTGTTTGACTGTGGCGATTTGATTTCTGCTTTACTTGTCCTGAATATTATAAAAACAAAGCCATCTCCTCACTCAATGGATAAAGGGAAAAGGGCGTAATTTATTTTTGTTCATCCAGCTTTATGTATCAATGCGACGCACGTAGATGACGCACTTAACGCTGCTACCAGACCCTATAAAGCGCGAACGGTGTGTTCCTAATTCCTATTGTTTCCGGAGAATGTGGTGAACGTTGGCTCGTTTTCATGTTAGCCCTCCGATCAGCGGTCGTGTACAACACCATTGTCTTTTTATAGCGGCGCATTGTGGCTATTTGGGGAAACGACCCTGGTTTAATGCTTCCTGCCTGCGTCATCACCACCGCAGTGGCCACACGAGCGCCCACAAACGACCAGGCGCACAGCACATAAACACAAACGCACGTGAACGTTGGACTCAACACCACTGTACATCACACACACCACTCAGCATCGCGCTACAACTTGGCTCGCGCTCGGCGCCTTCGTATTCACTGCAAACTGCGCTGCTCGGATTGCCCGTTGTGAAACTCGCGCAGTTTTCTCTTCTTTGTAATGCTAGTGCAATAAACCGCCATCACCGCACACAAACCTTCCTTTAACGACGTCCTCGGTAGCAAGCAAACCCTGGCCGAATGGCCACCAAATGCGGGGTGCGCGTCAGCTTGCAGCTGTGTTATATGTTGCCGTTGCGAAATGCTTTTTGGAAACTCGTCCGCCCGGGTGTTGCACTGGGCAACGTGTAGGTGGCGCTGGGTACGCGTTTGTTGCGTCCCGTGACAAATTCGGTGCAGTGTTCAAGAAGCTGTCTCGATCGGAAATGCCGTCGCCATTGATGCGACGCAGAACGCTCGCCTGTACGCAGAGATCCTTTTGACCTAGACTTCTACGTTCGTGAGGGACAACACATTGAACGCTCAATAAAGCGAAATTAAGGTGAGTGCTGCTGGGAATGAAGACTTGTGACGTCAACTTGCGGTCAAGCATCGCTAATGGAAGCCGAAAGTGGAAGCCGAAAGTGGTGGGTGGTAGTGGTTTATTTAAAAAATAAAAAAGTGAAGCAAAAGAGTGTTGCCGGCCGCGGCAATTGCTATCTAATATCTTAAGCACCTGAGCTGCAGCCGGCTGAAATGAAAGGGAAAGGTAGAGGATAGTGAGGAGAAGTGTAGAGGGGAGCGACAGCAAGAAAGGACAGGGGAGAGCTTTGTACACTATTTACAAAATACAAAAGTAATCAAGTTCGCGCCGCTCGCGCGCTAATGTCCAAACATTGTCCGAAAATAAGTGCGCGCGAGCGGCCACTGCGCACAATCACAAAAGATGTACACTCTATGTACATAGCCGCGCGCACGTAGCGTCCTGTCTCGGACTAATCGCGCGCGCGACACACTGCACTAGCGGCCGGGGTGGGGCGCCCCGCCGCGCGAGCTGTCCGGTCCTGCTCGCTTTTCGGTGTAGTGTGCAGCAGTTTCTGCCGCACTGCACCTAAGTAGCGAGGCAAAGCTGTCAGCAGGGTTGCCTCTTATTACGAGCTTTGAAGCGCGCGCGGACGAAAAGTCACTTTTTACGGCCCGCGGGCAGGTTGAAACTGCCGCAGCTTCCGTGCAGCACAAATCTGTAAATTTCTTCTTTTCCCTTTTGCTTTGTGTGTATTTCCTTCCGAGGCTTAGTACGATGACTTTGGGGTTTGTGCGTCTTATTGCATGGGCGGAGGCGTTTGTCGTTCTTGCTAAGTTATGTAACACTTTATTCTCTTGTACGAGCATACCTGGTTGCGGGTGCTGCTGCTAAACTACGCAGCTTCGTGAAAAGGGATATCACGGCGTAATGGGCTTTCGCGAGTTGCAGCCCATGTTGCGTGGCGCAGTGGTACGCGAAAGACACTAAAAGAGGGGAGGAAGAGGGCTTTTGGGAATCTACGCTTTTGCACGAAGATCAGCGTCGGCATGTGCCGCTCTATATGATGTGTGTCCTGGTTCTTCCAACAGTGATATGCATGCAGATTCGCTGGCTAGTGTCGTCACTCTTTGACACTGGGTTCCTTTATTATTTGACTCCTTGTTCGCTTTTCTCGTTCTTTGTGATAATAGAAGCGATGCCTTATTCTCTGAGGTCGCCAGATTCCACAGCTATATTCGATGTTGGGCGTATGCTTGTAAAGTTTCGTACACATTGCTTAACACGTCGCATTTCCTGGAAAAACAAAGAGATGGAGAGGTTGAAGTGATTGATGTCCGCGCCAGCTCTGAAGTGTTGTTCGTCATCGCGATAGAAAGCTTCGCTCACTGACCTTTTCTAAACGTTCCAGATATATAGCAGCAACCCTCCAGAGGGTTTCTGTTTAACTAGGCCCCAGGCTTTTCAACCCTTACACAAGGGAACACATTTTAGCGAATCGTCCGCTATGCCTCTACTGTAGCTAGGATGTTCGCGGCCGCAGTTTTAACAGCCATCTTCTGCGAGGCACTGCTCCGCAGCCATAAAGCGGCGTGGCGACGAGGTTGTGAGCCGGGCGCGTACGCAGGAGGCGTAACGCCGTCCTATGTACGCGCTCTGAGGGCGGGGTAAACTGGTATACGGTAGGTGGGTGCGTGCGGCACGATAGATGGCGCTACGCTCCGGTGACTTTGCCTCGCTACGGACCACGGACTTTCCGAAACTTTCTTTCTGCAGCATCAGTACGCCCGCTGCTGTGGAGCAGCATTACAGACCACCCGAGGTGCGATGAGAAAGAGTGTTAGAAGTGGGAGAGAGTGGCGTGTGATGAAGATCTGCCTGTTATATGTAGTGCATCACTGTCTGGGCCTTGCGCGTTCATCATGCTCTCAACGTACGGGTAGGGGCGGGAAAAGGGCAAGGAATGAGATTGACTTGATAGCCCCTGAGGCCAGTAGCCGTGAGGCGTGCCAGATCAACGCGTACGAACCGTTGCTGCTATAGCGAAAAAGCGCGCAGTGTTAGGCGACTGCGCATCGTGCTTTGAGCACGTTTTGTGGCCTGTTCCGATACGACCGTGCTTTTGCGTCAGATCCTCTTTGTGTTTGACTTTTTCGTGCAATCACGGCTTTGGTTCCTGTGGGATGGATCCTTGTGCTACGCTTCGAATGGGTCGCCCCCGAATTGCGGGCAGAAAGTCGGGCAGATGAGTATTCGTGCGCACACTAGAGGGCGCTGGAGCGAGACGAATATTGACCGCATGGCACCTCCCTATGCATTAAATTAAAATAACTCCTCTAGTGTGCCCCCTGATCTCATGGATGAGCCGCTCAGAATATGATAGGTAGATCTATGCTGGGAAATCTTAGCATGTCGTCATTTTTTTTTTCTTCATCCTTTTTCATAAAAGTTTAGTTTCCTGTTTCTGCTTGCTTCTTCGTCACGAGCCGGCTGGAAATTCTTTCTCCTAGCTGTGTTTTTCCGAGGCTAGGTCTTCCGCGCATTTCTTTCAGGTGAGTTCGTACCTCTACTTTTTCGCTTCCTTGTCCCCGGAAACCTGAGCGAAACTGTCTCAGAGAGATATGTAGAGAGAAAGAGACAATGAAGAAAGGGAAGACTGAGAGGTTACCCTCGCATAATGTCCGGTCCGCTACCTTGAACATGGAGTGAGTGAATAGGAGAGTGAAAATAAGAGACAGAGAGAGGAGGAAAGGATAAAGAAGCAAGACGTTCGTTTGATGAGGAGGAGGGGTGTTCAAGTGAACGAATGAAGCTACTCGCCGCGTAACCGACGACAGCTAGTTGCCGCGGTCGGTATATGGCCTGCTTGTGTACACAACCACCAGAGCCTTACCGGAACCTCTGCTCTGCGTAAGCCTAGGCCGCCATCGTGTGCGTACCTTGTGCGTCAGGAAAGAGGGGTAAGGGCAGAGAGAAATGGAAAAGGACGTTACGCAGCCACAGCAACAAACCGCAGAAATGCTGCCCGAGCACAGGCGGCAAAACACACAGCGTGAGGGGCGAAACGCCCGCATACAGTATGTGCAGGAAAAGACGCGGTGAGGTGGTGGTTGAAGAGGAGGCAGAGGGGAGGATGGGAGGGGGTGAAAGAGGATTGCGTGCAAGCCAAGCGATGCATCCTGTGGGATTCAGGCCCTCGTATGCACACAAGCGCACGGGTACTCCGCGATGCTTATATGTACCTCGCTTCATCGACAATGGCTTCATTGCTTATTTGTTTGTTTGGCTCGGCTTCGTGTTTATCCTGCGCGCAGTGGTTGTTCGTGGCGGCGTCTGCGTTCGGTAGGGACGGTGCCGCGCGATCCAAAAACAGGCCGCCTGGCTTCTCCTGACTCGGCAGTTCGCTGGAGGCCGCGACGCGTGAAATTACGTGGCGCTTCTTCCCCTCTCTCTGGGGTTCATTTTGGGATATATTTTTATCTTCCATTGCTGTTCTGACTTCTGAAGCAGGTTTAACTTTTATCTTTATCTCAGTCTTTCTCGCTCTCAGATATAAACACACTCGCACAATCTTCCTTCTCCGGGCTTGAACTTGAGCTTATGCATACCTAGCGGAGTCGTGTGGGGAATTATCGAAAACCCTGTGTAATGGGCAGCCATTGGGTGCGCAAATACCCACTGAATCTTCGTCTCCTTGCCATGGGTGACTTGCATTTGGCTGGTTTATGTAGTTAGCCTCGCGCTTTCATTGGGCGCAATGGCTTATTTAAAAGTACCTAGCCTGTACAGCGCACGACAGCAGCTTTGGTAGCGGCAGTAGCAAGCATGAACAGCCATATCATACTAACGCCAATGAGAAGGTTAGATATGACTACGAAGCTGTATTGGCTCAGTAGCAGTTCTTTAGTGACGCATTAGCAGCGCTACAGCAGACGATGCTCCGGCTTCTAGGTGCATTGGTTCGATCACTTGGAAGTGAAAGGTTTTACAGTAGTCTCTCCGCGCGGGCGTCGTTAATAAAACTTTGTCGCCCACGGGTTAGCAGCCGCCATAGAGAGAGGGAGGTCGATGGGGAGAGCGCAGCGTACGTATGTTTATGGTCACCTTAGTTCTTCTGCCTCGAACTTCAAACTCATGGCCTTACTTCGTGCGCAAATATAGAAGATTACTGCTCGTTC
Source organism: Amblyomma mixtum (assembly GCF_055824585.1). Classification (NCBI taxonomy): domain Eukaryota; kingdom Metazoa; phylum Arthropoda; class Arachnida; order Ixodida; family Ixodidae; genus Amblyomma; species Amblyomma mixtum. The sequence continues at coordinate 8,574,820 of NC_143012.1, forward strand.
CACTCAAATTGTCTCTAGAGGCTGAATGCGAGTAAAGGAGGTTAAAGAAACGGTTAGGGAATCCAGTTTGTTGATCAAGAAAAAAATATGAACCTGGTGATGAACTAAACAAGTGGTATTGCTGTTAAGATGATTCCGAAACAAAGGCTGAAAATCAGGTGGCTGCACGAGTAGGCGCTGCGTGCTTGAGACTCGTACCTTGCTGCTGAACGTCATGATTTTTTTTTCGCCAGTAATTTTTCTGTTCCTTCTGCTTACGTGGAGAAATTTACGGCTATAAAGACCTTTGCGCCTGCTTATTGCCTTTAGGTTACAGCTTTTTCTCTCAATATGGCGAGTGGAAGGCGAGGCGCAGTGCAAGTGACGGCTTGTAAATGACCTTCGCTCGTTGTTCGTTACTTGAATCTGATCGTAAACATTATGCAGCGAGGTCTTGGGAACCAAACGCGCTGGGACCACTCACACGCTCCCCTGAAGGGGTTTATATGCCTAATTTCGCCGGCAAGAGAGGAAAATCCACTTTCGGGTAGGCGCTCGCGCGAGATTGCGCGCCTGATGAGCTCTCCGCATACCAACGTTGTGGCCTTTGCGGTGATGGAATGCCGATAGCCAGGTATTTTAATCAATGTATAAGAGCGATGCTCGGTGGCATAGTCGTTTCCCGAAGAAACACTAGCTTGTCTATTATCGTGTCGTGGCTTTCGTTGCAAATGATTTTGGTTCTGTGGAGCCCAGCGGGCTACTGACGATGATAGATAGTATTGTTAGTTAAGAGGGAGTGATGTTGGTGGGACGGCACCTGACTCAGACACGCAGTCTTGCAATAAAGGTGGCGAGCTTCGTTCAGCCTAGCCGATTTTTCATTAAGCGGTTTTTGCGTGCTGTACCCGCCATCACTGATAAGAATAAATGTTGGTTGGTTGGTTTATGGGGTTTAACGTCCCAAAGCGACTAAGGCTATGAGAGACGCCGTAGTGGAGGGCTCCGGAAATTTCGACCACCTGGGGTTCTTTAACGTGCGCTGACATCGCACAGTACACGGGCCTCGAATTTCTCCTCCAAAGAAATTCAGCCGCCGCGGCCGGAATCGAACCCGCGTCTTTCGGGCCAGCAGCCGAGCACCATAGCCACTGAGCCACCGCGGCGGCTAAATGTATTGTACTGACAATAATTATTGCTGTAGCTTGCTCACTCTACGTAAATGCATGCCGGGAAAAATACTATACGGTGCTTTTCTTCTTCGCTAGCCTCATTATTTTGGGTCTATTCTTTTGGGTCTATTCGCGTTGTTTTTAATAGTGTTATTATCCTTTACTTGTCATCAGGAAATTTTTACTCATGCTCACTCGTACTAACATTACCAGAAGCTTGCTGATGAGCATGGTGGGTAGAGACGCATTAGTATTTTTAGAAAAGAGTGTTGTATTTAACATAATTGCAATAATAAATTGATATTCGCTTTAATATAACTACATAAAACTCTGTAGTTCGCATTCGCAGGTCACAGTGCGGTGTACCCTGCGTAGAAGTTTTTATCATAATCTTCACCACGGTGGAAGAATAGTCTGTTTCTTCCACCGTGATCTTTACCATGATCATCGGTGTGGCTGCGTGTTTCCCATTGTCATGTGTAGGTATTTCTTGCGGTGTTTGATTCTGTGGGGAATGTCGATGTAAATAACTTTTCTGCGGCTGCCTCGTGATGTCGTTGGCTTCATTGTTATTAATACTATTGTTGATATTATTATAATTAGTGTCTCATTAATAGCAAAATAACAATTGAAGGAAAATATGGTGCAACCGTGGCATGTGCCATCGAAAGATGAATCACTTGAGCTGCGACTAGCTTGAGTAAAGGGCAGGAAAACTGAAAATAAAGGTTGGAGCGATAGAAAGAAAGGATAGGAGGAATTTTAGGTTGCATGTAAGATGAGCGGTATTGCACATGACCATTACAGACCGGCTTATCAAATTACCGCTGCAGTTTCAGCTATCATTTCTTCGATCTCGTATGTCCTTAAGTTGATCACCATTGATTTTTTTATTTTTTCTTTACTGTGTGCGCTGGTGGGCCTGTTCTGCGGTTGTTTGCCCCTCCTAGACTAGTTCTGTGCGCTGAACGAGTTCTGTAAGTTCAGCTGTTTGTTTCCGTTCCTCTAAATACAGTTGCTTGGGGGAGAGGGGGGGATGGGGGTGAGGCCAAGGCGCTTAACAAGTGCACGAGGAAGAACTTCTGAGAACCTCGTGCTCATTCATCACACACTACTAAAGCACAACGCTAACCACAAAACCTTACGGCCAAGCTGCTGATAACGAAACAATGGGAAATACGCCTACGAAGAGTAGATGCATCAATTCGCTGGAAAAAAAAAAAAATCCGAGAAAAAGTTTCTTTACTGAACGGGTTGGCACAAAAAGAAAAAAAAAACTAAAAAGTTTAGCTGCGTTTTATCAAGGTTAAAAAACAATTGATGATAAATATTGTGCAGGCAGCAGACACATATTCATCATTTCAGAGGCCCAAATCGATCTACTTTCTCCACAAATGTTCAAAACATGTTGCACGCTAGACATTTAGATATTCGGTAATCTGGTGACCCAGTTTCCGCGCTCGACCATTCCATTACAGACCAGTTGACAGCCCTACTTCTGCGTTCACATCCTGCGGAGCAGACATCGTCGCCGTTATGGAATTCTCATTAACGCAGCAGCGCTCGATTCACCGTTGTTCCGCTTTGACGACGAAATCGTTTTACTCGCTCGCTTGTCCTCACCACTTCTCCGTTCCTCTCCCTGTCCGGTGACAGCATCGCTGGCGACGCGAGACCAGCGCTAAAAGTGTGCCTTGATTGGTCCACTCCACGATGGGTGTGAAGAGACGATGAAAACAGAAGTTAGTGAAAGAGAAGACAGGAGGTAACGGTACAGCTTCCATAGCCCAGCGGGTTGCAGCTTTCGCTGGGCGATACGAGGCGACGAACGGGACTGGACGTTAGACCCGACGCATGACAAAAGGGGGCGGGGGAAGCGAGAAGGGGAGGAGGAATAAGGGAGGAGAAGAGTGGCTAGCGAACGGAAATGGTCCGTGGAATTGGACGGACGACGAATGCGGCTGGTGACGCTGTTGCAGCGGCAGCGGCGGCGATGGCGACGGCTATTGTTCGCCTGCGGCTGGCGGTGGCGACAGCGCGCGGACATAAATGGTACGAGCCGGGGCTTGGAGCGGTGGGCTGAGGAATGCGCGTGATGGTTTCTCTGGGAGCTGCTAGAGAGATGTTGCGATATATCTGAGAACTCGTCCCTTGATGGATCTGTAAGAGGAGGAAGCTTTGCATGAATAACACCACCTGTGTAGTGTGCCACCACGATGAACATACGACATGACCCGAGGTGGTGGGTCCTTGGCCACCATATTAACATGATGAACAATGCTACCGTGGGCATGACACATACCACCTGTCGTGGTGCTGACATGTACAGAAAACAATATGATCGACCTGGACCGTAGTGGTCGGTCCATAGTAGCATCTACCACGACCACCATGCTACCACGCTAGCAGTTAACGCTATGGTCCATACCCACCATGGTAGCACGGTGACCACGGGCAGCAACCCCTAGTCTCAAATGGTGTTTGTCGCCCACGCTCACCACCCCTAATAGATGTTGTTCGTGAGGCGGTGAAAGAACGTCGTTGTGACATTCGGAATTTCTCGCAGGTCCCCTGCATTGTTTATTGGAGATTTCCCTTTTTGGCGCTCACCCTAATCCACGTTGAGAACAAAATGTGTGAATTGCGTGTAACGGCAGTGAATGTTGCGCGTTAGTTTCAGCTTCGCTTCTGTGCTACTAATAATGTTGAAGTGTAGCCACAAACCCAGGTCGAAACGCGCAACTTCTACAGTAATGGTTGCATGGCGAGAGCTTGTCGGAGTCCTTTACTATGGTTTACACTCTAGCTCATAGTGTAGCTTGTGCTCACTAACATCCATTCACCGTTTGGCTTCTTTTAGCACACCATCACGCGCGTATGGTCACTGTGCGGTTTATATTTTTAACCTACACTGTACTGTAATACGCGCAGCTATTATCGATGCCAGATTATCACCGTCCGCTCGACACCGGTGTGACTTGTGCCGTTTTACTGGTGGTTAGAAAACACGCTATTGCTCTGTACCCTTGTAACTCAGCGTGTGGAAAATGCTGTATGGTTCGAGTCTCCGTGAATTTCGATGCCCTTGCTCCTATAGAAATAAAGGGAAGGAAACAACCCATCCTTTTTCCCCCTCTCGTTGCCTTATCCGACAATGTCGTCGTCGTCTCCCCGTTTTGGTCGGCCCAGTCCGGAGATGATGGCGATGCCATCGCGTCGCAATGCCGAGAAGTAGGAAAGTTGTGGAGGTCGGAGCCGCGTGGACGGAAGGGGAGGAATGCGATGCAATGACGCGAGTTCTCCTCCTCCTCCTTATGAATGATAGCACGGTAATGAATTCCGCCTCCTGCGTGTATACCCGGTTATGTGCGCCCAGAGATGGGGAGCTTGAGATCCTCGGATCTCCTCGGCCCAGGCTTTGCTTTTCTCCTGGCTTCTTACTTTTGTGTGTGCGTGCGGGATGGGCCTTTGCGCACGCCATCGACTATTGGGCTTTCGGCCTCGACCGTATCTTCTCTTCGATGTACGTGCACTCGGCCGTCGCACGTCTTATTGGCCCACGCACGGCCGGATTCGTCGTTTCTTCGCGGGTGCCTGGGGCAGTTTTTTTTGTTATCTAAGGCAATAGGCTTGCGCATACGTACTGCTTGTGTGAACGAGACAGCCACTACTTTTTGTCCCGAGTATAAACATTAGAGCGTTCACGGTGATACGATGAAAGTGAATTGCTTTCCGCACTTCTGATGTTTCACAGGCTGCGTATTGCTTTAGACGTTTGCCGCTCCTGGACACGCCCCGCTAACTCATTGGCTGCGGTTGATTGGCTCCTCAGCATATCTCTGGTTCAGTCCTGGCCATTTCGAGCACTTCGAAGTGCGGAAACACCGTGGGTCAAGCTTTCGACACATTTTAAAGAACCCACGGTGTTTGATATAGCTCGAATCAATCAATCAATCAATCAATCAATCAATCAATCAATCAATCAATCAATCAATCAATCAATCAATCAATCAATCAATCAATCAATCAATCAATCAATCAATCAATCAATCAATCCTTCAATCAATCGTTCAATCAATCAGTCAATAGTTCAATCAATCAGTCAATAGTTCAATCAATCAGTCAATAGTTCAATCAATCAATCAATCGTTCAATCAATCAATCAATCGTTCAGTCAATCAATCGTTCAATAAATCGTTCAATAAATCGTTCAATTAATCTTTCAAGAAATAAATAAATAAATCAGTCAATCACTTATTTGGTCAATCACTGAGTCAATCAATCACTCAATTATTAAATCAATCAATCATTCAATCAATCAATCAATTAATCAATCGGATTAGTTCAGTAAGTGGAGAGGCTTTTAGACTGAGACAGCCGCAGTAGGGCCGGTAGTATTGGGAGCATAGTAGTATTAGTGAAAATGACACTGTGGATCACAGTATCTGTCAGACTGATAATAGCAACCATAGATTCACTTGTATCAGTAGAGTTCGTTTTCTTCTGGCCATACAACGTATGGCAATGGTATCGACTGTATCAGCCCTGCTGTTCTTGGTGTTAGCCGGTTTAATGCTCGCTCATCATTAGCGTAAGCAGTATTGCACATAAACGGGAAATGCGGTTATTTTTTTTAATGATCTGTTACAATAACCTATAGTATAGAGATTAAAGCTGCAGGAGAAAGCAGTTATGAGACTACGTGACGGGCCAGCAATGCCCTCACATTTTGCAGTTACCTGTAGCGGTAGTAGTTTTGTTAGTACAAGAAGACAAAGTAGAAAAAAGGGTCTTTCTTGCGGCTACTCATGCACACGGGGAAAGCAGCTCCTACTGACGTTCTTCGTGCCTGCCAGTCGTCGACAATTCCCGACTCTATCAAGGGCATTTTTGTGTAGCTTTTTTTTCTTCTTAGTAACGATTATTGGTGCTTTATTCTCACTTAGTACGATGTACTTGAGTCATTCACGTCTTTGGAGAAGAGCTTTTTTTTTTCTCTGAGACATTGCTTTTCATTAATATTGTGAAACAGCAACTTCGCATGCGAAGGAAAGAAAGAAAAAGCATTGAATATCAAGTAATAACTAAATACAGTAGGCCTGTTTTCCTGAGTACTGAAGTGAGACGAATATATGAAGGCGGTATCAAAGCACTGATGTCGACGCTGCTTTTTTTTTTTTTTTTGAGATGTGTTCCTGCCATGTTCTTTTCTTCTGTTGTACGGGACATAAACCTTGATTGCTTCCCTGGATAGCGTGATGGCGCCTTGTCGGTAGAGCAACAGTTTTGCCAAGCTGCGCGAAGGTAGATAAGAAGAAAGTCGCGTTCCTTCATGGAGAGTGAACTGAGAATGCGCGCGTTGCGGTGAAGCTGGCGGCACGGCTTCGCACGCGAAGCAATCATCTCTGCTGGACACCTAGTTCTGCTGCCATGCCATACACGATGACGCATGAAAAAAAAAAGAAAAAAAGGTACACGATATGTCTTACACGGCCGCTACGAGGTGATTGACCAGTAAGCGAAATGATGTGTATACGTAAAAAAGGAAAACGTGTCCATGGGTATATTTTTGTTGCATATAGAGGCTGATATAGAAACGGGCAGAAGTGGATGAAAACGAACTCCAGGAAATGGTTCCCAGTCACGCATGGCTGACGCCGGCCGGTGCAGAACGCCCTGAATTGCTTGGCTCGCCGTGTCCCAGTTTTGCATTGGCGACTAGTTTGGGAGTCGATCGAGGCGTGACTTCGGATGGAGGCAGGAACACAATGACGGCAGCTGGGGGCGGCGATCCAGAAAGTTCAGCGATTTTATAGCGTGAAGAGCAGTTTTTGTTGAGATAGATGAAGGTCGAGGGCTTTTTTTTAGCACTAGTTTTGACAATTATTTTCTCTTGTGGTTCACGCTCGCGAGCGTCTTTTATGAAATTTGCAGTTTGGGAAGATTGTCTCCCGGAGCGACTAATTTCTTTCGCTCTTCCTTTGTTCTCGAATCTAGTATGTAAATGAGGGCAATGCTCCTGTTTGGGAAACGAACTAAGAGTGATCACAAAAGTGAGACATGGCACCGAGTTTTTCATTCCGACATGTACGTAGTGAATGAAAGCGTTCTTTATGCTTTTTTGCAGGCTGATCGGTACGAATGAGCGAAGATGATGTCAAAGTAGGTTTGCGAGAACTAAATAGACGCTAACACGAAATGTACGTTTCGCCCCAATACTAGTAGGCATAAGTCCTTTTTCTACTTCTGTTGCTAGTAGAAATGACGTGTGTCCTCGTTCGTTTACTCGTGCTTCCTTATTCTGGAGCTCGTTTAACAAAAAAAGTGCTGATGAAATCGGAGGTACCGGTTTTCCTTTCATCGTGTGTTGGCCCAAGTATCCGCGATAGCGCCCGTCAAGTTTCGACAGAGGACCCGAACCTCGCCTAATCTCAGCGCTCCTAACAGCGCCTCCGAGATCCCTATGCCAGTTGCGCGTGAAGTTCCAGCAGACCCTGTCGTGCACTTCGCGAGTCTAGCCGCGTCCTCTAGAGCGCAAGTCTGGAGGTCTAGAACGCAAGGCTTTGTCGGCGTGCTGCTTGCGCATTGCAAGGTGGAAGCAGGTCTGCCGTATAGGACGGGAGTCTTGACAAGGGAGCGGCTTCCAAGCCGGTCTCTGAGGGATCATTGTGTTCGAGAAACGCGCTTCGTAAACGCGCCCGAGGGTGGCAACAACAGCTGAAGAAAAGTTGTGAAGAAGGGGCCTTTGCTTCGTAGAGAAGCGTTCGTCCGTGCACACTAGTCTGCCGAGCTCTACCGCTTCATTCACGGGCCCTTGGGCGACGGAGCCGTTTACGACCACCCTAGTCGACTTCATACGCGACATTAAGCGTGTGAAGCCCTGCCAGGAAGCGAGCCTCGGCCTGTGCTTCATTCTTCTTTCTTCGTACTTTCGCCTCCTTCTCCGTCTTTCTTTATTTTCTCTTTAGAAAGCTAGACCAGCGCTTTCGGCTCTGCTGGCGCAGAGGTAAAGCTCTTTATGGCTTTTGACAAAAGGCAGTTTTGTAACCGTGGGCGACGCTTTCGAGTTTCGTACTCTGTTGGGAATACGTGGAACTTTGGAAGGAAGGAAGGAACACAAACGCACAAGCACGACGGCTCAAAGAAGGGGCGAGACGGTGGCGAATAAAGCAAACAACTATGAAGGCGTTCAGTGTAGTGCAGGCGGGCACATATTTCGGGGCAGTTTGGAGGTAACGAGAAAATTGTAGCGGAGACGGGGGAAGGGACATGGACTCATAAAATTATCTCCCTCTCTCTACTTTCCTTTTCACACAAGTATGGCGGTGGTGGCGTCGCTTTTACAATAGGAGGAGAACGAGACGGAAGTTTTGGAGGAAGATTGAGCGACAGACCTAGAGGGGCAGTAAAATACAAGGAAGAATTCAGCTGGGAGTT